>NC_134589.1:62285339-62932839 GCF_037038515.1 Microtus pennsylvanicus
CTTTCAAAGCCTTGCTACATCCTTTTGCCCAAAGTAGTTTTTTTTTCTTGACATTTGTTTTAGCCAACATAAGATGGATTCTTAATGTTCTGTGTTTCCTTAAAGTTGTTTAAATTCATAAACAAGCTTTTCTTATGGAACGTTTTACCAAGTTGGTCATTTTCAGATTCTGCACTTGGTGTTCACAACAGAATTCCTCCTGGATATCACAAGAAAACAGATCTGGGAGGAAATGTGCAGAATTCACCCAAGAACCAAGAACCTCAGACTCCCTACCAGTGGGATGCTAGTTAAAGTGTCTCTCAGGATCGTCATAATTTTATGCAAATTGCCTTTATTTGAATGCTGCGATTTAGCATTTTTCAAAGATTTCTGTTTTTTGTTCTGTTGTGTGGATATTTCCATTTAATTGGAAGATTTCCTCCTGGAAGGAGGAGGGATTCTTAAATCAGGAAGCTAAGACATCTTATGAGTCTCCCAAGTCCCCTCCCCAATTAGAGACATATATAAAACTTCTATGTACAGTTACTGGAACAGGGAGCTCCAAGGGGGCAGTTTTGAGACTCGTTACCCATAGTTCAATGGGCTTTTCAGTGCTGCAGCCTTCCTTGAGTCGTTCATGCTTCTGTAAATAACCCCAATGAGCTCATTGTTTCGCCAAGACACAATTGTGTGAATGGTTCTTTGCTCTGTCATGGGTGCCCTATATGGGGTGAATAGACAATTGTTCTCATCTCCCGGGAAAAGTCACACAGCAGGCCGCTGTAAAGAGGACTAGGTGACTTGTCCTTTTCCCATGAAAACCATAGCTCGCTACCCCTGTCCTGGTTAGGGTACGACAGGTTAGGCAGTTACACACACAGACAAAGGGACTCTAGATGATCTATCGCATTTAATTCTGTTTTGATAAAAAAAGTTTAAGAACTAAAAAAATAAAGTGTGTGTGTGTGTGTGTGTGTGTGTGTGTATGTATGTAAAATGTAAAGCTCAGAGGGCAACGTGGAGGAGTTTGTGTCTCCTTTCCACTGTGTGGGTCCTGGGAGTCAAACTCAAACTTTTCACCTTGCAGCCGGCACTTTTACCTGCTGAGCTGTTTGCCAGCCCAAGAGAAGAAATGATTCCTATTCTGTTTTAAATGTATTATTACTTTAATTACACAAACGTGTGTGGTCTAGTGTGGTGATTTGACTCATGAAGACAGTGTGTACTGATCAGACTGGGTGGTTAGCACTCCCATGTCTTCCTTGTCTGACTCCTGGCTGCTAGCCTCCTTTAGCTTTCCTTGTCTCTGGTGACTTGTTTTGTTGCACATGTGTTGATGTGTTTAATGGTGTCTTCCATTGTACTAAGTCTCAGTGTACTTTCCTTGTTTAGGTTGCGTACTTTCAGGCTATCTACAGCGACACCAATTCTTTTTTTGTTTTTTTTTTTGTTTTTTGTTTTTTGAGACAGGGTTTCTCTGTGGTTTTGGAGCCTGTCCTGGAACTAGCTCTTGTAGACCAGGCTGGTCTCGAACTCACAGAGATCCGCCTGCGTCACCGATTCTTTCAGTATATAAAATCTCCACTGAACCCTTCAGTGAATGTGTCATTTTAGCTGTCAGGCATTTCACCTCCAGAATTGACACCTGCTTTGTTTCTTTTTTATTTATTTGCTCATTTTGAGGCAGGGTCTCTCTGTGTAGCTCTGGCTGTTCTGGAACTTGCTTTGTAGACCAGGCTGGCCTCGAATTCACCTTTAATTCTTCCTGGTTAAAGGTGTACAACAACAACATCACACCCAGCTTTTATTTTTTTCCGAGATAGGGTTTCTGTGTAGCCCTGACTGTCCTAGAACCAGCTTTGTAGACCAGTCTGTTCTCAAACTCACAGAGATCCACCTGCCTCTGCCTCCTAAGTTCTAGGATTAAAAGTGTGTGCCGTGCCAGCCTGGCAACTGTAGTTCTCTGAGCGAGGGACGTCAGGATTAACACAGCACACTTTAGGTTCTGCAGACAAGCCTTTATTCCACTTTCTCACACAGTATATATAGCCCTCAGCAGAGGAGGCTGAGCCAGCAAAAGCAAGAAGCTCATCATCGTAGGGGGTAAACATCTTTAGAAACATTGCTGAAAACAACAGATTGTTCTTGTTTTTGGAACAACCAAACACAACAGTGCAAAAGAGATCAAGTAGGGGTGTGAAGGCTTGTCCTCAAGGGACCCAACAGTGTGTCCCACCACCACTGCCACCCTGTGGTGCTGTTTTTTTTCTCTCTCTCCTTCTTTCTTTCCTTCCTCCTCCCTCCTTCCCTCCTCCCTCCTCTCTTTCTCTCTCTCTCTCTCTCTCTCTCTCTCTCTCTCTCTCTCTCTCTCTCTCTCTCTCAGATCTCACCATCTAGTCTTGAATGGTCTGATACTTGATAAATAGACCAAACTGGCTTCCAGTTCACAGAGATCCGCCTGCTTCTGTCTCCCAAGTGCTGGGATTAAAGGCCTGCATCACCACCATCCGGCTTTTTTTCTTACTTCAAGGTTTATTTGTATCTTGTGCCTTTCCCCACTAATAGGATTTTCTGAGCCAGGACCCCATGCAGGGGTGACAAGGCATCCAGTGCACGTGTACCTTGGCCCCAGGGCTGGTCCTCATTTTTCACTCAGGAGAAACTGCTTTAGCCTTGGTCTGTTGTTACGGGAGGTCCTCCCACTCCTCCAGCCTATCGCCGCTGAGATACCAGCCCCTTGGGGTGTGGTCTCTCTCCCTTTAAAAAAGCGGCCACTTCCCTCTCCTCGCTCTCTTCACTTCCTGCTCCGCCAGTGACTTGACTTCCTTCCTGGTTACGCAGAGGGCTGACAGTGATCTGTAAGTTTTTTCCCCTTTAAATAAATATCACCCTATTAATCATAATCCCAAGTTGGTGTGGCATTGTTTGTGACTTACGCCTTCGTTTGGCGCCCAACGTTTGGTTTTAGAACCTCTCCCAGCTCGCAGCCGCGAGTTCGGCTTGGCGGCCGGAAGTTCGGCTTGGCGGCCGCAAGTTCGGCTTGGCGGGCGCTTGTTCGGCTTGGCGGGAGCCCTTGCTTCCTCAGCTGCTGCCTGTGGATTTAAACTCCACAGGCCCGCGTAGTCTCTGCCCGCGTGATTTGCTCTTTTCTGAGTCGTTTTCAAATCTCCCTTGCAAGCACAGCTCTTAAGTGGCGCGAACCAGAGCACGCGGTTGCTGAAAGCTGCAACCCCTCAGGGTGACTCTGTCACGTGGAGGCATAAGTAGCTTCCAGATTGCTCTTCTCTACCCCTGGATTCTAGGTTTCTGGTTCCATCTCTGGAATTGATTTAATTACATTTACTTTGTTGAGCAACTTACATTTTCCAGTTTTTAACAAATACTAGGCGGACTCTGAAACAGGACCGTGTTTTCGTCGAGACTTGGCAACAGCGCCACCTGCTGGATAATAGGTAATATGGCAGTTCTCGTTTCCAACGCGAATTTTACTGTTCTGGTTACCAATACAATGGGTTATATCATGCAAGGTTTATATGACTATGGGGATAACTTAATTTACTGGTTACTAGGTTTCAGTATTCTTTTGAATATTCTATCATTTAGGAAGATCATGGCACTCCTAAGAACCATACAATCTTTACTAGAAACTCATGCAGGTCAGGAGATTCAGGATTCAAAAGAGACAATAATAAAGACAATAATAAGAAGACTTGAAATGATTGAAGAAATGATTGGAGCTGGTGAACAGAGTAATAAGGCACAAGGACAGGATACAATGCCAACACCAGCTATTAGAACTGGCTTACCAAAGGTTTTAGCAGCATACCCTATACTTAATTCTGACAAAGCGTCAACTTCTAAAGGCTCAAAGGGAGTCAGAGAAGCTAGATGGACGCCAATAGCAATGAATGATCTAAAAGAAATTAAGCAAGCTATTGTTAATTTTGGCTTGCACTCTGCATACGTAAAGGAAATGATAAGGACTTGGGCTTCTAATGCTAGAGCTACCCCCCATGATTTCCATCAGTTAGTGTCTGCAGTTTTAGATAATGGACCTTCCTTGATGTTTGGAATTTATTTTAGAGAAGAATCCAAACATATGGAACAGCAAGGAAGAGCAAAAGGTATTGAGGTTTCCCAAGATCAAATTCTTGGTGCAGGAGAATATGCTGATCCACAGGTCCAAGCTCTTTATGATGATGAAGTACTGTGTCTATGTCACCAAGCAGCTTTAAATGCTTGGAATAGGATACAAGATCCAGCAAAAAGGGTTGAATCATATACCAGAATTAGGCAGGGACAGAGAGAACCCTTTATTGACTTTTTGCAAAGATTAATTAAGGCTCTGGACATAGGGGTAACAGACCCAGAAGCTAGACGAATACTTCTTGAATCTCTAGCTTTTGAGAATGCAAACATAGAATGCAAAAAGATAATTGGGCCTTTAAAGTCTAGATCAGCACCTATGGATGAATGGATTCAGCATACGATGAATGTTGAGACGTTTAGCTATAACGATGAATCTTGGGTAGGAGAAGCGATTTCCACAGCAATGAGGAGACATCAAACTGCCAGGTGTTTTAATTGTGGTAAATTAGGACATCTGAAAAGGGATTGCAGGCACAGAATTTCTAGGAATATTATCTCCTCTGGGAATGACAAAGATAGGAGACCTAGGCCTTCAGGTATATGTAGGAGATGCGGTAAAGGCCGACATTGGTCCAATGAATGCAGGTCAACAACAGACAAACAAGGCAACCCGATACCGTCGGGAAACTCCTTGAGGGGCCTCTCGCAGGCCCCCAAGCCAACAGTGGCCCAGTCATTCCCAGTCACAGTGGAGAACGTGCCTCACCAAGAAAATTAAAAGCTCCAATTTCTGCTGTAAAAAGTAATACTGGTCTAAATGATGAAATCCATGTGGAGGATGAGTCAAAAAACCCAGTTGGACAGAGTAAACGTATATTTTGGCAGACTTCTATTAATGATCAAAGACCAAAGCTAAGAGTCTGTATAAATGGCACTTTTATTGAAGGCTTATTAGACACAGGTGCGGATGTAAGTATCATTACCCCAGAATCTTGGCATCCGAATTGGCCTCTTCAAGAGGTAGATGTTCAGTTCCTGGGAATTGGAACCCTATCTCGTGTAAAACAAAGCACAAGATGGGTTGAATGCATAGGGCCCGAAGGGCAAATAGGAAGACTAAGGCCATATATAGCCAATATTGCCATAAATTTATGGGGCCGTGACCTGCTACAGCAATGGAATACCCAGATTAACATTCCTGTAGTTCCAGGAACTCATAATTCTGGGAAGTATATGATGAGGTATTATGGAAAAAGGTCACTAGCCATTCAGGCTGTACAAGAACATACAGCAAATACCAAACCTTTAGAGGTACCAACAGCCCTACCTTTAAAATGGCTAACTGAGAAGCCAATATGGATCAAACAGTGGCCTCTAGCTGAAGATAAACTACAGGCATTGGAACAGCTGGTGCAGGAGCAACTAGATGCTCACCACATTGAAGAATCAACCAGCCCTTGGAATTCTCCTGTGTTTGTTGTAAAAAAGAAATCTGGTAAATGGAGAATGGTGACAGATCTAAGAGCTGTCAACAAAGTAATTCAACCTATGGGCTCACTACAATCTGGAATTCCTTTGCCTTCTCTGTTACCAAAAGGATGGCCTCTTATAGTTATTGATTTGAAAGATTGTTTTTTCACTATACCGTTACAAGAAAAGGATAGAGAAAAATTTGCCTTCACAGTGCCTACTTATAATAATTCTCAGCCCAATAGGAGATATCAATGGACTGTCCTCCCACAGGGTATGCTCAATAGTCCTACACTGTGCCAATATTTTGTAAGTAAGCCATTGGAAATAATTCGTAAACAATTCCCCAAGTCCATTATTTATCATTACATGGATGACATCTTGTTATCTGATCCAAATAAAGGTACTTTAGAAAGGATGTTTGAAGAAGTAAAGAAAGTCTTGCCTAGGTGGGGATTACAAATTGCCCCTGAAAAGATTCAAAGAGGAAATTCTATTAATTACCTAGGTTACAGAATAGGGTTAGAGAAAATTAAAACGCAAAAGGCACAAATTAGGAGAGACCGGTTAAAGACTCTTAATGACTTCCAAAGATTGTTAGGAGACATTTCCAGTCTACGACCAGCTGTTGGGATAACACCTGATCTAATAGTTCATTTAAACAAAACCTTAGATGGTGATAAAGATTTGAATAGTCCAAGAGAACTGACAGCTGAAGCAGAAAAGGAACTGACAATGATTGAGGAAAAATTACAGGAGGCACATGTGGATAGGGTGAACCCAAATCTTAGCTGCATCCTAGTCATATTGCCTTCCAGAATTTCTCCTACAGGGATTCTAATGCAGAGGGAAGATATTATTTTAGAGTGGATATTTATACCTAATAAACCAAGTAAAAAATTAAAAACTTATGTGGAAAAAGTCTCTGAATTAATTATAAAAGGTAAGCTGAGACTTCGTCAACTAGCAGGTATAGACCCAGCAGAAATTATAGTGCCTTTTACTACTGAAGAAATAAAAAAGTTATGGGAAGACAATGAACCGTGGCAAAGAGCTTGTGCTAATTTTTTGGGAGAAATTAATAGCAACTATCCCAAAAGTGGTAGACTTAACCTCATAAAAAGAACTTCTTGGATTCTTCCTAGAATTGTACGTGATGCTCCAATAACTGGAGCCCGTACGTTCTATACTGATGCAAATAAATCAGGGAAAGCAGGTTACAAGTCAGATGAATTGAGTAAGGTGGAACAAAGCCCTTATAATTCTGTCCAGAAGGCAGAATTATATGCCATTCTTATGGTGCTAAGGGATTTTAAAGAACCTCTTAATATAGTTACAGATTCACAATATGCAGAAAGAGTTATCTTGCATATTGAAACCGCTGAATTTATACCAGATGACACAGAGTTGACTTCATTGTTTATCCAGGTACAAGACATAATCAGGAACAGGCTTTGTCCGATGTACATAACACACATCCGGTCCCATACAGGTCTGCCTGGTCCTCTAGCCCAAGGCAACGCTGAGATTGATCAATTATTGATTGGAAGTGTGTTGCAGGCCTCAGAATTTCATAAGAAGCATCATGTCAATAGTAAAGGCCTAAAGAAAGAATTTTCCATTACTTGGCAACAAGCTAAGGACATTATAAAGAGATGTCCTACTTGTTCTTTCTATAATCAAACACCGTTGCCTGCAGGGAGTAACCCAAAGGGCACTAAGAGAAATGAAATCTGGCAGATGGATGTGTTCCACTTTATAGAATTTGGTAAATTAAAATATGTACACCACACCATAGACACGTATTCAGGTTTTCAATGGGCTACTGCCCTGAGCTCAGAAAAGGCTGATTCAGTAATCACACATTTATTGGAAGTTATGGCCATCATGGGTATACCTGCGCAAATAAAGACAGATAATGGTCCAGCATATGTATCTAAGAAAATGAAACGCTTTTTTGATTATTATAATATAAAACATATTACAGGTATACCAAATAATCCTACAGGTCAGGCAGTTATAGAAAGATCAAATCGTACTATAAAGGATATGCTGAACAAACAGAAAGGGACCGAAAATACCCCCAGAAATAGATTACATAATGCTTTATTAACCTTGAATTTTCTTAACGCTAATGAGAAAGGAACGACAGCAGCAGAGAGACATTGGATAATGGAAAAGTCTGCTGAACTAAATCAACCGATTTATTTCAAAGATGTGCTGACCTCTCAATGGAAGCCAGGAGATGTGCTACGTTGGGGAAGGGGTTTTGCTCTTGTTTCCACAGGAGAAGAAAAATTGTGGATACCATCAAAATTAATAAAGTTTCGATTTGAAGAGGAAAAACCTCTTGGAAAGGAGAAATGACAACTTATCTACAATGATGATATTCATACAGATGGTAAGAAAAACATATAGAATGGGGGCAGGGTTCTGTTCTTATCTCCACAGGAAAACACTCATCTTTGAAAAATTCAAGGGACCCTGGATGTTTGGATACTGACAGATGGAAAAGTACCTGCCCGATAGGAAATATCAAGAAAACTGAATGGGTTGTGTAAGTAATATTAAACCATATTTCTAAATTTATAAAGCTGGTTTTGAAGTTGGACTCTGGCTCAGTCCCTCTCCAATTCCAAGCCTGTTAGTAAGAGAAAAACCCAGAGTTTCTGGAGTTTCTGTCTCATGTCAAGAGCCATGATGTGGGACAGAAAGAAATATGAGTTTAGAAAACATCTTTGCTTTTCTTCATATCTATCATACTTTTCATTGAATATATCTATCATGTCTTTCATTGAATATATATATATATATATGTCTATATGATTAATGCTTAAGTTTTTCATAATGAACAATGAGTTTTTCCTGAAGTGACATTTGAAGTTTCCAGGAAGAAGATGGGGCCCCATAACAACAACTCCACCTGGTTGATATGACGTCATGATACTGATAGCGCTACAACAAGACCTGCTTTGGATACCAGCTGCACAAGACAGTTCCAACTTGGTTAGCTGAAATGGTGCACATCTTATACAACATTTTGGCCAGACCTGCACAAAATACTCAGAGACTATTGGCAATTTTAAAAGACATTGATCTTGAAATTTAACCATCATTTTACTTTCACAGGATCCCCCAGAAAGAACGTCGCCCCCATGACAGCTGGAAGTAATTCTAGAGGACGACGTCCCCTCTCCCAGTAAAGTTTGCCCTTGGGTTTAGGGACATCATTTAGGGGTTGATTATAATTAGTATACGATTGAGGGTTGGGGGAGGAATTTTATAAGCTCAGGGATCATTTTGAAAAAAAAAAAAAAAGAGGGATGATGGGATAATAGATTTGTAATTGTGAGTTACTGTTGTTAGACAAATATATTGATATAGATTCTTGTATATTGATACAAAGTTAAATTGTATTGACTATTGTATGCATTCATGTTTCTACCTCTGTTTAAAACATTTTTATGTATTGACATATATTGTATTGTATATATTTACCATATTGCTGTGTACATTTCTACCTCTGATTAAGATACTTATATAATGTTTGTGTATTGATATATATTTACCTACTGCAATGTATATTTGTACATTGTTTATATTTGGAGGTCATTGTCCTCATTTGTTTCACAGTTGTTTATTGTCTTAATCTTTAAGTTAGATAGATATTGAGAATTATATAGACTAATAGTCATCTAAGTTTGTCATTTATAATTAGACTAATCAGATTCTTTAGATATATAGAGATTATACTCAGTATAGATAGATAGTCTTCAACTTCTTCAAAGAGCTGTAGAAAATGGCCTTTAATCTAACTCAGAGTTTTGTGGTAGTGAGACACAATTGCTCCTGGCAACACCACTCTATTCCCGAGAGAATGTTGAGCACCAAAGACACTCCACCTGGAGCCTTTCCTTTTGGCAGAACTGGCCTTGGGGCAAAGAAATGCCTATACCTCAACCACTGACAAAGATACAGAGCGTGCATCAATGGATAAAACAGGGCTGTCTTATCCTGCCAAGACAGGGTAAGATAGTTTTGAAAAGTTGCTTGCCTTTGAAAATGGTGTGTCAGTTATGTTAGGCCTTAGCCAAAGTTGGTTGCTTCAACGCTGCTAATGTGACTTTGGGTGATTGCCTAGGTAGCTAGTTGTCTCTGTGATTTGTTGCATGTTTTGGAAGTTGTTTTACTGAACTTCCTAATTAACCAGGTAACATTATTTCCCTTCTCAGATCTTCGATGGGGTTGAAGACTATATAGATGTAGTTACTTTTCTCTCATGACTTGGCCAAGTTATTTATTATACAAGACCTAAGCTAGTTAGAATAGGATATTTGTACTTATTGTATATAATTTCATAGTAGGTTTAGAACTCTCTTATTTAAACAGAAGGGGGAGGTGTTACGGGAGGTCCTCCCACTCCTCCAGCCTATCGCCGCTGAGATACCAGCCCCTTGGGGTGTGGTCTCTCTCCCTTTAAAAAAGCGGCCACTTCCCTCTCCTCGCTCTCTTCACTTCCTGCTCCGCCAGTGACTTGACTTCCTTCCTGGTTACGCAGAGGGCTGACAGTGATCTGTAAGTTTTTTCCCCTTTAAATAAATATCACCCTATTAATCATAATCCCAAGTTGGTGTGGCATTGTTTGTGACTTACGCCTTCGTTTGGCGCCCAACGTTTGGTTTTAGAACCTCTCCCAGCTCGCAGCCGCGAGTTCGGCTTGGCGGCCGGAAGTTCGGCTTGGCGGCCGCAAGTTCGGCTTGGCGGGCGCTTGTTCGGCTTGGCGGGAGCCCTTGCTTCCTCAGCTGCTGCCTGTAGGCAGGAAGGCACCGTTCCTTGGGAACATATGCTAAGAGCCTGATCCGGAAGGGCACTGGAAGGTGAGTGTGTGACTGTGGGCCTTGCTTCCTACGTTGGGAACATGTATTTGCCAGATGCCTGACATCCATGAGGCAGCCAAGCCCTGGAGATGCTTCCCAAATAAAGTACCCAGGATGGAATTAAACATGGGCTTCTCCAGAGTACACAGCTTATGCAGAGACACTCCATCCTCTCAACGCAATCATATTAGACGCACATGTAGGAAAGGGCTCCAGAATCCCTGGAGACCAAATTTTGTTGGTTTCTACCTAAATTTATTTTCTTAGACCCCAACGTCTTTTCTGAGGTGTAACTCATGAAGATCACGTGCCTTTTAGAAGTGAAATGGGATGATCTGGTGTGTGTGCACACTAGAGAAGAATTCGTGGCCAAGCTAATGAGCACAGTCATCACCGTTCCTCTCTGCACACATGTGAGGGCACTTCAGCTGGATCCTCGGGAACTGAAGGAGACACATGGTACAGTTTTGCTAACACGGACACGGGGCTGTGTAAGAGTCACAGAATGTGCTCATCCTTTATCTTTTGCACAGTTTGGTCTGTATCTCTTCTGGTTCTTAAAAGGTTAGAACTCTGTCCACCACTAGTCCAGCAGTGCCTATCCTGGGGATATAGCCAAACAAAAAGAAGTCAGCCTGAGAGGCCTCTACACTCCTGCGTGGGCTGCAGTGTGATCACAGCAGCCAAGGAATGGAAACAGCCCTGTGTTCATCAACTGATCAGTGAAAAACAAACAAAAAAACCAGTGTGTACTGTTGTCATTTGATATCCTTAGGGAATTTGCTCCAGGAGCTCTTCCCCAACCCCGCTGTTGCCAAAATCCACAAATGTTCAAGTCCTTAATTCAGAATGGCTTAGGGGTTGCAGAAGAAATTCCACATATCCTCCTTTCCTCTCTTGTTCCCTCCCTCACTCCCCCTTCTTCCTTTGGCTTTTTGACACAGGGTCTTACATCACAGCCTGGGCTAGCCTCACACCCAGTCCTGCTTCAGCTTTCTAGTGCTGGGGCGATATAGCTTTGTGTCAATGGTATCCAGCTGCTCCCCTGTATTTAGTTTATCTCTAGCTATCTGGGAATGCCCAACAGAATGTAAAAGCTGTGCAAATAGCTGTCTGTTTTGCTTGGAAATTAGTGACAAGAATAGTTCATATCTGTTCAAGACAGACAATTCTTTGTTTTGGTTTGCTTTTGAGACAGTATCATTGGCTGTCCTGGAATTCACTATGTAGCCCAGGCTAGCCTCAAATTCATAGCGATCCAACTGCCTTTGCCTCTGTGGGCTGAGATTAAAGGTGCGTACCATCACTGCGAGTTTTTTTAAGAATATTTTCTGAGTGTGTCTGAATCTGAGTATAACAAATCCAAATATTAAATAAGGATTAAACGTACCCACAGAGTGGAGCGCCGTTCTACCTAATGCAAAATTCCATTATTATCAAGAGCATGGATGGAAGAGGATACAGAGTGACAGGTGCCAGATTTCTCACTCAAATGTAGAGTAATAAAATAGATAGAAATCCCAGAGAGGCAGAGTAACTGCTAGGGTCTGGCAAAGGGGCAATACGGAGAGTTGCTGGGGGAGGATGAATTTGGGTTTTGCATGTGTTTTTCAGACTCAGCATTAGTGTGACTGTCCTCGCTGGGGTAGAGAAGTGGCCAGGCTCCTGACTAGACAGAAGCACAAATGCACACACAGACAGAGAGGTGACCCACATCCTGAGGACACGGGTACAAGCCACTCCAAGTGCTAGCTCCCAGGCAGGAAAGGGGAAGGGCAGTTCCTCTTTCAAACAGACTGTCCAGAAGGGGAGCTTTGAGGAGCCAGTGTTGGAGAAGGGCAGCTGTGAAGGGGAGAGGTTACAGAAAGAGGAGCACAGAGTGGGGGGACACGGTCAGAGAGGAGGAGGAGCTGTAGAACAGGAGGCGTCCAGGCCTTGTAGAAACCTGGATTGATTCACTTTGGGCTGTGACAGCTTGGCAATGGACCTGTTTGTCTCCAGCCTCTGTCTCATAGTGTGTACGACCGGCCGTTTTCCTTTAACACGTCTCAGCTGCGAAAATCCCTGGACGTGCATTCCTGTGGGAACCGGTGTCTCTCCGTGGGTCTGGAGTCAAAAGAATCCGCTTCTCTATTCTATCCCATGATGATGAGAGAGGCTCAGGAAACAATTGTTTTGCCAAAGGATGCAAGCAAGAAATGGGGCAGATCCTGGGCTGAGCACTGAGTCCTGTGGACTTTGATGGGTGGGAGATGCACAGGAACCACTGCAGCTTCAGGAAGTTTTGGTGCAAGCATCACTCAGACCCAGGTGGGAGGCAGAAAACCCAGCCAGAATGGTACTTCATGGATGAGCCAGTGATGTAAGGGTGAAGACCAACAGAACCTAGGGCCAACCCTGGAGTTAGGAGGAGCTGGGCCTGGTACCATGTACTTGAAATACCAGCACTCAGGAGACTGAGGCAGGAGGATCATGAGTGAGTTTAAGGCCAACCCAGGCTACGAAACAAAACCCTGAACTGTATCACTCAAGCAAAAGAAGATCCCACTTTGCCAGCAGGCCCTGGAGTAGTCAGGGAGCTCGATAGTTTCCTGTGTCTTTCCACACATGCCCTGGGTGGGCGTGAGGCATGCATGCCTCCGCATAAGCTGATGTCTCCATACCCAGCACACACGTGAACTGACAGCTGCGCAGACATTTACACTCACACACCACACACTCACACCCATAAGAGCCCATGTGCGTGCATCAGCCATAGCTTTTCAGGGTCTTGCTCCTGGACCTGGTGTCTTCCATTTCTCTTTCCTCATGGAGATGAAATTCGAATGCTAAAGCCCCTCCCCTGTGGCACTCGTGTTAGGGGTGGGGCTTTTGGGGGTCTGGAAGCCATGAAAAGGGAAACTTGTGAGAAGAATGAATGTAACTACACAGGAACCCCGAGAGTCCTCTTGCCCTCTCTGTCAGGTGAGGATTGGGGATACTATCAGAAGAGAACCCTTACCACAGGCTCGGAGTGCAGGCAAGGACACAGAACACTGGCCTTGGCTCCAGAATAGGGGCCAGAGTGGAGGGGTGAAGTAGCTCCCAGCCTGGGTCCCACAGAACTGGCAAGTGGGGGGGGCAGCTATAGAGTGTATGGGCCCCAGAAGACAAGCCTTGGCATTTCGCCTTGATTCCCCATGTCCTTAAATGGGGCTGGCAGGAAGAACTTATGCCTTCCTCAATACTGTCTCCTAAGGGTTCGGAAAGACCAAGGATCCCACCAGCTATCCCCAACCCTAGGCTGCCAGCTCATCTTCTTCCTGGGCAGAATCGACTCCAAGTTTGGGGGAATGGGCAGTCCTGCTTGGGACACGAAGCAGCAGGTACTGCCAAAGTCCACAGTGGAAGAATGAAGAGCCCCACCCGGGCATAAGGCAGTGCTCAGCTCAATCCCAGCTTCAGATCCCATGGCCCTGGCTAGCTTGGTTCTTATTAGGGTTTCACTCTCATTCAAGGCCACTACAGACCCAAGCCAGCCCGAAAATGGGGACCAAGGTTGCCTGGGTTCTAGGTGTGGACAGGGCAGAGTAGGTGAGTCAGGGTCCTGTGTATGGCTAATGGCCATCCCCTTACACTACTGGGTCCTAGATAGGCCGGGTGGGGAGGAAAGCAGACTGTCCTAGTCCTCTTGGGGTAAGTCTGATCCCTGATCCTTCTTAGGGCAGTCGTGGGTTTTCTTGGGTGCCCATGGGTTCCTTTAAAGTGCTTGGTGGGGGAGGGGAATTGGAGAAATGGCTCCGCAGCTAAGAAGAGCACTGCTGACTGCTCTTGCAGAGGACCCGGGTTCAATTCCCAGCACCCACATGGCAGCTCACAGCTGTCTGTTACTCCAAAATCCGACAAGCTCACACAGACAAACATGCTGGCAAAACACCAATGTGCACACAGTAAAAGGAAATAAACTACTCCTGGGTCTTTGGGTTGATTTGTGTCCCCTTGGGCCGATTTTAGACCCCTGTGTAGTCTGTGACCCCTTAAATGTTGACCTGGTTCTGTGTGGTGGGCCTGGGTCCCCTTCATGGTCAGTGTCAAGTTTTGTCCTCAGGACTGCTTACTGGACCCTCTTGACACCATTCTGGGACCCTATGCTCTGTCCCCCACCACACTCCAGGATGCTGGTCTGAGGAAAGCTAGACCAACTCCTTGCTGCCCACATCACAGTGGGAGGACACAGGCATCTTCCTGCCCCTGACCACCTGCCCTTTGCCTCCTTGGGACTGAGGGTGAAACTGAATCCTGGACTGTGACACCAGGGGCTATTTTGGAGTTAGGCTGGGCTGGGCTGACCAGAAATGGGGGTGGGGCAGGGGCGGGCCCAGCCTTCTTCAGCTGACAGCATTTGCCCGTCCTTTCGTCCCTGTCCAGTCTGAGGACCGGCTGGAGTGTGGGCTGCTGGGTGGGAACCACGTCGGCCTGGGCCCCAGGAAGGAGGCAAGACCCAGCAGCCCCTAACTCACCATCTGTGCCCCTTGCCTGGGCGCTGCCCCAACCCCTGGACGCTGCCCCCAGCCCAGGCACACACAGGTGAGGAGGCAGAGCTGCTTGGAGGGCCCACTCTTGCTCCTGGAGGTCAGATGGACTGAAGGTCATGGTGGTTTGTGGAACATGGGGATTTTAGGGGCTTGGTCAACCTGGGCCACTCCCTGAGATGACAGTGGGCTGAATGCCAGAGCTGGGTCCTTCTGTGACTCTGAGTTGAGACCTCAGAATGGGAAGGGACAATTTGCCCTCTGGGATTTGGGAGGGTTGGGACTGGTACTGTGCAACCACTGGCCGGGTTACCCCCAGTCTTCCTGCTGCCTGGGGGTCTGGTGGCCCTGCCCCCAGCTCTTCCGAGATGGATGCCCGCTGACAGCTGGGGCTATTTTGGGCCTGTTGGCTCAGTGGAGGGGACAGCCAGAGGGGCACTGACACCTGACTCCGGGAAAGAATTTCCCGGGGAGCGGGGGAAGCCACAGTCCCGGGGTCTAAGGTGAGGCTGAGCTCAGGGGCTGCCCTTGGAAATCCGCTCTAGAAGGGCACAGGGGCCACAGGCCTGCTGGTTCTGTTCTCAGAGTGCTGTAGAGAGAGGGCCGGCAAGGTGGAGTTCCAGGGAGGGGATAGCCTCTGCTTCTGGCCAGTGTCTGTGTGTCACCGCCCACTGGGTTCATCCAGAAAACTGGTCCCACTCTGCAAGAATCAAAGTAGCCAAGTTCTGTTAAAGTTGTGGAGGGTGTGGGTGGTGTGGCCAGTTGTATGAGCCAGTGGCAGGGGCTCCTGCAATCCACCCTGGGCAGTAGTGGGGTCCATGGCACCTGCTGGGTTGGAGAAGTCCTCTAGGGGTTGAGGAAGAGCTGACTTCGGAGGAGGAAGAGGCTTCTTTGAGAGGATGGGGCTGGTCACCTGGACAGTGCCCTGCTTAGCACACATGCCCAGAGCCTCTAGCCAAATCAGGCAAGAGGAGGGGCCTGTCAGGGATAGATTTCCTGAAGCTTCTGTTACAGTCTCGGTTTCTTCATCTGTAGGAAAGAAAAGAACAGATTCCCCAGTCTCGGGAGCCTCTCTCTGGCCTTAGACCTGCTTGTCAGGGTGGCTGAGTGGCTCTGAGGCTGTCATTCTGACCCCATGATAGTAGCCAGTGCCTTGTAACATAGTTGCGGAGGGAACCAGGCCTTGAGCAGACAAGGGGCACCATGTGTGGGGGGCTAGGAGAACTCCAATTACTCTTGCCCCTCCAGGGCCTGTGCACCTGCTGAGGCTGGGCCCAGCTCCCCTGAAACGTGTGTACCAGGCTGCTTGCATATGCTGGTTTATGTGTCCCAGGCTGGGTCACCCCAGGCCGTGTATAGGATGGTTGGTAGACTCAGAAGGTGCCCTGCCGTGCTCCCTGGGAACCTGTAGACTGAGTATGGAGGCCAGAAAGACCTCTGATGTCAGGCCCCTGATACTGATGTGAAGGCAGACCCTCCACGGAACAGATGCCAGAAGGCGGGTTCAGGGGCTGCTCACAGACCGCAGTAGGTGCTGCCCAATGGCTAATCCTAACCCTAAGAGATGAGGCCTGTTTGTGGGTGGGGGACAGAGGTGCTGACTGGACAGTGAGTCAGCAAACAGGCCAGTGCAGCTCAGTCCTAGTCCAGAGTCAGCCTCCTGGAAGAGGATTAGGGGGATTAGCTACCTGAATCACAGGACTGGAAACTGGAGGGTCGGGGGGAACATAAACCCATCCACTGGCCAGCCCCATAGCAGGCAGCCCAGGAAGCAGATGTAGAGGCGGTGGTGAAGGGGTGCTCATGTCTGCCAGGGGTGGAGGAGGTGAGCCTGTTGAGACAGCCCCGTGCCCACTGTTCTTACAGAAGACCCGGTGCAGGCAGATAGTCACTGATCTACTCACTGGATCAGAGGCTGGCTGGCAGGGGCCTCGATCGGGCAGAGGTCAATGTTATCTGGGTGCCGATGATTCCTAGGAGGGCTGAGGCATGCAATCTCATTCTTGCAGAGGGTCCAAGTTGGCAGGACCGTGCTAAGGACTGAGTAGTGTGACCCGGCCATCAGGCCTCAAGTTAAGCTAGGCCCAGCTGGGCCCCAGCTCTCGTAGAGAGAAGCTGTCTGTACTGACCCCAGACTATAGGGACCCTCTTGCTAGCCTTTGTAGCCATTGGCTGCACTTTCCCACACCCGCTCTTACCTGGGGCCAGGCTTTCTCTGAAGACATGAGGGCAGACAGGTGCTAGCGATTAGAGGGCCACCTGCAGCCCAGTGGGAGAGGGCACTTCCGTTAGGACGAGCTTCATTTCAGGATAAGTGAGGGTTCCTTTTCTTTCCCGCTGTTTGAAGAACATGTCCCCTTGGCAGTCAAGAGGACTTGCTGGTTTGGGTAGTGAGGCTGGAGTAGGGGGTAGACTGGAAGTACATCAGGTAATTGAAGATGCTAGACTTCCAAGTCACAAAAAGGGGCTAATCAGAACGGATGGATTTTGGAGCTACTAGGCTGGCTTGGGAGTGGAGGAGAAAATGAGGCTTACTGAGGAGGCAGCCCACTGAGTTTTCCTGCTAACCCTGGATAGGGAAGAGGGCCGAATGTGGCACAGGCAACTGGCTCATCTTAATAGCATCACAACCTTCATCTTTGCCCTTTGTAGACCCCCGGCCCTGTTGCTATCATGGACCACTCCTTCAGCGGAGCGCCCCGTTTCCTGACACGGCCAAAGGCTTTTGTGGTATCTGTGGGCAAGGATGCCACGCTGAGCTGCCAGATCGTGGGTAACCCCACGCCACATGTGAGCTGGGAGAAGGACCGGCAGCCAGTGGAGGCAGGAGCACGCTTCCGCCTGGCCCAGGACGGGGATGTATACCGCCTCACCATCTTGGATCTGGCACTCGGTGACAGTGGGCAGTATGTATGTCGCGCGAGGAACGCTATAGGGGAGGCCTTTGCAGCCGTAGGCCTGCGTGTAGACTCGGAGGGCACGTGCGCTGAGCAGGCGCCCCACTTTCTGCTGCGGCCCACCTCCATTCGCGTGCGCGAGGGCGCAGACGCTACCTTCAGATGTCGCGTGGGCGGCTCACCACAACCTGCCGTGAGCTGGTCCAAAGATGGGCGGCGCCTGGGACCACCCGATGCCCCCCATGTGCGCGTGGAAGATCACGGAGAGGCCAGCGCCCTTCGCATCCGGTCGGCGCGGCCTCGCGACGGTGGCACCTATGAAGTCCGAGCAGAGAACCCACTGGGTTCCGCCAGCGCTGCCGCCGCGCTCGTGGTGGACTCGGACGCCGAGGCTGCCGGACCACCAGGAACCTCCACCGCCTCGCTCCTGGCGCATCTGCAGCAGCGGCGCGAGGCCATGCGCGCAGAGGGCGTCCCTCCCTCCCCACCCGGCGCTGGCACACGCACCTGCACGGTGACCGAAGGCAAACACGCTCGCCTCAGTTGCTTTGTGACCGGCGAGCCCAAGCCCGAGACAGTGTGGAAGAAAGACGGGCAGCTGGTGACCGAGGGCCGGCGACACGTGGTGTATGAGGATGAGCAAGAGAACTTCGTCCTTAAGATTCTTTTCTGCAAGCAGTCGGACCGCGGCCTCTACACCTGCACAGCCTCCAACCTCGTGGGCCAGACCTACAGCTCTGTGCTGGTGGTCGTGCGAGGTGAGCAAACTGGCTTCTCCACACATGCGTAGGGGTGAGGCTCTTTCCAAAAGTTCGGCTAGGGTCGGGAGGCTGCATTCTGAGTGGGAGGTCTGGGCGACTCTGGTTCTTCAAAATGAACAGGCGAGGATGGTTCCTGGCGTGAACCACCGTAGGGAACCCAGTCACCATCCCTACATCCCTTCCTGCACAGCCCTACCTCACACCTCACCCTGCCGTTGTCTCTTCCGTGCTCCACTTTCCCCTTTTCTTACTCTCCACTCTATTTCTTCAACTTATCTTTCCGACCTTGCACCCTCTCCATTTTTGATCCCTTGGTCCGCCGTGTTACCCCCCTTTCCCCCAATAAACCCGTCGACCTCTCTCCCGCAGAACCGGCGGTGCCCTTTAAGAAGCGACTGCAGGACCTGGAGGTGAGAGAGAAAGAGTCTGCCACATTCCAGTGTGAGGTGGCGCTGCCGGCCACCGAGGCGGCGTGGTTCAAGGAGGAGACGCGGCTGTGGGCCAGCGCCAAGTACCGCATCGAGGAGGAGGGAACCGAACGCCGGCTGACCGTGCGCGACGTCTCTGCAGACGACGATGCGGTGTACATCTGTGAGACGACAGAGGGCAGCCGCACCGTGGCAGAGCTCTCGGTCCAAGGCAGGCGGGGAGAAACTGGGCGGCACTGGGCGGGACAGACAGGGAAGAGCGAGCAAGTGCGCAAGAAGTGAGTCAGTAGGTGGGGAGGTTCTAGGGCATAGAGGTGTGTAGTGACCTGGGGCTGGGGACAGATCAGATGAGGCTGGCAGCGGTCAGAGGGAGGCTAGGGTTAGGGTTAAGTCTGGTTCTGGAAAGACAAGGGACCAGAAGGTAGGATTGGGCAGAAGGTGTGTGTGCGTGTGTGTGTGTGTGTGTGTGTGTGTGTGTGAGAAAGAGATAGATAGATAGATAGATAGATAGATAGATAGATAGATAGATAGATAGATAGAGAGAGAGAGAGAAAGTGAAACAGGTGGGAAGATGGGGCAAGATGGGTAGAGAGATGAGATGGAAGTTACACTTTTATTAGGAGTGTGTGCAAAAGGAGTATGGGATACACAGGGAAGGGGCTCTTACCATCTTGGCCATCTTCCCACTCTAGGGAACTTGACCAGAAAGCTGCCTCGGAAGACTGTAGTGCGCACTGGAGACACAGCTATCTTCTGGGTGGAGCTAGATGTCCCAGAGGGTCCTGTCCGGTGGCTAAGGAACCAGGAGGAGATGGTGGCAGGGGGCCGGGTAGCCATCACCGCAGAAGGCACGTGCCACACACTGACCATCTTCCAGTGCACCTTGGAGGATATGGGTGAGGTGGCCTTTGTGGCTGGTGGCTGCCGAACGACCACCCAGTTCTGCGTATCAGGTAAGCGTTGGAAGAATGGTCTTTGGGTGGCCCTCCTGGCAGGGACACAGTTGCGCCCCATCCTCCCTCAGTGCTGCGGGCTCCCCTTGCTAGTGGAGGTCCGAGGGTGGCAGAGAATTGTGGTTGTGGGTCCTCTATTCTTGAGGAGGGGCCTTCCCACTGCAACTGTGTGACAGCCGGTCTGGAGAGGGGGCTTCTGAGCCCACTGATGGTGGGCGGTACCATCACTTCCAACAGAGCAGTGCCAGGGAAAGACTCAAGTTCTGACATTTTCTTTCTGAGTGACCCGAAGCGGGGGGGAGGGAGTTCTCAGTTGGTGAGCTCAACCTATCTTTCACACAGCTCCCAGGAGGCCTCCCCTGTACCCCCCTGCTGATCCTGTGGTAAAGGCCAAGACAGAGAGTTCTGTGACCCTCAGCTGGTCCCCACCACCCCGTGGGGAGCGCCCTGTCACCATTGATGGTTATGTGGTGGAGAAAAGGAAGCTTGGTGCTTATGCCTGGAGCCGGTGTCATGAAGCGGAATGGCTGGCCACAGCTGAGTTTACTGTCTCTGGTGTGGCTGAGGAGGGGGACTTCCAGTTCCGTGTGTCAGCCATCAATCACTTTGGCCAGAGTCCTTACCTTGAGTTTCCAGGGACGATCCACTTGGGTGAGTGAGACCATCCAGTAACATCACAGGGGGCTGCCACCTGCCCGTGAATTACCCGACCCCAAAGCATGATTCTGCCTACAGGGGAGGCAGGATGGTCATTTTAATGGAACTCTCAATGTGGGTTGGGGATGTTGAAGCCTCCCCATACAGGAGGGGGTATCCTAATACAGGACCCAGCAACTGCAGGGAGTCAGGCTTCAGCCACTCCATCTATGTGGGGGCAGGGCAGAGGAGGGAGAGCCAGAACCTGTGCTCTTATCCGTCTCCAACTCTTACCATGTTTCTACCCTCCCTACAGTTCCCGGGCTGGCAGTAAAGACACCTCTGAAAGCGGTGGAGGCAGTGGAGGGAGGTGAGGTCACCTTCTCTGTGGATCTCACGGTGGCCTCTGAGGGCGAGTGGTTCCTGGATGGGGAGCCCTTGAAAGCCAGCAGTGTATACGTGATCCGCTGTGACCGTACCCGGCATACGCTTACCATCAGAGAGGTGCCCGCCAGATTGCATGGGGCACAGCTGAAGTTTGTGGCTGATGGCATTGAAACCAGCATCCAGATGGTGGTCCGAGGTAGGCCCGAGTCCCTGAGTCCCGTTTTCTCTGCAGTGTGGTAGTAGGCAGGAGAGGTAGTCTCTTGGAGAAGATTTGTCTGAGGGCAATGTGATGAAGTGGGGCTTGAGGCTGCTCACCTCAGGCTGGCAGTTGAGGCTGGTGTGTGTGTGTGTTCGCATGCGCATGCATGCGTGTGTACGGGATGCCCCAGGGCTGGATGGCATCTCTGACTGCCTCTTTTCTCATTCTCTTGTCTGTCTATTCTTATGTCACCTCTCTGCCTGCCTGTTCCCTTCTCACCTCTGCCTCACTCCCCACACATCTGGCTTTCCACATGGTCTCCCTCTCTCTGCTCCCCCTTCCTCCTCTTCATACCCTCCCTCTCTTGCCTTTCACTAACTTGCTTTCCTTCCAATCCCCCCCTTTTCCTGAGTTTCTCTTTTCCCTTTAATCTCTCTTTCTCCATCCTCATATCCTCTCCCCTCTCCCTCACTGCCTGTGACTTCTGTTGCCCGCTCTCTTGTGGTCTTTTTGTTCCCACCATCTGTCTGACCACCCCTGACCTATAGCAGCTCTGGGGCTAGCCAGCAACAAGCTTCCTGCTGTGGCTGCCCGGGAGGTGCTGGCCCGGTTGCACGAGGAGGCACAGCTGCTGGCTGAGCTGTCGGATCAGGCTGCGGCTGTGACATGGCTGAAGGATGGCCGTGAGCTGCCCCTAGGACCCAAGTACGAGATGCAGGTGTCGGCTGGGAGGCGAGCCCTGCTGGTGCGGGATGTGGTGCAGGATGATGCTGGCCTCTATGAGTGTGTTAGTCGTGGGAGCCGCATTGCCTACCAGCTGTTGGTGCAAGGTAAGCACAGGGTTGCAGTGGGGGCTGGCATCGTGTCCTGGGGCTGCACTGTCTTCTGGATGTGTATCCTCTGTTCCCTAGCTCCAGGCATGCTCTGAGGGGTTCTAGGCTGTGGGTAACTGTTTTCCAGTGTGTGTGTGTCTTAATGGTGGTGGATAGCTCAGCTCGGTAGGGAGAAGGCCTTTCTAGCTGGGGATGGAACCTCTCTGGTATGGGTGAGAGTCAGAGTCACGTGTTTAGTCTAAGTCTGGGCATCTTCATCCATACCCTGTAGGCCTCACAGCTTTTTGTTCACAGACGTAGCAGGTGACTGTGGATGCTGTGGTTGGGAGCCAAGCTGGACCCCAGAGGCACATGTATAAGAGTACTGGGGCAAAAACAGCAAGATGCTTGGGTCCTTCTTGCCAGTGCTTCTCGCAGTAGGACATGGGGATATGGCATTGGCTGAGGGCAGCTTCGGACACCAGACAGGGCAAGGGTATCTCCTCCTGTTCCCTGCAAGACGATGCTGTAGACTTACAGTTCTGGCATAGGTGCATACCACCCTTGAGAGGTCTGGGGTTCCCCACACTGGACCATTGGGTGGGGTCCATGTATGTCTCCACAGCTAAAATCTCTTTGCTGCCTTCCAGAGGCATGTGTTCCTCACACGGGCTCTAAAAGCCTACACATGTATAAATTCTGTGCAACAGAATTCTTAGTAATATGGCTTTTTAAGTTTGACTGTTTCCAACAGTAAAAATCATGGCGCAGTCAGTTTCCAGGTGGTGGGGAAAACTGGGGATGTGTTTATGAATGGGGCCTTCCTCTGCTCTGTGGAAAGTGTTTCGGTAGGATAGGGAATAGGAGAACGCTGTCTTGGTCTGGAAGGCCTGGCCTGGGGATTTTCTGTCGCCATGCTCTGCCAATCGGATCTGGCATTACACACTGACTGGACACTGCACACACACTGCCAAGCAAGGGGCTTTGGGAGTTTCCTGGATTCCAGAGTTTATTAACCAGAATCCAGGACTTAGGGGCTTGGAAGGAACCATTGAACAAGTGTCTTTGTCTGCCTGTTCCCAGAGGCCAAGGCCGTGTTTGCCAAGAAGCAGCAGGCTCGCAGTGAGGTGAAGGCAGAGGCAGGCGCCAGTGCCACACTGAGCTGCACGGTGGACCAGGCCCAGACTGAGGTGATCTGGTTCAAGGACGGGAAGAAGCTGAGCTCCAGCTCGAAGGTTCGAGTGGAGGCCTCGGGCTGCGAGAGGAGGCTGGTGGTGCAGCAGGCGGGCCAGGCGGATGCTGGGGAGTACAGCTGCGAGGCTGGGGGACAGAAGGTCTCCTTCCATCTGGATGTCACAGGTGGGTGCCAGGGTTGTGCTCAATGGGGTTATCCCAGGACATATCAGGTATCTTGGGCTAGTGTTCTCCCTGTTCTTAGACCTCAGTTTTTGTGTGTCTTCAGCTCTGTCCAGTGACTTATAGGTCTGATCAACTTAGGCTGATGGTGAGCCAATCTTGGGGGAGTTTCCCTGGAAACACCAACCTGGGGTGATGAGCTTGAATAGTGAACATAATTATGGTTGGGGTTTAGTCTGTTGGCTGTGGGGGGAATCCCATGGCTGCAGAGCAAGTCCCGCAGATGGCAGGAGATGCTTCTGTCTGTCCATTCCTACTTGCTGGTCCCCAGGGTTCTGGGAGCCCTCGTTGGCCATGTCATAATTCCCATGAGACCATGAATGTGTGTCCAACCCACTCCACCCTGTCCTTGAGGCTGGGAAAAGGCCACACACCGTAGCCCTCTTTCCTGCTTGATTTTATTGCATTTTGCTGTCTTGCACTTCCTCTCCGCTGGGGTCCAGAAAGATGTAGGTTTCTGGTTTGGGATCGAGGTGCCCATTTCTCCAAACTGTACCTCTTCCTGCTGTTTGTGGTCTCTGAATGTAAGAGGGCTAGGAGGCCATGGATGGCCTGAAGTTTCTGGGGGTTCCAAGACAGGGAAGAGTCAGAGTTCTGTCCTTAAATGTCAGGATAGGTATTGTTAAGGGACACTAGCAGTGATGGCCTTAAGGGCTACAGTAGCTCACCTGCCAGCAAGCATCAGAGTGGGCCTGCAGGTTCTGAGGGCTGTGACTAGACCCTGCATGCCAGGCCTTCCACACATGAAGGTTCAGCAATGCAGCTTGGGTCCCATGTGACACAGAACCTTGTTTATAATCCCACGATGATCTTTCAATTATGGGAAGTGTTGCCTTGGCCATGCCTGGGCTCTGATGAGCCCCAGGCCCTGGAGAAGGGTTATGTATAGTCTTGGGTCTCTGACCTTGTGCATCCCTATCTGTCCCCAGAGCCCAAGGTGGTGTTTGCCAACGAGCAGCAGGCTCGCAGCGAGGTGAAGACAGAGGCAGGGGCCAATGCTACACTGAGTTGCAAAGTGGCCCAGGCCCAGACTGAGGTGACCTGGTTCAAGGACGGGAAGAAGCTGAGCTCTGGCTCGAAGGTTCGAGTGGAGGCCTCGGGCTGCGAGAGGAGGCTGGTGGTGCAGCAGGCGGGCCAGGCGGATGCTGGGGAGTACAGCTGCGAGGCCGGGGGACAGAAGGTCTCCTTCCGTCTGGATGTCACAGGTGGGTCCTTTGGGACAGTCCACATGTGTATTTATAATTATTATATCTTCTTTATTTTTTTGAAAATGTTTCACTGTGTAACCTTCCCTGGAACTTGCTACGCAGAACAGGCTAGCCTCAAGCTCACAGGGGTCTGCTTTGCTCTGCCTCCCGAATGTAAGATTGTAGCTGCGCACAAGCACACCTGGCTTATGAGTCTCTTACCAAGCCTAATTTGTTAACTAAACTTCCTCAGGAAATACATACACAGTATTTGGTGCTATCTGCATCTGAGGCACCTCCTGCGGGTTTGATATGTATTCTGGATGATGCAGCATGATTTTCCCTGTGTTTTGAGGCTCTGGGGTTTGTCTTGAGACAGAGAGTGCAGGGCCTGGATGACATCTCCTGTCCAGCTGACCCTCCCAGGGTCTTTCCCACTGTGACCTTGCTGATCTAGATAGTGCTCTGACCTTGTGCATCCCTATCTGCCCACAGAGCCCACGGTGGTGTTCGCCAAGGAGCAGCAGGCTCACAGCGAGGTGAAGACAGAGGCAGGGGCCAGTGCCACACTGAGCTGCAAAGTGGCCCAGGCCCAGACTGAGGTGACCTGGTTCAAGGATGGGAAGAAGCTGAGCTCTGGCTCGAAGGTTCGAGTGGAGGCCTCGGGCTGCGAGAGGAGGCTGGTGGTGCAGCAGGCGGGCAAGGCAGATGCTGGGGAGTACAGCTGCGAGACCGGGGGACAGAAGGTCTCCTTCCGTCTGGACATCACAGGTCAGTTGGTTAGACATTTGACTCTGTTATGGGACAACCCCGGGGGAAGCGGTCCAGTGTGGGCCGGGTGCTGGGTGTGTTGCACAGCCTGCACAAGGGTGTATATTGGATAATTCTCCACAAGTAATCAGCAACCCCAAGTTCAGAGGCGTGAACAAGAAGTATGCTTTTGTCTCTCTAGTTCATGGGGTAGGAGACACCATGCGGTCTGTGCTCATGGCTCATTTCTGTCCAGTGTGGTGTCCCTGGGGCTGGGAATCCAAGCTGTATGCGTGTTTGCATCTGACGTCCTCACTGAGATGGCCCTGAAGGAGGGGGCTGTAGGGGACCAGAGGCCTCTTTTCTAGCAATGGAGCTGACCTCAGTGCTGCTTTGGAAGCCCTCTGCCTCCCTTTGTGGTCTCTGCTGCTTGGCAATAGCTTGTCCCTAGACTGGTGGTCTCCATGTGGGCCATGTGGGCCTCTTCTTGAGGTTTCCCTCAGGGTGCAGGATCTCTTGAAAACTCCGCTCTGGGAGACCTTAGTGTTATCTCTGTTGTTTGGCCACAGTTAAGAAAAAAATCCCTCCTTGTCCCCAGAGTATAGAGAAGGAGACCTTTCTGTGGGCACCATGGTGGCGTGTCCCATTGCACAGGGGTCTGGTCACAGTGGGACTGAACCCTGGGTTACTTTTTCTGACCTTTTATCAAGAGTCACAAGCTTCCATTCTGTGTCATCTTCTTTCAAATTCTTTCTGCCTCATGGTCACACAGGGCTCTGACCGTCACCTTCAACTTTCCAAAGAGGAAGGATATGGAAGGATTAGTGCTCTCTCCCTCTGAGTGTGTGTGTGTGTGTGTGTGCTCACACGCACTTGTGCGTGCATGTGTATATGCACATGCTAAATTAGTTTTTATTTCTTTGGTTTTGGGCTCCTAGTCCAAACCCATTATCTGCATCAATACACTGACTGAGATGTGTTCCCCACACTCCCCTCTAGTTGTCTCACCGTGTCTGGTTTTGTGTTCAGGTCTTTGATACATTTGAGTTCATGCTTGAATAGGGAGAGAGTTAGGACCTTGCTTAACTGGTCACTGTGAACTTTTTTCTGTTTTTGGCGGGTGTAGAGGGAGTCAGACCATATAGTCTTAGCTGGCCTGGAACTTGATACGCAGGGCAGACTAGTCTCAAATTTATGAAAATGTATCCATTTCTGCCTCCAAAGTGATGGGATTCAAGGCATGTGCCAGTATGCCTGGCAAATCACTGTAAGCAAAAAAGATGCCCGCATGTCTGTATACCTACCATATGTGTGCAGTACCCGAGGAGAAACACATAGGGCGGTAGACTCCTGGCGCTGGAGTCACAGGTAGCTGTGCACTGTCGTGTGTGCTGGGAACGGAACTCCAGTCCTCTGAAGGAGCTGTGTGTGCTCGTAACTGCTGAGCCGTGTCTCTAGCCCCGGGTGAACTGTGACGGTTCAGTAAGTTTTAAAACTGGAGATGGAACTCCACTAATTTTGTTCCTTTTTTTCTTTTAAAATTGGTTTGTTTTCTTAAACCTTTATTATTTTACATGTATGGGTGTTTTGCCTGAATGTATGTCTGCGAACCACACTTGTGCCAGGTGCCCGTGAAGACCAGAACAGGGCATCAGACCCCTGGAACTGGAGTTACGAACACTTGTGGGCTGCAGTGTGGTGCTGAGAACAGAACCCAGGCCTCTGGAAGAGCAGCCAGTGCTTGACCGCTAAGCCACCTCTTCGACTCCTCTTTCTTTTAGGAAAGATTATATTGGTCTTCCAAGTTACTCTGAATTTCTGTTAACTTTAATGTCCCTTCTCAAATTTACCAAGTAAGGATGCATAGTTTACATGCCGGCCTCGAACTCACAGAGATCCACCTGCCTCTGCCTCCTGAATGCTGGGATTAAAGGTGTGCGCCACCACTGGAGGGCTGTTATCTAATTTGCTGACACACAGTCATTCACAATGTGTTTTGAGAGCCTTTGTAATTGCGGGAAGTCTGTCTTGATGTTTTCACTTTTATTTTGGATTTTATTAAATCAAGCTATTTCTTTTTTCTTAGTTGAGACAGTGGTTAGTCTGTTCTATTGATCTTTTTCAAAGAACTAACTTTTTATTTATTCCAATATACTCTTTTCTTTCAAAGAAAAGATTTATTTAAAATTGTTACCGACATTTGTTGCTGGTAGTGTCTGCGTGTTTGTGACATCTCTGAGCTGGGCCATAGAGGAGATATTCATCACCATGTGACTGGACAGGGCAGGTCTGTGGCTGTTGTCCATGGATGCAACTTTTCCTGAGCAGGACCTGTACACTGAACTCAGCATTACCTCAGGCCTTCACTGAGCTTGCCCAGGTGTGCAGGCCTTTCTGAGCATGACCACTGTGCTAGGAGATACCAACACACTCCAAAGCCCTCTGTGGAATTTCATTCCTTAGCTTTTGGTTAGACTTGTTTGCTACAGTCTGTTCTTCACTGTCCATGGAAGCCTGGAATTCGGCAAAGACTTCCAGTTGCCCTATGGTCCTTCTTGGGAGCAGTGCTCTGCACTGAGAACTCAGAACTATTGGAGACAACCCGTGAGTGAAGCTCAGAGACTAAATCCATACATACATCAGATGATGCTGGTTGTCTGGGGGCCTGGTCTGCCCTGCTCTGGCTGCAGCTGCAGACACACCCCTGGGTTCAAAAGCACACTGGAGTAGAGAGGGCGAGGAACAGTGATATAAAATTTCTCACTTGGCTGTCTGTGACCCAGATTCAGAGGTTTTTCTGAACCATGTCTGTTCATCCTCAGATTACTGTAAGCCATTGGCCAATTTCTTTCTTCCTTCCTTCCTTCCTTCCTTCCTTCCTTCCTTCCTTCCTTCCTTCCTTTCCTCCTCCTCCTTCTTTTTCGTCTTCCTCTTTTTTGGTGGCACAGGATTAGGGCTAATGCTTCAATTTCTCTTATCATAGAAATGGAAAATGAACATCAAATTTGTATTGGAAATGCATTCAAAATCACACACTTATTCTGTTGGGCCATCCCACACACCTGGGAACATTTGAAGACACACGGAGGTGTCCACTAAGGGGAGCGGTCCTCTGTTCTTTAGATTTCTGGAGATAGGAACATGGAGATGATACATTTAACTTCTAAGAGGCTAAATGGAGAATTGATTTGGATGAGGGGAGATCAAAGGCAAGGAGAGCAGGTGTGAGGCTCTTTCTTACTCCAGGAGGTGGTGAGGTTAGGAGAGACAGTGACTCTGAGCACAGAGAGGAGGCCGAGGTTTGAGAACGGTTGTAGGGGTGAGGTTAGGAGAGACAGTGACTCTGAGCACAGAGAGGAGGCCGAGGTTTGAGAACTGTTGTAGGGGTGAGTGGAGCAACACTGAGAGGCATGAAAAATAAGGAAGAGGGAGTTGTGAGGTATAGTGTAGACTTGGGCGACAGGAAACAGAAAAAAACGGTGGTCACAGAGGTGCACATGCGCAGGCTGTCGGGAAACACTGACAGGGACAGGTCCAAGGAGACGGGCGCAGGATGGGTGAGGACGTGCTGACCACTCTGAAGATCCTCATCATCGGCGAGCGTGGGGTGGGCAAGGCCAGCCTGCGCCTGAGGTTCCCAGATGACACCTTTAATCCAGAACTTGCAGCAACAATAGGTGTCGACCTTAAGGTGAAGTGATTTCAGTGGATGGGGATGAGGCTCAACTTGCTGTGTGGGATCCGGCTGGTCCAGAGCGGTTCAGAGCATTAACCCAGCTGTTACAGAGGCGCACAGGGAGTTATATTAGTGTATGATGTTCCCAGAAGAGACACCTTTGCTAAACTGGATAATTGGCTAAATGGATTGGAAACATTCAGTACAAGAGATCACATAGTAAACATGCTAGCTGGAAATAAAATTGGTAAGGAAAATCATGACGTTGGTAGAAATGAAGTCCTGAAATTTGTACGCAAGCATTCCGTGTTGTTCATAGAGGCAAGTGCAAAAACCTGTGATGGTGTTCAGTGTACCTTTGAGAGACTTGTTGAAAAGATCGTTCAGACTCCTGGGCTGTGGGAAAGTGAGGACCAGACGAAGGAGTCAAGCTGTCACACAGGGAAGAGCTGTGGAGGGGAGCTGGTGGTGGCTACTGTTCTGTGCTGTGACCTCTGGTGTTTCTTTCTCTTGCATATTTGATCAGATAGTGACATCTTTCTGCATATAAACTCTCAGCTGCTATTAGGGACCTTGCAGTTTGCACATAGTTGTTTTTACCACGGCAATGAGTACTTGCAGGAAACCCCCTCATGGGCTTTCCCAGATGAGATGTTATGGTAAGCACGCATAGTTGGCAGTCTCTAGGGTTTTTAAATATAATGTAAAATAGGTGTCCCTTCATGAGTGCATTTGATTTTATGATTTACATTTATCTTGTCATTTTTTCTTTTTTTAAATTGATTTTTATTGAGCTCTACATTTTCTCTGCTCCCCTCCTTACCTCTCCCCTCCCCTTCAACTCTCTCCCCATGCTCCCAATTTACTCAGGAGATCTTGTCTTTTTCTACTTCCTGTGTAGATTAGATCCATCTATGTCTCTCTTAGGGTCCTCATTGTTGTCTAAGTTCTCTGGGATTGTGATTTGTAGGCTGGCTTTCTTTGCTTTATGTTTAAAAACCACCTATGAGTGAGTACATGTGATAATTGTCTTTCTGGGTCTGGGTTACCTCACTCAAAATGATGTTTTCTAGCTCCATCCATTTGCCTGCAAATTTCAAGAGGTTGTTATTTTTTTTCTGCTGTGTAATGCTCCTTGACGTTTTAAAAAAAATATCATCTGTCTAGGATGTGTTGCTGCAAGTCTGCTTTTGTTTTCATTTTTGCTTAAATACTCTGATCAATTACTGAATTACTTGGTAGCAGAACTAGAACCATGGGGAGGTAAGCAGAAGTCATCAAGCCTATCCAATTTCCCTCGAGGAGGAACAAAGCCCGATTCACAGCTTTTCTCGGATGCTTGAGAGTCTTAGTGCTAAGTAAAATTCTCAGTTCAGAATGGAGCCCAGGCTGATCCATCACTAAAACTCTGTTCTGATGATGCTTCCAAAATAGTATTGATAAGGGAGCTTTAATCCATTGCCCACTTTGGGTACCTGATCCTTGGAGCTATGTTTTAGTTATGGTGTCTGGCAGGACAGCAGCGAGGCTCTCTATCATTTGGGATTCAGAAGGCATGAACTGTATATTCTAACTCCATTAATACTTCTGCTTCTAAAACCTAACATCTTTCCCCACGCCTGTTGGCAGTGTTTGGCCAGTGCCTCGACTGTGGCTTGTGTAATGACTATCTGTATCCTGTGGCTTCTGTAAATGGCTACTTGCTATTCAAAAACCCATTTCTGTGTTTTGAAGGTGGGGGAGAAAATACTAAGTGATAATTTGAGAAAGGCGGATTGTTTCCAGATTCTGAATGGTAGGGAAATGCTATTGCAATGAGATGGCTGAGAATCTACTGTAACAAGAAGCCAATAGTTTATTAAAAACCTACTTGTACAGAATAAAAAACCTTTTCCACAAAAAAAGAAAAGAAAAAAGAAACAGAAAAACAGTGATGGCATGGTGCCCAAAGTATTGAGGGAAATAACTGTCAGCCGCAAAGTCCATGGCCTGCTAAGCTGTCATTCAGGAGTGAGGGTGAAATAGCACATGTTCAGGAAGTATCTTTAGAGAGTTTACCATTCACGAAACTTCCTGAAAGAATTGTCAATGGATATGCTGCTCAGAGTTAAAAACCTTAACCAAAAGCTAACAGAATGGGATCATTGAGTCACCAGAGTTTGGAAACCAAGGTGGATTTTAACTTAGTTATAGCAACTGTGTGTCCCTGTTTATCTCCAGAGCCCAAGGTGGTGTTCGCCAAGGAGCAGCAGGCTCGCAGCGAGGTGAAGACAGAGGCAGGCGCCAGTGCCACACTGAGCTGCACGGTGGCCCAGGCCCAGACTGAGGTGACCTGGTTCAAGGATGGGAAGAAGCTGAGCTCTGGCTCGAAGGTCCGAGTGGAGGCCTCAGGCTGCGAGAGGAGGCTGGTGGTGCAGCAGGCGGGCAAGGCGGATGCTGGGGAGTACAGCTGCGAGGCCGGGGGACAGAAGGTCTCCTTCCGTCTGGACGTCACAGGTGGGTGCTGCGACACTAAATTAGTTTGCAGATGTTATGAGCCTGGTTATGGCCAGGCAGGCCCTGGTGTCTTTCCACCGAGTATCATCTTTGCCTCTTTCATATCCTTTGCCAATCACATCCCTGCATCTGGTCTAGGTGGCCTGGTCCAGGTGCATTTGGTGCATATGTGTTTAGGTTAGTCAGGGCCTCTTGTGTGCCTCAGGAGGTGTCTTAATGCTATCATGTTCTGTTTTATGTTCTCAGCACCTTCTTAGGTTCCAACAGTGTTGCTCGGTGCCACGGACTCTGGTCCTACTTGTGTGTAGGTCCAAGGCAACCAGTGTCTGTTTGAGGTCCCTCCCACAGCTCTCTGTGGTCTCACTCTGTCCAGCATGAGCTGTCTTTTAAAGAGAATTTTTATTTCATGCTCAGCCAGGGTAAGGAGGAATTTCAGTCACATAATCATATTTGAAACTATATCAACACTGAACCTGGGGCTGCCAGGGTTCAGTTAGGTGTTTTGGAATATTCCCCCGCTGTCCCTGGGACTAATGCAAGATTGAGAACAAGATCTTTCTCAGTTCAAAGACCTTTCTGTGCTTGACCCAGAGATGTAAAGCACCAGAAATTCAATGACCACCAAAAGTCAGCCTGAGCCAATGGTCCTTAGTTTGTTTCTTTATGCCAGAGAACAGAAGAGATTCGGAGATTCAGGTAACTTGTGGGAGCAGTGAAGTGGAAGCAGGTTTTGTTAAGAGAAATTAGGGAAAAGAGAAAGACCTCCCTCACCACCCCCAAGAGTGAGTGGGGGATCCCAGAGAGGAAAAGACATCAAACTTCTTTTGTCTGGAAGGTCTTTTTGTTTGTTTTAAAAGATTTATTTATTTTGTATACAGCATCCTACCTGCAAGTCTACCTGCAGGCCAGAAGAGGAGACCAGATCTCATTACAGATAGTTGTAAACCACGTCGTGGTTGCTGGGAATTGAACTCAGGACCTCTGAAAGAGCAGCCAGTGCTCTTAACTGAACAATCTCTCCAGCCCTGTCTGGAGGTTTTTTTTTTATAGGACTCCTGGCAGAAACTGGGCAGAGACCGAGGCAATTACATTTTAGTCAGCTAATTAGAGAGCCCCATATCCTGTGGCCCGATTTCCTGGTCCAATCAGAGAGATCGCCTGCAATGCCAGTCCAGTTAGGGGACGGAAGCCCCTCCTCTTTTATCTCTGACTCCAGCTTGTATTTATCGACCTATAACTCAGAGCCGGCGACGCTGTCCTCTGACCTTGCAGGTACCTCAAGTCCAGTTAATCACTGTGAGTTCTCTGTTCTCACAGCTACCAAGAGGTAACTGAATTTGTTGTTTTTGCTTATTTTTGGTTTTTCAAGACAGGGTTTCTTTGTGTAGCCCTTGCTGTCCTGGAACTCGCTCTGTAGAGCAGGCTGGCCTCGAACTCACAGAGATCCGCGTGCCTCTGCCTCCCAAGTGCTGGGATTAAAGGTGTACGGTACCACTGCCTGGCACTGCAGTTGTTCTTAGTTAACTTCCAGTCTCTGGATGGTCAGGAGTGACTTTAGCTTTCCCCATGGACTTTTTCTCCTTACAAACCACACAGCTAGCTCCTGCCTTATTAGTTCAGGATTGCTGGATGCCTTGTGGAACACATGAGGACCTGTGGAATGGCAGACAGATGCCGTGTGTGTGTGTGTCCCTGTCCTCGTGCGCACACGTGTGTGTGTCTGCACGCGCATGCGTGTCTATGTGTGCGTGTGCGCATGCGTGTGCTCATCCTGCTGGTGCCTGCTGGGCAAGTGCTTTACCACTGTGCTTCCCCTAGTTCAGGCTGAACTCTTCGATGTGAGAATGTCCCCTCGAATCTGATTTATGCTTGCAGATGAGTACTGAGCAGCTCTTGGGGCGGTGGCTCACTTGTCAGCACTGAGTTACTGTTATAAAGTAGTGTCTAGTCCATAGTCCTTCACCAGTGACTCTGCCCTGCCTTAACTGCCCCTGAAGCGGCCGGTGGGATATGTGGATGAACTGTGGTTTAATGCTGAGAGGTTTGAGGGAGTTCATTCCCCCCCCCCCGCTTCCGGGTAGTCTCATCCAGGCCTTTTCTCCGTGTGACTTTCATAACTCAAATGGTTTCTGATGTTGTCTGTTCTCAGAGCCCAAGGTGGTGTTCGCCAAGGAGCAGCAGACACGCAGCGAGGTGAAGGCAGAGGCAGGGGCCAGTGCCACACTGAGCTGCAAAGTGGCCCAGGCCCAGACTGAGGTGACCTGGTTCAAGGATGGGAAGAAGCTGAGCTCCAGCTCGAAGGTTCGAGTGGAGGCCTCGGGCTGCGAGAGGAGGCTGGTGGTGCAGCAGGCGGGCAAGGCGGATGCTGGGGAATACAGCTGCGAGGCCGGGGGACAGAAGGTCTCCTTCCGTCTGGATGTCACAGGTAGGTTTTTCCTCCCTCCCTCCCTCCCTCCCTCCCTCCCTCCCTCCCTCCCTCCCTCCCTCCCTCCCTTTTTTTGTGTTCTGTAGTGTGCATATCAGGCATTAGGGGGAGATACTGCCTTGTGACCTATTTTCCCAGCTTCACCTATAGTCACTGCTCGCAATTGCTGGTCTCTTTCGGGTGCCTTGGTTTTGTGAAGTGCATCATATTTGTAAAAGGTTTTGAACTTCTCAGCAATTCTACGAGAAAGAATTCTGACTATTCCCATTTTAAGGTGGGCACAGAGGAGCTTTGACTTGCTAAGCCAGACAGTTGCAGAGCCAAGGTTTGGGTCAGCGTTAGTTTCCCCCTGAAGACCTCTGTCCCCTGGCGTCTGCTGCAGTAGGTCTCCTGGTGTGTGGCTTCTCGAAACTTCTGTTTGAAAATACTCCTTTTTGCAGTTGTGCTGGTTGGTTTTATGTCAACTTGACACAAGCTGGAGTCATTTGGGAGGAAGGATTGTAAGTTGAGAAAATGTCTCCATAAGACTGGCTTCTAGGCAGGTCGGTGGTGCATTTTCTTAAACAGTGACCTCCCAGCCCACTGTGTGCAGTGCCACCCCTGGGCAAGTGGCCTTGGGTATGTAAGAAAGCAGGTTGGCATGGGAAGCAGGTGCACAAACAAATCCTCTTCTGCAATCCAGAGCTGATTGTCCAGTATGAGCTTTGGTAGCCAAGGCGGCTCAACAGGGATGCCTGTGGATGAAGTTTGAACATGAGGCTGGAGTGCAAGATCCCTTGGATGTATGCTTGTTTCAGTGTAGTGCTGGCGTATGCTGCACACAGATTAGCATTCTGAGCAGTTAGGGAGGAACAGGGCATGAACTCATTCTTGAGAGAAAAGGGGTGTCAGCAAGGAGGATTCCTAAGGTACATTGTTTGAAGGAATTGCCAGAGACCCTCTGGTGGAGAACTTCAGACTTGTCCTGAGTGTGTCTTTGATTCAAAGAGGGATGAGAGAATAGAAGAATCATAGGCTGATAGTGCAACTGGGTTAAAGACCTTTCTTTGAGAATGGGATATTTTCAGAAACCTTGAACTCGAGTGACCTCAGTGGACAGTGAAGAGATCATAGGTGGAATCCCCCAAAATAATTTTGTCTAGTTTTATACATTAAAAGAAAACTCTTTACACAGTTGAAGGAAAGAAAGAAGGAAAAAGAAAGAAAGGAAGGAAGAAAGGGAGGAAGAAGAAAGAAAGGAAGGAAACAGGTTGAGCGGGCCATGAGGAGCACTTCTCCATGGCCTCTGCATCAGCTCCTGCCTCAGGTTCCTGACCTAAGTTTTTGCCCAGAGTTCCTTCATGGTAGACTGTGTTCCGTTAAACTCTTTCCTCCCCAGATTGCTTTTGGTCATGGTGTCTTACAGCCACTGACACCCTGATTAAGACAGTAGTGTTCCAGTGAGGACCTCGTATGGTTTGCTTCATATTGGGGGCTGGATCATCTTGAGCCTGGGGGTTTATGTCTTTCTGTTGTGGGGATTCTTGGTCTTGGCTCTTTTGTCCCATCTGCCATCTGTCCCTGGAAGGACTCCTGTGACTCTGGCCGACCCTTTCATATTCTTACACCCGTTTTCACACACGAGCTTCTCTCTGCTTAGTTACGATCCTCTGTGCTCCTGACCCACTAATCTTACGTTGTAGTACACATAAGGACTGCCAGTACCACCGGAAGTAGGTGTGCTTTTAACTGTTGCATTTTCCAGTGTTATCATTTCTGTTTGATGAACAGAATCTATGGATTCTTGTGCACACACGTGTGCGTGCACACACACAATACACACATACATTTTGGTGTTGAATCCAAGGCCTTTTACAACCTACTTACATCCTCCACCATTGAGCTCTATCCTCACCACGTCACTACGTTTGGTTTTATTCCTTCTATGACTGCACCCTTGTCTGACAGTATACTGAATGCTGTCCTCAAAGGGCAGCCCCATGACCCACCCATGTCCCACTAGACCCCACCATTTTTGCAGTTGGGGGTTTTTCTCATATCCATTCCTATCCTGGTGTGACAGAGAATTTTTTTATTGACTTAGACACATTTGATGTTCCGACTGCTGATTGTGCTGATGTCCTCTAGTCCGTCTATTTGCTGGGTGCTCCAGGCTTTGTCTTTGGGGCCACCAACCAGCTCCCAATACATGACACAGAGTCTTCTTTTTAGTTTGAATGCTCAGCCTAGCTCAGGCTTGTTTCTGGCTGGCTCTTTTAACTTAAATTAATCCGTTTCTCTTTATGTACTTTTGCCTCGGGGATTTTTACCTTTTTCCCCTGTATGTCTTACTTTTCTTGCTTCTTCCATGTCTGTCTGTCTGGTGACTGCCTGGCTGACTTTGGCTGACTGGCTCCAGAAGTCTCTCTTTCTCCCCCACCTTCTCTCCTCTTTTCTTCTCTAGATTCCTCATCCTATTTATTCCCTCTGCCTACCCCACCCCACCTAGCCTTTCTCCTGCCTAGCTGTTGGCTGTTCAGTTCTTTTTTTTGATTGATATATTTATATATATATTTTTAATTATGTATACAATATTCTGTCTGCGAGTATGCCTGAAGGCCAGAAGAGGGCACCAGACCTCATTACAGATGGTTGTGAGCCACCATGTGGTTGCTGGGAATTGAACTCAGGACCTTTGGAAAAATAGGCAATGCTCTTAACCGCTGAGCCATCTCTCCAGCCCCTGTTCAGCTCTTTATTAGACCAATCAGGTGCCTTAGGCAGATAAGGTGGCAACAGATCTTTACATAACTAAACAAATGGAGCACAAACAAATGTAACACTTTTTTTTCTTTTTTCTTTTTCTGACTTTTTTCTTTTTTCGAGACAAGGTTTCTCTGTGTAGCCCTGACTGTCCTGGAACTAGCTCTGTAGACCAGGCTGGCCTCGAACTCACAGAGATCTGCCTGCCTCTGCCTCCCAAGTGCTGGGATTAAAGGCCTATACCATCACCTCCTGGATCATCTTTACTTTGTTAAAAAGGCAGCATAGACAAATGTAACACATCTTTATATAGTTAAATATTCCACAATGGCTGGGTAGGTAGGGAGCACTCAGTATTGGAGCTGTTCCAGGGGCCTGGTGCAGCTTGCTCATGGTTGCCTATTTCTCATCTGTCCTGAGTCTTAGGCAGACTCCTTCTAGGACTCCTGCACCCAGCTACCCTCCTGCTCAGAGCAACTTTGCTGCTCTCTGCTCGGGTTTGGATGGCTGGCTTCTCATATGGGCGTGCGTGCTGGCATTTGGTTCCCCATGTGTTGAGATGGGAGATATTTACAGGGTGGGCCCCATGGGAGGTGCAGGCCATGGAACTTCTAGCTTCATGAGTAGCTAATGTAGTGGGCCAGGTCTTGTGGGACTGGTGTGAATGGGTTCTCCCGAGTGTCTGTCACCTCTCAGGTCCCTTTCCTGTAGGCAGAGCTTTCATTGGTACCACCAGCCAGGTCTGTGCCGTCAGCTGGCTCCCAAATAACCACAGAGACTTAATATTAATTACAAAGCTCAGCCGACAGCTTAGGCTTATTTTTTGGCTATTAACCCATTTCTATTGATCTGTGTGCTGCCCTGAGACCCGTTTACCTCATCTACAGACTTCCCGTCCTGTTTGCTCTGCATCTCCTTAGACTCCTTAGACGTCTTCCCAGCATCCTCCTGCTCTGGCTTTCCCACCCAGTCTCTTCCTGCTGAGCTATAGGCCAGGCAGCTCTGTATTGACCAATGAGAGTGATGCATCTTTACAGCGCACAGAGACTGCTCCACGGCTCCCTCTTAGTCTCCCCCCACTGCTGCTCTCCTCTGTGGGTCCTCATTAGAGCCAAGCCAGTCCCAGGGCTCTTTCCTTGAGCCTTTGGAAGAATGAACTGAACAAACTGGTTTAGTTATTCGTTTATTTTAGTGAAGTAGCAGCCTCAGGCTTTTTGTTCTAGCAACACAAACCGACTCGGGTAGCTTTGTAACCTCTTAGGCAGCTTTATAACTCACCCACCATGGAAGGAAAGTTCTAGAGTGTGGACTCTCACCCTACACTATTCATTGGGGGTTTGTCCTCATAAATTTGAGTTCTGTCTATAGGAGATGTCAGCCACCTCATTGATTGCTTTCCTATTTGTTTGTTTACTTTGTGGTCCCTCCCACCTCCTGTTTCTTGTAGAAACCCTGTGCCTAGACTCAGGTCTGGTTTCACTGTCACACTCTAGCTAGCATAGAAAGGCAGGGGTGGGAGTAGTCAGGTGTGACAGATGCTTTTCCCCAGCACTCTGTGCCACAACTCAGGCACCCACTCCTTCCTCCCTCCCTTTCTCCCTCCTTTCCTCCTTCCTTCCTTTCCTCCCTCCCTCCCTCCTTCCCTCCCTTTCTTTCTCTCTCTCTTCCTCCTTCTCTCCTTCCCTTTTCCTTCTCTCCTTCTTTCCTTCCTTCCTTCCTTCTTTTTTTTCTTCCTTCCTCAAGACAGGATTTCTCTGTGTGTCACTGGCTGTCTTGGAACTAACTCTGTAGACCAGGCTGGCTTCGAACTCACAAGAGATCCACTTGTCTCTGCTTCCCTTACTGCTGAGCACCTACTTTCTTGCTCACAGTTCCTACCAATGGTGTAGATCTTTTGTCCGTCAGTGTTCTACTTGTTTGTCTGTATGTCCCTTAAATACTACTGCACACCAAGGTCCCTGGCTGTGCGTGCCTCATACCACTCACCACCAAGTCTAGGTCACCTGCTTCCTTTACTGTGCCAGCTCTGATAACAACCTTGTTTCATGGATGTGTGCACCTTCATCTTCATGGTATAAGTTTGTGCCCCGCCCATGAGACGGTGAAGTGTGAGCCTCTGCGTTTTGCTGCAGGCTTCCTAGCTCTGGTTGCCCCTCAGGAAGCCCTCTGCTAACCTTGCCTGTGGAGGTAGTTGAATAAATCAGCGAGGTGCTTCCTCAGCCTGGGATCGTATTTTCTCTTTACCTGCATTTTTTCCACATAACATGTGCCTTTGAAGATTTTATGCTAATGAAAAAAATTACAGCATTTCCTATGTAAATTGTCTTAATAAAATATTCATTTAGAATTTAATGTAATTAAATTGCCTTTGCAATTCATGGACAAATCATTTTAATTTTAAATGAAAGCATCTTACAGATGCAGAAGTGAGCAGAATCATGGAAGCTGGTGCTATATGACTATGACATAGGCTCTGATTAGAGACGGATGAAGCATGCACAGGTTAAGAACATGGATGATAGCAGGCATGGGGTGGGAGATGAAGAACCTGTTAATAGAGCAGTGTCCCTTAAAGCCGGAGAGCCCTTTGTGCTGATTCCATCACCAAAGGTGTAGCCAAGGATGGTCTTAAGACACTCATATTTTTATTTATGTGATGTATATGCCTTGTACGGGTATGTGCGTATGAGTGCAGAGAGGGTGTTGGATCCCCTGCAGCTGGAGTCACGGGCAGTTGTGAGCCACCCAACATGGGTAATTAGTTACTTTTCTACCTCCTTGACAAAACACCGTGACCAAGACATACTCATAAAGAAAGCATTTAATTGGACCATCGTGGTGGGGCAGTGTGGCAGCAAGCAGCAGGCGTGTTGGCTGGAGCAGCTGAGAACTTACCTTGATCTTCGAGCAGGAGGCAAAGCGAGGGAGACAGGCAGGGAAGGGTTGGAGACTTTTGTAACCTCAAAGTCTGCCAGCAACACACTTTCTCCAAGACCAAATCTCCTAATCCTTCCCCAAAAGACCTTCCACCAATTGGGGACCAAATAGTCAATCCTGGGGGGTGGGGCGCATTCTCCGTCAAACCACCTCAGTGGGTGTAAGAGCAGTTTGAGTTCCTCACCACTGAGCCATCTCCATGGACACTAAGTATGTTTATAGCAGCTTTATTGGTTGTATCTCCAGGTGAACGGCCCAAATGAGCCATAAGAAGGAATGGGAAAGTCGTTCAGTTATGGTTTTTATGTGGTACAACCCATGGACTGGTACATAACTCCTATGCTGGTGCATGTAGCAGCGTAAAGGAACAAGCTTCCTGTTTTGAAGACAGACTCTCACTATGTAGCCCTGACTGACCTGGAACTCACTGTGTAGTCCAGGCTGCTTCTGTCTCCCCAGTTAAAGTCATGTACCACAATCCCTCACCTAATGAAGAAATGCTACGTAGCATGGATGGGTCCTTCAGACAAGCCAAACCAAAACACACAAACCCGCCAGAATATAACAAAATAAACATGATGAAGAATTTGTTGTTGGGTGATTTCCCATCACGTGAGTACCACAGAGTACAGTCACACAAATGGAGACAGCTCTCATGTTGCTGGGTAAAACTACCTTAAGGGACCATCATTGTAATTTTGGGGTCCGCCACTGAGTGGAGCAACACTATAGAGCATGTAACTGGCCCAACAGGTGTGAACTCAGAGCCCAGGCAGAAGGCTCTATGTGTGTGTGTGCCTACACCTGTGTATGTATCTGAGTGTGTGTATGTGTTTGTGTGTATGTTGTGTGTGAGCCTGTGTGTATGTGTGTGATTTTGTTCTTCCCTCTCTCTCTCTCTCTCTGCCTGCCTATGTAGTGACAGTCTGTGGATGGGGAGCTGAAATGCTCTGTTTGTTCATAGGTTTCAGTTCTGTGCGGAGAGAGAGGTCCATATGAGGTTCACTGAGCTGAATAGATGCTTGTGCATACTTTATGTATGGATAAAACCAGCAGAGAATGAGGCTATAGTGCGCAGAGCACACAGTCTGCCAGCTCTGGGATGTATCACAGAGCAATGAGATCTGCTGCAAACATGGCAGAGACACAAAGGTAGAGAGCTGGAATAGCCCAGCCGCTTTCTTCTGGATCTTGAGTCAGGATAACTTCCAAATGCATATCTGAGCCACCGAGACAAGACACTGTATCTGTAAAGACAGTCTAACATCTCACTGGGCACCTGATGTCCATGACTCCAAGGACACAATTTATGGAACCTTGCAGAATTGGTGTCTGCGAAGTAGGTAACATTGTCTCTCTCCCTGTGTGCCTCTCCTTGTCTCCAGAGCCCAAGTTGGTGTTTGCCAAGGAGCAGCAGGCTCGCAGCGAGGTGAAGACAGAGGCAGGGGCCAATGCTACACTGAGCTGCAAAGTGGCCCAGGCCCAGACTGAGGTGACCTGGTTCAAGGACGGGAAGAAGCTGAGCTCTGGCTCAAAGGTTCAAGTGGAGGCCTCAGGCTGCGAGAGGAGGCTGGTGGTGCAGCAGGCGGGCAAGGCAGATGCTGGGGAGTACAGCTGCGAGGCCGGGGGACAGAAGGTCTCCTTCCGTCTGGATGTCACAGGTGGGTGCCAGGGTTGTGCTCAGTGGGCTATTACAGGACATTTCAGGTATTTTGGGGTGGTATTCTCCCTGTCCTTAGACCTCAGTGTTTGTTTGTCTCAGGGTTCTGGAAGCCCTCATTGGCCATATCATAATTCCCATGAGACCATGAATGTGTGTCCAACCCTCTCCACCCTGTCCCCTTGAGTCTGGGAAAAGGCCATACACCATGTGGTCACTCTTTCCTGCTTGATTTTATTGCATTTTGCTGTCTTGCACCTCCTCTCCGCTGTGGTCCAGAAAGATGTGGATTTCTGGTTTGAGATTGAGGTGGCTGTTCCTCCCAGCTGTGCCTCCTCCTGCTGTTTGTGGTCTCTGAATGTAAGAGGGCGGGAAGCCATGGATGGCCTGAAGTTTCTGGGGGTTCCAAGGCAGGGAAGAGTCAGAGTTCTGTCCTTAAATGTCAGGATAGGTATTGTTAAGGGACAATAGCAGTGATGGCCTTAAGGGCTACAGTAGCTCACCTGCCAGCAAGCATCAGAGTGGGCCTGCAGGTTCTTAGGGCAGTGACAAGACCCTGCATGCCCAGACTTTCCACACAAGAAGCTTCAGCAATGCAGCTTGGGACCCATGTGACACAGAACCTTGTTTATGATCACATGATGATTTGTCAATTATGGGAAGTGTTGCCTTGGCCATGCCTGGGCTCTGATGAGCCCCAGGCCCTGGAGAAGGGTTATGTATAGTCTTGGGTCTCTGACCTTGTGCATCCCTATCTGTCCCCAGAGCCCAAGGTGGTGTTTGCCAAGGAGCAGCAGACACGCAGCGAGGTGAAGGCAGAGGCAGGGGCCAGTGCCACACTGAGCTGCAAAGTGGCCCAGGCCCAGACTGAGGTGACCTGGTTCAAAGACGGGAAGAAGCTGAGCTCTGGCTCGAAGGTTCGAGTGGAGGCCTCGGGCTGCGAGAGGAGGCTGGTGGTGCAGCAGGCGGGCCAGGCAGATGCTGGGGAGTACAGCTGCGAGGCTGGGGGACAGAAGGTCTCCTTCCATCTGGACGTCACAGGTCAGTGATTATGTGTCAAGGTGGCTTGTTTGCAGGTGGTGGGAAATTCCCTGATGACCCCAGTGGTCCTAGTGTTTTTCTCCTTAGAAAGACTATCTCTGCATATGGCTTCCTTTCCAGTTGAACTACTTGCTTTATGTTGGAATGTGTGTGTGAGAGAGCAAGGGGCTTGGGTCCCACAGTACCTTTGGAGGGTACAATCCCAGTAACCTAGTGTCCCACAAGACCCCTAAATACTAAATTTTCCACCACCTCCCAGCGGCACAGTCTGAAACAAGCCTCTAACAGGTGGGCCTTTAAGGAGCATTTCTGATTTAAACAGTAGATCCAAAGAAGAAAACAGGGATCCTTTGCTGCACCACGGGTCAGCCTATGCTAAAAACATGTAAAGAACACATGGGTGTCTCAGTGCAGGGATTGGCAACCATACTGAAGGAGCAGACGGCAGAGTTCAGGGTGGATTCCTGAGCAATCTATTCCCCACTCCCACCCCGCCTACATCTCTCCTCTCCCCTCTGGGACTCATGGAACAGCTGCAGACAGCATGAGAGATTATGAGAGATTATTCAACCATACTGAGGAGAAAACACTGGACCAGTGGTCACCACATACAAACCCAACTATAGTTGGGTTCCAGACTTAGAATAGAAAGAGAAGCACAGAATCCTCAAAGTGACATGCAGGTATTCCTGTGACTTCGCTTATGGACTGAATTCATCATTGTGCACATACTTAACATATAACGATCTACAGAGTGACAATGAGGTGCAGCGTGGGATCTGATAACATGTCAATGATGTGCACTGGTCAAACTTGGGCAGTCTGTGTTTCCAGTTCCTTTGATGCTTATCGTGTTTTTGTTGGAAACATTCAACGTCTTCTCATGTAGTTATCATGAAGTACTTAGGTTGTTCTGCACTGTACAGGTGAACACCAGAATTATGGGATGACTGCATGTGCCAATAGAATAAATGTACACTCTGGAACACACACACACTTACACACACACACACACACACACACTTACACACACACACTTACACACACACACTGGGGATGGAATACAGAGCTCTGTGCATGCAAGGCACAGCTCTACTGCTGAGCAACCTCGGTGCCCAGGAACAAGAGAACAAACACAGTGACCACCATAAAACACACATGAATACTTTGAAGCTGAAAACTGAGTTAGGTCTTGTCAGATGGTCCAGCAGGTTTGGATGAGCTTGGTGAGCAAGCCTCGAGACCCGGGTTCAATCCACGTAAGTGTGGAAGAAGAGAACATACCTATAATGTCGTCTGGCCTCCACCCGAGAGCTGTGTGTGACCCTCCTGGCCATGTCACATCCAGCAGTAATACTAACTGAAAAATTAGCACCCAGAGACTCAGCAGAGCCTACCAGAAGCGGCGAGAAGACAGGTAGCGGAAGGGAAGTGTCTGGAGTGTATGCTGTTGTCAGTCCGCTACAGTGAGACTAGGAAATATGGACAGAGATCCTACGGTGGCTGCCTAGAAGAAAGGGTGCTATTGGAAGTTAGGCAGAAAATTGGCAGGGAAAAAACTGCCTAGTGACACCAGTAAGGAGTGATGGGGTGTGTGTCAAATTTTGATAGCCACTCTTTTCACTCTGAGTAACACTCCATGGGTTTTGCTACCCCCTGTCATCCATGGTTCTAAAATATATGGAAAATTCCAGAAATAAGCAGTTCACCAGTTGGAGGCCAAGGTGTTGCTTCACTTCTGTTCTCTTGGTCCTTATTTTACTTGATAATGGTCTAGAGCATGGGCTTCTGTTACACTATGTTTCTTTAATTTTTCTATTTTATTACTAGTTGTTATGATTTTTTTTTGGGAGGAGAGGTTGAGTCAGACTCTTTCTACATCACCCTGGCTGTCCTGGAACTCACTATGTAGAACCAGTTCAGCCTCGAACTCACAGAGATCCGCCTGCCTCTGCCTCCCAGGTGCTGGGATTAAAGGCATGTGCTACAGCACCCAGATTTTTTAATTTTTTTAAATTTAATTTAATTTTATTATTTTTTAAAGATTTTATTTATTTATTATGTATACAACATTCTGCCTGCATGAAGAGGGCGCCAGATCTCATTACAGATGGTTGTGAGCCACCATGTGGTTGCTGGGAATTGAACTCAGGACCTCCGGAAGAGCAGCCAGTGCTCTTAACCACTGAGCCATTTCTCCAGCCCATTTTTTTTATTTTTTGAGACAAGGTCTTACTATGCAGTCTTGAATGGCCTTGGTAGGAACTTGCTATGTAGACCAGGCTAGCAGCAAACTCACAGACATCTGCCTTTCTCTTTTTATTGAGTGCTGCGATTAAAGCCGTGCACCATGTCTGGTTAACGAATTTCTTACCAAGCCTAATTTGTTAACTAAATTTTTCCAGGGCCCTCCAGGAAAAACATCCGCAGTATCTGGTGCTATCTGCATCTGAGGCACCGTCTGCAGGTCTTGGGATGTATTCTGGATGGATGAGGGAGCTTGACTTTCTCTGTGTTTCGAGGCCCTGGGGTTTGTCCTGAGCACAGAGAGTGCAGGGCCTGGATGACATCTGCTGTCCGGCTGACCCTCCCAGGCTCTTTGCCACTGTGACCTTGCTGATCTAGATAGTGCTCTGACTTTGTGTCCCCATTTGTCCCTAGAGCCCAAGGTGGTATTTTCCAAAGAACAGCAAACTCGCAGTGAGGTGAAGGCAGAGGCAGGCGCCAGTGCCACACTGAGCTGCAAAGTGGCCCAGGCCCAGACTGAGGTGACCTGGTTCAAGGATGGGAAGAAGCTGAGCTCTGGCTCAAAAGTTCGTGTGGAGGCCTCGGGCTGCGAGAGGAGGCTGGTGGTGCAGCAGGCGGGCAAGGCAGATGCTGGGGAGTACAGCTGCGAGGCGGGGGGACAGAAGGTCTCCTTCCGTCTGGACGTCACAGGTGGGTGTTGACATAGCAGTTTGTTTGTGTAGAGATGATGACTGGATCAGGTGCATCGCTGACCACTGGGTTCTTCCTGTTACACTTTGTCTATTACCATCCTCTGCCCTCCCACCTGCTCTCTCGTATCCGTGAGGAAAACAGGCAGGTGTAGGCCTTCTTACAAACCTTGAGTGGTGTCCACATGGTGTAGCTAGCTGTGTGTTCCGAGAGCCAGCCCAGCGTATTTTGGTTGGTTCTGTTGGAATCAGTTGGTTCTTGGTTGTAAGGTGACCTTGTAACCTTTATCCGCGAGATTGATCATTCTTGGATTGAGGGCACTGGAAACTTCCAGGGTCTCTTCCAGAGCCATGTGTGCTACTTCATAGCCAGAGCTGCCACTTACTCAGGGTAAGGACAAGTCACAGGCCAGGTACTCAGTCACACCTGTAACTGTCTCAAGGCTTTCTTGCTATTCTCAGTTTTTTGTTTCCTGGGCCCCCCTTCCCTCCCTTTCCGGGGATTTGGAAGCCAGTCTGTCACACACCTGTCTGTAGGAACATGCCTGCTGGTGGACGGTTGTGCAGCTTGTGTGAAGTGTACAGAGCGGGGAGTGGTCACGTGCTTCGATAGACACATGTCAGGGCAGAATGGGCTTTTTGATCACGTCCTGGGCTCCTGTTGTTTTTCACTAGAGCATTCTCATCATCAGCCCTTGGAAGATGATGCACAGAGTTAGTGTGGAGAAGCGCTGATGTGGTGTGCGGCCATGTTGCTGGGAGAGCTGCCACTGACCGGAGTGCTAGGAAAAGCCTCAGTATGTCCCTGGTGGCTGGGTGCCACTGGTCCTCTGACTGTTTGCATTGAGATGGTGAAAACCTCACGTATTTTCCTTTTGTTAGGACGCTTAATGCTAAGTCATTGTAGGCTGAACTTCTGCTCTTACCCTGCAGGTTTGTGTTGTGTCCTTGGTGTCCTTAAGAATTAGTTCCAGGACCCCCACCGCAGATGCAGGATCCTCGAATGTCCCAGCCCTTTATATAAAATGTTGGTGCATTTACGTATAACCAACATACATGTTCTGCACATGTTCTTCTAAGATATATTTCATTTTTTCAAATGATGTGTGTGTGTATGTGCGTGTCTCTGTGGGTATGTGTATGCGAGTGCAGGCACCTGCAGAAACCAGAAGGGGGCATCAGATCCTCTGGAGCTGGAGTTACAGGTGGTTGTGAGCTGCCCAAACTCAGGTAGTTTGAAAGAGAAGGAAGCATTTTTAACTGCTGAGTCATCTCCCCAGGCCCGTCTGTACACTAAAAGAACAAAACAAAACAACAACCTGCCATCCCCAAACAAACCAGATTTATTGAGTTCGTGTATATGAATGTTTTGCCTGCACGTATGCATGTGTGCCATGTGCATGCCTGGTGCCCATGGAGTTCAGAAGAGAGCCTCAGATGCCCTGTGAGTCACCGTGTGGCTGCTGGAACCAAACCCGAGTCGTCTGCAAGAGCAGCCGTGCTCTTAACTGCACAGCCGTGGGAACCTGTTCTCTCTGGACATCTCAGCTCCTGTCCATCAGTGTCAGGGGCACCAGCTGCCGTCTATTATCCGGGGACTAATGACAAGAACAAGCCTGTGCTTCTTGTAGATGCCCTTCTGTCCCACCTCCACATTTTCTGTTTGGTGTCGCTGAATCCGTGATGCAGAGGGCCAACCATACCACCAGTTGTGAATACGGACAACTGTTAAAAAAGCCTGCTGTTTCATTGTTTGAAGAGAATATGACAGCTGATTTCATGGTTTAAAAAACTGGCAAGTTGTGACAGTTTGACTGATTCCTGGAGAACCATGCCAAAGCTGACAGAAGAAGAAACTGAAAACTCAGACAATGCCGTAAGCGTTAACTAAATGGAAGCAGGAGTCTAAGAACTGTTTCAGGGGCAGGGTGTGCAGCCAGCAGGGACATCATTCCAGAAGTTCTGGAGACAGAAGCTTGCTTGGGATACAGGAGGAATGCAAGATGGATCATTTTATGCAAACAATGTGACACGCAAGCCAAACATGACAGGGAAAATATGCAGAACTCAAGGCCACATCCATGCCAGGGCTGGATACTGAATGCCTGGTAGAAAATTGCTCTGCAGGAGTTGAAGGCTGTGTGGAAAGGGAGGCCAGGCATGAGGCATTGGCTCAACACAAGGCACAGGTCGGGCTCTGAGAGGGAAATGCACAGAGATCCAGATAGTGCAAGCGGCAGGATTTCATAACATTTACTCTCTTGGGACTGGTGAGGTGGCTGAGGAGGAAGGTGTTTGCTGCCAAGCCTGAGGATCTGATTCCCGGGACCCACATGGTGGGAAGAGAGAACCAACTCCTGCAGGTTGCTCTCTGATCACACTCATGGTGTGGCACACACATGCCTACACACACACACACACACACACACACACACACACACACACACACACACAAATCAATCACCATCTCATCCTGAAAACTCTTCAGTAAAATCCATCATGAATTCTTTACAGAAATCAACACCCCTCCCCTCAACTGTGAAAGACAGAACTGCAGGAAACAGCAGCTAACATCCCACTTCGGGTGAGAGCTTTACCTCTGAAATAGCAACAAGACAATGCAGGGCAGGCCAGTAGGGGTAGAGTTGACTGCCACCAGTTAAGACCGTTCCTGAGGCCAACAGTGTAGTGAGAGCCTTGGGAAGGATGCCTCGCACAGAAACCCAGCTTGCAGGAGACATCGCTCCCTCCAAACTCTGCAGCGAAGCCTTGGAAAGCGAAATTCTACAGAACACACAGGAACTGAAGGTGCACCGTTTTCTTACCTGATGCCCAACAAACGACATTGGAAGCCCAGTGAGGAAAAGGTCGGATATTTCTGAAGGACTGTGATCAACACCTGAAGAAGCTACTAGAAACCACAGAAGACTTGATTTCATCCCTAGATCAGGATCTAAACGTATTTGATTGAGTGTGACAATGACTGACAAACCGATGGCAAAGGTTCTGTGCTCTCTTGACGATGACCGTCTGAGAGCATGTCCTTCCAGAGACCAGCCCTCATCATAAGGCCAGACTAAGAGGACAGCGGAACCAGATGTGGCCATAGGAGAGCAGAGCAGGATGAAAGTGGCTTCTGGACCAGCTCTTGACTGACAGCTGTCATAGGCCCGCCCCTCTTTTCCCGTGGACTAGTGTGAAGCATAGAGCTAGGACCACCTTCCCCTAAGGGCAGTGCACATTTGTTATTAGCCCTGGAAGTCTCCCTGCAAAGCTTACGCTGTCGTCAACAGTGAGCTGGGTGACAACCTCAGAGAAAACCGATATGACTGATAGCTGAGTGGGCCACGGCATTACCGTGTGAACCATTTCAGAGCCAGTACGTGAGAACATGGCTTACAGAGAATCAGATGTGTTGCTTCATGAAAATTCTTGATTTAACCAGAACACACACACACACACACACACACACACACACACACACACACACTCACACACGTACGTGAGAAGCTGAAACACACACACACAGATGGGAGAATACTGACAATAAATGTAGCTGGTGAGAGACTCTGGTACTCAAATACATACAGATCCCCTAGGATCTGAAGACAATGCAGGTATAAATGGGGTCAGCCTAGAACAACGGACCACTGAAGGGGCTGAAAACATCAGGTCTCCACCACAGAGCCTGTGGAGTAGCCATTGAAGAATAGCTCCTGCAGCAGAGGCAGGGTCTGTGCCTGGTCTAGGTCTATGCTCAGAGGCACCGGGGCTTTTGGGCACAGTGGCTGTGGAGTCTGGGTGATGTTCTGCCCTCCAGTGGTACCACTACCATCAGATTTTCCCCCAGGTGGCCTTCCTGACTTAGTGTCTCTGACTCACTGTATCCCTATCTATTTACAGAGACCAAAGTGGTGTTCGCCAAGGAGCAGCAGGCTCATAGTGAAGTGAAGGCAGAGGCAGGTGCCAGTGCTACTCTGAGTTGCAAAGTGGCCCAGGCCCAGACTGAGGTGACCTGGTTCAAGGACGGGAAGAAGCTGAGCTCTGGCTCGAAGGTTCGAGTGGAGGCCTCGGGCTGCGAGAGGAGGCTGGTGGTGCAGCAGGCGGGCCAGGCGGATGCTGGGGAGTACAGCTGCGAGGCCGGGGGACAGAAGGTCTCCTTCCATCTGGATGTGCCAGGTACCTATTTGGCCTTATGAGACAGTGGACAGGGGCCTGATTTATTGCTTTGACCTTCATCTTTCACAGTTCCCATCCTTCCTCCTCCCTTGCAACTAGGCTGAGAATGAATACATAGGAGGAAGAGGGCTCCATGTTGTGAGCCTTGAGGGCGTTACTGTGGGGCAATCCAGAGTCTCACGTTCCCAGAGCATCTTTGCTGTTCTGTACGGCGTCTGGGACTCTGGCTGGGCCTTGTGCATGGTCTCAATTCTCTGTCCTCTCTTACACAAAGAGTATAATCTAAAGCAAATACCACTTAGCCTCTGCTTTCGGTTTGGATAGTGTACTAGGGATCCCCACAGGGTTCCTGCCCTGAACTCAGGGATGGTAAAGGGTGAGTGTCTCCCGCCTCACATTGCTGCTGATGCTGGCGCCTGGATCCAGGTCCTTAGAGGGACAAGTCTGAGACGGACAGACATTTGCCTGTGTGCAGGTAGAGCCTTGGGGACTTAGAGGGTGGGCTGCAATCTCAGCTGGCGTCTGGCACTGCCACACTGCAGGGCTCTATTAGATGCCCACATAACTGCTGTCTATGTTTAGACATTGAGAAACAAGCTAGCGTCTTCATGGAAATATCATCATCATCATCATTAGTTTTTCTAGACAATTTTTCTTTGTGTAACAGCTCTGGCTGTCTTGGAACTTGCTTTGTAGACCAGGCTGGTTTAGAACTCACAGAGATCCACCTACCTAAACCTCCTGGGTGCTGAGATTAAAGGCGTGAGCCACCACCGCCCAGCAGAAATGTTATTTTAAGAGGCTACCATAAGACGTTTTATGGTGATAAATCTGAAAAGTTGTGACAGTTTGGCCGGTTACTAGCAAACTGTGGAAACGGACATAAAATTTCAATAAATCCCATGTGTTTTTAAATAAGTGGAATAGCAGCCAAATCTTCAAGTAATTTTGTTGGGAAAACCTCAAACAGTCCTGGAAAGAGTTATTCTATGATCATGGAGACTTTTTCAGAGACCAGAGAAAGGAAGTGAATCCGTAGGTCATTTCATGCAGTCAGAATAGCACTGACATCCAGATCTGACTGGGAGGGTGGGAAGAGCAGGGACCAAAGATCCATCTGCCGTGAGCGCCACAGTTGAAGTCTACAGACAGGATTGGGGAGTGAACTCAGCAGAACTTACACTGTGATGAGGGTCTTAGTCTTCACATCAAGGCCGAGAAAGTTCTGTCCTCCATTGTCAAAGCCGGCTCTTTTCCCCGTGGCCTTTCTGACCCAGACAGTGTCTCTGACCTTGTGTGCCTGTGTCTGTTCTCAGAGCCCAAGGTGGTGTTTGCCAAGGAGCAGCAGACACGCAGCGAGGTGAAGGCAGAGGCAGGGGCCAGTGCCACACTGAGCTGCATGCTGGACCATGCCCAGACTGAGGTGACCTGGTTCAAGGACGGGAAGAAGCTGAGCTCCAGCTCGAAGGTTCGAGTGGAGGCCTCGGGCTGCGAGAGGAGGCTGGTGGTGCAGCAGGCGGGCCAGGCGGATGCTGGGGAGTACAGCTGCGAGGCCGGGGGACAGAAGGTCTCCTTCCATCTGGATGTGCCAGGTACCTATTTGGCCTTATGAGACAGTGGACAGGGGCCTGATTTATTGCTTTGACCTTCATCTTTCACAGTTCCCATCCTTCCTCCTCCCTTGCAACTAGGCTGAGAATGAATACATAGGAGGAAGAGGGCTCCATGTTGTGAGCCTTGAGGGCGTTACTGTGGGGCAATCCAGAGTCTCACGTTCCCAGAGCATCTTTGCTGTTCTGTACGGCGTCTGGGACTCTGGCTGGGCCTTGTGCATGGTCTCAATTCTCTGTCCTCTCTTACACAAAGAGTATAATCTAAAGCAAATACCACTTAGCCTCTGCTTTCGGTTTGGATAGTGTACTAGGGATCCCCACAGGGTTCCTGCCCTGAACTCAGGGATGGTAAAGGGTGAGTGTCTCCCGCCTCACATTGCTGCTGATGCTGGCGCCTGGATCCAGGTCCTTAGAGGGACAAGTCTGAGACGGACAGACATTTGCCTGTGTGCAGGTAGAGCCTTGGGGACTTAGAGGGTGGGCTGCAATCTCAGCTGGCGTCTGGCACTGCCACACTGCAGGGCTCTATTAGATGCCCACATAACTGCTGTCTATGTTTAGACATTGAGAAACAAGCTAGCGTCTTCATGGAAATATCATCATCATCATCATTAGTTTTTCTAGACAATTTTTCTTTGTGTAACAGCTCTGGCTGTCTTGGAACTTGCTTTGTAGACCAGGCTGGTTTAGAACTCACAGAGATCCACCTACCTAAACCTCCTGGGTGCTGAGATTAAAGGCGTGAGCCACCACCGCCCAGCAGAAATGTTATTTTAAGAGGCTACCATAAGACGTTTTATGGTGATAAATCTGAAAAGTTGTGACAGTTTGGCCGGTTACTAGCAAACTGTGGAAACGGACATAAAATTTCAATAAATCCCATGTGTTTTTAAATAAGTGGAATAGCAGCCAAATCTTCAAGTAATTTTGTTGGGAAAACCTCAAACAGTCCTGGAAAGAGTTATTCTATGATCATGGAGACTTTTTCAGAGACCAGAGAAAGGAAGTGAATCCGTAGGTCATTTCATGCAGTCAGAATAGCACTGACATCCAGATCTGACTGGGAGGGTGGGAAGAGCAGGGACCAAAGATCCATCTGCCGTGAGCGCCACAGTTGAAGTCTACAGACAGGATTGGGGAGTGAACTCAGCAGAACTTACACTGTGATGAGGGTCTTAGTCTTCACATCAAGGCCGAGAAAGTTCTGTCCTCCATTGTCAAAGCCGGCTCTTTTCCCCGTGGCCTTTCTGACCCAGACAGTGTCTCTGACCTTGTGTGCCTGTGTCTGTTCTCAGAGCCCAAGGTGGTGTTTGCCAAGGAGCAGCAGACACGCAGCGAGGTGAAGGCAGAGGCAGGGGCCAGTGCCACACTGAGCTGCATGCTGGACCATGCCCAGACTGAGGTGACCTGGTTCAAGGACGGGAAGAAGCTGAGCTCCAGCTCGAAGGTTCGAGTGGAGGCCTCGGGCTGCGAAAGGAGGCTTGTGGTACAGCAGGCCGGCAAGGCAGATGCTGGGGAGTACAGCTGCGAGGCCGGGGGACAGAAGGTCTCCTTCCGTCTGGACATCACAGGTGGGTGTTGCCGTATGAAGTTAACCTTGTGCGGAGGTGGTGGAGGCTGGCTATGGCTTGGACAGATCCTGGTACTATTCCCTTAGAGAGTGACTTCATTATTACTTTTTAATTATGTATATATGTAGGTGGTATATGCACACGAGTGCAGGTACAAATGAGTCCAGAAGAGGGCAGCATTGACTTCCCTGGGGCTGGAGGTACAGGCAGCTGTGAGTAGCCCAATTTAGATGCTGGGAACCAAACTCAGGTCCTCTCCAAGAGGATTATGTATTTAACTGCCAAGCATCTTCCCAGCTCTTGCTAGTTCCTCTTTCTACTTCGTCCTTAAGCCCCTCCTTCTGCTTCTGATTTTCCTTCTTTAAGCTGAGCTCAGGGCAGCTTGGAGAGAAGAGAAAGGGCCTCCTGCAGCTTGAATACTGTTTCCATCACTGCATTAGGAACACTCTTCATGTTGTGGGCAGTGTGTCCTGAACAATCCTCCTCAGATCCCCCGGGGACCTCTGCTGAGATGCAGCCAGGTCCTTGGCATCCACCACAGAAGAGAGTCCAGGTTCAGTAAGACTAAAGCAGGATTAGTCAGCTGCTTGATGCCAGTAAGAGCAGTAAGACAAGACACATGGAGAGTCAAGTGCAGGCAGAGGACACAGTCCCTGTTGCTGTGTATGTGATTTGGGGCTCTTGAATTTACTTTATCTGCAATAAAGTTTAAATATTAGCCAAAGAATGTGCTGGTGAATTCCTCTTTTTTTCAAACCCACAGAATTTTGTTTTTGACATCACAGACTGTCCTAAGTGGACTGTGCAGGCTTCCAGCTGGGAGGAAATGCTGGTTAAACTCAAACATTCAGCCAAAGGACTCTCTAGGGACTCACGGGTCACAAGCAGGTGGACTTGAGGCATAGGTCATTGGCTGTTTTCAGAATCTTGTTCTCCATGTTTCTCAGAAAGGCAATATAGGGCCAGGCAGTGGTGGCGCACGCCTTTAATCCCAGCACTTGGGAGGCAGAGGCAGGCGGATCTCTGTGAGTTTGAGACCAGCCTGGTCTACAAGAGCTAGTTCCAGGACAGGCTCCGAAACCACAGAGAAACCCTGTCTCGAAAAAGCAAAAAAAAAAAAAAAAAAAAAAAAAAAAAGAAAAAAAAAGGCAGCAGTATAGGGTTTTGTTTGTTTGTTTGCATTTGATCTGATCAGTTTTATCAGAATTTATAGCTGTCAGCCAGTGAGACTCGGGCCTCAGAACCAGAACACCGAGGGCCCTTAACTGTCTCTTTCCTCACTTCTACAAAGCTGGGCTTAACCGTTCATTTAATAACACCTGCAGCCCAGGGCCCTGATGTCTCTTGAGGGTCAGTCAGACCACCTGCACTCTGTATCTGGATGGGAGCTCTGGAGGGGAAGGTTACACACCTGAAGTATTTTAATCACCGTTATTATTGTTTGTCTGCGCATGTGTGGGCATGCATGCCACATTATGCATCAGAGTTGAATTTCGTGGCATCTGTCCTCTCCTCCTACCTTTCTTTGGGCTCCAGGGATCAAATTCCGTTGTCTGGTTTGCAGGGCAAACGCTTTACTCACTGAGCCAGCCCAGCATCCTATACTCGTAAAGAAAGCGCAAGCATTTTCCTCTAGTCTTGTCTGGGATTACTCTACAGCATAGCAACCGGATCCGGGGCCCTCACTGCAGAGCTAGCAATAGATGGAAAGAGCAGAGCCTTGGGCTCTGAGATGCATCCGTGTGTAAACCCATTCCTCCTTCCCGCCCTGGCTTCTAGACCCAGCAAGGAAGGGAGAAGAAACTTTTCATGAGAGTTTTGGGGCATTAAAACACATGGAAAGGAGGAATTGTCTGCTAGTTCACATCCCAGAGGTCAATTCCAGGTGAACTGGAGACACCAGGGTCCCAGGTAAACTGTAGTCCTGGTGTGTGTTGCTTCAGGATAAGGAGAGATTTGTAGGAAACAAGTGCACTAGCCCCAGTGGAGCAACAATGATCCATTTAGCCACATTATGTTAAAAACCAGAGCGAGTAGATGGGGCCGCTGTGTGCAGCTATCGCAAAATAACAGAGGCCGTGCAACTTACAAATTAGTAACTAATGAAGGTTCGGATGGCATGGTACTGGTGTCCTCGTGAGGGATCTAATTCCACAAAAATGGCGGAGAAGTAGAAAGGAGCCAGGTTAGGAACAGGAGGGGCCAAACTCAGGAATATTTGAAGCTCTGCTCTTGTGGGAGGCCATTTGTTCTGTAGACTCAGCCTGTGTCTCCGGATCAGTGTTAACTCATAAGAGAGTGGGGTTCCAATGGTCCAGACCTTCCATTAATTTCTACCTTGTCAAAAGTTCTCCACCTCAGCGTCACCACATGGGGATCCAGCTTTGCGACCTGTAAACATCTAACCATCTGTAACTGGGATCAGACCCACAGGTTAGACAACAGAGAGAGGATAAGTCTGTAATATGTAAACAGACTCCTGAAATAAATGTGAAGAAGCAGTCTTATTGAGAGTAGGGGCTACTTGAGCATCAGCTATGCGGAGGACATGCACACACAGATGGCCAATGATATCACTATGGCAGACAGCAGAGGGCCACAGATGGCCCAGGCTCTCCCTTGCAAGGGCTGCAACTGACAATACACAGATAGGGAAGGGCGTGGAGCCTTGGGGATTCTCACCTCTGTGAGGCATGGCCTACCAAGTCCCGGGAGACTCTCCATTGTCACTGTGGGACACGTGGTTGTCTTGATTCGCAGCCTGGCCATGGAGGAGTGTAACCATGTCTCCCCTTGAGTGACCCTGCAGCAGCGACAGGATATGGAGATAAACCGGGGTTTTGTGTTGAGAGGCCCTGGGCTTCCCTGGACACTGTGTGCAGAAGCTGAGTGATGCTCTGCCCATGTCTTTCCCCATGTGGCCTTCTTGATCTAGACAGTGTTTCTGACCCTGTTTATGTGTCCTTGTCTATCCTCAGAGCCCAAGGTGGTGTTCGCCAAGGAGCAGCAGGCTCACAGCGAGGTGAAGACAGAGGCAGGGGCCAGTGCCACACTGAGCTGCAAAGTGGCCCAGGCCCAGACCGAGGTGACCTGGTTCAAGGACGGGAAGAAGCTGAGCTCCAGCTCGAAGGTCCGAGTGGAGGCCTCAGGCTGCGAGAGGAGGCTGGTGGTGCAGCAGGCGGGCCAGGCGGATGCTGGGGAGTACAGCTGCGAGGCCGGGGGACAGAAGGTCTCCTTCCGTCTGGACATCACAGGTCAGTCCTCTGGGACAGTCCACATGTGTATTCATAATTATTACATCTTTGTCTTCCATTTTGAGACAGATTTTTTTTTCAGTAATTATGGAACTTGTCCTGGAGCCTGCTCTGTAGACCAGGCTGGCCTAGAACTCACAGAGATCCACCTGCCTCTGCCTCCTGAGTGCTGGGATTAAAGGCGTGCGCCACCACTTCCTGGCAAGACATCTTCTTGATGAACTACTCCCTTGACTAAGCTGTAGTGAACTTCTTTGTCCCTTGGGTTAACTTTAGCTTGGAATCTGCTTAGTGAAATGCAAACCTCGCTACCCCTCTCGCCTCCATTTGTTTGACTCCTTCACTCCTAAGTCTGTATTTCCCGGTGAAGCGTGTTTTTTGAACACTACAAATAGTTCCATATTAGCCAATTATTGACATACTTAAAAATAGCTTTAGATTTATTTATTTTATTTTACATGTGTGAGCATTTTGCTTGAATGTGTATCTGTGCACTGTGTGGATGTCTGGTTGTAACTCATATCGAGTTCCAGATGGTTATGAGCCACTGTGTAGATGCTGGAAATTGAGCCTGGGTCCTCTGCAATAGCATCAAGTGCTCTTAGCCACTGAGTCATCTCTTTAGTCCCTGGATCTTACTTTTAACCCATTGCTCTGTTGAGGAGTTAAGATGGTTTATATTTAGGATTATTATTGAGAGGTCTTTTCTGAAGGGAGCATAAAAACCACAGGGCCTTTGACATTAGACAAAACACTGGAGGGGCAGCGTGGAGGAGCAAACACCAATGACCAAGACTTGAGGTTCCCATTCTCAGGACCAGGCAATAAGGGTCCCAGGTAGTCCAGGTTGTCCTCTGAATAGAACAGCTGAGGATGTTTGGAGCGGGCAAGGGAGCGGAGCTTGGGAGACTCTATGAGGACACGTTCTGCACCGTCCTGAGGGAGACTTTCCACTGTCACTGTTGATCAGGTGCGCCCGTGTTCTGAGCCACAGTTCCTCCTCCTCGGAGCCTTGCTCAGACTCTGTTACAGAGGGCCCACTGGAGCAGCCCCTGAATAGGTGGCAGGATGTGTGGGTGAACTGGTTTTGTTCTAAGAGACTCCGGGGCTTCTCCTGGGTATAGCTAGTGAGAGCATGGGGGAGGTTTTGCCTTTCGGCCACCTATTCAGACTCTATCGCTGTGGCCTTCCTGACCTACACAACGTCTTTGACCCTGTGTGCCTTGTCAATTCCTAGAACCTAAGGTCGTGTTCGCCAAGGAACAGCAAACTCGCAGCGAGGTGAAGGCAGAGGCAGGGGCCAGGGCCACTCTGAGCTGCACAGTGGACCAGGCCCAGACCGAGGTGACCTGGTTCAAGGACGGGAAGAAGCTGAGTTCCAGCTCGAAGGTCCGAGTGGAGGCTTCAGGCTGCGAGAGGAGGCTGGTGGTGCAGCAGGCGGGCAAGGCAGATGCTGGGGAGTACAGCTGCGAGGCCGGGGGACAGAAGGTCTCCTTCCATCTGGATGTCCCAGGTGGGTGTTGGAGGCTACTAACCTTACTCATTTGGATGAAATGCTAAGACTAATAACCTGAAGGACCCTGGCACTTTGGCAGGGAGCTGGCCCTCTGTTTCCACACACAAGGCTTGCTTATGAGAGCAGAAATGAAAGTGATTAGGTCAAGGGAGCCGTCCTTATTTCCATGTGGTAGCATTTATTTCTCCAAAACATCCCAGGGGTTCCCTGTGTTGCTTCTTGGTTCCCAGGGACATTCGTTGCTCTTCCTCATGTTTAGGATTAGGATAAGCTAAGGATTAGGCTCTGTGAGTGTTCAAGTGTCTGAGGTCCTCCATGCCACAACCCTGCCGAGACAGCCATGTCTAGGGGGCTGACATCTGAACACTACTTGCCACCTGCTATAACTCTTATGGTCCCGGACAGTTTTCACAAGAAGCACTTCCATTCAATTTAAATAAAGCTAAGAAAATTTGGATTCCCTAACCATAATTGGATTTTCATGCAACAGAAGCTGACTCTGGGTGTCACTGCATCACATTTTAAGTGTTTCATTACTAGGAAATGGTTTACAAATAAACATACCAACAAAATAAAACAAGACAACAAAAAGAAAAAAAAATATTGTATCTCTACTGCATTTTACTTTTAGAGAATATGAAACTAGGAAAATAAAGAAAGCCATTTGGCTATTTTCTAGAAATTTGTATAAAAAGTGACACAAAACGAAGTAGAAATCTTGAGTAGTCCTAATGTCTTTTTGAAACAGAATCATAAAGACCAATTCATCATAGGAAAGGGCGTTAATACAGGAGCTTGTGGATAAATCATATCATACGTTCCAGAAGGTAATTATTAGTTCCCGTGCTTTATTGCACAGTAAGATGATGATAGTTCATAATAATGTGCAATGCATTTCCAAACAGCTAAGAGGATTTAAAATGTTCTCACCACAAGGAAATGATGAACAGTTGGTGCAGTAGATATGTTAATTACCATGTTTGATTACAATGTAGACAGGTTATTGAAACATTGCATTGCATCCAATAGTTTATCATTTATTGATTAAAAATAAAAAAGAGGAACCAGTCAGATGGGTCAGAGGTTCTTTCTTATTTTTTAAAGATTTGTTTATTTATTTAATGCATACCAATGCTCTATCTGCATGTACGACATCATGCCAGAAGAAGGCCTCAGATCCTGCTATAGATGGTTGTGAGCCACCATGTGGCTGCTGGAAATTGAACTCAGGATTTCTGAAAGAGCAGCCAGTGACTTAACCACTGAGCCATCTTTCCATCCCTGGGTCAGAGGTTCTTGCCACCAAGTCTGATGGCATGAGAGTTTGATCCCGGGACCGAGTGAGTCAGTCCCTCCTATCTGAGGCCCTAAGACCTCAGTACCTCCACATCAAGGACCAAATTCCTATCACATGAATCGTGGGAAACACACGATATCTCAACAAAGCACAGGAGGAAGAATCAGGTGACTGAAGTAATAATGTACGATGTGCTCAAAAATAGCTCGAGAAAAGCATTCCAAATATTTTACCATAGAAAACGTGGAAATGGTTCTTAGTTTTAATTGTCAACTTGGTACAACCAGGAGTCTCTTGGGAGGAGGCATTGCCCAGAACAGATTGTGTGTGACCACGTCTATGAGGAACGGTTTTGGTTGATAATTGATGTGAGAGGATCCAGCCCACTGTGGGTAGCACCATCCCTATGTAGGTGGCCTGAGCTATGTAAAACAGCTAGGCAATGGAGCTAGACAGTGAGCCGCGTTCCTCCGTAGCTTCTGCTCCAGGTCCTGTTCAAGCTCTTACCCTGTTTTTCCTCAGTGGTCGTTGTGACATAAAAGTGTGAGCGGAAGCCAAATAACCCTTTCCTCTCCAAGTTGCTTTCAGTCATGGTGTTTATCACAGAAAGCAAACCCGAATATGATGAATATTTTATCTAATTTGTCTTAGCAGTTTCATGCTGTAACATCCATATATCAATATGCCATACTGTGCCCCATAAATGTGTATGAAAGCTTTTAGATACAGTAGAGGACACTTAGATGGAAATTGTTCTTTGAGGCATTAGGATTTATTTAAACCATGGACAGACAGACAGGCAGACATATAAAAAACAGCTTGGTAGGCGCTCTGAAGAGAGTTCAGGCTGTAGTACTGGAGACAGACAACATGGTGGATGCTCTGCAGAGGAATCGGGGTCCACATGGCAGAAAGGGGCGTGGTAGAAGGGGGCGTCCCTACTTACAGCTCTTTGAGGAAGAGGAAAGTCTTACAGCAGGTGCCTGCAACCACACAGAGGTAGGAAAAGAACTAGGGGCAGACGGCATGACAACCAACCGCCCCTGGGATGAAGGTGAGAAACCCTGCACCTGCAGTCCCTCAGCTAGCGTCTTACAGACAGTGTCTCAGTGGGGAGCCTGCCAGTGTCTCTGAGAGGGGAAAGCTGCTGTGCAGTGTGGTGGCCCGGCCAGCAGCTGGATTCCTACATACACGTGTATAATGCACAGTTATGATTCCAAGTTAAAATATTAGTAAAACCCAAGTCATTATGTAGAAAGCATTTCTTTCCATTGTCTGGTGGAACACCTTCTGGTGGAACACCTTCTGGTGGAACACCTTCTGGTGGAACACCTTCTGGTGGAACACTTTCTGGTGGAACACCTTCTGGTGGAACACCTTCTGGTGGAACACCTTCTGGTGGAACACCTTCTGGTGGAACACTTTCTGGTGGAACACCTTCTGGTGGAACACCTTCTGGTGGAACACTTTCTGGTGGAACACCTTCTGGTGGAACACCTTCTGGTGGAACACCTTCTGGTGGAACACCTTCTGGTGGAACACTTTCTGGTGGAACACCTTCTGGTGGAACACCTTCTGGTGGAACACCTTCTGGTGGAACACCTTCTGGTGGAACACCTTCTGGTGGAACACCTTCTGGTGGAACACCTTCTGGTGGAACACTTTCTGGTGGAACACCTTCTGGTGGAACACCTTCTGGTGGAACACCTTCTGGTGGAACACCTTCTGGTGGAACACTTTCTGGTGGAACACTTTCTGGTGGAACACTTTCTGGTGGAACACCTTCTGGTGGAACACCTTCTGGTGGAACACTTTCTGGTGGAACACTTTCTGGTGGAAGACCTTCTGGTGGAACACTTTCTGGTGGAACACTTTCTGGTGGAACACCTTCTGGTGGAACACCTTCTGGTGGAACACCTTCTGGTGGAACACTTTCTGGTGGAACACTTTCTGGTGGAAGACCTTCTGGTGGAACACTTTCTGGTGGAACACTTTCTGGTGGAACACTTTCTGGTGGAACACCTTCTGGTGGAACACCTTCTGGTGGAACACCTTCTGGTGGAAGGTGGGATTTTAAAAGACAACACAAAAAGTCTGTTTCTACTTCTAAATCTAAAAGGGATTCTTTTTTAAAAAAATACATATTTATTATGCATATAGTGTTCTGCCTGCATGTCTGCCTGCACACCAGAGAGGGCACCAGATCTCATGACAGGTGGTTGTGAGTCATCATGTGGCTGTCGGGAATTGAACTCAGAACCTTTGGAAGAGCAGTCAGTGCTCTTACCCTCTGAAACATCTCTCCAGCCCTAAAAGGGATTCTTAAGACATCCATGGGGGAAGAGTTATTACATGTTTTTGGAAGATAGTAAGAAGACCAAAGTGCATAGAAATCCATGGGAGACGCGAATATATTTATGTCTGATAAAAATCCAAGTGCATGTCTTACTTTAGGGAGTTGGAAGTTAAGAAGATTTGAGGAGACAAGTGTGACCACACAAAGTGGGGTGTCACACAGGTAGCTGCCATACTTGAGAACTCTCATAAACCAACAAACAGAACAGGAACCGTGACCAGACTTGTGAACAAAATAATTGCCTTTTCTTTTATTGGCAGGGGACTTGGCTCACCAGGTAAAGCCACCCGCTGCTAAGCCTGGCATATTAAGTTCAATCTCTAGAACCCACATGGTGCGGGAGAACTCTAAATTGTGCTCTAACCTACACACACACACACACTGTGGAATGTGCGTGCATGTACACACACACACACACACACAAATACACATTAAGTAAATGTAAAAAAGGCAAATCACTTAAAAACACATGTAAACAAGGGATAGTATAGACAGAAGTGCTAACTTAGTAATTTCTGTATTAAAAAATTAGCCCAGGCCAGGCAGTGGAGGCACACGCCTTTAATCCCAGCACTTGGGAGGCAGAGGCAGGCGGATCTCTGTGAGTTCGAGGCCAGCCTGGTCTACAAGAGCTAGTTCCAGGACAGGAACCAAAAGCTACGGAGAAACCCTGTCTTTAAAATCAAAAAAAAAAAAAAAAAAAAAGAAAAAAGAAAAGAAAAAGAAAAAAAGAAAAAAAATTAGCCCAGGAACTCACAGCTCACTCAAAGTGAGTGTCGGGTGGCACAAGAGCCCAAGTCCCTGAGAGGATGACTACAGTCGCCTTCGAGCATTCTGGGAGTTATCTGTTCTGTGCTTTCAGCTATATCCCCTTAGAGAACAGAAAAGGAAGAAGACCCTTTAGCTCTGCGTATTTAGACAGCACAGCATACTAAAGTCCGGCCAGAAGAGAAGAACTCATATTTTAGATCAGTCTATTATGAATATCAAGGACAATTTGTGAGACACAGTAGGAGTGAGCTGAACTCAGGGCCACCAACAGGGTCATACCCTGTGAGGAGATTTCTAGCCCAGGAACATCGGTCTGGAATGTTGCAAAATGAGTACAGGCTGATCTTATCTGAGTGACCCAAATGTGAAATTATCTCAATAAGGGCAGAACAAAGGATAAAACTCAGCAATGTGAATTAGAAAGAAGCTTTTGACAAAATTTATCATCGGCCATGCCATAAGATTCGTAACAAATGTCTTTAAGCAGACTGTTTCTAGGCGTGGCCAGCAGTGCTGCGTGCGCATCGAGGGCTGCGGTGCTCTGCTCCGAGATCAGCAGCAGCATGAAGAGGCCAGCTGTCAGCCAGAACACCCCACAGCATAAGTAGCCAGAACACCCCACAAAAGGCACAAAAGTTAGGAAAAGAATACCCCAACAGAGTCATAGAGGGTAACATTTATTCAAAAGATAAATGAATAGCTTTAGTAGCAATTGAGGAAGAATCCTGCACACAAAGGCCAGTATGAAGAACACCCCTCACCATCTACTAGCAATGAGCATGTTGCAAAATGTGTTTAAAGCTTTAAGTGTTAAAAGCGTCATGTTCATAATACCAAGTCTGATACCACACGTGGAGAGACTGGCTGTGGATCACTAAACATTTTTTGGAGAGACAGCAAGCTCTACACAGATGGATGGAAATAAGATGGATTTTGCAGGTGTCCAGTCGCTGTGGGATGCGTTGAAAGTGACTGAATTTCTCAAGTGAGTTACAGCCAGCCCACTTGTGAGGAGAGCTGGTGGTGAAGAGTCGCCGTGTTAGGTACAGGACCGCCACAGAGATACTGGATGTCTTTAGTTAGAGAACAACATGGCTGGAGAGATGATGGCTCTGTGGTCTGGAGCATTTGCTGCACTTCCAGAGGACCCAGTTCAATTCTGAGCACCTACATGGTAGCTCAAGGCCATCAGTTAACTCCAGTGTGGTGGGTATATGGTGCCCTCTTCTGGCACCTATTGGTTCTGCATGCATATAGTGCCCTGACAAACATGCAGGTAAAAATACCCCCTTCCCCCCCCCCCCCCCACAGTGGACAGGATTGTAGCTGATTTATTTGTAATTCTAGAATTGGACAGCTATTTAGTTCAGGGAAAGTTCTGCCCCAGAACACAGGCAGCTTATATTAACAGTCAGAGAAGAGGGAGCCACACATATCAAAGGGAGGTAAGGTGGAGACAGCCGGATTGCTTTCAGCGGGTGCCTGTCTTGTCACAAGAGTAACTTATAGCCTGATCACTTTAAGATAAATTAGAGTTGAACAACAGCAGCACAATCCTCTAGACCAGATTTAATACAAGGAGACAACATATTCTCAATGCAAGAGTGGTTAACAGATAACAAGAACATATATGCATGCAGAAGGAGGTGTTTTAGTTACTCTTCTGTTGCTGTGAAGAGACACCGTGACCAAGACAACCTCGAAAAGAAATCATTTAATCTGGGGGACACAGAGGATTAGAGTCCATGGCCATCATCATGGGGAGTGTGGCAGCAGGCAGGTGTGGCGCTGGAACAGTAGTTGAGAGTTTATATGTTATATGCAAGTTGGAGACAGAGAGATTGAAACTTGCCCTGGTGTGGGCTTTTGAAACCTCAAAGACAATTCCCGTGACACAGAGGCCCCCAACAAGGCCACGCCCCCTAATCCTTCTCAAGCAGTTCCACCAACTGGGAACCAGACATTCCAGTATATCAGCCTCTGGGGCCAGCCTCACAGAGAGCATCACAGAGAGCAGTGTCCATATGCCACCCCCTTAGCTCTCTACATTGGTGTGGAGTTTGTAGAAAGAGACAGCATCTGCACAAACAGCACGTGGACCATCCTACTGCGCGTGGGAAATACTGTATGGTTAGCATCTGCACAAACAGCACGTGGACCATCCTACTGCGCGTGGGAAATACTGTATGGTTAGCATCTGCACAAACAGCACGTGGACCATCCTACTGTGCGTGGGAAAGACTGTATGTTAGCATAGCACAAACAGCACGTGGACCATCCTACTGCGCGTGGGAAATACTGTATGGTTAGCATCTGCACAAACAGCACGTGGACCATCCTACTGTGCGTGGGAAAGACTGTATGGTTAGCATAGTACAAACAGCACGTGGACCATCCTACTGTGTGTGGGAAAGACTGTATGTTAGCATAGTACAAACAGCACGCGGACCATCCTACTGCGCGTGGGAAATACTGTATGGTTAGCATCTGCACAAACAGCACGTGGACCATCCTACTGTGCGTGGGAAAGACTGTATGTTAGCATAGTACAAACAGCACGTGGACCATCCTACTGTGCGTGGGAAAGACTGTATGGTTAGCATAGCACAAACAGCACGTGGACCATCCTACTGTGCGTGGAAAATACTGTATGTTAGCATAGTACAAACAGCACGTGGACCATCCTACTGTGCGTGGGAAAGACTGTTGGGTTAGTATCTGCACAAATAGCACGTGGACCATCCTACTGTGCGTGGGAAAGACTGTACAGTTAGCATAGCAGCTCAGACCCCATGATCGAGTCCAGATGGGCCACAAGAAAAGACAGAAAGTGACAGTGTGAAAGCTGAAGGTGATGTCATGGTTGCTCTAGGGCAGGCACGGGGAGCGTTCCAGGAATGCAGGTGTTCTCATCAAAACCCACGCTGGGTTCTCGGGAGCACGTGGAAACTGAGCACGCTGACTTAGAAGGACCTTTAGCAGAGCCGTGGATACACTGAGGAAAACCGAGGGCAGCCCTCTCCCACGGTTAGCCAAATTAATAACATGTCACCATCCAGTGAACCGAGGCGTGAGCAAGAACCTTGAGTTAGGACAGCACAGTGCACCTGTGAAAGATCAGAGGCTTGCCACCATCGGGACCTGGCAGTAAGGGCCGTGTGTGGTCCAGGCTCCCCTGCAGATGCAGGGTCTGGTGATGGTTGAAGTGGGACAGGGCATGTCCTTGTGAGACTCAGACCTTGTGAGAACACACCCTTACATGACCTATGGGAGACCCTTCATTGTCAGGGAGGAGCAAGGGGACAAATGTCATGACCCTCAGACTTTCCAGGATGGGCCTAGGAACGGGCACAACAACTCTCCCAGAACAGCCTATGTAGCAGTGGCAAGCTGTGTGCATCTATTTTGGTTCTGTTCTGAGAGGGACCATGGTTTCCTCTTGGTTCAGCCAGTGACAAGCCCGGACAATGCTCTGTCCTCCACCTGTCCCATCCAGTACTTTCACCCATGCGGCCTTCCTCTTGGATTACATCTCTGACCCTGTGCATCCCTTTCTCCAGAGCCCAAGGTGGTGTTTGCCAAGGAGCAGCAGGCTCGCAGTGAGGTGAAGACAGAGGCAGGCGCCAGTGCCACACTGAGCTGCACGGTGGCTCAGGCCCAGACTGAGGTGACCTGGTTCAAGGACGGGAAGAAGCTGAGCTCTGGCTCGAAGGTTCGAGTGGAGGCCTCGGGCTGCGAGAGGAGGCTGGTGGTGCAGCAGGCGGGCAAGGCGGATGCTGGGGAGTACAGCTGCGAGGCCGGGGGACAGAAGGTCTCCTTCCATCTGGATGTCACAGGTGGGTGTTGTGATACTAAGTTGGCCTTTTGGGGGTTCAGTGCCTGGCTCATGCCCAGGGCTGGCTCTGTGTTCTTGTGTCACACACTGTCTCTTCACATCCCCCCTTTCTCATCTGCATGGTTAGTGCAGCATCGAGCAGGACACTGACCAGCAAGGGTGTCCCAGGAATGTCCTCTCCTCCCTGGCTACCTGGAGAGATGTTCCCAGGTTGGGGAGTTTCATCTTTGTCATGTTTTTGTTCCTTCCTGGAGCCTTCCTGATGTTGCTTGGGTCCATCTTTTTGACCAGAGTGAGGCCAGGTGGTCTCACTTGGGGTCTGAGTCCAGGCTGCATTGTGATGCATAGTGTGGAGGAACTGTGGTTTCATGCTGGGAGGTGCTCAGACTTCTCCTGGGCACAGTGAGCGCTGTGTCTGGAGGGTGTTCTGCTCTCCTGCTGCCCCATGCAGATCTCTGTGTGACTGTCCTGACCTGGATCATGTCTCTGATCCTGTGCATCCCTATCTGTCCCCAGAGCCCAAGGTAGTGTTTGCCAAGGAGCAGCAGGCTCGCAGCGAGGTGAAGGCAGAGGCAGGGGCCAGTGCCACACTGAGCTGCACGGTGGCCCAGGCCCAGACTGAGGTGACCTGGTTCAAGGACGGGAAGAAGCTGAGCTCCAGCTCGAAGGTTCGAGTGGAGGCCTCGGGCTGCGAGAGGAGGCTGGTGGTGCAGCAGGCGGGCAAGGCAGATGCTGGGGAGTACAGCTGCGAGGCCGGGGGACAGAAGGTCTCCTTCCGTCTGGGTGTCACAGGTGGGTGCTGAGACACTAAGTTGGCCTTGTGGGGGTTCAATGCCTGGCTCATGCCCAGGGGCTCCTTCTGTTTGGCTCTGTCTGTTATACATTGTCTCTTAGTGTCTCTCGTCTCCCTTGTGCTGAGCCTGTCCCGGAATGGGACGGATGTCACCCCATGTGCCACTTTCTGTAGGCAGTGTCTGTGTAGAACCAAGAACACAAGGCGAATGGATAAGGAAGGGCCAGTGACCCATGTCTCTGAGCTGTGGGGGTCTTTCTGAAGCCACCGTTATTTTTCTAAGTCAGAATTTTCTGTTTAATATCTTTGAATGAGTTTAATGGGTGTGTTTAGGTTTGGGAATGGCTGCGACACTCATGCCACATCTACAAGCTGTGGAAGACGAGGTGTCTGTCGCAGGAGCAGCTCCACTGGGAAAGCCGGATGCTTCCACAGCACCTTCTTATCAGCTCAGTAACGTGACATTCCCGGCCCGCCTACTGCATGCCTGTGAGCTGACAAGGCTCAAGTGTTGTGGGCAGTGGTGTGGCTCCACACGCTCTGAGGTTTGTTAGTGTAGTGTAGAAAAGGGATGAATGGAAGACCCACTGTGATTTTTTTTGAAAAATTATTTTAAAGGACTGTGATATCATTTAATGTAGGTAAGTTCCCATAATTTCAATAAATTCTTGGCCAATTCCTGAAAACTGACTATAAAGCTTAAGAAAAAAAGTTCTAAACCCCCCAAAACTAAAAAAAAAAAACCCAACAACAACCAACTGAATGGTGATAGCACACACCTTTAATCCCAGCCTTCGGGAGGCAGAGGCAGCTGGAACTCTGTGAATTCGAGGCCAGCTTGGTCTACAGAGTGAGTTTCAGGACAGCCAAGGGTGTTACACAGAGAAACCATGTCTCAAAAAACAAAACAAAGCCGGGCGATGGTGGCGCACGCCTTTAATCCCAGCACTTGGGAGGCAGAGGCAGGCGGATCTCTGTGAGTTCGAGACCAGCCTCGTCTACAGAACTAGTTCCAGGACAGGCTCCAAAGCCACAGAGAAACCCTGTCTCAAAAAACCAACCAACCAAACAAACAAACCAAAAACCAAAATACAAACAAAACAAAACAAATCCTAGGGATTCGAACAGTTCTGTAATCTCTTATTTTATATTTATTTTATTTTATGATTTTAATATATGATATATCTATATTTATATACATAATTGCACACATATTGATTTTGCGGGACAGGGCTTCTCTGTATTTCTCTGGCTGTACTAGAACTCACTCTGTAGACCAGGCTGGCCTTGAACTCAGAGATCTTCCTGCCTCTGTCTCCTGAATGCTGGGATTAAAGGTGTGTGCCACCACCGCCCAGCTAATATATTATATGTTGTGTTTGTGTGATATGTATATGTATGGCAAGTGTGTGTGCATGTTCATGTGTGTGAATATGGGCGTGCGTGTGCCATAGTGCATGTATGGAGGTCAGAGGCCATCCCTGGGTTAAATCCTCTTTAAGGCATAGTCTTTTGTAGTTCACCACGGTGTAGCCAGGCTAGTTGACCCGCAGCTTTCTGAGATCCACCTGTCTCCCCGTAGGAGCACTGGGGTTACAAATGTGTACTACTGCATTCGGCTTGTGTGTGGGTCCTGGGGAATCCCAGCTTTGGTCCTCGTGTGTGCTTGACAAGGACTTTATCTGCAGAGTCATCTACCCTAGTATGCTCCTATAGCCTTTTAAAGAATGCAGCCCTTCTTCAGAGCTTATTCTTATCACAGTGATTCTACCAGAGACTATAAAGGGAATGTGCACTGCCGTGGGCTGCATGTTGACGGGACAGTGTTGACACCAAATGGCAGGCATTCTCTTGTGTGCACTGAAGACGACGTCTGTACAAACATTTGACAAGGTGAACTGAGCTAAGAGTTAGTGTGCAGGGATGGAGGTTGTCACCCAGGAATGCAAGGTCGGTGAAACATAAAAGTGTGAAAGGGAAGAGAACAGTAAGACTTTTTTTTTTTTAAAGAAAGAGAGAAGACTCTGTGCATTTAATAAAAACAGAGCAAAGTGTTTGCTAAAATGTTAGATCATATATCAAAGACAAAGTTTAACGTGCCCTCCTGTTTATTTATTTATTTTAATTTTACGGGTGCATGGGTATTTTGCCTGCATGAATGACTTGTGCTCTACATGGGTGCAGTGCCCACTGAAACCAGAAGAGGGCATCAGATTCTCTGGAACTGGAGTTATAGACAGTTGTTAGATGCCTGTGGGTGCTAGGAATCGAACCTGGGTCCTCTGGATGAACAGCCAGTACTCTTAACTGCTGAGCCATTTCTCCAGCTCAAGAGAGATATTTGTTCCTGATGGCTACCAAAGTGGAGATCTTTTGGTGTTGTCAAAATTGACGTGATGCTTCCAAGGCTCAAGTAGAGCCAAAGGAGTCATGAAGACAGAATACTTCATCTGCTAGATGTCCAAGGTTATTTTGATGCCGTTGTGCTGGAGACAGCTGAATGTCAGTGTAGGTACAGGCAGCAGAGCCAGAAATGGAGTAGGGAGCCTGAAAACAGACCCGGCACCAGTCAGGACTCCTTACTTTGCGTGTGTTTTGACCATGGCCCTGGTTGGAGGCATGAAAAGAAAGTGCCACAGGCAGATGGTGATGTGACCACGCAGCCATCCACATCAGAACAGAAAGTGCATCAGTGACGGATGTGCTCCCTACACCAGAAAGACACTGGCCCCCAGCTGCAGCAGACCCAGTGAACACTATGGGCTGTGTAAGACTGGGAGAATATGAAAGAACACAGATGCCCTCAGCATGAAGGACAACAGCGCTTTTTCTTCACCTGGAGCATTGCATCCCTGTGACCTATGAGATGCCTTTACGTCATCAGAAGATAGCACTCGAGAGGAAAAAGAAAGGCCCGTGGCTGACGGCAAGACACTAGCGCCCAGTACTCAGAGCCTTAGCATGTGAAAATATGCCGTCTGCATAAAAGGGCTGTGAGAAAAGCCTGGCCACACTACTGGTCGCTAAATAAACGTTACACTAAGGGGGACCAAGCACTAACAGCCAAGACCAGACTGGGCTCTTTCTGGAGAGGCATCGGGATAAGGTCTGACCATAGACAGCCAGCCCCTTCCTGATATAGCAGCTGACATCGCTCCTAGCAGGCAAGGGCGTGGGGCCTCAGGGACCCTCAGCCCTGGTAATGCTCTCTGGACAATGCTGTTGGTGGAGTTCTGCTGTCATGGAGGGGTTGAGGCACCAATGCTATGGGCCTGCGGTCCTTCCCTCAAGGATGCTTGTCACAGACACTCTGTCAATGCCCTCCTGCAGTGTTAGTGTCCTATGTGGACGATCTGATTTTTGTTTGTTTTTTGAGACAGGGTTTCTCTGTGTAAAAGCCCTTGCTATCCTGGGACTAGCTCTTGTAGACCAGGCTGGCCTCAGACTCACAGAAATCTGCCTGCTTCTGCCTCAGGAGTGCTGGGCTTAAAGGCATGCGCCACCACCGCCTGGAAGGATAATCTGATTTTGTACTGAGAGGCCCTGGAGTTTCTCTCCTGGGCATAGGCAGTTCTGAACATGGAGGAATTGTCCTCTAGATGACCCAGCAAAGCTGTTTTTCCATGTGGCCTCTGACTCCATGCATCTGTTTGTCCACAGAGCCCAAGGTCGTGTTTGCCAAGGAGCAGCAGGCTCGCAGCGAGGTGAAGGCAGAGGCCGGCGCCAGTGCCACACTGAGCTGCACGCTGGACCAGGCCAAGACTGAGGTGACCTGGTTCAAGGATGGAAAGAAGCTGAGCTCCAGCTCGAAGGTCCGAGTGGAGGCCTCAGGCTGCGAGAGGAGGCTGGTGGTGCAGCAGGCGGGCCAGGCGGATGCTGGGGAGTACAGCTGCGAGGCCGGGGGACAGAAGGTCTCCTTCCGTCTGGACGTCACAGGTAGGTGTTGTGATAGTAAGCCTTGTGTGGAAGAGATGACTGGCCATGACTGATCCTCTGTGCCTTCTGTTAAGTCTGGTCCCTTAGTTCCTTTGTGCATTAGTCCGTGGTTGACCGTGGCTGACCATGGCTGATCGTGGCTGGTCGTAACTGACTGTGGCTGACCCTATGTTCTCCTGTTACGTAATCTCTTCATGTCTCCTCTCTTCCCATTCCCGTGTTTAGTCCAGTGTTGAGCAAGACACAGAATGGGAAGGGTGTCCCAGGAAGGTCCTTTCCTTCTTGAGTACCAGGGGAAATTCATCTTGGGCATGCTTTTGTTCCTGCCTGTGAGCACTGCAGGCACCTTAGCATGCAACTACATAAAGAGTATCTAGAACTGACTGCCAATAGGGCAGAAGCAGGTTAGCCATGGAGTTAAGTGTCACATCCTGGAAGACCACCCCTTAGTGGCCAGAACCAGGAATGGCCCTCCACCTGTGAGGCATCAGGAACTGTAGAGAACCCTCCTGTAGCCTGGTGGGATGTGTGCATGAACTGTGGTTTTGTGTCAAGAGGTACTAGGACTTCCTAACCCCTCAAGTGTGGAGCCTGGAGGGTGCTCTGTCCTACGGCCACCATATCCAATCCTTCTTTTCCCTGTGTGATCTTCCTGACCTGGACGGTGTCTCTGATCCTGTTGTCCCCATCTGTTCCTAGACACCAAGGTGGTGTTTGCCAAGGAACAGCAGGCTCGCAGCGAGGTGAAGGCAGAGGCAGGGGCCAGTGCCACACTGAGCTGCACGGTAGACCAGGCCCAGACTGAGGTGACCTGGTTCAAGGATGGGAAGAAGCTGAGCTCCAGCTCGAAGGTTCGAGTGGAGGCCTCAGGCTGCGAGAGGAGGCTGGTGGTGCAGCAGGCGGGCAAGGCGGATGCTGGGGAGTACAGCTGCGAAGCCGGGGGACAGAGGGTCTCCTTCCATCTGGATGTCACAGGTGGGTGTCATTGTGTTCAGGGTAGAGATGCAGCTGACCCCTTCGAGACACGAGGGTTCCTTGTCTGGTTCTCACAGCCCTGTCTCTGACTGTTTTCTTTCACTACTATCTCCTGCCTTCTACTCTGAGGGCAGAGCCTCTTTCTCATGTATTTCTGATGTCCCCTGTACCAGTCTGAGCCCCGTCCACCTCCTTCCTCATCACTAGTTCTATTGGGCTGGCCTCCACCTCCTCTTCCTCCTCCTTCTCCTCCTCTTCCTCCTCCTCCTTTTTTGAGACAGGATTTTTCTGTAACTTTGGAGCCTCTCCTGAAACTCGCTCTGTAGACCAGGCTGGCCCAGAACTCACAGAGATTCACCTCTTTCTGCCTCCTGAGGGCTGGGATTAAAGGTGTGTGCACCACCGCCCGGCATGGGCTGGCTTCAGGTGTAAGAGCTGTTGAACCTCAGGTTCTGGGGAAAGGGCCTTGTTTAGGTGGGGCCCGAGTGGACCTTCCTGCAGTTCTGAGTCCTTGTGAGCTATCAGGGTTTTTTGGTCTGAGGTTTAGGAACCTGCTCTTCCCATTGCGGGCCCATGGGCCTTATTTTGGCCTTCGAGTCCTGGTGGTTCAACTGTAGCATGTTGCCACGGTGTTTGTCTGCAGTTGGCTTCTACTGTACCCGCATAGCTGTACTTGTCCTTAGCGGTGGCCCTGGACAAACCAGCACATCTCCAGCACATGGTTTGTCTAAGTGCAGTTGCTGGCCGAGGCTCTGCTGAACTCTCTAGGTCTCCTGCACACCCACCCTACTTTTGCCAGTAGTGTTTTGGCTCCCAGGCTATTTTTTCAAGCAGCTTCTATGACTTCCAGTCTCATCCCAGGTCAGGCCAATCATACCCTGGGCTGCGAGTTGTGTACCCTTCTATGCCATTCTGCCCTGTGGGGTGAAGTCTCCCTGGAGGCAGGACTCCTGGGATCTTGGTTGGGACAGTACTGGTGATGATGGCCCTTAGGAGGCATTATGTTCTTGCTGGACACAGGGGGGCAGCAGCTAGCACGCATTACTGTTGGAGAGTCGTGTGTGTTGGTCCTTTCTTACATGGCTACTTTACTTCTCAGAACCAGAGCCCGAGTCCCAGATTCCAGAGAGACCCAGCCGCAGGGAGCCTCTGGTGGTCAAGGAGCACGAGAACATCATCCTGACCGCCACTCTGGCCGCACCCTCTGTGGCTGCTGTGACCTGGCTCAAAGACGGTGTGGAGATTCGCCGCAGTAAGCGCCATGAGATCACCAGCCAGGGTGACACCCACACCCTGACCGTGAGAAGTGCACAGGTGCTGGACAGTGCCATCTATAGCTGCCGTGTTGGCAAGGAAGGCCAGGACTTTCCGGTGCAGGTGGAAGGTAAGGAGTCTGGATCTTCTCCAGGGTCCCTGCATCTGCCCCAGAGACGAGTAGGCAGTATCCCAGAGCAGCCCCAGAGTGGAGCTCAGGACACGTGGCCATCTACCCAGATCCCTGGCTGACACCCTTTTCTACCCTCAGAGGTGGCCACCAAGTTCTCCAAACCCCTGGAGCCCGTTGAAGGGGAATTGGGTGGCACTGTGAAGCTGGTCTGTGAGCTGACCCCAGAGCAGGCCGAGGTCGTTTGGCGCTGTGGGAGCACACAGCTGCGGCAGGGCAAGCGCTTCCAGATGACATCGGAGGGGCCTAGGCACACCCTGACCGTGTCTGGCCTCCGAGAGGATGACGCAGGGGAGTACGTGTGTGAGAGCCGTGATGACCGAACCAGCGCACGGCTCACTGTCAAAGGTACCCGTGGGTGAGCTCAAGTGGCTTCCTAGGGGAGGGGTCCTTCCGCGTGTCTGTCTCGGGTGCGTCTCTGCGGAGCTTCTCCCGTGGCCCCTGAAGAAGACTTTCCCCTCTGCAGTTCCCCGAGTGGTCAAGTTTACATCTGGATTGAGCACCGTGGTTGCAGAGGAGGGCCAAGAGGCCACCTTTCAGTGTGTCGTGTCCCCCAGCGATGCAGCAGTCGTGTGGTACAAGGATGGTACCCAGCTGCTGCCCAGCGAGAAGTTTGTTATGGCACAGAGTGCGGCCACCTGTAGTTTGACCATCTTGGGCCTGACCCTGGAGGACGCTGGCCACGTCACAGTGGAGGCTGAGGGTGCCTCATCTTCTGCCACTCTCCGGGTCCGAGGTGAGCTGGGAACCAGGACTGTCAGGATAGCCACGGGGTCTTGCAATAGGTGCCTCTCCCTCCGCGTGAACCGATAAGGCAGCCCCATTAGTGCTCACGTGTGTTGGGATGATCTGGTTGGCCTTGGAGGACATGGACTCTGTCTGTTGTCAACAGAGGTGATTTGGTGTGTGTGAGACACTAGGTATTGTCTCTTCAAGTGTACCTGGTAGGAGCAGGGATAAGGCTGAGACATCTGCAATGGCAAATCAGATGGGAGGCTGCGCTCAAAAGCTCAAAGGCAGAAGGGATGGGTGCGCTTCGAGAGCCAGGACTTAATTTGAAGATGTGGCAGGCTTTTGAGTATGGGAGTAAGGAAGATGGGTGGACCTCCCAGAGGAGGGGGGGTGATGGGTCAGCGAGACCCACACTGGAGCCTTTGTCCTCCCCATATGTCTTAACATGAGCAGGTGTCCTGGGGCATCGTTAGGGCAGACAACAGGACAGTGGCTGAGGGGTTGTGGAGTGGCCCTACTCAGAAGCCGAAGGCTGGCCGTTGTGGTATCTGCCCATAGTTAGGAGTTCAGCACAGTTGATCACAGCCAGGCAGCAGGGCTTGGGATGGGGGACGGGGGGATGGTATTGAAGAAACAGCCTTAGCTTCCCCCATAAAATGTACCTCTGTAAGGTGTGCAGTTGGGGCCTACCCTGATTGAAGTAGGACTGCTTGCATGCTGGGGCTCTCTGGCCTAGACTCAGGCTGGCCTAGGGTGGGGCCTCAGTAGGCCCCCAGTGACCAAGATGACCCCTGCCCTTCTGTGTCTCAGAGGCACCGGTCCTCTTCAAAAAGAAACTCGAGCCGCAGATGGTGGAGGAGAAGAGCTCCGTGATGCTGGAGGTGGAGCTGACGCGCCCCTGGCCTGAGGTGAAGTGGACACGGAACGCTGCCGTCCTGGCGCCCAGCGAGAACGTGGAAATCCATGCTGAGGGAGCTCGGCACCGCCTGGTGCTGCGCAGCGTGAGCTTCACTGACCGCGGCTTCTATGGCTGTGAGACACCAGATGACAAGAGCCAGGCCAAGCTCAACGTAGAAAGTAAGCTCAGGGTCGGGACCTCAGAGGAAGAGAGGGGTTCTTCCAGAAGTGGGGGCGTGGCTTTGTGTTGGCTGTGAGGATGGGTGGGATTGTCTTTTGGGGAGGCAGGCAGTCCAACCTGGTTCCTGCCAGTGGATCCAAGGAAGGAAGAGATGGAGGAGGAAGTAGAGGGTCAGGCTTGGGGGTCAGCTGGGGTTGAGGTAGAGCTGGGTGGAGGTAAGGGCTGGGGGTTAACTCCTGGGGTCTCACTCTGCTCTGTGGCCTCTGGGTGGTCGGCTGAACCCACATCTGTGTCTGAGCCCTGGCTGGTTGGAGGGTCTCAGTTTACTAGCTCACTGGAGTCCCTCTGACAGTGCGGCAGGTCCGGCTGGTTCGAGGTTTGCAGCCCGTGGAGGCTAAGGAACAGGGCACGGCTTCCATGGATGTGGAGTTGTCTCATGCTGATGTGGAGGGCAGCTGGACTCGAGATGGCCTGCGGCTTCAGCCTGGGCCCGCATGCCACTTGGCCGTACAAGGCCCTGTCCATATCCTCACACTCTCAGCACTGAGGCCACAGGACAGCGGGTTGGTGGCCTTCAGGGCTGAGGGCGTGCACACGTCTGCACAGCTGATAGTCACGGGTGAGTAGTGAAGGCTGGCAGCCCCTCTCCAGAGCATGCCTATTTCAGCTCCCTGAGTGGTCCAGGGAGGCAGCTGGGACCAGGCGGAAAGTGGGGTACCCCTGTGTGGCTACAGTTAACCCATGGCATCAGAAAGTGCCTCCTAACTCCTCGGCTTCCTTCCCTACCTCCCATCTCAGAGCTGCCGGTGAGCTTCACCCGGCTACTGCAGGATGTGGTGGCCACCCAAAAAGAGAAGGTGACCCTGGAGTGTGAGTTGTCACGGCCTGTGGATGTGCGCTGGCTAAAGGTATTCCTCCCTCCTCCCTGCTTCTCCCTGTGGGCGTCCGGGAGGTGAACCCCTTCTACGGAGACACTAAAGGGCCTGACCAGTCCTCTCTGCCCCACAGGATGGTGTGGAGCTGCGGGCAGGCAAGACTGTGGGCATAGTGGCCCAGGGAGCCTGCAGGAGTCTCGTTATTTACCGGTGTGAGATCGGGGACCAGGGTGTCTATGTGTGTGATGCTCTTGATGCTCAGACCTCGGCCTCTCTGAAGGTGCAGGGTGAGCTCTGGTCAGGGGGGACAGGGAAGGTTGGCAGGTATGAGTAGTGCTCTCTGGTACCCCAGTTCCCCACAGCCTGATGGCAAACTGGTAGCTTTGCTGGGAATGGCCTATGCTTCTGGGCCCACCAGCTGTCTCAGTCAGTGTTCTATTGCCGTGAAGAGACCCCATGACCATGGCAACTCTTATAAAGGAAAGCATTTAATTAGGGCTGGCTTATAGTTCAGAGGTTTAGTTCATCATCATGATGGGAGGCATGGTAGGGCACAGACATGGTGCCGAAGAGGTAGCTTAAGAGTTTTACATCTGGATCCACAGGCAGTAGGAAGAGAGAGACACTGGGCCTGGTATGAGCATTTGAAACCCCAAAGTCCACCCCCAGTGACACACTTCCTCCAACAAGACCTCACCTACCCCAACCAGGCCACACCTACCCCAACAAGGCCACGCCTACCCCAACAAGGCCACGCCTACCCCAACAAGGCCACATTACCCCAACCAGGCCACACCTACCCCAACAAGGCCACGCCTACCCCAACAAGGCCACACCTCCTAGTGCCACACCCTAAGCATTTACATATAAGAGCCTATGGGGGCCAGTCTTGTTCAAACCTCCGCAACAACCTCTCCCTTCCCCTAGGCCGCAGTGTTCAGATTACGAAGCCACTGGAGGATGTGGAGGTGATGGAGAAAGAGGGTGCCACCTTCTCCTGTGAGGTGTCCCATGATGAGGTTCCTGGCCTATGGTTCCGAGAATCCAGCAAGCTACGGCCCAGTGACAACGTGCGCATCCGGCAGGAAGGTCAGAGGCCTGCAGAGCAGCAGGGTGGGTTTCCCAGGCTGTGCTTCTCTCTCAGTAATACGGAGTGTCCTTTGTCTCCAGGGAGGACGTACACTCTTATCTTCCGGAGGGTACTGGCTGAAGATGCAGGGGAGATCAAATTTGTAGCTGAAAATGCAGAATCAAGAGCCCACCTCCGAGTCAAAGGTGAGGAGGGCTCAGGGGACGACAGGGACTGGACATGGCAAGCTGGGTCTCACAGACAGCTGACCTCCCACAGGCCTGGGGTGCCTTAGGACCCCTTCCAGACAAGGCAGCAGTGACTCACGGAGAGGGGAGAGTATGGTCTCCTCAGTGGGAAGAGGAGGTGCAAAGACACCAAGCTCTACTTTGCTGGTGGTCATTTGTACCCAGCAGATTCTGGGGTAGCCCTGGGTGGGACGCTTGACTTGGCCACCTGCTGGCCCAGGTGGAAGGCGTGGGCAGCTGGTTTGGAGCAGAAGTCAGTTTCTTGGCTCCTAGGAGGTTGCCAAGGCAAAAACATCCATCCAGGTCACCATCCTGACCCAACTTGACTGTGTCCACAGAGCTACCTGTGACCCTCCTGCGCCCACTGAGGGACAAGATTGCCATGGAAAAACACCGTGGTGTGCTTGAGTGCCAGGTGTCCCGGGCCAGTGCCCAGGTGCGATGGTTTAAGGGCAGAGTCGAGCTGCAGTCTGGGCCCAAGTATGAGTTGGTCAGTGACGGCCTTTACCGTAAGCTGGTCATCAATGACGTGCAGCCTGAGGACGAAGATACCTACACCTGTGATGCCGGTGATGTCAAGACCAGTGCCCAGTTCTTCGTGGAAGGTATGGGATGAAGGGGTGGACGGTCCTCCTGGGTTTCGGGGAGAGGATTTGCGGTTTCTGTGGCTTTCCCTGGAGATTCTGGAGGCTGCCATGCCATCTTAGACAGATGGGGAAGGATGTTTAGCCACGTGGTAGAGATAAGAAGGGACAGACAGCTTGTAGGACGGGGAGACTGGTCCCTCTGGCTGAGTTTCACTGGTGACCAGCTCCTCATCCACAGAGCAATCCATCACCATTGTGCGAGGCCTGCAGGATGTGACTGTTATGGAGCCTGCCCCAGCCTGGTTTGAATGCGAGACCTCCATCCCTTCCGTGAGGCCACCCAAGTGGCTCCTTGGTAAGACTGTCCTCCAGGCGGGGGGCAATGTGGGCCTGGAGCAAGACGGCACGGTGCACCGGCTGACGCTGCACAAGACCTGTTCCACCATGACCGGGCCTGTGCACTTCACCATCGGCAAGTCCCGCTCTTCGGCCCAGCTGCTTGTCTCAGGTTAGCATACTGTCTGGACACAGCTCTGAGATGGGGGTGGTCCTAGTCTAGGGCTGTGGGTGGGACATGGCTTGGGGCAAGACAAAGGAACAGTGACCAGGCACAGGTGGCCTGGGCTGAAGCAATCAGGCTTGGGCTCAAGGCTGTGGGTGGACACTACTCAGTGGATTGACAGCGTGTGGAGCAGAACACGGGTCCTGGGTGGTACATGGGTGGGTTAGTAGGAGCTGAATTTGGGAGTGGGGATATGGTCAGAGGCCTGAAAAGTGGGATATAGGTACTCAGGCATGGCAGGGCTTTGGGGCAGGGCAGCATTGTGGGCACTGGGGGGCTTGTGCCGCACACTCCCAAGGGAGGTGACCAGGCACATTGTAGGGGCTGTGCTTGCAAACAGGTTAGCGCCTAGGCTAGGCAGGGTGGTCTGGGTGCTTGCAGCTCCCAGCCCTGCCTTTGCACTGTTCTCTCCAGACATTCCCGTAGTATTGGCACGGCCACTGGAACCCAAAGCAGGGCGTGAGCTGCAGTCGGTAGTCCTGTCTTGTGACTTCAGGCCGGCCCCCAAGGCTGTGCAGTGGTACAAGGGGGACACGCCTCTGGCCCCGTCCGAAAAGTTCAAGATGGTGCTGGAGGGCCAGATGGCCGAGCTGCGTATACTCCGGCTCACTCCAGCGGATGCTGGGCTCTATCGGTGCCAGGCGGGTAATGCCCAGAGCAGTGCCGAGGTTACTGTGGAAGGTAGAGAGCTGGGAAGGAGGGGAGGGTGGTGGACCCCACGCCAAGGCCGGGGGTGGCTGAGAGCACAGTGCTGAGCTGCTGGTGGGTGCCTTGTAGCTCGGGAGGTGAAGGTGACTCAGCCTCTGAAGGATGTTGAAGCCACGGAGGAAGGCCGGGCCTGCTTCTCGTGTGAGCTGTCCCATAAGGACGAGGACATCGAATGGTCACTCAATGGGATTCCCCTGTACAACGACAGCTTCCACGAGATCATCCACGAGGGCTGTCTCCACACGCTGGTGCTGAAGAGTGTCCGTCAGGCCGACGCAGGCACCGTGCGTGCCACCTCCCCCAAGGTGTCAGTTTCTGCCCAGCTAGTGGTCAGAGGTGAGGAGTCTCCTGTGGAGTCTGTGGGGTGTCCCCCCTCCCCTGGGCGGGCACAGGCTCTCCTCACCGGCCATGTCGTTCCTCTAGCAAAGCCGGTGGTGTTCCTGAAAGCCCTGGATGACGTATCTGTAGAAGAGCGTGGCACGCTGGCCCTGCACTGCGAGGTCTCAGACCCTGAGGCACGTGTGGTCTGGCGCAAAGATGGCGTGGAGCTGGGTCCCAGTGACAAGTATGACTTCCTACACAAGGCAGGCTCTCGGGGCCTTACGGTACATGACCTGAGCCATGAGGATGCCGGACTGTACACCTGCCACGTGGGCAGTGTGGAGACCCAGTCCAGGGTCAGTGTGCATGGTGAGTGGCTGGGATTCTAATGCAGTATGGCTGTCTTAGTTAGGGTTTCTGTTGCTGTGGAGAGATGCCATGACCACGGCAACTCTTATAAAAGCAAACATTGAATTGGGACTGGCTTGCAGTTTCGGGGGTTTAGTCCATTCTCTTCATAGCGGGACATGGTGGTGTGTAGGCAGACCTGCTTCTGGAGAGCTTGCTGAGAGTTCTTCATCTTGATCCACAGGTAGTAGAAGCAGCTGTGTACTGGGCATAGCTTGAGCATATATGAGATCACAGTGACACACTTCCTCCCACAAGACCACACCTCCCAATAGTGCCACTCCCTTTGGGGACCATTTTCTATCAAACCACCACAGGGTGCTAAGCCTTCTTCCATCCGGAATCTCTAGGCTGCTTTTCAAGCCCGTAAGCCTGTTCTGTGTATCCAGGAGGCACCAAAGACGTTGTCTGTAGCACATAGGGCTTAATGTAGCCCTTTGAGGTCCAGGGGCAGGCAGATGGGCTAAGGAACAATTGTCTACGGAGCCTCACAGGGGGCTGGTGTGGATCCATTCAGGTCTCTGGCATTTGCTCTGTGCCATGTGCTGGGATTGGGAGGAAATCAGCCAGGCATGTGTGAGACACTAAGAGGTGTGACCAGGAGACAAACCTTAAAGGACTCCCAGGCCAAGGGCGGATGTCCTGTCCTGCTGGTGAACAGGCCTCCAGGCCATCTATGCTCCTATTCTTTACAGAGCCCCAGAAAGGCCATAGGTTCATAGGTGCTGCTCCACTCAGCCCTGTTATTTCAAAGAGGTAGGTCCCTTTGAGCACATCTCTCTCAGCCTGGCCCCACCTGGCTCTGGCTCAGGTCCGGCATCCTGACTCTGAGGAGACAGGTTGGCAGCCTGTTCATTCATGATCTCTCTGGGGCTCTGGGATGGCCTCATGGAAAGGGAGTACAGTGAGGTTTTCATAGGACAAGACTTGTTCTCTCTGGAAGGGGTCATTTATGGGGTCCCTGTCCCTCCTCTCCTGGCGTTACAAGATGGTTAGAAGCGTGGAGGAGCCTCCTTCTCTCAACCACCTTGATTGACAGCTCACAGGTGTCAATCACGCAAACACTAGGCCATGCCAGCTTGAAGCTAGGATTTTGGTGCCAGTTTTGTGATGGCACTCTTTGTTGTCAGGTGTGGAGCTAGGGGACTTCTGTTCCCTGAGGTTGACATCCGTGGGCTGACCTGTTTCTTATATCCCACAGATCTGCACGTGGGCATCACCAAGAGGCTAAAGACAGTGGAGGTGCTGGAGGGGGAGAGCTGCAGCTTTGAGTGTGTCCTGTCCCACGAGAGCGAGAATGACGCAGCAGTGTGGACCGTCGGCGGGAAGACAGTGGGCAGTTCTGGCCGCTTTCGGACCACTCGCCAGGGCCGCAAATACACTCTGACCGTCAAAGATGCTGCTCTCAGTGATGCAGGGGAGGTGGTCTTCTCGGTGATGAGCCTCACATCCAAGGCCTCGCTCATTGTTAGAGGTGGGTGCTGTGGCTGGGGCCAGGGGCCAGATACCATGGACTGGGGCACCGTTGGGATGCCTCTAGGGACTGTCTACCTGTCATGGTGGGGACCCAATATAGTGCTGGGGGAATTTTGATTACTGAAGGGAGTCATAGCCCTGCCTGAACATCTTTGAATTTCTAGAGTGAACTGAGATTCTAGTCTCTCATCCATGGGCTGACTGCCCTCAGTGTGTGTAGCTTACTCAGCCAGTCTGACCCTTAAATTGAGGTCAGGGAGACAGGGAAGAAGCCTATGGTGTCTTGGAGCTGGTGTTCATGGCTGGATCTGCACAGGGACCAGCCAAACTGTGGCCATACCCTTGTATGAGCCTTAAACGAGCTTCCCGTATAGCCCTCGCTTTCTAGGTCTCACTGTCACAGTAGGGGCTTTGGGCGCTTCCAGAACTTCTTAAGTCTTGAGCCTCTAGTGGTCTAAGGTCCCAGGAGTCAAGGGCTGTAGGTTTTGAGATTTTGATCTCTCAAGAATGCATGTTCCCAAGTGTCTGCCTGTTCGTATCCTGGCTCTGGCTGAGGCCGTTTCTAAGAGGTTATTGCAGTCGCGAAGTGCCTTAGGTCATGGCTGGTTCTGCGGCCAAGGGTGTGCCTCATAAGAACCAGCTCTAATTTTAGAGAGGCCAGTGGAGATTACAAAGCCCTTGGAGGACCAGCGGGCAACGCTCGGAGAACACGCGATGCTGAGCTGTGAGCTGTCCAGGGCGGGCACCTCTGTGCGCTGGCTGAAGGACGGAAAGGCCATCCGAAAGAGCCAGAAGTATGACCTGCTCAGTGAAGGCACGCGGGCTGTGCTGGTCATTCGCGAGGCCTCACTCAAGGATTCTGGAGAGTACACCTGTGAGACAGAGGCTTCCAAAAGTACCGCTAGGCTCCTTGTGGAAGGTAAGCACACGACCCTGTCAGCCTCCGCTGTGGCCGCCCCCAGGACCTCAGTGGAGGTACCCCCTCAGGTCAGCCTGTGTGCTCAGGTTGTGGGGGGACAGAGCCCCTCATCCCTGCCTGTTTTGTCCCTTACCCAGAAAAGGCAAACCGTTTCACGGAGGAGCTGGCTGACCTGCAGGTGGAAGAGAAGGGCACAGCCGTGTTCGCATGCAAGACAGAGCACCCAGCATCTGTCGTGACGTGGCGCAAGGGCCTCCTGGAGCTGCGTGCCTCAGGGAAGCATGTCCCCAGCCAGGATGGCTTGACCCTGAAGCTCACCATCAATGCCCTGGAGAGGACAGACAGTGACACCTACACCTGTGACATTGGTCAAGCCCGGACCCAGGCCCGGCTCCTCGTCCATGGTGAGGCAGCCCTAACTTGCATGCTGCTTTTGATTCCTTCGTGGCTGCTTTGGTCTTCTTGATCTGAAGTGGACTCTGGAGGCTCAGAAGTAGTTAGTCATCAGGCCTCTGCTTGTTCTGGACCAGCTGAGCCTCAGTTTCTCCATGTCTAAGGATAGAGCAGGTTGCCTGAGCATCTCAGGCTTTTCTAGTGTGACCTTCTGTGAAGGAGCTAACAAACTGCCTTCATTTACACAGTGGACACTTTCTGTGTGTTCTTACAGCGTGTCCAGGCCTGTGCTGAGTTCCAGGGTATGTCTTCTGTGTGTGCTTACACACTTGGCGTGTCAGTTATTGTAGAGGGACAGCTTACCATGCTTGTTGGCAACTAAGGAGCCTCTTGTGTTCTCAGTAGAGAACTGACCAATATTGATAGTGTCGGTTTAGAAAGGCTAAAGACAGGTTATTAAAGAACAGTCGTCCTGCTGGGAAGGCGTGGCATCAAAATGAAAGCCCAGGGTGCATTCCAGAGCAAGAAGCCATAGACAGGAGGGCACGAGCTGCTTGGGTACAGATCTCAGGGTTCCTGCAGACATGGGGCAGGAGCTGGTGTCTGTGGTTGGTGGGGGTGTCCCTGCTGGGCAGTTGTCTGTCCAGGTCACCTGTTCGGAGTTGCTGCAGAGCTCAAGAAAGTCAAAGACAAACTTTGATACAATCTGTGCGTATGAAGCATGGGGTGCATGTGGAACAAGAGGGGATCTCTCGGGGCCACGAGAAAGTGCTGTGGATGCCAGGCAGGGTTTTCCCAGGGTAGACAAGAATGCTCTCTGCAGAACTTACAGTACAGTTTGTTGCTGTTTGTTGCTCTTTGCTTCCTCCGTTTGTCCTCACTTATGAAGCGCCCATTCCCCTCCATTGTGCAGCGTGAGAGCGGTTGTCCTCTCGGGTGTGTAGAGAAGGGAGGTGGTGACCAGCCTGGTTAGGAGGGGTGTGCCATGGTGTCAGAACAGAGATGACCCTGGCCCTCCTGGCCGCAGCCCTCACCTGGCTCTGCGATCCTAGTGTGGAGTCCAGGTTGGCATTTAGGGAACTCATCCTGAAGTCTGCCTTCAGGGGATAGTGTTTCTCGTGTGGTGAGAACCCTCTCCATTGATAATTAGAAGTAACAAAGTTTACCCTCTATATTTGCGGGTTCTGCATCTTCAGATCTAGCCTCCTGTTAATAAAAAAAAAGGAATTGTGTGGCTAGGTAGATGCCCCAGTTGTTAAGGCACTTGCTGTGCAAGCTCTTGAACTTGAGTTTGGATTTCCCAGAGCCCATGGAAACACAGGTGCTTGCTTGGGAAGGTGGAGACGGTAGATCTCAGAGCAATGTAGGTATCAAGACTAGCTATATAAGTGGGCTCTGGATTGACTGAGAGGCAGACCCTGCCTCATTGAATTAGATGGGAGAGCTAGTAGGAAGTTTCCTGACATCAGCCTGGAGCCTCTACACGTGTGTGCACATGCATGCATCTGTGCTTCCGTACACGCAAATATGCATGCACACACATGCACGCTGCACACACAACTGGGAAGAATATGGCTGTGATGAACACAGACTTTTTTGCTTGTCACTGCTCCCTAAACAGTACGATGTAATACTATTGCATTGGCTATTAAAAACCAGCTATTAAAGTGTATCAGCAGATGTATGCAGAGTGCAGACATTTCACCATTCTTTAAATGTGAGACTTGTGTGCCCTTAGATTTTGATATCTGTCGGGGATTCCAGACCAATTCTCCATCAAGACAATGGGAGGTAGAAGTAGGAGGAGCAGAAGTTCAAGATCATAGCAAGTTCAGGGCTAGTCTGGGTTCCATGAGACCATGCCTCAAAAAAAGAAAATCAGTAAATGTAGACCTTAAGTGTAAACCATACAGATGCCTGTGGGTAGGGTAGAGCCATTCTCTGTGTGACAGCCTACTGATCAGAGAAGAGCCCTTTCTCTCAGTGCCATCCAGTATCAGAGTCTTTCGAGTGGAGCCCTACTTCCCAAGGGGTTTGTGGGTGCAATCGTGTGTATGCAGGATCCATGTCTATCTACCCCTATTCTTCTCCTTCTTTTCCGTCTTCTTTGAGACAGGGTTTCTCTGTGTAGCCCTGCATGTTCTGTAACTCTCTCTGTAGATCAGGCTGGCTTCAAACTCACAGAGAACTTCGAACTCCACCTGCCTCGACCTCTCAAGTGCTGGGATTAAAGGTGTGAGCCATCGCCAGCAACAACGCTACCCTTTTTAATTCAACAGTCAAATATTTCTAGGAATGTACATATTCTCTCCTCTGTGTGTCCAGATCTGAGTGTGTTTATGTGTGTATAGGTACCTGAAGAGGCTTTGTGTTCTCTGGAGCTAGAGTTCCAGGTGGTTGTGAGCCATCTGATGTAGCTTCTTGAGATTGTACTGGAAGAGCAGTCCAAGTCTGTGAGACACAGGGTGATCATTGGGTGTGTGTTGGCAGCATGTAGGGATCTGATCAGGCTACTGGGCATTTCTGTGCTTGAGTAGTTATCATTTTTGTATGTCGTGAGACTTTAACCTTTCCCTCGAGGTCTTTAAAATGTAGGTGAAGTAAGCCAGGCACAGGGAGTCAAATACCATAAATTCTTTATGCTTGTGGATGCTGGAAACCCCATCTTGTGGAAGCAGAGAGGAGAATGGAAGGGACCAGAGAGAGAGGGATTAGGAAGGCTGGAGTCGGATGATTCTCTGCAGCAGAGTGGGGGTTGGGGAAGCACCGCCTTTTCTTACCCACCGTTCATCTGTCGATATGAGATGGCCTGCTGTATGACTTGTGCCGTCCTGTGGTGAGAGCTGCTGGTGTAAGTGGTTTGGGGAGTGGGTAGTCTATTTGTTGGCAAGCCCAGTTCCCTATGAAGGGCGGGAGAGATTACATGAGCTCCAGCTGGCTGTGGGCCCTCCACCATCTTAGCAAGAGGGCTTCAGAAGGGGATATAGGTTTGGGGTTCAGAGGGTGACCTACAAAGGACTCCTTGGCTCAGATCTGCTTTCCAGTTTCATTGAGGTTAAAGTAAAGTAGATCACTTTCTTATGGCCTCACCCAGGGTCTTGGGCGAAGCTGTTTCTCTTGGCACGTAGCCAAGCCTGGCATTAGGCTGCAGGAGCTCTGAGATGACCCTTGCCTGGCAGGTCAGAAAGTGCGCATTACTGAGGACCTGGAGGACACTGCCGTCCAGGAAGGCTCCTCTGCCAAGTTCTGCTGCCGCATCTCCCCTGCCGACTACAGCCCCGTGCACTGGTTCCTGGATAAGACCCCCTTGCACAGCAATGAACTGAACGAGATCACTGTCCAGCCTGGAGGCTACCACGTGCTCACCCTACGGCAGCTGGCGCTCAAGGACTCAGGCACTATCTACTTCGAGGCGGGTGACCAGCGGACCTCAGCTGCCCTGCGGGTGACTGGTGGGTTTTGTGTCTAAGGGCCATCCATGATGGGGACACTACATGGCCTAGAGAAGCCTTGAAGAGGGGCAGATGACAGCTCTTCCCAAGCTCTACCTGGTGCCCAGTGTGGTCCCGGGGCTGATGGAGAGGCAAGATTAGCTGTCAATGTCAAGGGGTCTTTCATCCCAGGGGGGTAGCGAATGACATGGGGGGGCACCTCCCATCTCCTAGGACTTGGTTCAGAAGACTGAGTTGGGTCCTTTCAGAATTAATTTTTGAATTCAGTATTTGTGGGTGATGTGATGTGTGCTGTCTTCCTCCAGGATGGGAGCTACACAGAGCCTGCCTTTCTGTCTGGCTCCTGCTTTAGGGCAACAGACAGATATGGGTCCAGGCCTTGTATGATCTACCGCGCTAGTCCTCTCATAGAGGAACCATAGTCCTAAGCACCTTTGTCTTTTCTCTATCCCTCAGAGAAGCCGAGCGTCTTCTGTAAGCCACTCACAGATGTCACAGTCACAGAAGGCGAGGACCTGACTCTTGTTTGTGAAACCAACGCTCTGGAAAGCTCTGTGCACTGGACCAAAGATGGGAGGACACTGAAGCCATCTGCACGATGCCAACTGAGCTATGAAGGCTGTCGGGCCCAGCTGGTCATCGCTGGTACCACCATACAAGATGGTGGGCGATACAAGTGTGAAGTTGCTGGAGCCACCAGCAGCTCCATTGTCAGGATTCATGGTGAGTGTCAGGTGTCCATGTTTGGGATAAGAATAGAAATATGTCCACAGGAGACAGGGGGTCCCCGGAGCAGATTCTGGTTCCTTTCTGTAGCATGAGGTCTGCTTGTTGGGGTTTCTGTCCTGTCCAGTTCCCATAGTCGTTAGGTCCCAAAGAAATTACACAGAGAGTCTACATTAGTGATAAACCCTTTGGTCCATGAGCTCAGGCTTCATATCAACTTTTATAACTTATATAGCCCATTATTCTTATCTATGTTAGCCACATGTCTCAGTACCTTTTAAAGCAGGGCAGGTCACATCCTGCTTCTTTGGTGTTTGGACAGGACTGCAGAAAAAGCTTCCTTCTTCCCAGAAAACTCCTGTTCTCATTGCCCTGCCTCCTTTTCCTGTCTGGTTGTCCCACCTATACTTCCTGCCTAGCGACTGGCCTGTCAGTGTTTATTTAAACCCTAATTGACAGAATACAGACAATTCTCCTGCACCACCTTTCCTTTGCCTCTGCCTGCTATGTGGGGCACTTCACTTCCGTTTGTCTCAGGGTCTCCCACTCTCTTTGGGCCTCCTGACCCCTGCTTGGGGCCCATTCCTGACTTGGCTTTGGTGGACCCCTCTGGAGTCCCTCTTCCTGCCCTGTGGCTTGCCTCTGTCTGGGCTGCCCTAGGCTAGCAGTAACAGACAGTCAGCTTGCACAGTAGGAGTCTCTTGTCTACCTGCTGAGTAGGCCGGAAGTAGGAAATCAAGGTTGACTGGCCTTCTGGGGTCTGTCTCCTTGGCTCTCAGATGCCACCTTCTTTGTAACTCCAGGCTCTCGTTCCTCTCTGCTGGTGTCCTAGTTAAGCACACTAGTCTGATGAAATAAGAGTCCATTCCAACCACCTTGTTCGGTTTTATCTCTTTGAAGTCCACACTGTCAAACAGTCACATTCTGAGATCCCAACTTAGAGCTTCAACATCTAAATTTTCCGGGGATACATTTCTGACTGTAATAATTGCCTTTAATCTGTTCCATACCCACCTTTCCATTTATAAAACTTCAGACCCATCTTTCCCAGAGGTCTTTGGGGCCTTGCCACTGGCATCCACTATCTGAGTTGTTCCACATCTTAAAGCTGCTTCTGGACCTCGGGTGGGGTTCTCCTCCAGGAGGCTTAACTGAGTCTGCCTGTTCACAGCTCGACCAGTGCACTTCAGGGAGTCCCTGAAGGATGTGGAGGTACCAGAGGGCAGGGCCGCCACACTGCGCTGTGTGCTGTCGTCCGTGGCTGCGCCTGTGGAGTGGCGTCATGGAGAAGACATTCTGAAGTCCAGCAGCAAGTACAGCCTGCGCCAAGACGGTGCTGTGCTGGAGCTGGTCATCCGAGACCTGCAGCCCCAGGACAGTGGGCAGTATTCCTGCTCCTTTGGGGACCAGACAACTTCAGCCACACTCACAGTGAAGCGTAAGTGCAGCTGGCCGTCCTGTGCTCGGGCTCCAGTGGGAAACTCACTGCAGTGACTCATGAGGTCTTTTGTATCTATCTGTACCTGCTGCAGCCACATCTGCCCAGTTCGTAGGAAGACTGAGAAACAAGGAGGCCACAGAAGGGACCATGGCCACACTACGGTGTGAGCTGACCAAAGAGGCCCCCGTGGAATGGAGGAAGGGGACAGAGACCCTGAGGAATGGGGACAAGTACAGCCTGAAACAGGATGGGGCTGTGTGTGAACTGCAGATTTGTAACCTGGCTGTGGCAGATGCAGGGGAATACATGTGCGTGTGTGGACAGGAAAGGACTTCAGCCACGCTGGCTGTCAAGGGTAAGGACCACACATGGGGTCATGTGTGTCAGTGGTTTACCCAGGAGTTGACCTGGCACTCCAACTCCCCCAGTGCTTTCTCCTTATGTTTGTGCACCTTCTGTTCATCCCACCGTGAATCTCACCCTACTCTCTGAGTCTTTATATGAGCCAGGAAATACTAGCATGCGCAGCTGGCTTCCCGCTCTTGAGCCCTGGAGGGTTCTGTCCCATTGCTCTGCTGTATTCTGTCTTGTTCCCCATCCTGTCCTATGTCATGTTCTATCCCACAACACTCTATCTGATGTTCCTGTCTGCCTTACTGTTCTAGCTCTGCCTGCCCACTTCATTGGAAGACTCAGAAGCAAGGAAGCCACAGAAGGGGGCACGACCACACTGCAGTGTGAGCTGAGCAAGGCTGCCCCTGTGGAGTGGAGGAAGGGAATGGAGACCCTGAGAGATGGGGACAGATACAGCCTGAAGCAGGATGGGGCTGTGTGCGAGCTGCAGATCCGCAGCCTGGCTGTGGAAGATGCTGGGGAGTACTTGTGCATATGTGGGCAGGAGAGGACCTCAGCCACACTGACCATCAGGGGTAAAGACCGTGTGTGTTCCTGTGTACAGGTGCCCTGTGTGCATGGTCGGTTCTGTGCCTGAGCGTCTTCTCCTACCACCTCCCCTGGTCTTCTGTGTCTCATCTTTATCCTGTTAGCTGGTATTTATCATGCTTGTTGTATAGGACCTACTTTAGATGCCAGAAAACAATGGTCTTTCCCAACTCCAGGAGCGTCCTGGTTGGGATGTGTGTGTGTGTGTGTGTGTGTGTGTGTGTGTGTGTGTGTGTGTGAAAACAATTACAAAGGTGCAATTATAGGTCCTGGGGGCACACCGGGAGAAGGGGGAGGCAGGAAATGGAGGAATGGCCCACCCGGCAGGAATACAGGAAGGACAGCTTTGACGTTGCCTGAATGGGAAGGTGTAGATTCACCATGCGTCAGGCAAGGTTGAAGGCCTACTCCCAAGGAGTCAGATAAAGGTGGGGTCCCATCTTTTGGGAGTCAGGATGGAGGCAAGGGTCCAACATGCACAAGTCAGATGAAGATGAAGGCATAACCTATGGGTATCAGGCAGAGGTAGGCACCTGACCCATGGGGAGTCAGGTGGAGGCAAGGGCTTGTCTCGTGGTGGTGAGGAGAGGTGAAGACAAGTCTGTGGGGGTGAGCTTGACACTGCTCTCCCTGGGCTTTTCCTGGTCAGTTCCAGGTCTTCCCACTGGAGAAGGGCTTGACGATCCTGCCTCTGGCCACTCTGTGTTCTGTGTTGTACGTGTTGTCTGTGACCACTTTTGTCCACGGCTACAGAGTTTAATTATCTTCTTTGATACCCCCCCTCAGCTGTGTTTCCCCCCCCCCAGTTGTGAACAGGACTTCACAGATAGTTAGAGGCCTGGGGAGGGCACTACCGGGAGTAAGGTCACACTGTAGTGTGAACAGAGCAAGGTATCTCCCTGGACATCAGGATATTAGGACATCACAGACAGAGGCTCTCACATATTGAGGCAGATATGATACATGGAACCCTGTAGCCTGGCTGTCATAGATCCTGGGTCCTTATGTATACACTGGCAGCAACACATCTTCCTAGAGTGACTGGCCTGCTGGACCATGTTCCTTAGGCACAGTTGTGCCCAGGGAACTGGAATTCCTGTCTTGGTGTAACTGGTGACCTAGGAATGAATCAGCTCTCTGTCAGGGGTCCCTGGAGGGGCCGAGCATCCCTGTAGGGAAGCAGATGGAATGCACAGACCATTGTTTGAGGACCCTGGACATCTTGGAGAGTGAAGATGGAATGAAACTCCCACAGGTGTGAAGCCCTGGGCCTGGCGGGCTCTGCTCTCCTGTGAAGAGCTGACTCCTGAGGGCGCTGAAGAGGAAGGTATGGTGAGGGCTGGCCATCTTTGTCCAAGCCGTGGCAGGTGGCTCCTGTTATCATCACAAGCATTAGAGACACTTGAATGAAAACCATTTACCATGTAGATGGATCAATGTCAAAACACAGAGACCTGGCACCGTCACGCATTCAGACATTCCAAGAAATGACAAAAGGACGCACCCGAGGCCTGTCCCATGGCTGAAGAGTTAGAGAGAGGTCACAGGAAACCCTTCTCCTTATTCCCATCCACAGGACACACGGTTGATGGCTGAGGTGTAGAGGGTCCTGGCAGCCAGTTGCTTTCAGAACTGGGTTTGTCCCAACAAAGACTAGACCATGATGGATACCTTACTGGGACCTTTCTAGAGAGTGCTTCATCTTCAAAAGCTAGCCCTGGACCACAGCGTCCCGAGGATGCTCCAAGCACGCAGAGCTTGATGTTCATGAGTTCTCAGTTACGGCCTGGTAGCCAAAGGAAGGCGGCTTCAGCTTTGGCAAACAGGAGCCAGTTCGTCCCTCTTCTCTGTGACCACTTCCCACATGGCAGCCAAGGACTTGTTCCTCTCCTGTCCCACATGGCAGCCAAGGACTTGTTCCTCTCCTGTCCCACATGGCAGCCAAGGACTTGTTCCTCTCCTTGTTCACTCGTGGACCTTCAACACTGCTCCCTCACACCGGAGAGTTTGCCTGCACCGAGAAGATGGGGCAGAGCCCTGTGGCCACCTATTCTAGGCTGACAGTGCCAGGAAGAGACCCAGCTAAGCTGTTCCTTCTTCCCAATCTGTTCTGAGAATTGGGGTTTGCTATGATGGGGGGCTGGGGTCCAGGCACCCTGTGAGCTCTCCTGGCATCATCAGAATGAGAGACAAGAACTACTTGGAGTCGTTCACAGCCATGACACGCTGTGACCTAGCAGAAAAGCCATTGAGCATGGAGTTTGTGTGTGGATCATGGTGGGCACAGAAGCCATGGGGCAGGAATATTGTAAACGCTTCTGCTGTCCAGTTCCTAGGTGCTCTCTCTAGACCTCCTTATCTTGAGGTGCTCTGCTACCTTGATGCTTCACGAGGGTCAGGATGACCGTTCTCTATGCTGCCCCATCTGTGCTGTTCCCCACGTGTGTCTGCTTATTTATACCTTACAATCTCCAAGGTGTGTTTTACTGTTGCGTGTTGCATCCCATCTTCACCATTCTGTAAGATCCTGATGATCTTTGTGTTGTTCCCAATCCCAAGCCAGACTCATACGCTCTAAGGCCTGCGGAAATCACAGAATGGGCTGTGGCCACGAGACACAGAGTCTCCACCAAGCAGAGTCCCCTCCTCAGCTGTGCTTGTCATGCCCGGTGTGTGGCCTGTGTGCGGTCGGGCTTCCTGTTTTCCCTGTCCATCCACATCTAGAGTCTTCCATGTTCTCAGAGAGTGTGATTGTGTCTGTGTCTTTCTGACCTCCCTAGCCCTTCCAGCTAAGTTCACAGACAGTCTGAAGAACGAAGAAGCTACAGAAGGAGCCACGGCTACCCTGAGGTGTGAACTGAGCAAGGCAGGTCCTGTGGTATGGAAGAAAGGAACAAAGACCTTGCAAGATGGAGACAGATACAGCCTGAGTCAGGATGGAGCCGTGTGTAGGCTGCAGATCCGCAGCCTGACCATAGCTGATGCCGGGGAGTACTCATGTGTGTGCGCACAGGAGAAGACTTCAGCCATGCTGGCCGTCAGGGGTAAAGATGGGTGGTTTGGATTTATGTTGTCCCTGTCCTGCCTTCTGTCTTCATGTGTGGCACAGCCATTGTGTTAGCCACTGTCTCACGCTGATGTCCTTTGAGTGTTTTTTTTTTTTTTTTTGCTCAAGTGGATCTTCCTCCTGCTGCTGTCTCTTCCCAGCTCCCTGCCGTCTTCACCATGGGTTCATGAGCTCAGTCGTTCACGCCATGGCTCTTGAGCAATGTGTGTGGTTCTTTTTGGGTTCCATGTCCACGCAGAGACCTTGAGAGAGTTTCATGTTCTCAGTGCTTGCTTGACCCTTTCCAGGCCTGCCTGCCAAGTTTATAGAAGACTTGAAAAGCCAAGAAGCCACAGAAGGGGAAACAGCAATCTTAAGATGTGAGCTGAGCAAGGCCACCCCTGTGCAGTGGAGGAAGGGGTCTGAGACCCTGAGGGATGGAGACAGATACAGCCTGAGACAGGATGGAACTGTGTGTGAGCTGCAGATCTGTGGCCTGGCCCTGGTGGACGCTGGGGAGTACTCGTGTGTGTGCGGGCAGGAAAAGACCTCAACCACACTGCATATTAGTGGTAAAGATGTGTGGCCGATCGGATCTGTGTCTTAGTGTCTATGGACATGCTGCTCCTCTAGCTCATCCCATATTCTGTCCCTTTGTCTGTGTGTCACCTTTCGTAACTGGATAGAGTCCCAATTTTTGGGGGAACTATATGAAACAGGGAAAAATCACATATGCAGCTTGTGCCGCCATGAGTTAAGTACTTTTTGTGGTAGAGTCCATGTCCTGTTGTCATCCAGGCTGAGTCATGCCTGCTAAGGTTCTGCAGAGAATGTGGCACCCTTGTGTGTTTCTGGCCCCCTCTGACCATCATGCCAGCTCTATGGAAAGGACCACCGTCCTGACATTAGGAGGACACGCCATGGAACATAAAATTCCTGGCCTGTTCTCAGCACAGCAGCACACGGCCCACCCTCAGAGGCGTTTGTGTATTCGCAGTGTTGTTCATGTCTCATCCACTTTGTGTGCTCTGAGTGTAATGATTCCTGTGCCTCTCTGACGTTCCTAGCCATGCCCGCCAAGTTCACAGAGTGTCTGAGGAATGAAGAGGTCACAGAAGGGACCATGGCCATACTGAGGTGCCAGATGAGCAAGGCTACCCCAGTGGAATGGAGGAAGGGAGAAAAGACTCTCAAAGATGGAGACAGATTCACCCTGAGGCAGGAAGGGGCCACGTGTGAGCTGCAGATCCGTGGCCTGGCTGTGGAAGATGCTGGGGAGTACTCGTGCGTGTGTGGGCAGGAGAGAACCTCAGCCACACTGAGTGTCAAGGGTAAAGATCATGTGTGGCCCCCTGAACCTGTGACTTGATGTCTCTATGTTATCTCAGTGCTATGTCTATTTTTCATATGTGGCACAGCTCCCTTGGTGACATCTGTCCCATAACTGGGGTCATCTGGGTTCTCTACCTTCCTTTTTCCAGGTCTAGGAAATATTTTCATGTTTGTGCCCACCTCACTGCCCTCTCTACACCTCCCTGTGTTCTTGCTTCCTCCCTGTTTGTTCACTGTTCCTGTCAAATCCTTCCAGAATGTGTGTCTCTTTGTGTATTCCGTGTTATGCACAGCATGTCCTTCAGAGTCCCATGTTCTCAGTGGCTGCTTGCTCCTTCCCAGCCCTGCCCGCCAGATTCATAGAAGACCTGAGAAGCCAAGAGGCCACGGAAGGCACCACAGTGACACTTAGGTGCCGGATGAGCAAGGCTGCCCCTGTGGAGTGGAGGAAGGGGTCTGAGAGCCTGAGCGATGGGGACAGATACAGTCTGAGGCAGGATGGGGCCACGTGTGAGCTGCAGATCCGTGGCCTGGCTGTGGAAGATGCTGGGGAGTACTCATGCATGTGTGGGCAGGAGAGGACCTCAGCCACACTGAGTGTCAAGGGTAAAGATCGTGTGTGGCCATCTGAATCCGAGATGTGGTGTCTCCATGTTGCCCCATCGATGCTTCTGTCTCCACACGTGGTTTTCTATGGTGGCCCTGTGATCATCTATTCTGCCCCTTCAGTCATCTTGGCATCTCCACCTATGCTTTCCACATCTGTTCTTGTGTTCACATCCAGGCCACTGCCCTCTCTGTTCCGCACGAGATCACTGCCTCACCATCTGCACCTTCCATCACGTGTTTATCGTGTTTATGCTGTGTTCCTTTGACCGTGTGTCATTCTTTGTGAGTGTGTGTCCTGTGTGCCGTGTTCTCCAGCTTCGTGTTCTCAGTGAACGCTTGCTCCTTCCCAGTCCTGCCCATCAGATTCATAGAAGACCTGAGAAGCCAAGAGGCCACGGAAGGCACCACGGTGACTCTGAGGTGCCAGATGAGCAAGGCTGCCCCTGTGGAGTGGAGGAAGGGGTCTGAGATCCTGAGAGATGGGGACAGATACAGCCTGAGGCAGGAAGGGGCCACGTGTGAGCTGCAGATCCGTGGCCTGGCTGTGGAAGATGCTGGGGAGTACTCGTGCGTGTGTGGGCAGGAGAGGACCTCAGCCATGCTGACTGTAGATGGTAATGACTTTGTGTAGCCACCTGATTGGTCTGCTTTCTCCCATCTCTCCTGTGTAAGCTTTGCCCTCCTATGCCTCTCAGTGTCATCATGTCGTGCACAGTCACATGTCTGTGTGATCCATTCTCCCAAACCACACCAGGTTAGCCTCGTCTAGAGCCCGTTCTAGAACATGAACCCAGGGAAAACGAGTACACAGTTGTAGAGGAGGTACTGGCATATTCCATCAGTGTCCAATGGGAGATCTGTTAGAGCTACTTGCATCTTGCTAAGGCCTGCTGAGACTTTGGGTTCTTTGATTCCAGGCCTGGTGTTGACAGATGTCTGTCCCTTGATGAACGTGCAGAGCAGTGTGTGGTCCTGGCTGGAGGTAGCCAGGCAAACACTGCTGAAGTTTAACTGTTGCTTTGAGATAACGCCAGGCTCTGAAGGGCTTCTGCCTGAGTCTGCTCATAATTCTGGAGGCTGGAATTTTTTTGTTGAGATATCAGCAGTATTGTTGTTTCCCCTGAGGATGTCTCTTCTCTCCGACTCTTCACATGGTCATTCCCTGTCTCTCTGACCTAATAGATGCACACGAGCCACTTTGGACTTGAGTCTAGCCTGACCTCATTTTGACTCATTATTTACTTAAATGTTCTTGGGAGTGGAGTGACTCCCCGGGGCACTGGGGAAATTGCAGCTTCAATGTGTGTGTGAGGAGGCGGCACAGTTTAGCTCATGTGTAAGTCACTTGCCTCTGGCTGTGATAAAAATGCCATGGCCAAAGCAGCATAAGGAGTTTATTTGGACTTCCAGGTCGAGAGAGATAAGAGTCCATTATGGGAGAGAGCCGTGGCAACAGGCAGTAGGCATGGCAGCAGGAGCAGGAGTCTGGGGGTCAAATCTTGACCAGCAAGCATGAGGTGAAAAGAGTGAACTAGAAATTTTATGGCTCTTAAAATCTCTCAAGGTGACAAACTCCAGCAAGGCGGCACCTTTTACATCTACCCAGACATGGCCACCAACTGGGAACCAAGTATTCAAAGACTAGAGGGGCTGTGTCATTCAAACCACCATAGCCTGTAACTTTCTACCTTCTGGCCTCCGCAAATCCGTTGCTCTTTTTGCATGTGGCAATGCATTCCTCCGGTTCCTACAGCCTGAGGTCTGTCTCTTCTAAGTGTGATGTTTTAGGTTTCATTCACACGGAGGCACATTTGCCTCTTTCTTATGAAGCTACAGACCGAGGTAGAACCATGATTCTAGAACAATGGTTCTCAACCTGGCGGTCAAAAACCCCTTTCACAGAGGTCACATATCAGATAAGCTATAGATCAGGTGTTTACATTGTGGTTCCTAACAGTAGCAAAGTTACAGTTGTGAATAGAAGTGAGAACAGTTTTATGCTGGGGGCCACCACAACATGAGGAACTGGATTAAAGGGTCGTAGCTTTAAGAGGTTGGGACAATGACAGGGCATGTAGCAGATGTCCTTATCCAAGGAGGAGGAGATTGGGATGAAGAGATGGGATATGGATTCCACCAATTTGAAACAGCAGGGCAACTCTACTGGATTTCAAGGCAGGAGAATCATCTCTGGCTCAAGTCCCTGTCCTCTAGATCAGCCCTCGTAGTTCTGAATGGAGATGACCTAGGGCCAAGGAGGAGAGTGCCTTCTCCCCAGGCTTTTGGTCGTGGGGCTCCTGGTGGCAGTGGCACCTCTTTGATCTTGATCCACTCTTTTGAGTCACTCTCTTTAAAACTCGTTTGCTATGCAGCCCTGAGTAGCCTGAGTGGTTAGCATAGAGCAGTCTGGCCTGGAGCTTGTGGGACATCACCTGCTTCAGCGTCTCAAGTGCTGTGGTTACAGCCACCCAGCCCTGGTCATCTACCTGAAGGGTCCCGTGTAGCAGAAGGACGATGGCTCTGTAGTCTCATCAGGTGTGATCGCCTTCTTCCTTCCCTCAGGTCCCCATCCTTCTCTGGTCTAAGTGGTATTCCAACTGGCTTGACATTCTCAGTGTCCTTACTTTCCTGTGAATTCCCAAAGGGTCCTCCACAGCTTTGCTCTCTGTCTGTGACTTCTGCAGAGATGACACGGTTAACTGCGTCCTGAGGTTCTCTTCAGAACATACATCCTCATTATTTTTTAGCAGCATGGGTAGGCTGTAAGTTCTCGGAATCTTCCATTCCTTTACCATTTTACTTTTTAGTTCTTCAGTTTACCTCTGTATTCTCTCACTCTTACTGTAAGCAGAAAGAAGAATCCAGACCATGCCTTGAACACTTTCCCTATAAACCCCCTAAGATAAATGTTCAATTTCAAATTTACAAATTCTGCATCCCACAAGGCACTAGAAGAGAATTTGGCCAAGCTCACTGATGCCGAAGAAGGGTCACCTTCCTTCTTTCTAGTTTTATTACCCCATTTCTTTCTGAGGCCTGACTAGATGTGGAATTAATATCCATATTTCCATTAACAGACCATTCCCAGCAATCTTGATTTTCTTTGATATATGCACCAAAAGCCACCCAGCCTCTAGTCATCAACTGCTACCAGACAGCTCCAGATTCTTAGGTATTTGTTACAATAGTATCCTCAAATATGTGTTGTTTGGGTGACCATCATGAAGAACAGTAGATTAGGACTCTTAGAAGTTAGTTTCCTTCCAGTTCAGAAGGCTGGAGGCCTGTGAGCAGATGGCCAGCAGAGTTGGCCCTTCCAAGGCCTCTCGCTGGCTCCCAGGCAGCTGTTTTCCCCATGATCATCTTATTTATTTATTTATTAATTATGTGTACAATATTCTGTCTGTGTGTATGCCTAAAGGCCAGAAGAGGGCACCAGACCCCATTACAGATGGTTGTGAGCCACCATGTGGTTACTGGGAATTGAACTCAGGACCTTTGGAAGAGCAGGCAATGCTCTTAACCACTGAGCCATCTCTCCAGCCCATGATCATCTTGTTTGTATCCAGATGTCTTATAAGGACATCATCCCTACTGGATTAAGTACTTGTCTGCATGACTTCATTTAGTATTTTTCTCCTCTCAAGGGCCAAATACACTTATTTTCTGAAGCTATATCAATTAGACATTTAATATACATTTGGAGGGGCACAGTCAATTACAATATAACTAGAGTGAGCTCTGACCAGTCAGTGGGGAGGACAGCAGGACAGATCCCAGGGTCAAAGGCCCGCCTGGGAGTTCCCAGCTGCAATCTATCGGACCAGGATACACCAGCCAGTGAGGTGGCACCAATGGGTGGAGTGTGGTTCTAGTAGTATCAGGACAGGAGCATGAAGTGGAGGAGATAGGGCCTCGTATAAGCTGTCAGGGTGAGTCCAAGCATGGACAGTGCCGGATGGAGGCCCTGGGTGCATGGGCATCTTATCTATAAGGCTGGAAGGCATCGCAATTGGGAGATGCCTGCCGTGGAGTTCGGTCAGGAAATGTGTTTTCATGCACGATTGATCTCAGATGCCTGGCGTGTCTCCTAGTGACGTGAGGACCACAGGAAGGCAAGTCTGGAATGGTACCCACCTTCCAGTCCACCTGCATCTCAGTAGGCACAGCACAGGAACCTCAGTTCGCACACTTTGATCTGCTCCTTCCCATGATCTCTAGCCCTTCTGCTTCTGATTCCTTCCTGGATACTCAGAAAGTGACCTTCAAAACTTTCATAGAGTTTGATGGCTTCTGTCCACCCGATCCTTCCTAGCCCTGCCCACACGGTTTATTGAAGAGCTGAAGTCCAAGGAGGTCACGGAAGGGTGCACGGCCACTCTGCAATGTCAGCTCAGCAAAAAGACCTCTGTGGAGTGGAAGAAGGGCACAGAGACCCTCAAAGATGGAGACAGATACAAGCTGAAGCAAACGGGATCCATGTGTGAGCTGCAAATCCATGACCTGACCATGGCAGACGCTGGAGAGTACTCATGCGTGTGTGGGGAGGAAAGGACCACAGCCATGCTGACCATCAAGGGTAAAGATCTGTGTGGTGGTACCCAAGTCTGCGCATCATCTGCCCGTCACTGCGGGGGATCCATTCCTGCTTCCTGGTTGTGTTACCCAGAAGATAAGAACATCTGCAGCCACTCTCCCACTGCTGTGTGCTGTGTGGGATTTGTGTTGTTGGATCCCGTGTCTCTTGTTCTCACTGTCGTGTCCTGAACCCCAAAGTTCTCTAGGAAATCTGAGGTTCTCCATGCTATTCTCTCTTTGACTCTGCATGCCAGGTCCACATGAAATATAGGAGCCAAGGAAGCTGCAGATGGAGCAAGGTGCAACTGTGCACAGTCTAGCCACACCAAGTTCTCAGCACGCTCACATGTGTCCTTTGGTTGAGTTCTGTGTCATCTGTGTCATCTGTGTCCTGTCTTCCACTCGCTCTGACAGAATGACCATGCCTGTGTCTTTCTGACCTCCCTAGCCCTACCTACCACGTTCACAGAGGGCCTGAAGAATGAAGAAGCCACAGAAGGGACCGTGGTGACTTTGAGGTGCCAGCTGAGCAGAGGAGCCCCAGTGGAGTGGAGGAAGGGAACAAAGATCCTCAGAGATGGAGACAGATACAGTCTGAGACAGAGCCAGGCTGTGTGTGAGCTGCAGATCTGTGGTGTGGCTATGGAAGATGCTGGGGAATATTTGTGCCTCTGTGGACTAGAAAGGACCTCAGCCACACTGAGTGTCAAGGGTAAAGATCATATTTGGTCACCTGAACCCGAGGCGTGGTCTCTCAATGTTATCTTGATGCTATGTCTGTTCCCCCATATGTGACACAGCTTCTGTGATGACCTGTGGCTATCTGTCATGAGACTAGGGTCATCTAAACATCTCCATCACTAGTTCTTTTTGTTGAGGAAATATTCTCATGTTTGTGCCCACCCTACTGCCCTCTCTACACCTCCCTGTGTTCTTGCTTCCTCCCTGTCTGTTCACTGTTCCTGTCAATTCCTTTGTCAGAATGTGTGTCTCTTTGTGTATTCCACGTTGTGCACAGCATGTCCTTCAGAGTCCCATGATCTCAGTTGCTGCTTGGTCATTTCAGCCCTGCCCGCCAGATTCATAGAAGACCTGAGAAGCCAAGAGGCCACGGAAGGCACCACGGTGATTCTGAGGTGCCAGATGAGCAAGGCCGCCCCTGTGGAGTGGAGGAAGGGGTCTGAGAGCCTGAGCGATGGGGACAGATACAGCCTGAGGCAGGATGGGGCCACGTGTGAGCTTCAGATCCGTGGCCTGGCTGTGGAAGATGCTGGGGAGTACTCATGCGTGTGTGGGCAGGAGAGGACCTCAGCCACGCTGAGTGTCAAGGGTAAAGATCGTGTGTGGCCACCTGAACCCAAGACGTGGTGTCTCCATGTTGCCCCATCGATGCTTCTGTCTCCACACGTGGTTTCCTATGGTGGCCCTGTGATCATCTATTCTGCCCCTTCAGTCATCTTGGCATCTCCACCTATGCTTTCCACATCTGTTCTTGTGTTCACATCCAGGCCACTGCCCTCTCTGTTCCGCACGAGATCACTGCCTCACCGTCTGCACCTTCCATCACGTGTTTATGCTGTGTTCCTTTGACCGTGTGTCATTCTTTGTCAGTGTGTGTCCTGTGTGCCGTGTTCTCCAGCTTTGTGTTCTCAGTGAATGCTTGCTCCTTCCCAGCCCTGCCCATCAGATTCATAGAAGACCTGAGAAGCCAAGAGGCCATGGAAGGCACCACGGTCACTCTGAGGTGCCAGATGAGCAAGGCTGCCCCTGTGGAGTGGAGGAAGGGGTCTGAGATCCTGAGAGATGGGGACAGATACAGCCTGAGGCAGGAAGGGGCCACGTGTGAGCTGCAGATCCGTGGCCTGGCTGTGGAAGATGCTGGGGAGTACTCGTGCGTGTGTGGGCAGGAGAGGACCTCAGCCACACTGAGTGTCAAGGGTAAAGGTCATGTGTGGCCCCCTGAATCCTTGACTTGATGTCTCTATGTTATCTTGATGCTATGTCTGCTTTTTAAATGTGGCACAGCTCCCGTGGTGACATCTGTCCCATAACTGGGGTCATCTGGGTTCTCTACCTTCCTTTTTCCAAGTCCAGGAAATATTCTCCTGTTCATTTCCACCCTACCGCCCTCTCTACACCTCTGTGTTCTTGCTTCCTCCCTGTCTGTTCACTGTTCCTATCAAATCCTTCCAGAATGTGTATCTCTTTGTGTATTCCACGTTGTGCACAGCATGTCCTTCAGAGTCCCATGTTCTTAGTCGCTGCTTGCTCCTTCCCAGCCCTGCCCACCAGATTCATAGAAGACCTGAGAAGCCAAGAGGCCACGGAAGGCACCACGGTGACACTTAGGTGCCGGATGAGCAAGGCTGTCCCTGTGGAGTGGATGAAGGGGTCTGAGATCCTGAGAGATGGGGACAGATTCACCCTGAGGCAGGATGGGGCCACGTGTGAGCTGCAGATCCGTGGCCTGGCTGTGGAAGATGCTGGGGAGTACTCGTGCGTGTGTGGGCAGGAGAGGACCTCAGCCGCACTGAGTGTCAAGGGTAAAGATTGTGTGTGGCCACCTGAACCTGAGGTGCGGTGTCTCCGTGTTGTCTTGTTCTGTGTGATGGCACCTATGGCACAGCCTCTGTGGCAACCCTGTGGCCGTCTGTTCTGTAACTGGAGTTGTTCTGCTTGCTGAAGAGATACTTTCATGTTTTCAGGCATCTCACTGCCCTCTCCGTTCCTCCTGGAGTTTTGCCCCTCATCATCTCCCCCTCCCTCCACTTGTTCTCTGTGGTGGTTTTTGTGAGTTGTGTGTCCTGTGTGTGCAAGGTTCTCCAGTTTCATGTTCTCAGTGACTTCTTGGTCCTTCCCAGCCCTGCCAGCCAGATTCATAGAAGGTTTGAGAAACCAAGAGGCCTTGGAAGGTACAACAGCCACACTGCAGTGTGAGCTTAGCAAGAAGGCCCCTGTGGTGTGGAGGAAGGGGTCTGAGAGCCTGAGAGATGGGGACAGATACAGCCTGAGGCAGGAAGGGGCCACGTGTGAGCTGCAGATCCGTGGCCTGGCTGTGGAAGATGCTGGGGAGTACTCATGCGTGTGTGGGCAGGAGAGGACCTCAGCCACACTGAGCATCACAGGTAAATGAGCTTCCTGTGGCCACGTGATGATTTTCGACTTCTCTTTCTACTCTCTACCTACCCTGTCCTGCTCTACCTCTCCCCACGATGTCCTCTTTCATCTTTTCTGTGATGCTGTGTTTGTCCTGTCTGATCTCAACCACGGCATTTCCAGGGACTTGGTGTCTGTAACTTACCACTTGTGCCCTCACACTGCCGGACATCATGTTGGGGCCGAGCATGTTATTTTGTGTTCCCAGATATCCTACCCTTTGCCATCTACATTCAGGTTCTGTGTGTCATGCTTAACCGAATAGTCTCTTGGTCTGGGTCAAATTGGATGTTCAGAGGTGACATGTGGATCCCCCGGTGGGTCCTGGACCCTGCAGAATGGGGTCGTGTTCCTGGTGTGGCTCTGTGAAGCCCAATGACTAATGTATCTTGAAGTCTCCAGAACATGGAGGCCAGAGCCCTGCCTGATCTTGAGAGGACTGGCTATTTCCTGGGGTCTATGGGACACACTGTGCCCGAGTATCAGAGGGACCATTTTAGCAGCCAGGGAAGAGCTATGCTCTGAGCTCTGGTCTGAGGCTGTGATCTTGGAGGACAAAGCCATTTCCTGGGTTCTGGTCTGTGGGGACATGACTAGTCTTGATTCTATTCTGGGTAGTCTGACATTAGTGCTCCCTAGATCCTTTGGATGTAGCCCTGTAGGGGACTGGTCTGTCTAAGTGGGAGGCAAGCACCCGGAGGCAGCTCTTGAGCTCTTCCCAACCTCCCCACTGGCTCTCTTACGTTGCAGCCCACCTAGCTCCGCGGTCTTATTCAGCATCAACCCCAGGGCCGCCCTAGGACCCTGTCTGGCTGCCTTTGGGTGCTCAGGGGTGCACCTTGAGTTGAGTCTGTTAGCTTCTCATCCTCTCACAGCCCCACAGGTGGTGTTCCAGAAACCACTGCAGAACCTGAAAGTAGAGGAAGGTTCCACGGCCAGCCTGCAGTGTGAGCTGTCAATCCCCAACGCTGCTGTGGTCTGGAGCAAGGGTGGCCTGGAGCTGCAGGCCGATGAGCGTCGAGAGTCACGGCAGCGGGGGTGTGTGGCGGAGCTGCTGCTTAGGGATGTGCGCCGTGAGGATGCGGGCGAGTACAGCTGTACCTGTGGCTCTCAGAGCACAGGTGCCACGCTCATGGTCACAGGTAGGTGTCCCAGGCTGGTCAACTCCAGTGTTGGGGGCTGGCTGTGTGGGTACAGTTTTCATGCTGACTCCCACAGTTGCAGCTGTGTTTCATGGGTCCCAGCCAGGAGAACTCATTCAACTTAGCGGCCCTGAGGTCTGCCTCCCTCACCAGTAGCTGGGTCCCTGAGATTCTCCTGTCATTGTTAGGTGACCCACCATCACATGCTGTCCCTCTATGGTGGCTTCTCCACTGTCCTGCCAGGTGACTCCGGTCTTTTTGTGTTCTCTGTCACTCTCCATATCTGCCCCATAGTTCTTTCTGTCACCTGCTACAGTTTCACTGCCGTGTCTCTGTGACCTTAGCTGTTCCTGCTCTCTAGCCCTCAGAGTTATTTCTTCAGGCATTCTCCCCATCCTGGTAGCTTCCTGGGCAGGCGCAGCAACCCCACTTACTGCTGTATGCCGGCCCCCAGTTAGTTCCTCCTGGCGGTGTCCCGTGGATCCTGACCACAGATCTACTGTGGGTGGATTCCCTGACAGAACTCCCTTCACGACTCCAGGACCTGCTCTCACGCTGTCCCCCAACCTTGCAGCTGCTCCTGTGCGGTTCCTCAGGGAGCTGCAGGCCCAGGAGGTGGATGAGGGGACCAGTGCACACCTGCAGTGTGAGCTGAGCCGGGAGGCCGTGAGTGTGGAGTGGCGCAAGGGCTCCCTGCAGCTTTTCCCTTGTGCCAAGTATCAGATGGTGCAGGAGGGCACCACTGCCACACTGCTGGTCCGTGAGGTGGAGCAGGAGGATGCAGGCGAATACATCTGTGATGCAGGCCACGCGCAGAGCGTCGCGAGGCTCTCAGTCCGAGGTGAGCTGCCTGTCGCTGTGCCCAGCCCCTTCCTACTCTTAGGAGCAGATCTTGTTCAGTCAGAGTCAGGGGATGAGACCTGCGATTTTAAGTCTTTTTTTTGATGCTCCTCAGCCCCCAAGCCCAAGTTCAAGGCTGGCCTGCAGAGTACACAGCAGGAAGCAGGGGGCGTGGCCCGGCTATGTTGTCAGCTGAGCGAGACTGAGCCTGGGACTCCAGTGCAGTGGCTCAAGGAGGGTGTGGAGCTGCATGCCAGCCCCAAGTATGAGATGCGGTGCCAGGGGGCTGTGTGCGAGCTGCTGATCCACGAGCTGGAGACTAAGGACACGGGAGAGTATGCCTGTGTGGTGGGTGGCCAGAAAACCCTGGCCTCTCTCAGAGTCAAAGGTGAGTAACTAGACTCCAGGAGGAGAACTTGAACCCCTCCTGTCATGCCCACCCCTTGGGACTCCCCTGGGTGCACCTTATATTGGGGCCAGATCCATCGCATCACAATTCTGTCCCTGTCATTCCTACACTACTTCCAGGTCTGATTCCCCAACTGAAGGGCTAGGGTAACCAGGACAGACCTCAGTCCCCAAAGGCAGCCCTGACTCCTCTTCCCCAGAAGGCAGAACAGCATTGCTGGCCTTTGAGGTGTTCTCTGTGCCTGACTTATTCCTACTGAAGGTTTTGCTTCACAGTGACCTAGCCAGAACAGGGCTGGCAACAGCATTAGGGCCAAACACAGCCCTCACCATTATATGCCCAGTTTCTCTCTCGGCCCGTGGGGAAGCAAGGGCCCCAGCTCAGCTACCATGCCTGTGAGACCAGGTGACAGGAGAACCCTGGAGTGTCAAGAAAGGCTTTCAAGGATTGGGCTCAGGCTGATCAAGGGCCTCTCTCTCCTCTGCCCTCTCCTACAGAGCCTGAGGTGGCCATTGTGCGGGGGCTGGTTAACATGGAGGCACAGGCTGATGAGGATGTGGAGTTTACTTGTGAGGTGTCGCAGGCAGGAGCTGCGGATGTGCGGTGGCATCTCCAAGGTCTGCCACTGCAGAGCAATGAAGTGACAGAGGTGGCGGTTCTTGGAGATGGCCGTACGCACGTGCTCCGACTGAAGGCTGTGACACCGGAGGATGCTGGCACCGTCTCCTTCCACGTGGGCAGCCATTCATCTTCTGCCCAGCTCACAGTCCGAGGTATCTGGCTCCGGGGGACCTGGCCTTCCCTCACCTGGAATGAGACTGTTCAGGTTCTGATCATTTTGGGGGATGATAGAAACTCTTTGTGGGGGAGGCGGAAGGTTCTGGTAGTGAGGAGAACCTTGTGCTGATAATTCTACAGCTGCATCCGGCTGGTAGGCAGGTTCAGTGAGCTCCCAGAAGCTCAGCTTGTCTTGGCGCTTAGAACCTACCCACCAGCCCTCAGGACATTCTGCAGACGGTGCCAGTCCTAACCCTAGGTCACCTCTAGATTCCCTGTGGGTCAGAGCCCAAGCTGTGTTATCTATATAGATAGAGGTAGAAGAAGGGGGTTGGTAGTGTACTCCCATGGGTTCATTCTCAGGTATTGGGGTGAGGTAACATGGGATTTCTGGGATATGAGAGCTCTGCCATTCAAGGGAGCATTCTAGATACCAAGGCTGACTCCCATGCTTCCTGTGTCTAGTCCCCGAGGTGACCGTTCTGGAGCCCCTGAAAGATGTGCAGCTCAGCGAGGGCCAGGATGCCCACTTCCAGTGCCGGCTGTCCAGGGCCTCGGGCCAGGAGGCCCGCTGGGCTTTGGGAGGGGTTCCCTTGCAGTCCAACGAGATGAATGACATCACCGTAGAGCAGGGCACGCTCCACCTGCTCACTCTGCATAAGGTGGGGTTCTGGGACCTGCCTCTGCCTCAGAAGGTTCAGAGTCCATTAGGGAAGATCCTCTTCCAGGGCGGTGGGCTGGGGAGGTGACAAGCCCCTATCATGGGGTCTGGGAAGATGGATCGGCCCCTTTTGATCAGGATGAGGTGCAAGGGCAAGCATCTACCTCCTGCCTCCTCAGGTGACCCTAGAGGATACTGGAACCATCACTCTCCAAGTGGGCTCATGCTCCTCAGAAGCCCAGCTGAAGGTCACAGGTGGGCATCCCTATCCTACACCCAGCCCATGCCCGTGGATGTCTTGTGTTTCCTAGCACTGCAGCTATTGGAGGGGAATCAGGAGACCCAGACTTCTAGCTGGGATTTTGCACTGGGGATGTCAATTTTGTAGTGGTATCTCAGACCAGAATTGATTCTGCCTCCTGGACAAGCTAGAGGGTCTGACTAGCATAGGCTTGGGCCTTGAGTGAAAACAGGATCAACTCTGTGGTTTAGGTCCTTGCACATGCATGTATGTCTATGTTGATGTACATTTGCTTACTCAGAAGGGTACAATCACATACCTATGACACAGGTATGGATTTGGCCATGGTAAACATGTGTTCAGGTAAGGCTTTAGGAATCTTCAGTTTAGAGTAGACCTTGTCTCCAGAATAAGGCCATCCTGTAGAGCTTGGCTTTGAGCAACCTTCCCATGGTGCCTTGTCCTGGTTCTCAATGTGATGCCATTGGCCCCTTCATCATCTGCCCACTTCCTGACTTATCCTCTATCCATCTGCCATGCACAACACATCCATCTGTTTATGGTCACCACTTGTCACCTACCTAAGCCCATTCTTCACCAACCTTCCATTCATCTGTCATTCATCTTCCACATCACACTGACCCACTTATCGAGCTACTCATGATTTGTCCATCCGTCTGCCTATTATCCGTCTAGCTATCCATTTGCTCAACTTACCATCTGTGCATTTATTATCTGCTTACCATCCAACCACTCACCCTTTCACCTACCATCCATTTATCCATCCATCCATCATCTATCCATCCATCTATCTATCCATCCATCCATCCATCCATCATCCATCCATCTATCCATCCATCCATCCATCCATCATCTATCCATCCATCCATCTATCCATCCATCCATCCATCCATCCATCATCTATCCATCCATCTATCCATACATCCATCTATCCATCCATCCATCCATCCATCCATCCATCATCTATCCATCCATCCACCCACCTACCCATCCATCCATCCATCCATCCATCCATCCATCCATCCATCATCTATCCATCCATCTATCCATCCATCCATCATCTATCCATCCATCTATCCATCCATCTATCCATCCATCTATCCATCCATCCATCCATCCATCCATCCATCCATCCATCCATCCATCTATCCATCCAAGCCCCTATTTGCCACCCAGACATCTGTTCACCATTGGCTAACACCTCTGATCTACCCTTCGTGTCTAGGATTTCAGGATGGGTTATACAGACAGCTTTGCCACGATGGAGCCCTCGGTCTCCTGAGGGGAGCTAGATGTGTAGGATAGAGCATGTTCTGAATCCCATGTTCTGGAACTTCAGAGATGGTCAGGCATGGTCAATTCTATGGCCCGTGGTGCTGAGAAAGACTGCCAATTGCCAATGTATGACGTGAAAGCTGATTGATAAGAATTTCATAGTTGTCATGAGTAGGGGGCAGGGCAGCAAAGGTCTGTGTTTACTAGGGGACAGCATGGAGCTGCAGGCTATGTTTCTGTCCTGCTCTAGGCTAGCTGTTTCCATTCTGAGAGAACTGCTTGTGTACAGCTTTGTGTGGCCTTGGGAGGAATGGTTGTCCAGGTAGCTTTGCTATGGACAGGCTTGGGAGCTGGTGCTGGAGGAGGAGCGTCCATGGGGAATGGTGTGGACAGACTTCTAAAGGAACCTCTGGGGTGACCCTGAGGGCTACCCCGTCTTGCTGGGTACTGATGTCTCTACAAATGGTTCCTGACTGACTTCTCAGCCTCATGCTGTGGTGTAGAAGCAAATGCAACAGAGACATCTGGACTTTATCAGTTGCCCCCAGGAAGGCATCTGGTAAATGCTCAGGGAGAAGCATGGGGAGGGGGGGTGCCAACCTCCTTCCCTGGTCCCAGGTAGCAAGTGTGGAAGAGACCACTGGTCTTTTCCTGTCTGACCCGGGTCGTTGGAAGTCAGCTAAGAGACCATTCCTGCCCTGGAGTGCTTGGGCTCTCTACCTGCTGTGGTTCCCTCAAAAGGTAGACGGGCCGCAGGGAACTAGGTCGGAGCACATCTACATCTATGAGGCTCCTGAACCCAGGGCTTGCCGTGAGGTGGAGGAGCAGTGTACCCAGCCATTAAGGCCGTGGGTGGCAGGATCTCGGAGGACATCTAGACAGACTGCCCCCGTCTGCTTCTATACCCTGAGGAGTGGACTGATCCCCACACTCTTGGACCAACAGGTCCTGGGGTGCATCCTTCTTGCACATATTAGATTAGAGGAGGCACCTGTTGTCAAGAAGAGCCCCAAATGTGGAGTTCATCCATTGCTCCTTCTGAAAAAGATGCCAGATAGGTGCCATTGGCCTCCTGGGGGTGAAGCCAGGAGTGCTCCGAATGTGCGTGGGATGTTCAGTGGCTCACACGCTTTTCATGTGCTTGTGTGGATGGCCTCTGTGCTTCTCTCTTTGATTAGGGTGTGCCAACTGTCTAGGGTGGGTTTCTGGACCTTTGGTCCAAGCTATTCTGGTCTGGGTAGTGCCTGATCCCAGGAGATGCCACGTGGCTCATGTCAGTCAATCTCAAGATTGTTCTACAACTTGGGACCCCATTTGTAGGGAACAGTATTCTTACTGCTAATCCCCTCTACATTCTGCACAACACAGGACACCTGACTAGAACAGTGGGTTCCCCCCACTCCAAGCAATCCTCCAACAGACACCAACTGGATGCAGTATAGCTCGTTTCAATTCTGGTGTTACCCAAGTTAGAACAGATTCATTGGTTATAGACTCAGCCCCAGGAGAGTGCTCCCCTCAACAAAGTCAGTTGCAAACCTAACCCTTGCTAACTAAGCTGGTGTGAGTGGGGGGCTCGCACTGCCTACCTGGGTTTGACCAGTTTGCTTGGACAGCTGAAAGTCAAGAAACAGTTGCTGTCACTGGTTGTCACACAGGACACAACCCAGCAACAGACAAAGACTAACAAAGCGAGGGGGGAAGTTGACAGGTACCCCTCCCCGCTTCTATGTCATTCTCCACCCCTTTGGTACCCAAGACCTCGAAGTCAATCTGATTTGTTTACATTTATCCCCAGCCTTACTGCTATCCCGAGGCTGGTGGGTTGGGCTGGACATTTGAACCCTCTGGTCACTTGGTCCTCCTGGTGACCGGGTCCCCCATTCCTGGAGCTGGCACCTCATTAGCATAGCCTCTGATGTGATCAGAAGGTGTTGGCTGTGTGTAAGAGCACTTGTGACACTCAGGAAGTTCTGTGCTAGGAACCGGGACAAAGACCGATTTGGCCATTGGATCACATTCCCACATCAGTGTCCCCGAGTGTGGCCCCATTCCCACACACCCCAGGGAGCCCCAGCCCAGACTTCCTTCTCGCCCTCTTGCACAGAGGCAGCCCTGTGCCTGGTACGTGGCTTGCAGAATGTGGATGTCTTCGCGGGGGAGGTGGCTACGTTCTCCTGTGAGGTATCTCGTGCAGGTGGGCCCGAGGCCCGCTGGTGGCTGGATGGCACCCTGCTTCAGAACAGCCCTGAGAGTGCCATCACTGTGCAAGAGGGGACTGTTCACTCCCTCATGCTCTTGGGCCTGGGGGTGGCCGACTCGGGCACCATCACCTTCCGCACAGGTCCCCTGGTCTCCACAGCCAAGTTATTGGTCAAAGGTATTGGCCAAAGGGGACCTCCCCACGCTGGCGCTTCTGCCCTTGCTGTCTCCGCATGCTTCCTGCAGGGTCCTGGGGAATTGAACAGTGTCAGGTACTGACCCCAAGGGCCATGGTTGAGGTATTTACTCTCTGCCTATCATGGACCCAGGGCAGAGGATGGGCTTCCACTTACCTCCTGAGTGGGAGGGTAAATCTCTGGGAAGTGTTTTGTTTGGAGACCGGCCTCCTGCACATTTGCCGTGTGGGACCTACACACACTGGCCCTTGTTTACTGCCCAACTGGGTAGATATCCTAGCCACAGGCCAGCTTCTTGAAGCGGGGAGGGGTTTACTGGGCTCCTGATGGAGAAGCCACTGCTTCCAGTTCTGGTTTGCTCCTGTGCACACCTGCTTCTCTTCCTGTGCACACTCTCCTGGGGAAGTGCTGGCTGGATAGGGAGGGCAGCAGGTTGTCAGGGGCTCCAAAGGGCTCCTTTCTAATCCTCCACCCAGTGTCTTTGCCTAAGGCCTCCTGTAAGGCCTCATAGAACCAGACCCAGGATGGACCGTTATTGGTTGTGTAGGATCTCAGCAGGTGGGGATGGGATGGAACCCCAAGGGTGTCAGCAAGCACCCCCACACCCTTGGAGAGGGACAAGGTGGTCTGCAGCTGCAGACTTGCAGGATCTGGGGTGTGTTTAAGATGGGACCTGGTGTTCACTCTGGGCTAGAGGGTCCCAGCCTAGACGGACATTGTCCTCTGCCTTGGTGTTGTCATCTGCCAGGGTGCAATGAGGCATGTCTGGTATGTAGGGCAGCTATAATGGGTCCCCTTCCTGGCCACATGCCAGGCACCTATTGCTAAGCCATTGCCCACCACAGCTCCATGCTTGCAGCCGCTGAAGCAACTAACATGGACAGCAGAAGGTGGGTGGGCCATGGTGGCATTGTCCCAGGGGCTGATGCTTGTCTGGGATGTTGGCCGACAGATCCCACAGTGGAGGTGGTGAGTGCCATGCAGGACCTGGTGGTGGAGGAGGGTGGCTCGGCTGAGCTCCTCTGCCAGTACTCGCGGCCCGTGCAGGCCACGTGGAAGATGAACGAGCGGGAGGTGTGCGCAGATGGGAACCGTGTCATCATAGAGCAGGACTGGACCGTAGCCAGGCTGACCCTCAGGCCAGCCCTGCCCTGTGACAGCGGCATCTATTCTTGTGAGGCCGCAGGCACTCGAGTTGTGGCACTGCTCCAAGTGCAAGGTGAGGCCACCTGGCAGGCAGGCCTTAGCATGATCACGGTAGAGAGGCAGGCAGTGGCCGCTAGCCTTGCAACGCAGGTGACCTATATAGTGGGAACACCCATGCGGGTGCAACGCAGAGCTATAATAGCTAGGTTAGGACACAGTCTCGGCTTGTGGCTTCTATGAGAAACAGTGACTAATATAACTGGAAAGAGGGGATAAGGGGGGGTATGGACTTGGGAGGTCTTCAGTTGACACCGATTTGAAGATAGCATCCCAGGCACCAGGACAAGTCTAGCAAGGTTGGGTGGGGGTCCTGAGGAAAGGGTGTAGCCCACACCTTGAGGCTTTAGGCACCATTGTGGGAAAGGACACAGATCTGTATCTCCAGTGGGCTTGAGTCTGGACTTGTGAGCTTCTGGTCTGTGAATACGTATGGCGTTTCTCATCTGAGACACAGGATGCCCCTGCTGATGTGAAGGCTCTGGAGAGGGTGATGGGGTGGGCGGGGCTGGGAAACCACACCTTCTCCAGTGGACCCTGAGTGCCACCCTTTACAGTGGCTGCTGGGGTCGGTCCTGTTCCCTTTAGCCTGCTATGGTTTTGGAGGGATCTTGCAAGAGACAGTAGTGAAAAATTATTGGAGGTCCAAAAAAAAAAAAAACCCCCTGAGCCCCGCTTTCTTTGCAGCCAAGAACACAGTGGTGCGAGGCCTGGAGAACGTGGATGCGCTGGAGGGCGGCGAAGCCCTGTTTGAGTGCCAGCTGTCCCAGCCCGAGGTGGCCGCCCACACCTGGCTGTTAGATGATGAGCCTGTGCACACCTCGGAAAACACGGAGGTGGTCTACTTTGAGAATGGCCTGCGGCACCTGCTGTTGCTCAAAAACCTGAAGCCACAGGACAGCTGCCGAGTGACTTTCCTGGCGGGGGATGTGGTCACATCTGCATTCCTCACCGTGAGAGGTGCTGAGGGAGGGCGTGGTTGGGTAGCTGGGGCTCTTCCCCAGGAGGCTGAGCTGCAGGCAGAGGTGGTAGTGAAGGGGTCGTCTTAGAAGGTGGTATTCATTCTCTGAGATCTCGCCATCGAAGCCCGTGCAGGACAGGAAGGATGTTGGATCTGAGTTCCTTCCATGGGGCTGCTATCTCAGTGGAACTCAGTAGGATGGAAAGACTGGGGTCTGGGATGGGAGCCACAGGTGGGAGAGTCATTTCCAGGTTGAGATTCTATTGCTGCTCCTCAGGAGTGGAGACTCCATTGAGAAACATGACAGCCCTTTCAACAAAGGCTCTACCTGCCTGGGGGAGTCAGGTGTCAGCTCTCCAGGCTCTTCCCATGGGCTGGACCTCCTTGGTCTACAAGGACTTAGGGGCACTGGGCTGGGGAGTAGCATAGGAAATAGGAGACACCCTCTTACCAGCCCTCCCTGAAATCTCCAGGGCCCTGGTGGCTGCCAGAGCAATGGGACTGGGTCTGCAGGTGAGGGCTGTTGGCTTCCCGGATTCCCCAACAAGAGGCTTTCCTGGGCCAGGAGAATCAGGTGGATCAGTCTGAGACACCTCCAACTTGAGGAGAAGCCAGAGGCTTTGCATTTCCCTTCCGGGTCACCCCTCCTGCCAATGCTCATCCATCCTGCTCCCCACAGGCTGGCGCTTGGAGGTCCTGGAGCCCCCACAGGATGCATCTGTGAGAGCTGGCATGCAGGCCTCCTTCACGTGCACGCTCAGTGAGGCGGTGCCTGTGGGCGAGGCCACGTGGTACATCAACGGGGCTGCCGTCCAACCCGATGACACGGACTGGACGGTCACCGCAGATGGCAGCCACCATGCCCTGATGCTGAGCAACGCCCAACCCCAACACGCAGGAGAGGTCACATTTGCAGCACGTGATGCCGTGGCCTCTGCACGCCTCTCTGTGTTGGGTGAGTGGGTGGCAGAGGTCCCTCCCCTCCAGTTTGGGTCTGGGGCACACCTGATCCCTCCCCCCGACTCAGATGGGCAACCATTCAGAGCTGGCTTCTATGCAGTTCCATTAGACCCTAGGAGCCTGAGGATAGTGGCTGCAGTAGCTCCTGCTGCAGGTCCAGGAACACCCTCTGAGGCCCCTTGAGAGTGTACTCTCCTCTTTGCCTAGTGTATATCTAACCCCAGCTCTTGGGGGAAGGGTCAAGAGAAGTGAGATCCTCCAGTCCCAGTGCCTGCCCTTAGTGGTGGGTACCGAGATGCATAAACACAACCCCATCAAGGCTTCATCAGCTTCCCTTGCTCCCCAAAGCGGTCTGGACCACTGGGTTCAGGGTCCTACAGGACTCATAAGGGAGTCTACACCGAAGTATGTACCATGTTTAGTATTAGACCTCAGTGACTTCCGGAAGGACTTCAGGTTCCAGTGTGTGTGCCTACCTGCTCTCTTCCACGCAGCTCTCCCTGACCCCCCTGAAGACGCTGAGGTGGTGGGCCGTAGTGGCCATTCTGTGACCCTGTCCTGGGTGGCTCCCATGAGCGATGGTGGCGGTGGTCTGTGTGGTTATCGTGTGGAGATGAAGGAGGCATCCACAGGCCAGTGGAAGCTGTGCCACGAGCTGGTGCCTGGGCCAGAGTGTGTGGTGGATGGCCTGGTCCCCGGCGAGACCTACCGCTTCCGAGTGGCAGCTGTAGGTCCTGCAGGTGCTGGGGAACCTGTACATTTGCCCCAGATGGTCAAACTAGGTGAGTTACTGCTCTCAGTCCACGGGAGTTCCCAGCTGCACAAGCTGGAGGGAGGGAGCTCTTTAGGGTTGGCTGGTGACCCTGGAATCCATCGTGGCTGATGTGGCTTATCTTCTGTGAACACTTTTTTTTTCTCCAGCAGAGCCAACAGAACCAGTCCCAGCCCCAACCCCAGCCTCAACCTCAGCCCAAGTCCCAGCTCCAACTCCGGCCCCAACCCCAACCCCAGCCTCAGCCCCAGAGACACGTCAGGCAGTGGTTGGTGAGGACGTGTGTCTGGAGTTGGAAGTTGCGGCTGAGGCTGGTGAGGTCGTTTGGCACAAGGGAACAGAGCGCATCCAGCCCAGCGGACACTTTGAGGTCCTCTCTCAGGGACGGCGGCAGATGCTAGTGATCAAGGGGTTTAGGACAGAAGACCAAGGAGAGTACCGCTGTTGTCCCACCCGGGGCCCGCCCTCCTCAGGGACAGCCACTTTCAATGGTGAGTCTGAGCTCTGGGGTTGGATGCTGTGGGAGTGGGGAGGAGTTGATTTGAGTTTTCTTCTTGATGTGCTCTGGACCCAAGGCTGAAGCCTTCCCAAGACTCCATGAGATGTGCAGAGAAACCAAGGCTTGGCCAGGCGAGGCAGGTCTCATGGGATTGAACTGTGCTGTAGGCCAGCCTCCTGTCCCCGAGTAGGACTGGTGGTGGATTTCTTAAGTCCTGGGACTCCTGCCCACAGGAGTTCTGAGACCTCTTCTGAAGCTCCTTATAATCTTTTCTCAGTCTGCTCTGCCTTCCGAGACACTCCCACACACCGATACTGCCTGCACCCTGACCCACCCCGGCTCTGAGCATCATCCTCGGGAGGCTCCCTCTGCACCAGGCACTTTGACCCTCTCCTGCTTCCCTGTGCCTGAGGTCCTACCCACACTGAGTCTCCTGTCCCTTGTTCCACGCTCCCAGACCTTCCATTGGTGCTGAGTCTATCCCTTATCAGCCCTCCTTCCCAGAGCCCCCCTGTGTTATGCGTATCTCCTCCACGCACTGTCTTCTGAGCCACATGCTGTACTGGGGTCTCCTCCCCTCACGTGCTGAGCCTGCCCCATTGTGAGCATATCCTCTCTGTGCGGTGCTGATGTCCCTGCGAGCTTGGGCATCTGTACCAGCAGCAGGGCTGAACAGGAGGAAATACATCTAATTTTATTTTGCTGAGTGATTCCCTGTCCTGGTTGAGTGACTGTGTGCCCCTGGCAGGGGGCAGACTGAAGGGGAGCGAGAGTGAGGGTGAGGAGCTGAGCCTTGGAGCATCTCAGAACAGATAAGGTTCCTGGTGCTATCTGGGGAGCAGAGGTCCAGAAGACCACATCCAGGCCGTACCTGACCCAGCAGCAAAGGCAGGTGTGGGGCTGCAGCTCTGTCTGACTTCACCCACTGACTGCCCTGTTGCCCTCCTCAGTGGTCACGACCTCTGGGGATGAGGTCCCCACACAGCCCAGCCTGCCTCCCGAGGCAGCCCAGGAGGGTGACCTGCATCTGCTTTGGGAGGCCCTTGCCCGGAAGCGCCGCATGAGTCGGGAGCCCACACTGGACTCTATCAGCGAACTGCCTGAGGAGGACGGCCGAGTGCAGCATCCGCGGCAGGAGGCGGAAGAGACAGCCCCTGATCTCTCTGAGGGCTACTCCACAGCTGACGAGCTAGCGCGCACAGGAGAGGCTGATCTCTCACACACCAGCTCTGACGATGAGTCCCGGGCTGGCACCCCTTCCCTAGTTACCTACCTCAAGAAGGCTGGGGGTCCTGGGATCTCACCCCTGGCCAGCAAGGTGAGCCTCCTAGTTGGCATGCAGGAGACGGCTGGGGGAGGTCTCAGAAATTGACCATCCTTTTCTGTGCCTTAATCCCATAACGTATCCATCTATTCATCCATCTCAATACCATCCTAACATCCATCAAATGACCTGTCATCCACTCTCCCCCATCCTTGCATCTGTCCATCTGTCCATCCATTCATTCTCTACTCACCATTATTCCGTTTGTATATCAGTCTCTCCACCCATCCAACCATTGCCCTATACATATGTCTATCCGTCTGCCTATTTGTCCGCTCACCTGTCACTCCTGCACCTGTTGAACCGTTTGGTCACTTACCCGTTGGCCTGTCCCCACCCACCTGTCCATGCATCTACTCTCCATACCTCCTGGACATTTTTCCGGCTTATCCGTTCATGTTCCCATCTGTTTACCCAGTCATCTCTCCGTGGTCCACTCTCCAGCATCACTTGTTCTTCCCCTCGCTCATCCATTCATTCACCATCCCCCACTCATAGTTCATTTGCTTGTTACTCCTGTATTTGCTCACCTGGTCACTTACTTTTCTCCTGACTTACGTCTCCACCCATCCACCCAACTGTCCTTCCATCCGTTCATCCTCCCACTACCCGCTCAACCTCATAACCAGCTGCCTGCCTATTTTTTCCTGCATTCACTGTTCGCCTCCCCACTTACCCACTCAACAGTTACAACTTTTTCCTGAAGAGATGGGCCTGGCCTTTCTGGTGTTCCCCATGGTGCTGTTGGTCCCCATCTGGGTCACTGTATACTGGGATTTCTAGGATGAGCATTTGCTTTGGGGAGCAGACGAAGCAGGGGTTCAGCCAGCGCCTGGGCAGCCACTCCGCTGGAGGCAGATGGAGTGCCGGAGGGGCACTGGGCCTGGAATGTTATTGGTCTTCATTTCCCAGCCTTGCTCTGACCTCACATTCTGTGTCCACAGCATGGGGCCCAGGTCGCCACCTCCACGAAGCCACAAAAGCAGCTGGAGCAAGGAGTGCCCGTGGACTCACTGCCTGGAGACTTGAGTGCAGCTGACTTGAAGGATCCATCACTGGACAAGGCAGCTGTGAAGATCCAGGCTGCCTTTAAGGGCTACAAAGTACGGAAGGAGATGAAGCAGCAGGAAGGGCCTGTGTTCTCCCGGACATTTGGGGACACAGAGGCACAGACTGGGGACGTGCTGCGCCTGGAGTGTGTGGTGGCCAGCAAGGCTGATATGCGGGCCTGCTGGCTGAAGGATGGCGTAGAGTTGACGGACGGGCGGCACTACCACATAGACCAGCTCAAGGATGGCACCTGCTCTCTGCTGGTCACTGGCCTGGGCCCCACCGACACTGGCCGGTACACCTGTCAGGTGAGCACCAAGTTTGGCCGCGTGAGCCACAGTGCCTGCGTGGTGGTCAGTGGGACAGAGAGTGAGGCCGAGAGCTCCTCAGGAGGCGAGCTGGATGACGCCTTCCGGCGGGCAGCACGGCGCCTGCACCGGCTCTTCCGCACCAAGAGCCCAGCTGAGCTTTCAGAGGAGGAACTCTTCGTCAGCGCTGATGAAGGCCCCGCCGAGTCAGAGGAGCCCGCAGACTGGCAGACATACCGAGAGGACGAAAACTTTGTGTGCATTCGCTTTGAGGCACTTGAAGAGGCCCGCCGGGCAGTCACCTGCTTCCAAGACATGTTTGCCACCATGGGCATCCAGGTGGAGATCAGCCTGGGAGAGCCGGGACCCCGGGGAGTGGAGATGCGCATTGGGAAGGTGGCGCCCAATGTCACCCCTGCGGTGCCGCTAGCCAAGACACCTGGCCTGCAGACTTCAGATGCTGGTGAGCCGTGGGCTACAGTCGCCTGGGGTGGGGGTTGGCCTGAGATAGGGTAGAGGGAGAAGAGGATGAATGAGTCAGAACCAGAAGGGAGCTTTGACTGGTTGTCCCCCAGCCTATGGGGAACATGGCAAAGCCCCAACTTCGAGGTTAGACAGTTGATTGTGAACCTCAGTTTTATCTTTCACTAGCAGTGTGTGTTGAGGTCCATTCCGTATGGTAGTTTCTGTGTCCACTACTGGAAGTAAGACAACCTCACTGTGCACTCCAGTCTCTCCCAGGCCACCAGGAGGTTATAATGAATGACCCTCAGTGCTGTGTCTCGAGACTTCTCCCTAGTTTGGGGTACCTGAGGTTTAAACTTCAAGCCTGTGAATTCTTTCTGCCTGCACTCCTCTGCCTCACTGGGAACCAAAAGAAACTTCTAAGAGAAGGATGGAGAGAGAAGCTCAGGGTGTCTAGCTGTGGAGTTTAGGGAACCTCTTCTAGGAAAGCCTGCTATGTCACACACCACCCGCCTGCATGGGCGTGGCATCTGCATGCATGGGCATTCCAGGGTTAACTCTCTGTACCCTCTACCCGGCTGTGCTAGCCCCAGTGTTCCTGACCGAGCTGCAGAACCAAGAAGTGCAGGATGGATACCCCGTAAGCTTTGACTGCGTGGTAACAGGCCAGCCTGTGCCCAGCGTGCGCTGGTTCAAGGACGGGAAGCTGCTGGAGGAGGACGACCATTACATGATCAACGAGGACCAACAGGGTGGTCACCAGCTCATCATCATGGCTGTGGTACCAGCAGACATGGGTGTCTACCGCTGCCTGGCAGAGAACAGCGTGGGAGTCTCCTCCACCAAGGCTGAGCTTCGTGTAGAGCGTGAGTGCCGGACTGAGCTGGGTGTCTTCCAGGTGGCCTGGGTGCGGTCTGACCACCCCCCAAAGACTCTGCCTCCTAATACCAATACCACTCTGGTTCTTTTTTTTTTTACATTGTATGTGCGTATGTGTGTGTGTGTGTGCACGCATGTGCATATATGTGTGTCTGCGTGTGTGCCATGACACTTGTATGCATTCAGAGGACAATTTGTGAGAACTGGTTCTCTCCTCCCACCATGTGGGTTCCAAGGATTGAACTCAGGTTGTTAGGCTCCGTGCAAGCACCTTTACCTGCCGAGCCGTCTGGCCAACATTAATGTTTTAACATGCATATTTGTGGGACACAAACACTGGATGTGTAATAGCAGAACTGCAGAAAAATCTAGTCTCTCTTACTATATCCTGCCTGGAAAGTCCGCGGCTTGTTGGTTTTGAAGCCAGTATTTCTTTAACCCCTCATGGTACTGTAAGATGGAATTGGAGGTTCTGCCTGTGCTGTTGTAACTCATGGAGATGGCAAATTGTGTGATGCCTATAGTTTGTTGGGTCAAAGAAGCCTGCAGTTAGTTAGAGCCTGGAAGTGTTGGCCCAGTCACGGGAGGGTACGCGCAGCTGTTGCCCTTCTCCAAGCTGAGTACGGTAGCTCCCTGCAGGGTTGCTCGGTCAGAGCCTCACACAGCCAAGGCAGCCCTGGTGCACTGTGTTTTAGGCCTGTCCCTGAGTCACGCTTTCTTTCCCAGTGACCAGCACAGACTATGATACCGCAGCAGACGCTACTGAGACCTCATCGTACTTCAGCGCCCAGGGATACCTGTCCAGGTGGGGTCTCAGGATCTCTGAGGAGGCAGCCATGCGCTGCTGCCTGGGGCAGGGGGTTAGGGTCCTTGGATTGACAAGTCAAATCTTGGGGACTTCCACCAGGTCCTGGTGGCTCTGCTTCCTCTGTCCCACAGTTCAGGAAGCTTCAGGGTTCCCTCCGTGTCTGACATGACTCCCGGGATCCTCCTGCCTTGAACCTTCTGACTTGTTGCTTTATGGGCGCTCCCTTGTTTGTCCTTCCTGACAGCCGGGAGCAAGAGGGGACCGAGTCAGATGAGGGGCAGCTTCCCCAGGTGTTGGAGGAGCTGAAAGACCTCCAGGTGGCCCCTGGCACACGCTTGGCCAAATTCCAGCTCAAGGTGAAAGGTGAGGAGGAAGTGGCACTGCCTCACTTAACAGAGACCAAGTCCTACCGGCCACAGTTGGGAGGGGACCCCAGCCAGCATGGCTGGTCATGTGTGTGTCCTTTCTGCATAAGGAGGCCAGCACCCTTTGGTCTCTGAGGGACCTCTGCTCAGGGTTTCCCGTCATCACAACCACCTGCCTTTGCGCCCCCAGGCTATCCAGCCCCCAAACTGTACTGGTTCAAAGATGGCCAGCCTCTGACCACATCTGCCCACATCCGCATGACTGACAAAAAGACCGTGCATACCCTGGAGATTGTCTCAGTCACCCTGGAGGACAGCGGCCAGTATGCAGTCTACATCAGCAATGCTGTAGGCGCTGCCTATTCATCGGCCCGGCTGCTAGTCCGAGGTGGGTTTCCTGAAGGACTGGACAGAGCTGACCTGCTACCCTATCAGACTTGGATCCAAGGTCCTGAGGTCATTGCTCTAGTGAGCAGAGACTCAGCCAGAAGTCAGCCCTGCAGGGAACAGCCTTGAGGCTCCTTCTTCCTGAACATGGAAAGTGAATTCCAAACTTGAACCAAACCTATCTTGCTAGGAGGGATGCAGTGCTACCTGTGGCCTCTTCTGCCAGATCTTGGAAGATGCGGTTCCCTAAGATGCTGGGTTGTTCCCGTGCCCATGCATTTGTTGCAGATCAAGGCCACAGGTCTGGGGAGGCTGAGGGTAACAAGAACGGGTAGCAGTATGTTATCTATCAGGTCTGTGTGACCTGCGGCCATCCTCATGCTGAGTGGTGACTCCCACAGCTCTCTGACTAAGGTTTCAAGAGGTTTTGGTATCTTTGCCCTGGGAGTGGAGCTACCAGGGCAGCTCAGCACCATGTATGGGATCAGAGTACCTATGAGAGCTCAGTGTCTGACTCTCTGTGTTTTCAGGTCCCAGTGAACCAGAAGAGAAGCCAGCATCAGGTGAGATAGCCCCAGATGGGCACAAGAGGATGGTAGACCCTGGGCAGGAAGCCAGAATGGATGGACCTGGGGCTGGCTGTTGTGGAAGTGTGGATGGTCAGTGCGTGTAGGTTTCAGGGCATCCTCTGGGATTAGCACACTGGGGTGGGGTGGGTTTCTTTTATGGCAGGGGCTCCTCATGGGTTGGCCGTGTCATTCCAGATGTGCACGAGCGGCTGGTGCCACCCCGGATCCTGGAGAAGTTCACCCCCAAGAAAGTGAAGAGGGGCTCCAGCATCACCTTTTCAGTGAAGGTGGAAGGTGAGGCAGCTGTCCTGGAGAGGCTGACAGCCACATACTGCCTGTCCCTGGGGGCGGGCCCAGGTCCTGGTGGGGTTCTGTCTCTGTCAGGGATGGACTCACTGCCCTCTGTCCCTCAGGACACCCAGCCCCCACTGTACATTGGCTCAAGGAGGAGGCAGAGAAGGGAGTGCTGTGGATTGGCCCCGAAACCCCTGGCTACACCATGGCCAGCTCTGCCAAGCAGCATAGCCTGGTCTTGCTGGACGTGGGCCGAAAGCACCAGGGCACCTACACGTGCATTGCTACCAACGCTGCCGGCCAGGCTCTCTGCTCTGCCAGCCTGCACGTCTCTGGCTGTGAGTGAAGGGTCAGGGGGAAGGCAGGTACATATGAGTGGGAGGAGACCCAGAGCTGGGCAGTGCAGGCTCGCGGACTTCTTAGCGCATGTGGATGTTCAGCATTTGATTTCTCATCCTTCTATGGTCTCAGGACACCTCCGGAGCATGTCCGGCCTTATGGGTGCAGGGGCGTTTGGTGTGGGGTCTCAGCATCTCTCAGGTCTAACACCTGCCCTGCTCTGTATGTGGGGACAGGTCTCTAGGGTGAGCTGAGTTCTCTGCTCCAGAGCCTTGCTCAGTCCCCCGTGGGTTGGCATTCTGAGGGTAGACTCATGTTCGTATGTTCGTGGTTACCATTGTGGTGACCATGGTCAGGAGCAGGACAGTACCATTTCAGAAAACTGCCCACTCAGGGCTCGGAGAACAGAGTCTAGGTTCCTGGAGCAGCTCAAATGTCCTGAGTATGTCTGAACCTGAAACTTCAGAGTCCAGGACTTCATGCTGATGGCTCTCTGCTCTCTTGACAGTGGCCAAGGAGGAAGAGCAGGAGAGAGTAAAAGAGGCCCTCATTTCTTCCTTCTTGCAAGGGTGAGTGGATGCTATCCAAGGCCCCAGGGCCAAGATCACAGAATAGGTCTGGGAACTGGGCTCAGGACAGCTATGCTGGTGAAGATCGCCCTGTCCTGCTGATAGACCAGTTCTGGCCTGCACAGGGTGTGCATTTGGGCCACCCCCTGTTTCTTGCCATGCCTCAGTTTCCCCAGCATAGAATGAGGGTCTCCCAGGGGCCCTCTGATGTGGAGAAGATGACTGGTGTCCTAGACCAACCATGGAAGGTGGGAGTCAGTGGTAGCTCCTATCTCAGGACTCTCAGGATGCCCCTGTCTCCACAGGACAAGCCAAACTATCTCAGCCCAGATGGCGGAATCTACAGGTTTTGCTGATCTTGCTGGGCAAAGGAAAGGTACAGGTGGGATGGGCACTCTAAGGACCCTTCACCCCGAGCCAGGCCAGGTGAAAGGGATGCCGCTGGCAATGGTGCTGGATCAGTGGTCTCCCGTGGACTGAGCTTTGGTTGGAGTCAGAGACATCTATGACCTCTGTAGATCTGGGAGCCTATGGGATCCCAAGGGAAGCCTAACCTAGATGCAGAGCTCACATCCAATGGGCTGTGGAGGCCAGCAAGCCAGGCAACAAGAGCAGAGGTGGCATGGGCCATACTCCAGGTCCTTCACAGCCTGATAGCCGAACTCTGAAGCCTCTGCAGCTTCGTCCTCCCTGTTCACCCTCTACCCTGTAGCCATGCTGGCCACCTGCGGCCAGTGTATCCCCTGTCCACACTACCTGCCGTTTAACTGTGCCTACTGTCCCTAGTAACTGTCTGGATCCTGGCTATGTTGTCCATTCCCCGACTGGCTGTCCCTTGACTGCCCAGTGGGTACCCTGCTGATCCTTAGCCACCCCTAGTGTCCCTCAGCTGCATCTACTGTGTCCTCTCTGTCTGGACTTGCTTGCTTTTCTTCTCAACTACATTGGCTGCATATTGGCTCAGACCAGACCACAGCAAGCCTTCTGTCAAGGGCCGGCCTCAACACCCCTGTCCTAGAGGGTAGTCTCCTATTCAGACCCCAGCACCATTAGGAAGCCTGGTCTCCTGTGCCCGGCATCCCTCAGGGCTCAAACTGAGCCTAGAATGTAGGGGGTACTCAGTAGACACGGGGGGAGGATGCTAGATTAAGGGTCACTTTTGCCTCCCCAGGGGAGACCCTGGTGGCTGACGAGGCCCATGGTCACCTGTCCCTCGCTGAGGTGGGCACAGAAGAGTTCCTGCAGAAGCTCACCTCACAGATCACCGAGATGGTGTCGGCCAAGATCTCACAGGGTGAGGCGCTAGTGCGTGTCCCAAGGGGGCGGTGGGGCCCAGTGCTCTCGAGCAGGGGCGGAGGCTCTCCTGCCTCCATGATCTAGAAAGTGGCTATTGGGGGGCATCACCACCCTTGTGCCCATCCAGCCAAGCTCCAGGTGCCTGGCGGCGACAGCGATGAGGAGTCCAAGACGCCATCTGCCTCTCCTCGGCACGGCCGGTCTCGTCCTTCCTCCAGTGTTCAGGAGTCATCCTCAGAGTCAGAGGATGGGGACTCGCGTGGTGAGGTCAGTGGGTCAGGACCCTTGGAGAATATTCTGGGGAGGGTACTCTTGGAGGGAAGGTATAGGGATGAGAGGTACGGGGGCAGGATCCCAGGGAGGAGGTCTTGGAAAGCGAGTGCATCACAGGCCCTCAGGAAATGCGTTCCTGGCTTGAGGGCAGGAACTGGTGAGGAACTGGGTCCATTCCCCAGGGATCCCTGAAGACTTCTTCCCCTGAGTCCTCCTCACGCCTTCTCCCCTGCCCTGCTCCCTTTCCTTCTCCCACCCTCCTCTCCCTCTGGTGTAGCAGGCACCCTGTTAGCAGGCAGCAGGTGGACAGGTAGGATGTGAACAAGTAGTATAGGCAGCCCCAGCTAGAGACCCTGCGGGTGCAGTGCTTTCTTTTGGGTGAAGACAAGGGAGAACATCCACATTCCTGCCGTTTGTGTGGGATTGGGAGCCAGGGTCTGCACTAAATGTCCCCAAGATTCCTGTCCTGCATTCTGGGACTTGACAGGTTTGGCTGATACCTTCTTGGGACTCCTGACTCAACCTCTTCCCCAAGGTTTTGGAAGACTTCTCATCTTCCCTTCTCTGGTGGCTACCAGGGATCCTGACAGGCTGGGTATGCCAAACCGACCCCCACCCCCCCAACTCATTTCCTCTCTCTGCCCAATCAGATCTTTGACATCTACGTGGTCACAGCTGACTACCTGCCCCTGGGGGCAGAGCAGGATGCCATCATTCTGAGAGAAGGCCAGTATGTGGAGGTCCTTGATTCGGCCCATCCTCTGCGCTGGCTTGTACGCACCAAGCCCACCAAATCCAGCCCTTCTAGGCAGGGCTGGGTGTCGCCTGCCTACCTGGACAAGAGGCTCAAGGTACTTGGCTGGGAAACTCAGGGAAGAGGGTCTTCAGGTCACCGGCCCAGAGGACTCTGGCATTGTTGTTCCCCTTTGGAGCTAGGAGCCCCCTCCCCCCCCCCGCCTCCGCAGGGGCGGGGCCAGGGCCCAGCCCTCCTCTGACAGACACCTCTTTCTCACCAGCTATCTCCTGAGTGGGGGCCCACCGAGGCCCCCGAGTTCCCTGGGGAGGCCGTGTCTGAGGATGAGTACCGAACAAGACTGAGGTGAGTTTCTGTGGAGCTTTCCCTGGCTGGCCCACTGCCCATGGAGACCTGTTTCTGCCTCTTTCAGGGTCCAAATGGAGTTCTGACCATTTTACAGGGGCCTTTGAATGCCTGCTCTATATGGGGATGGGTGGAGGTCGGGAACAGAGTGGGTACCAGTTTGATACTGATTCCCACAGCTGGCCTCTCATGGGCTATGCCAGATTACTTCTGTGGGGGGTGTGGCAGTCATGTGGAAGAGTGGTTCCTCCCGGTACCCCTCATTCCCTCTCTGAAAGCTGACAGAGGGGTTCTGGTAGCAAGAAGTGCCCGAATTTGGCAGTTGAGATAACGGGGGCTACGAGAGAGTCGGCTTTCCTGTAACAGTGCCGTTCCCAGGGCCTTGACGGGGACAGGAGCCTGTGGCCACTGGAGGCCCCAAGTGCCCCGTAATGGCTTCTCCTCCTGCCAGCTCTGTCATCCAGGAGTTGCTGAGCTCAGAGCAGGCTTTTGTGGGTGAGCTGCAGTTCCTGGAGAGCCACCACATGAAGCACCTGGACCTATCTCCCCGCGTGCCTACAGCGGTGGCCAGCCAGAAGACAGTCATCTTTCGTAATGTGCAGGACATCAGCCGTTTCCACAGCAGGTAGGGGGGTGGGACTGCATACAGGCACGCGTGTCTATGAGCACCCAGCCCCTACCTGCAGGCCAGGCCTCATGGCAAGGGGGGGCAGGAACGGAGGAAAGGGAGAGCCTGTACTAGTGTGTCACAAGGCAGACTTTCCTCTTTCTGCATATCTGGCTCATGCAGGATGAAGCCTGCAGTATACCTGCCTCTGACAAGTGTGTGCACAGCCATATGCATGTAGATTTTCATGCGCAGGCACGCGCGCACACACATGCATACATGTGTATAGGCATAGCTGCCACATTATGCATGCACGTGTGCTTAATATGCGTGTGCATATTTGCACACACATGCAAACTCATGCTTACATCCCTGCTCAAGGATATACATAACATTTCACATCATGTACCTATATTTGCCTCACAGCATACATGCCAACATGTGCATACATATTTGGGTATATATACATGTGCACTGTCACACAAGGCATACAAGTGCACATGAGCATATATATGTATGCACCTATACCAAGATTCGTGCACACCAGAAATGTGCACACCACGTTGCACATAGACAATGTCTGTACGTGTATGTGTTCACATTTGTACATGTTTATGTGTATAGGCATGCATACTTTTAGAAAACCTGCACCACGTATGAATGCTATTGTGCATGTGCACATATAATATATGTCGTACTTGTGCATGGGTGGTGGGCACACAACTGTACCCTTCTTGCACACATAACTCACCATACCCTCTCAGAGGGCTCAGGCCCTGGTAAGGAGTCTGGCCTTCTAGAGAAGGCCTGGACTGGTAGGTGGAGGGAGGCGCTGACACTGTCCCCTTTGTGGCAGCTTCTTGAAGGAGCTGCAGTCCTGTGACACCGACGATGACGTGGCCATGTGCTTCATCAAGAACCAGGAAGCCTTTGAGAAGTACCTCGAGTTCCTGGTGGGCCGCGTGCAAGCTGAGTCCGTGGTTGTCAGCACTCCGGTCCAGGAGTTCTACAAGGTGCTTCCTGTCTGTCACAAGGCCACCCACCCTGCTTGCTCCTAGACCTTAGCTCTTGCCCAAATGCACTTTGAGGTGTAGCTCTGATGGTCCACATGGCCGGCCCAAGCTTGTCTTCCTCAACCCGCATCACTGCCTGCCCACCACCTGCCTGAACCCTGGCTCAGTGGGAACTGCCAATAGGAGTACCCACACTTTGCACTCCTGATTCGTTATGTAAGCTGCCCAAGCCCTATGCCACCCAGTGACCCTTGTGCAGGGCTATGTGTGTCGGCACCCTTGGTATCCTCCTCTAGCTCCCAGGGGCCATAGCCTTGCCTGGGGAGTCCAGGGCCGTGCCTATGACACCCTTGCAGTAACTCTAGCCACCCAGGGACCACACATTCATGCGCAAAACCACTTCTGTGGCTCCTACAGAAATATGCAGAAGAGACACTGTCAGCCAAGGACCCCACGCAGCCACCGCCACCTCCACTTCAGCACTACCTGGAGCAGCCAGTGGAGCGGGTGCAGAAATACCAAGCCTTGCTGAAGGTGATATGCTCCAGCCTCGTTTGTGCAGGCTGCACCTGTTGAGGGAGGGGGATTCCTGGGTTCCGATCATCCTGGATCCATGACTCTTGACCCTCACCCCAGGAACTAATCCGCAACAAGGCCCGCAACCGTCAGAACTGCGCGCTGCTGGAGCAGGCCTATGCTGTGGTGTCTGCCCTGCCGCAGCGCGCTGAGAACAAACTGCACGTGTCGCTCATGGAGAACTATCCTGGAACTCTGGAGGCCCTGGGAGAACCTATTCGCCAGGTGGTGCCCTGGGATGCTGAGGGTGGGACACTGTAGGAGGCTTTTGGAGGTGGGAGCTCGTAGATGACTTCATGGTTTCGGTGCGGAGCTGGATATGTGGGTGTCATTGGGGAGGCTTGGTTGACCAGAGTCCATTCACATCTCTAGGGCCACTTCATAGTATGGGAGGGGGCACCAGGGGCCCGGATGCCTTGGAAGGGCCACAACCGGCATGTCTTCCTCTTCCGAAACCACCTGGTGATCTGTAAGCCCCGGAGAGACTCTCGAACCGACACCTTTAGCTACGTGTTCCGGAACATGATGAAGGTCTGTGTGTGCAGGGGCTGCTGAGGGCTCTGTAGGCGGAGTGGCTGTGCCATGGTGGAGTCCCGTTTCCCTCTCAGGCTGTGGCGTGGATGCTGGTGGCTAGTCCTTGGCCAGTGTGTCCTTCCTGGGGTTATCTCACATCATCTGAGCATGGCCACATCCTCCCTACTGATATCCTCTCCCCACAGCTGAGTAGCATCGACCTGAATGACCAGGTAGAGGGGGATGACCGTGCCTTTGAGGTGTGGCATGAGCGGGAGGACTCTGTGCGCAAATACCTGCTGCAGGCCCGGACCGTCATCATCAAAAACTCGTGGGTGAAGGAGATCTGTGGCATCCAGCAACGCCTGGCCCAGCCTGTATGGCGTGAGTGTCCTTTGGTAGGGCTGGGCCATAATGGTCAAGATTGGATGGGGACATGACTCTTAACCCTAGGTGTCCAGCTGGGCTGCACCCAGGCTGTGGGGACCCTGAGTCTCAGGTTGTGGGGTGACACTGCCTTGGCCCTTGCCTACTGGACAGGAGGGGGTGCTTTTGGGAGCAGAGGGCTCCACTCTCTCCTGTCAGCTCTGGGTGGGGTATAAGAACTGCACCCTCACTGGGAAATCCAGGTGGAGTATCAGGTTACCCCCAACTAGGGAGAGGAAACACTTGGGGAAATCATAGGGGGTTCCTACACGAAGACCCTAACATCAGGACATCCATCTGGATTCTGCAAGATGTGGGGGAATCTTCTAACTTAGTCCAGATTCCTCAGCCAGACCAAAAACATATCATCCAAACTATATGTTTTTAAAAATTAATTAATTTAATTAATTAACCAAGTGGTGGTGGTGGTGCACACCTTTAATCCTGGCACTTGGGAAGCAGAGGCAGATGGATCTCTGTGAGTTCAAGGCCAGCCTGGCCTTCAGAGCAAGTTCTGGGTCAGCCAGAACTGTTACACAGAGAAACCGTTTCTCGAAAAAAAATGAATTGACTTTTGGTGGTATATGCATGTGTGTATACATGTATGTACACATGTGTGTTGGTATATGGGCCTGTGTATATGTGCTGGAACCAGAGGAAGACATCAGGTGTTCTGCTCAATCACTCTCTGCCGGGATTTCTCACTGAATCTGGAGCTTACGTTTTAGAGGGAGGCTGTCTAGCCAATAAGCTCCAGGGATCTGCCTGTATCTTCCTCCACAATGCTAGGGATACAGGCACACGAGGCTACATCCTCATGTGGTTGATGGGGATGCAAACTCAGGTCCCAAACTCTTTATTTTTTTTTACTATAGTCCCTACTCCTTCCCACTCTGTATCCAGTTTGCCTCACTCACCTTTGATTCTACATTGGGACTGCAGATGGTAACAGCCACACTGCTGAACATGGAGTCCTAGTGTTGGGTGGGGTAAGCTGCCAGGGTGTGTGCAATTGAGACGGTCGGCCTGGCCTGTACACATAACATGAGGACCTCCTTATGTATCCTCAGGTCCCCCTGATTTTGAAGAGGAATTGGCTGATTGCACCGCTGAGCTGGGCGAAACAGTCAAGCTGGCATGCCGAGTGACTGGCACCCCTAAGCCTGTTGTCAGCTGGTACAAAGGTACCCAGGGACGAGGGTCTCCAGACTTACTGTGGGGCACTGGCTCTGCAACAGGGAAGGACCTCTTGAGAATGTAGGCTCTGTCCCGTGGTCCGTGAGGCCTGAGAGGCAGGAGACAGGACAAGAGGATGGTCAAGAGGAGGATGATGTGGGGTAAGGGACAGGTAATGGGCCGATAAATAAACCTAAAGCCAGATGGTGTTGTGGCTCCCCAGAGGACTAGTGGCTTGGGGCAGTGACAAAAGACAAATCAGCCCTCTGAGATAACAGGTCTAAAACTTCTGCATGAGTGAGAGACAGATGTGAGGGCCTGAGTAAGCAACAGCCATGGTATTGAGGAGCAGCTCTGGTCAACAAGTCACATGTCACGAGCACGCAGTCACATGAGGAAGTAGAGCCGAGAGGATGGAGGGGCTTGATACAGTGATGAGAGTGAGGGGCATGATGCTCACGCCTCCCTCAGCTGTGATGGGAGGAGCCGCAAAGGGTCAGTCTCCACCCGACCTCACCACTGACGCCATCTGCACATTTGGGTTCCCTAGAACCTTCATTCCTGACATATCTGTGGCTTGAAAGGTCCTCAAAAGCACTTAAAAAAAACAAAAAAAAACTTTTTTATTGACCCTTTGGGAGTTTCACATCATGCACCCCAGTTCAGGTTCACCTCCTGGTCCCCCCTTCCTCCCCCATCCCTGCCACACCCCCATAAGGAAACAAATCAGATTAAGCAAGGAAGTGAACAAAAGCAAAGCAAAACAAAATCAAAGACCACATTAGAAAACTCTCTTTGCTTCTCCTTCTTTCCCGTTTCTCTAACCCCTCTTCATTTGTCCTGGTGACAGTGGAGGCTTCAGTGGACCTTATAGTATTCCTCTTTGTCCCATCAGTTTTACTGGCAAATGTCAGTTGCAGTGAATCACTGGTCTGCAGTGACTCTGGTCTCCGGTGCACCATCATCACTGGGTCCTCACAGGAACTCCTCTGGGGTATCCTGTGGCTGGCATGAGTCTTGGAGATCGTGTGGGTGTCGTTTCATAGGGCCAGTCCTTTCACCAGCTCTAGCAGATCCTCGATGGGGTAGATGCCAGGGCGGGTCAACTCCAGGCCTGGCTGTAGACCTGGATGGTAGCCAAGCTTGTCAGTCTGGGCCCCTGGGGCCACCCACCTTGGGCGAGTAGGTGGAGTCAGCTCCCCTACATGCATGCCCTCAGGGTTGGTTCACCCTGACCTGTAGTGAGGGGTGGGGACCATCTCTCCAATGTGCAGAGACCAATTCTTTTGCCAGTGGCCAGTGAGAGGCAAGGTCAGCTTTCCCAGGGCCAGCAAAGGGCGGGGCTGGCTCAGCATAGTCCTCTGATTTCATCTTGCATGGTTCCAGGGCCTTCTGCAGTGACGCAGGCCACAGACATCCACACAGACCCCAGCTGTAGCTGGACCACAGACCTAGACATGGCCCGTCTGGGAGACATCCTGGCTCTGGCCACTCAGGGAGCACCTGGTTTCCTAATGCCAAGTTCAGAGGTCTCCAAGAGCACCCACAGTTCTGGTGCCAAGTTTGTGAATCCCCAAAGCCCTCTCACTAACACCAGCTGCAGGCTCAGAGTCCCAGGAGCCTCTTCCAGTTCCACAATTCACCCCACGGACTCACCAAAATGCCCAGAGCTGTTCTCGTCAGGGTTGTATTTTACTGCAGCACAAGGGGCCAGGCTGACGGCAGCTGGGCAGGGTCCATGAGTTGCCATGTGTAAGTTTGTGTTTATCCCTCCCAGGGTCACGTGCCCAGCTCCCTTGTCCCCCAGCATCAGTGCCTGATACCGAGAGCAAGAGAGTACGGTTAGCCAGAAAGCTCACCCGAGCCTTCCAGTTCAGGATATTACCTGGGTCTGGGTCAGTGACCATGCCTGACTTCTCACATGGCCAACCTCAGTCTGAAGTCAGGTTGACACTGCCAGAGCCCAGAGTGCCAACCACAGACACTAATAGGAGGTGTCTGTAAGGCCTGGAGCTTGTACCGTGGACTCCTCATTGGCATTAGTGGGCCCATGTGTCATCTGACTTCCAGAGTCTGGGGAGATGAGGTACAGTGAGTGGAGAGAGAGAGAGAGAGAGAGGAGAGAGAGGAGAGAGAATGGACCATCAGCAAGAATGAGGGCAGGTGACCAGCTTGACAGTGACCATCACTTAGAGCCAGTCCCAAGACTGAAATAAACCTGGGTCCACCTGCCTACCTGTGGACCACCCCATCACAGATCATGCAAACTGCACGTACTTGTATATACATGACACACATATGTAATTTGAACATTAAACCAATACATACTTAAACATGCCATATGTATGAATATAATGCAAAAGTACACACTAGACACATACATGCCTGGATATATACTTGCATGTGTACACATATACAAAGATACAAACATATATTCATATGTATACTGCACAGGTATATGGACAGACAGTACACATGCATACAAACACTACAGACACAGACATAGAGTCTCACTAATATATATGCACAGATACATGCTCCACACATTTACACATGCACACATACATGAACATCACAAATATATATGTACACAGACATGCCGCACACATACACAGATGTATGCACACACAGACTTAAGGTCTAGGACAACGGCATGTTTGCTCCTGTGATACAGTGGACAGTAGCATCCTGAAACATGCCTAGTTCTCACTGGGTGGTGGGAATAGAGGGACTGGCTCCTGATGGTGACTTGAGAGAGCTGCCCTGGGTGTCATCTGTTGGCTCTAGAGAAGATCACTTGTGACCATTACTCCTGGGACTGGAAGGTTCCTTCACAGCTAACTCTGCATAACCTGCCCCTTTACCCATCTATCCAATCCCCCTCCTTATGTTCAGAGGTCAAGTGTAGGAAGCAAAGCACCTTTTCATAAAAACAAGTCAGAGGTCAGTTTGAACCCCTGGTGCCCCATCTCTCTTGGCTGGGTTGTTAGTGGGGAAGAGACAGTCTTTTGGGGAGGAGGGGGCAGCTACTTTCAGTGACCCAAAAAAACCTTCCTGAGGAGCGTGGACCAGAGGGCATGAGGGACAGCTAGGTCCTGGAGTGGCCACTGTGGACAGTCATCAGATGGCAGAAGGCCCCCCATGGCGTCACGTGGCTCATGCTGGCCACAAGGCCACATTCATTGATCAGAAACAATATGTCTGTTTTCATGGGACCACCTGCCTGGGTGGGGTGTAGGTACTCCTGTGATGTGACCATGCTCTCTGTAGACTTGAGAGCATCTCTCAGTAGCCTTCTGTCTGGTGTGAGCATAGCTTTGGTTCTGCCTAGCTGGTGGTGTTGTGTTGTAATGGCTCCATCCAAGAGTCCTGGTGGTCTGGGTTAGGTGTCCTCAATCTTTCAGGTGTTTATTTGATTTATGCTTTGTGGCCTCAAAGAGGGACTCCTTTAACCTGCCACTCTAGCTGTTTACATGGCAAAACAGCTGGCTCAGTAAGGAAGTAGTGGTCTTCACTAAGGAGAGCAGCATGGGGCGAAGCTACAAGAATGGCTTTGAACTCCGCCCACTGAGCAGAGGGTGGCACCTCTGCCCAGCTGCAGCGCTCGGTCTGTGTGCTGGTGACGTTTTGTTTGCCTGGGAAAGGAATGATTCATGGGTCCAGACCTTTAGGGAACTGAAGAAGTTCGGGCTTGGGAATAGAAAGGTAGAGCACCCCATTCTGGGAGGGTCGTCGCTTTTCATGTGAATTTGGTGACTGAGGCTGGCTGGGCACTGCTTGTCATGCTAGTCACGGCATCCAAGCTGGCTCATCATAGAATGGACACATAGAGCATCTCTGAGCGGAATGTCTGGTTTCCACCAGAGCCCCACAGCCTGCAAAGAGTTGGTTTTCGGAAGTGACGTGTCTAGTGGCCATGTTGGAAAGAGGTCAGATCCAAACCCCAGGCTGGGCTTCCTTTGCCAGAGTCTTCAGTTGGAAAAATGATGGGTCTCAGAAACTTTAAAGTTTGCCCAAGACCATGCAAAAGCCTGCTGACATTCGGGCTTCTGTTTCCTGTTGCTGTAACAAAGCAACAAGAATTTTTTTTTTAAGGCAGGGTTTCTCTGTAGCTTTGGTGCCTGTTCTGGAACTTGCTCTGTAGACCAGCCTGGCCTTGAACTCATAGAGATCCACCTGCCTCTGCCTCCTGAGTCCCGGTATTAAAGGCGTGTGTTAAACTAAAAAGAATGTATTCTTTATAAACTAAAGAGATTTTTTTTATATCAGGGTTTGGAGCCTGAAAGGCCTAAAAGCAGTGTCACCTGGGGAGGTTCCTGTTGTCTGTCTGCAGTACAGTGTGGCCACGGGCACGATGATGAGAATATCAGTTAGATGGAGGGAGCAATCATGGCAGACCGGAAGGAAGAGGGACTCCATCTGGGCTTGCTCTCCAAATAACTCTTGAAAATTTGAGTTACACTTAAAGATCAGTATCAGTCCCTTCTCAAGGTGCTTTTATCCGTGGTCTAATCCACTTCCTCCGCGGCCCAATCCACCATCCTCCGTGGCCCAATATACTTCACCTGGAGCCCTCCACTAAAAGGTTCTCCTCAGTATCAACACTGGGGACCAAGCTTCCAACACAGGAACTTTCAGGGGACCCACACTGAACTCAGAGCAGTGCTCACGGGAATCCCTCCCATGGGGGAGTCCAGAAGGTCCACAGCTAGCTGCAGCACTCTGGCAAACCCTCAGGTCAACCCCAGACTGACTGGCTGAGACCAAGGAGAGGGAATAGGTGGGGCATACTGTATCCCAGGGTCCAAGAGTCCCATAAGGCATTCTCCCATAGAGGACGCAGAAGACAAAGATTGGTTATTGTGAATGCCAACGTAGTTCTGAGGCACTCCCCACTGGGAACAGACCCCGAATCTTAGGTTTCTCAGCCCGCCCTGCTGGTGAGCACACTCAGGCCTGAACATCTGAGGTGGATGCTCCTAACTGACCAACCAGAAGAGCACTGATCCCATAGAAATGGACCGTCAAAGGACCTTGAAGGCCGGAGTGCTGAGTCCAGACTTAGGGGCTCCAATGGATGTATGTTGCAGACCTGGTCTTGTGAACTCAAACAAATTTTGACAGTTATTATCCAAGACAAAAGGAGCCACATCCGATGTCCCTAAGATGGCCCATCAGCAGCTGCTAGTCTCACCAAGGATGTCTGTACCAGCGGAAGCCACATAGGCCGTGCCTGATCTAACTGAGCCAATCCATCTCCTGTAGCTGGCACCCTGCCACCACCCAAGGTCACCAAGGAGGACTTGACCTCCAATGATCCTTGGACTCTTTTCCCTCCTGTGTTTTGTGCTGTCTCTGTCAGCCAATCTGGGAAGGGACCAGGAAACTGGGTTACCTGAGTTGTTTAGGTGGATGCTTGGATGACTTAGCCTACACACACGCACGCACACACACACACACACACACACACACACACACGCACACACACACGCATTTTGAGACAGGGTTTCTCGGTGTAACAGCCCTGGCTGTCCTGGAACTTGCTTTGTAGACCAGGCGGACCTCAAACAGAAATCCACCTGTCTCTGCCTGTGTCTCCCAAATGTTGGGATTGAAGGTGTGCACCATCCTGCCCAATCTAGCCCTCGAATCCTTTACCGTGAGCCACGCATTGCTTTCACTATTGTTTCAGAATTTACTGCCAGTCTTCAAATATGTTTTACCTAGGTGATGATTTAAAAGATAGGTGTCTGGCATGTCTGCTGCAGATGGCCCAAGAGTGTCTAACTTTAGAGTGAGCAGGGACAGCCCTGAAGGAGATGCGTTTTCCCTAAATGGAGAGGGGAGGTTCTGGTTGCTCATGGCTGAGGAAACCGGAACTTTACCTTTGAGAGGAAAGTCACAAGGGTGTGGCCTGGGAGGGGGGCTTAGTACTGAGGTCTGAGCTGTCTGCTGGGAGTGGTTTCCACTTGCTCAGGGGAAAACCTGGGTGCTTGTCTTGCTATAGGGGATGGCTGGCTGTAGGACAGGGTTGGATGAGGGAGGAGGAGGAAGGGCCGCGAGGGAATGGCTCATGCCGTTAGGCTTTCAGAGTGGAGGTGATTGACAGAAGAGGGGTCCACATCACATATGCTGGGTGTTGTTGTCTTGGAAGAGCAGGTGCAGTTGTTGAGGAGAGGAGATGACCAAGAGCCAGCGCCCCAACAGTTCAGACCCTCCCTTTCACCACCCTCTGTTTCTAGAATGTTGAAGTTGGATGGAGACAGATAGCTGAGATAGCCCTTGTGGAGAGACACTCAGGAGTGGGGGAGGGAGAAAGAGAGGGAGATTGCGCCCAGCCTCTTGTTCTGCCTTTGGGACCTATTCCATAAGAGCCTGTCCCTGCTTTCCAGATGGGAAGCCGGTGGAGGTAGACCCACACCACATCCTCATTGAAGATCCTGATGGCTCCTGTACCCTCATCTTGGACAACCTGACCGGTGTAGACTCTGGCCAGTACATGTGTTTTGCGGCCAGTGCAGCTGGCAATGCCAGCACCTTGGGGAAGATTCTAGTACAAGGTGAGCAGGATGGGTTTCCTGGTGTGGTGGACACCCTTCCATTGTCAGTGGTGTGGACTCTGCCCAGAATACAGGCTGTGGGAGGGTGATGTGTGGGGTGAGCCTGAGGATGGAGCAGGCCCCGTGAGTTGGAGTCTCCTAGAAACCCCCAGAGGAAGGTCGCTTCTGGAGGTGAGGACACGACAGTCCCCACCCCAGCTCTCCCTCAGCTCCATCACAGACATCTTTCTGTCTTTCCTGCCATTGCCTACCTCTGCCCACAGTGCCCCCACGATTTGTGAACAAGGTCCGGGCCACACCCTTTGTGGAGGGGGAAGATGCACAGATCACCTGCACTGTGGAAGGTGCCCCATATCCTCAGATCAGGTGAGACCTGGGCTGCAGAGAATGGGAACGCAGCTCCTGCAGAGGCGGAAGGGCTGGGCAGCATGATCTCCTAAGCCAGGGAGGTCGTCCATGGCCACTGATCACTGCAAAGTGGGTATCATGGGGTGGTGATTCCTGCTGGAGATATACCCTCTGTAGCTGGGAAGAAATGGCTGGACTGTGGCTTCCAGGTAGGGAATTTAGCTAGGGACACTGCACCTGGGGTAACCTAGCAGGGGTTTTAAGCACTAGAAGCTCTCTCTGGAGGTGCCCTGAATACCCTGAGGGTACCATGAGGATGGCTCTGGCTAGGCACTGGCTCACAGGACCTCCTGACTGGTTCCAGGTGGTACAAGGATGGTGCCCTGCTAACCCTGGGCAACAAGTACCGGATGCTGAATGAGCCCCGCAGTGGCGTGCTGGTGCTGGTGATCCGGGCAGCCAGCAAGGAGGACTTGGGACACTATGAGTGTGAGGTGAGGCTTGTGTGCGAGGGACAAGAGCCGTCCTCAGTGGTCTGACTGAACCCAGGTTCCACCGTGTAGGTGTAGAGGCTCTAGGCCAGCCAGAGGACATCAGGCTGCTGCCACGCACCATCCCCAGCCACCTGTCCTCTGCCTTGTAGCCTGTCTCCTGTCACATTAGGCTGTGCCCTGTTACCTTGTCCTCTTGCCATTGTCCCTACCATTTTAAGATGATGCTTAGCATCTGCCTGGTGGAAGGGACCTGGTGCTGACCTCAGATGTCACTCACTAAGGTAAAAATGTCGTGCCGTTTGCCCAGTGAGTCTGGCATTGCACGCACAGAGCTCACCTTTGCCCATGCACAGCTAACCTCCGTCTCTGTGCTCTTCATCCTCAGATCTGAGGTGGAGACCAGCCTGGGTCCTCTGGCCTGTGTCCAGCTCTTACTAGAGCTGTTGTCTGGAAGCCAGCCCCCTCTGTATGGCTTCATCTGCAACCCTAGGGCACTTGTGTCCCATCAAGTTTCCTGGAAGCAAGGGTTCTCTGGATTAGATAGCACAGATGCCAGGGGCCATGTAATGACTTCAAATTAAAGTGGAGTCCTCTTGTAGGTTCCTGCTATTCTTGTTCAAGTGTCCAGCCCCTGCCCTCCACCCCCAGCTGAGCAGCCACATCCTGGCCAGGGAAGAAAGAGATCAGACTTTACATTATGGGTCTCTAGGGAGCCCATGATTGGGCTAGGAGCCCTTTCCCCTGAGCATATTCAGGGGAGTGGCCCAGGCTCACTAGACCATTGGAGTGGTTCTAATGAGAGGGCCCAGACCCCTTGAGGAGCCTGGTTCTTAGTGGGCCTTTGCTGTCCTTTTGCCAGCTGGTGAACCGGTTGGGCTCAACACGTGGTGGGGGAGAACTGTACATGCAGAGCCCTGCGCTGCGTGCCCGGGACCAGCACCATCGGGAACAGCTTGTGGCTGCTGTGGAAGGTAGGTTCTGTGTCTGTCTGTGCTGTCTCAGTGACTTGCGAGTTCTAAGCCCCAGGCGGGAATCTCCACCGGCCTGGAAGGAGCCTGGTGGAACTGAAACTATCGTTCCTGCCAACCAGGAGGGGCCTCTAGGAGGAGGAGGCTAGATCTCAGGGTGGGAAATGATGGAGGCCGAAAGCTGGGGAGGCTGTAGAGGTAGTCAGAGGAGGCGGCTGCGGGGTCATGTGTATACCTGTGGGTGCTGGGGAGGCTGTGCAGGAGGTCAGAGGAGGCGGCTGCGGGGTCATGTGTGTACTTGTGGGTGCTGGGGAGGCTGTGTAGGAGGTCAGAGGAGGCAGCTGCGGGTTCATATGTGTACCTGTGGGTGCTGGGGAGGCTGTAGAGGTGGTCAGAGGAGACAGCTGCGGGGTCATGTGTGTACTTGTGGGTGCTGGGGAGGCTGTGCAGGAGGTCAGAGGAGGCGGCTGCGGGGTCATGTGTGTACTTGTGGGTGCTGGGGAGGCTGTGCAGGAGGTCAGAGGGGGCGGCTGCGGGGTCATGTGTGTACCTGTGGGTGCTGGGGAGGCTGTGCAGGAGGTCAGAGGAGGCGGCTGCGGGGTCATGTGTGTACCTGTGGGTGCTGGGGAGGCTGTGCAGGAGGTCAGAGGGGGCGGCTGCGGGGTCATGTGTGTACCTGTGGGTGCTGGGGAGGCTGTGCAGGAGGTCAGAGGAGGCGGCTGTGGGGTCATGTGTGTACCTGTGGGTGCTGGGGAGGCTGTGCAGGAGGTCAGAGGAGGCGGCTGTGGGGTCATGTGTGTACCTGTAGGTGCTGGGGAAGACAAGAGCCCAGCGTGAGAGCTGGAACTTGCCCTGGATAACAGGCACCCCAGTCCTGCTCAGCATTATCTCTACAGAGGAACAAGCAGGGCCTCCATCAGCTTGACTGGCAGTGGTCATGGAGGCTCTGTGCAGGTGGCAGCAGGAGTGGCTGAGGGGCCCACACTGAATGCAGAAGGCACGACTGCCTGGAGCAGGGGCAGGTGTCAGGACACCGGTGGGTGTGGACTGCCTGGAGCAGGGGCAGGTGTCTGTAAAGACACCCGTGGGTGTGGACTGCCTGGAGCAGAGGCAGGTGTCTGTAAGGACAACCGTGGGTGTGGACTGCCTGGAGCAGGGGCAGGTGTAAGGACACCCGTGGGTGTGGACTGCCTGGAGCAGGGGCAGGTGTCTGTAAGGACACCCGTGGGTGTGGACTGCCTGTGAGAAGCACAACGCTGCAGTTCAGGGTCCTGATCTTGGCTCAGGGTTACTCCTGGTGTACCTGGGTAGGGGTGGGAGTAATCTCACTAGGGACTGGAGAGATTTAACTCAGTGGTACGAACATTGCTGCTCTTGCAGAGGACCTGAGTTCAGTTCCCAGTACCCATGTCAGGACACTGCCTGTCAATCTAGCTCCAGATGGGCATCGGGCGCCATCTTGTCTCTGTGAGGGTCAGCACCCATGTGTACAGAGATAAAATCAAAATAAATACTTAAAACAAGATGATATAGATTAGCCTGACTAGGGACAGAAGGCAAGTTTTGTTAATTGTCCTGGAAGATGTAAACAGACATCTGTCCATTCACTTCTGATAGGGTGTCAATAACGGACCTAAGAAATAATTCTACACAAGTCATAGTAAGCTGATGAATTTGCTGGGATTGCTTAGAGGCATATGAGTGGGGGATTACTCACAGAAACATGAATAACTCAAAGGCAGCTGTGTCGCCAACAGGCACATCCAAGCATGGGTGTTGTATGACCCAGCATTGTATGACCTGGAGGGGGGCCTTCCTTCCTTCCTTCTTTCCCGTGTCCTCATGGGGTTCCCTCATCGAAGGCGTGGTTCATTGGTTCAATTTGGAAGATGGAACTGCATCATACTCCACCCCTTTCCAGAACCCTTCTTCCATTCTTTCTGACTCCTTTTTGTTGTTTGATGTTCTCTGAGCCTCAGAGGGATGGAAAATATGTCTGATTACTGAGTGCGGCAGAGAAACAGTCATTTAGTTTCGGGAGCTAATGGATTACGGGTCTCTGTAACACACCCCTCGCTGGAAAAAAAATAAGTTTTCCTCTATGACTGATCAAAATGACTGACCAAAGCTAACAGCAGCAGTAATTGATGGGTGTAAACACTGATGTTTAGAAGACAGTTTGATAGGTACATCACAGCCAGTAAAGAAAGCAACACCAGTTGCCTCCACTCAGGGACCACGGGTTTTTGCCCTTCCTTGAGGTACCGTATGTGAATTCCCTCTCAGGGAGCAGGCTTTGAATCTAATAGGAAATGGTTGCCCCATGACGGCTGTGCCACCGTTGTCCTAGCAAGCACAACTTGTGTGGCATGTTAGTGATGTAGTGCACATGGCCACTCCTCGCTGATGATGACCATTGGTGACCCAGTGGTCCAAGCAGCACCTCCTGGCACTAGCCAGCAAAAAGGGAATTTCCTCTTCAGTGCTAACTTACTTCCGTGTCCTGTGTCACAGCGTGTCAAGGCTTCAGCAGCAGGTTCTTACCATTTAAACCTGTGTTTTGCAGTGGTGACAACAGCCTTTCTGGTTGTAAGGCCTTGTAGAGGAGTAGCCCAGCCCTGGCCCTGGGACTTTTAGTCCACACTGTATGCTTCTACGAGTGTCTTCCCGTCATGTGGGTGCTTTCGTTTGAACTCCATCCCCGTTCTTCCAGATGCTTTAACAAATCTGTAAGAGTCTCCTCAGGGGTCAGCACTATATGATGTCACTTCTTTTTTTTTTTAAAGCAGAAGGTGGGTGGGTTCTCTGAAGGCCATCCCTCATCCATTCTAAGTATCAAGTGGTCTTGATCAGCTAGGGCTTTACTAAAAGAGAAACATTATAAAAGGCCAGAATAGTAGGAAAAGATCACATCCGTTGCTTCATCCGAGAGTGGTGTCAGGCACAGACGGGAGGTACTACTTCATCTAGCCTTCCATAATTCACAGACATTTGTCACAAACCATCTGGTCTCCTCATCCTGAGGTGCCATCGCTGCTGCAGGACTCGTGGGCATCACCCCACTTTCGATGGCCTCAGCAGGGTGGAACCCGAGTTGCATATGTCAGCACCCACTGCAGGATCCGTACAACCCCTGCATCCCACGTGTCCCTCACTCTGCTGGCCCCTATGCAGCCAGCACTAGTGTTCTGCGACTGTTAACTAGGGAGACGAAATGTCTGCTTATCCAAGATATGGCACGGTTGACAGATTGAAACACATGTTTACTCAAGTCTTGATTAGCGAACCAGTGAGATGGTGGAGGGTACGTTCAGGAACACAGGTGACGCCAATGTGGGCATATTACTGGAAGCCTTCTTTGGCAAGGGTGAGGACTCAAAAGGCCATATTCTCAGAACTTGCACACAGCCTGGAGGCTGCTCTGCTGGGCTCCACTCCCCAGCAGTTGTTACTGCTGAGGTAACTTGGGAAGCTGGCAGCGCCTTGGAGATTTTGTGGATTTCTTGAGTCTTAATGGACCTCCCTCCAAGAGCGGGTGTTTCAAATTGCAGTAAGTGACTACCTTAGGAGGGTTATGACAAGACAGTCGCGTGGACAGTCAGGACAGGGAGGAGCCAGCTAGTGCTGTCCCATCTGGAAGGGCTCCAAAATGCTTGAAAGCCTCGCATCCCTGGGGGCATAAAAACAGAGACTGGACCAGTACCAAGTAAGCCACAGTGCCCATAGTAGAAGTGGTGACATATATATCTCCTGAACATCGAAAGCTGGCTCATGTGGTCCCTTGGCCACTGGAAACAGTTCCTGCCATCTAAACCCTCTCAGAACTGAGGTGCTCAGAGCCCAGCAGCTCAGCCTTGGGACCTCTGATGTCCTCCACTGTCCTCTCAGAGATTCCCTCCTTCTTTGATGAGCAAAGGTCATTGATTCTTGTCCCTCATAGGGTCAAAGACCCTTTCCTGTGACTCACCACACACATGCTGTGTCTGCCCACAACCTGGTTACTGGAGCACCATGCATACTGGCATCTGCCGCCACCGGCACACTCTCTTCCCATTGGCATCTGTGGGGTGCACACCTCATGGCGTGCAAGCGCATCCCACACAGTCATTTACTTGGTTGTCGTGATGAGTCTTTTTCTGGGACAGAGGAGGGGTGGCAGCATGGAAGAGCAGGCCCAGGACTCACTGGGATTGGATGTGTATCAACGCCTTGGGGAGGCGAGAAGGCTGGTCCTGGAAGACCCTGGAGCCAGAGTCCAGCCAACCTGCTTCCTAACCCCCCTCCTGCTTCCTGTTAACCCTGCGGCTCTGCAGCCAGAGTAGCCTGACGGAACTCTGTGGGTGTGGCTGCCCTCTTGCTTTGTCCTGCCTCAGGCTGGGAGCCCTGCTTCGCACTATTGCAGCCTGCCTGTGGCTGCCAGTTACACCCAGGCCAAAAGCTGGTCATGTTGAGCCCTGTGAGCAGAGGGACCAGGAATGTAGCATCTCCGAGGTGTTGTGCCCGCTGCTCTTGAGAGCAGTGAAGTGGGGTCCATTAGGGAGGGTGAAGGTGCTAGAGCAGGTGGGAAACACGTTGTTCATCTGTGTACACCGAGCTCTGGGGCTGGAACCTAGACTCTCACTGCGGGGTCCCTTCCCATTAGGGGAAACCTTTACACGCACACATTTACAAACACATCCATGCCTACATGCATATGTGCATGCATATGTGTGTATCCATGCACACAGAGCACACATACACATGCACACACATGTATGCATATGTGTACAAACCTATGTATGTACATGTATAAGCATATATGTGCCTTGTGAAACATAAATGTGCATGTATGTGCCTATACACAACCCATAATAAATGCATCTTCTATACACACAGACTGATGGTACCTTATCTCACGTGCACCTCGGCTGAGAGAGGTTGTCACGCTCTGTTGCCTTCCTCTGTGTGAACTTGCAGCAAACCAGGGCTTATGAGATAGTGTCCCAGGCTACACCCCTGGGCAGTTTCCCCCACAAGGTTATAAAGAAGTCTGCTAAGATGTAAGGATGTAGGTAGTCTATGAGCTGCCTATGGCCCCGCTGCCGAGCCTTTGCGGGGTGCACCTGGGAGAGCCCACTTGAGGGTACTGTAGAGAAGAACCCTCTTACTGCATAGAGCCAGAGACAGTCTGGTCCCAAATGAGTCCCAGCCAGTTTCTCAACCTAGAGCTCCACACACGAGGTGGGAGTTGCTGGTTAAAGGACAGAGACATGCTGGGGTTGTCTCTCCTGAGAGACAGGTCTTCCCATCCTGAGGCACTGTCTAGGGCTGTTGCTAGAAGGACATCCATGGCCTCCCACCATGGAGCTCAGCTGTGCCATCCCCATTTTCAGTCTTTGTGATGTTGTTGTACAAGAGGCATCGCTCATCCTATCCTAGTCTTAGTGTGGCTGTTGGCTCCGCGTGCAGCTCCAGCCCCAGCCCCCTCCCCCCCCCCGGCCCTGCCCGAGCTCAGATTCTATGTCTGAGAAGTGGAGCCTTAAGTGTGACAACTTCACAGGACTCCCATGGCCTATGGACCGAGTGAGGTTTTATATAGAGGCAGGCTCTTCTTCCCACCCACCCCCAGTCCTGTGGTACCCTAAGGTCACTAGGTACTCCATGTGAGATGCAAGGTTGACACTTCCCATAGGACAGGTACTGTTCCCTGTTTCACAGAGAGGGAACTGGATTCCTGGACTGCAAATATCTTCCCAGGAACACGCAGATAGGCAGGGCCAATGCTCCTACACCAAACAGGTTGCTACGCTATCAACACCACTCAGCTCAGCCCCCGGGCGCTGCTGGTCTGTAACGGTTGCTGTTCCGACTGTTTTCTTTGTAGTCACTGAGCAGGAGACAAAAGTCCCCAAGAAAACCGTCATCATGTAAGTGCAGGCGTGACTCTCATCTTCCTTTGACTGTCATGCCCATGCATGCTACTAACCCCCTCACCTTGCCGGCCTGATGTCCTTGCTGCCTGCCAGCCTGCCCGCCTGCCTGTGCACCTAACCTTCACATACCGCATGGGTCATCAGCATCTTGTGGATTCTTGCAGGCACCTAGCCCAGCCACTTCCCGGGGTCTGTGGACCCCGTACACACCACAGCTCTCTTCTGAGGCCTCAGAGCACACGCCGAAGGGTGCTGCTATTCTACATAGTTCATGGCGACTCACCAGGATAGTGGCTTTCCAGCAGCTGGGGAGAGCTGGCAATGAAAGCCATTTCCCTCAATAGGCTCAAGACAGGTTTCTGCCCTTAGGCAATGTTGGTAACAGGGCTTTCTGCAGCGATAGAGTCCCATTCCATAACCTGCCCTGCCCAACAGCGTTTAAATATGTCTAGTGCAACAGACAGCCAAATCTTAAATGTGACCCAGTTTTTATTCATTGGATCTAACCTAAATAATGTTACCATGGTAGATATCAGAGCCCTGGGGCATTTGGGTCTCCAAGTCCAGCTGTTACATTTAGAAGATGGGGAAACTGAGGTTCTGGAAAGTAAGGAGGCCATCTGAGAGCCACTTCCGCCAACCAGCCTTTTCTTCATTCTCCAGTGCTTTTAAAGCTCAAACAAAAATCCTATGTATGAATCCCAAGAGCTTGGAGCATGGTAACCCCACTGAATGTGGGATTGTGGGAACCAGAAGAATCTGGGAGGCCTCTTTCTATAGAGGGTACAAGAGACAGGGAAGCCCAATAAGGGGAGGTCTCTTCTGTGCCATGGGTGACCATGTTGCTGGAGGATTCTGTCTGCAGACCTTGGACAGACAGTGCCCTACATCCACCTCTCTGCTTCTCAGGCGGCTGCTCCCATGTTGCCACCCAGCCTATGCTCACCACCCCAGCCTTGGAAAGGCCCCATGCTGGAGGTTGGCACAGATGATTGCCTGTATCTGCCTTGTGGGGAGCAGTATTATCAGACACTTTGAGGCATCCAGATCATGGTCCCTGGTGCCAGAGGAGACCCCAGATATCCATTATTTGTGACATAGCCCTGGGAAAGTTCTCAGCCTTTCCATTTTTTATCCCTTCCTTTGCTGGGAGCAAGAAGCAATTGAGCCCAAACTCAAAAACTTGGAAAGTCCTAGCCAATGCCTGTCACTCACCCTGGTGCTCAGGTTTTACCTCCTTCTCCTGCCACCTTCACTCCCATTCTGGAAGGTGGAACTCAAAGAGGGGACGAAGTATGTGAGAAGTCCCAAGGCCTTTGGCAGCCCAGAGAGCTAAGTAGCTCCTTCAGGTGTCCTCGTTGGCCTGGGGAGCTCTCACCGCTCTCATCCATTCAATCCCAGAGACCAGGAACCCCAGCTGCAAGTCGGAGCCAGCGGCATGCTGGGCTTGCTATTGTGCATGTGGCTGCTGCACCAGCCAGCCATCAATCCCTACTAGCTGAGCTGCTTGGGGCACTGAGAGCTGGCCAGGTACTATCTCCTTGGGGACAAAGCACAAAGCCTACTCCGGGGATGGGAAAGAGGGGTGACCAGCACAAGGGATATTTGCAAAGCACACCTCACTTGGTGTTGGGAGGTACCCAGGACTCTTGTTTCAGATCACATCCTGATGTCTGAGGTTGATCACTGGGACTTTGTGCTTTGTTCCTATGGTTTTCTTAGCGAGGGCTGTGCAGGGTGGGCTCAAGCGCGTGCGCAGGAGTTTGTGCTGTCCTAGCCTCTGCTCACTCACACATGCACTAACCCGGGCTCTGGCGTATGCTGATGGCACTGTGCTGGGTGAGGCTGTGGGTCTCCGTGCCCATCTCTTCTTGGGCCCTCTCCCCTTACCAGAGAAGAGACCATCACCACAGTAGTGAAGAGTCCCCGTGGCCGACGACAGTCCCCGAGCAAGTCTCCCTCCCGTTCACCCTCCCGCCGCTCTGCCAGTCCACTGAGGCCAGGGCTGTTGGCCCCCGAGACGCTGTACCCACCAGGGACCAGCCCATCCCGGAGACTTGAGGTAGAAGCAAGCAGGAAGGCCCCAGTGCCTGCATTATATGTGACAGAAGCTGAAGCCGTCGCTCCAGCCTCGCAGCCCAAGCCCAAGTGGTTAGAGGTTGAGGAAACCATTGAAGTCCGGGTGAAGAAGACAGGGTCACGGGGTGCGTCTCCTATCCGAGAGATGCCCAGCAGTGGAGAGGGGATCCTCTTCACACTGCCTAGTGGGATCGCTGGCAGGGACCCAAATGCCAACAACTCCAACAACAAGAGTGTGTCCCAGGAGTCTCGGACCGGCAGCCCCCCTATAGTCCACGTTGGTAAACCCTTCGTCTTCCATGTGGACCCAATGGGCAATGTGGACTGGGCAGCTGCCAGCCCTGAGCTAAAGGAGGTCAAAGCATCCCAGGAGGAAGAGAACATTGCAAAGGATGAAGGAGACAGCGACAGAGAAGAAAATACTGTCCTACTAGAAGAACCCCAGGATGTGGGTAGCCTTCAGGGCCGTGACCCCAAAATCCTCACGCACAACGGCCGGGTGCTAACATTGGCTGACCTGGAAGATTATGTACCCCAGGAAGGAGAGACCTTTGGCTGTGGGGACCCCACCCCCAGCACCCCTGATGAACCTCCCTGCGAAGTCTCCGTGCTCCAGAGAGAGATCAGAGAGCCCACTGTGGGGCAACCTGTCCTATTCAACGTGGGGCGTCCTCCAGGCCCCAGTGCCATACCCAGCTTCTTCAGGTCAGGACCCCAGGTCCACAGCCCCGAGGGTGTCTCCTTCCTCTTGCGTGAAGCCTGGACAGGGCCAGTGGGTGCCACCCCTTGGACAAGCTCCTTCCACACCCATGTCCAGAGTTCTGTAGATGGCGGCCAGAATAGCTTCAAGACAGAGGTCTCTACCCAGACAGTCAGCTTTGGGGCCGTAGGAGAGACAGTCACTCTGCATATTAACCCAGATGGGGGAGAGGCCCCAGGCCCCTCCCAGGGTTGATGCCACACCCTGGGGACAACAAGGTAAGGCAAGTGGCCCAGAGCCTCGGGCCTTGCCAGGTACCAGCGTCTACCCTGGAACCCACAGCTTACCTCGGGGACTTCCCACTCCCTGCTCTTCTCCAGCCTGGGATGGAGTCTTCCTTGCTTTCCTGCCCGGTCCTTCCTACCTCACTGGACTTGTTCTCTGCCGGGAAGACGGGGAAGTACCTGCCGTGTTAGAATACGCTGTGGTCTCAAGAGCTCTGGCCAGGAGCAGCTGAGAGACCCCAGCTTTGGACTTCACCCCACAAACCTTCTGTGGGGCTCTCAAACAAGATGTGGACTTGGGTGTTTTCCCTGAGACATATCCCGACTGAGGGTCTTCCCTAGGGCTGCACCCAAGGCATGTGTTGGCCGGCCACCAGCTCTGCAGATCTTCAGGGCCACATCTGTGGTGGACACAGGCTGCAGGGCGGGAGGAACTCCCAGGCCATTACCCTGATGAGAACAATAAAACAAGTCCCAAACCCTCCTCTCTGCTTCTTCTTGATTGTTCACCTAGAAGTTTAGGGTCCTACTCTTATTTTTTCAAGGTCACATCTCAGGTCATATAGGACTCTTAGGTTGGTTGGCTATCTGTGTACCCTGATGACGGGCATGCAGGTCCCAGTCTGTCTTAAGCTCCATGGGTAGAGTAGGGTCAGCAGTGAATCTTTCCTTGACAGTCTATGGGGCTGGTCCTTGAAACCCACAGTGTGGACCAGGGCAGCCGTCGTGGCCCCTTTTGGCCTGTCAGAATCTGGGTGGGCTTTCCTAAGCCATGGATAGTTGAGGCTATTGTAGGAGAAATGGGAGTCATGCATGAGACTAGGTGACCCGCGTGCCCTAAGCTCTTAGCATATAGGGGCCAATTCCATTGTCTTCAGAGGAGATGACCTACAGTCAGTGCACTTGTCTGTGAGTGCCAGGCAATCTCTAGCCCTGAGGCTGTTCTAAGGGTGTTGCTGATCTCTTGGAGTTGGGAAGAGTGTCTGGGTGCCCATCCAGCCTGGGTCTGGGGGTATCAGAGATGCCTCATCAGCAAGCACTGAGAAGGATCTGGGTGGGGAGAAGGTTCTGGACAGGGGACTTGCTAGCAAAGGAGAGGTAAACAATCCTGGGGCAGCTGTGTGGGAACCTCATGTGGGTCTGAAAGGTACAGGGGAGAGAAAATGAGCCACACGGGAGAGGGTTAGAGGATACTGGGGTTGTTCACTAGGAGCTGGGGAAGGACACAGGCCTGGGCTGGGCTTGGACCACTTAGGCAAGGGCAGGAAGCTCTCAGTCACATGGGGTGAGGCCTGTGTGCCCTGGGAGGTGAAATATGGGCGTGGCTTCCTGTACACCCAATCCTCGGTTCCTCTGGCCCTTGATATGTGCCAGTCTGTCTAAGCTTTGGACTCTGGAGCCGGCTTTGAGGGGAGCCAGGCCTGGATGGAAGGTGTGTGGGACTGCACGCACGTTGAAGACAGGGGCTTTCTGAAGGAGATGTGCTTGACCTTTAGCTTCAAGGAGGGTGACCCTGGGTGTCCATGGCTCTGGAGGAGGAAACAGTGGCCCTCTGCCCCTGGGCTCAGAGCTCCTCACTGTCCCATATCCTCCTGGGCCTCCCCACGCAGGTGGTTTCCAAAGCAGGGAACAGCAGACGGCAGGACAGGCGTGAGAAGGCAGACCGAGAACTGGGGCGGGCACTCGGAGCCTGTGCCTGGGATTTCGGTCCTCAGGCCAGACTTACCTTGTGTTCCCATTCTCCTGTCCAACAGACGCCTCTGTGGAGGACTCTGTCCATCCCACCCAGGATGTAACTGACCAAGAAGCCACTTCTGTCCTTTGGAGAGTGCTGAGCTCAGAAGCCCCCAGCTCCTCCCCGGGGGATTTCCCCCACACAAGACAAACTGAGCCGCCTGCACTTGAAGAGGCTGCTCCCCAGATCCCAGGCCTGACAGCCTCAGGTACACCTGGTGAGGCCCAGTGGGGAGCTGACTCCAAAGGCTTCTCTTCTCCCCAAGCCTGCCTTTGCTAACCCCATCCCATCCTTGGCCATACCATCCAAGGGGTCACTTTGATTGCCCGCTCCATGCTAACAAACTTGCAGAGCTCTGGGCCACCTTGGAATGTTTATGGCCGCATGTGCCATCATGTACTTTGCCTGGTCAAGGCCTAACCTTACTTAACTTGTCCTCAGTTTTCCTATCTGTGAGCTGGGCCCACCCCTGCCATGTACCAGGTGCCCACTTCTACCTAGAGTCTCAGTTTCCCTAAATGTGCCATCTGTCCACTTAGTCTGGCCCAAACTCTTCTTTTCTAACTAGTCAGTATGGTGTGTCTTACCTTGTCGATGAGTAAAGTGTCCTCCATGGGGTCCTACACTGCAACCTGTGTCCTGCTCTCATGCCACTGTAATGCCAGCCTGGCTGGATGTGCAGGTTCTGGAGGGCAGAGCCTCTTCATCCCGATGCCAGTCTGGGCAGAGCGTCTCCTTCCCAGTGCCAGCCTGGCTGGTGGGCTAAGATATCAGGCTTGTCACCTTACTGGGAACTGGAGGACCTCGATGTCTGGCTTCAACAGGACAGCCAGCATCCCTTACTATGCTATGGGGGCCAGGGCTCATTGTGGGGGCCTGGTTCCTACTGAGGGCCCTGGTTCTGGAGCCACTCTTGACTTTGCGATTCACCCCACACTGGCACATGGGGCCCCGTGCTTGTTAAAGAATGCCCTCCTGACTTCAGCCTAGCTTCAGCTCACCAGGCTTCCTGTCTCCTACCAGCCGAGTCCCCAGAGGTCTCACAGCCTGACACACACAAAGGTCTGGAGCAGGAGACGACAACAACTTCTGGGGCCCAGGAACGGACTGTACCCATTCGGTAACTTCCTGAACTAGATGGGTCGTGTGTGGGTGGACCTGCCCTCCGAGGGACGTCCTGGGTTGGCAGTGCAGGTTGGCCTACCTGCTCTGGCTTCGTGGCCTTGAAGAGTTGGCAGGGTTAATGCTCTCCAACATACTTGTTACAGGTTCCAACCCAAGCTGGTGGGCAGGGGAGGGAAGAGGGACCCACCCTAGAACCTAAAGGAGCAGCCTGAAGCCTCTGCCCATACATCTGACCTCACAAATAGGGACATTAGGGTCACCATCCCGTCCTGAGGCACAGCTACCTGAGAGGTACAGAGTCAGGGTGCCTCACTGAGCAGAGACCACCCTACCTTGACTCCAGGGTGGAGGGAACAGCTTGGCCAGGTGCAGGCACAGGGCAGCTGCTCTTGGATGTGCACAGCCGAGTCGTCATGGAGACCACACAGAGGACCTATGTGTACCAGGCTCCTGATACAAGTGCTGCAAGTATGGAAGTGGGCCAGCCAGATGGGGGGTGTACCCATGCCATCCAGAGGGGGGTGTACCCATGCCATCCAGATGGGGGGTGCACCCATGCCATCCAGAGGGGGTGCACCCATGCCATCCAGATGGGGGGTGTGCCCATGCCATCCAGAGGGGGGGCACACATGCCATCCAGATGGGAGCTGTACTCATGCTGGGTGCAACGGGCGTTTTTATGAGGGCCTGATTACATCAGGTGGCATGCCTCAGCCCACATTCCCCACCCTCCTCTTTCTGAGCAGCCCCTTCCCTCTTCTCTGGGAAGAGACTACCAGCAGCAAATGTGGTACCTGCAGGTTCTATACTTGAGAGAGATTTTTAGCATTCTGCCTGCTTTGGCTTGACTGTCCATGTGATTGCTTGGCCGGCTGAAATTAAGGCAGGGGAAACAGAGGCTGGAATGAGGAAAGCCCTTTGCGCCCGCTAGATGCCTAGGCAGTGAGGTGGTTGGGGTCCCAGTCACCAGGGAAGGAGGTGGGCTTTCTGGTCCAAGGCTTTACTGACCACAGATGTACGTGGTAGACTGTGCACCTAGGGCGGTGAAGCCTGAGGGTCCACACATGGGTTCTCTTTCCCCCTCTCCCAGGGGCCCCATCCATGCAGGTCACTATTGAGGATGTCCAGGTAGAAGCTGGTGACGTGGCCCAGTTTGATGCTGTCATTGAAGGCAACCCACCTCCCACAGTGACCTGGTACAAGGTAAGAGCAGGCCCAGGCTGCAGGAGGAGGAGATAGGCTTCGGGAGCCTGAGGGTATGGGTGTATGTTTACATGAAGCCACGTGGACATATTGGGGCTCATGCACCCCACCATGTAATCTGTAGCCCCCACTCCACAGCACCACCCTGCAGTCCTGTCCTGTACCTTCCCATCCCTCTTCTGGCCTGTACCTGGGGCTGGGCATACAGCAGGTATTGGAAGCACTGCTCCAGGACGACCGTGCGGGTCCAGGAGCAAGTATCTCCCAGGACAGGCTGATGGTAGCCCAGCCTGCCTCTTGTCTGTTCAGGACAGCAACCAGCTGATGAACAGTGACAGGCTGAGCCAGCGGCAGGATGGAACTAAGTATTCCTTGGTGTTGACTGACGTGGCTCCAAACGACGCTGGTGTCTACACGTGCCTTGCCCGGAATGCAGGAGGACAGGTGCTCTGCAAGGCAGAGCTGCTGGTCCATGGTGGTGAGTTGCTTGGCTCCTGCCAGGTCCTGGGTGGGGTACAGGGACCAGGGAGCAGTCCCCGTCATTGCGTGGGAGGACAGCGGGGCCAAGGCTGTCATCACTGCCTGTACTGCACATAACCTGTGCTTTGACCGTAGGGGACAAGCTAGACTCAGAAAAGCAAGTGTATCGGCGAAAGCTGCATTCCTTCTATGAAGTCCAAGAAGAGATTGGGAGGTATGGCTTCCCCACCTTCCCTGCAACCTGTGGTCTTCCCCAAGGACTCCTCCTCCACCCTCAGCATGATATCTACCATGGTTCCCTCTCTCCCTCTTCTCCCCCAGGGGTGTGTTTGGTTTCGTGAAGAGGGTTCAGCACAAAGGGAACAAAATGTTCTGTGCTGCCAAGTTCATCCCCCTGCGGAGCAAAACTCGGGCCCAGGCATACCAGGAACGAGATATCTTGGCTACGCTCAACCACCCACTGGTCACTGGGCTTCTGGACCAATTTGAGACCAGGAAGACTCTCATCCTTATCTTGGAGCTGTATCCTGCACCTGAACCCTGGGAGAATCCAAGAGACATAGGATCCCAGGCTAGGGTTGGAGTTACTGAGTGTGGGGTCCCTGGGCTTGAATGTTATAGTGACAATTACTAGCCACACATCTGAGCATCCCTGTTCCTGATGCTGTGACTATGTGTGACAACAGCTCCCAATCCTGTAAGTCAGCGTGTCATGATTTGGGGAGGAGACCACTAATCCTGAAGGTTCTCAGCAAGGGTAGCCTGGGGTCCCTCTCACAGGTGACCTCGTGCATATTGGAGAGGATTTTCCCATTCCAGCTCCTCTAGATCTCCGTCACTGTCACAGGGCCTTGTTTGAGGGTCTTCTGTCCTGCATGGTCTAGCTGCCCTGTCATTCCCAAAGCTGTGTCTTGGGATCCTGGGGAAGGGGTACTTAGTGTTGGCTCTTGAAGAGATGAAAGGGTACTTCTGTTCCAAAACGCAATCATCCAACAGCCTGTCCTCAGGGTCTTTCTGAAGACCACTTTCTCAGGGATGGTAACCATCTGGGACCCTGGGGGTCTCCATTCCACCCTCTTTCACCTGAGTACCAGCAACGCTAGATCTGGATTGCAGGAGCGTCAGGTCCTGCACACTGCTCTGTGAGCATCGATGCCCAGGAGTCAGGCGGGTTCCAACCAGTTGCAGCTTCTCCTTGACCAAGCTGAGGTGCTCATCCGAGGAGCTGCTAGATCGCCTCTTCAAGAAGGGTGTGGTGACTGAGGCCGAGGTAATCTTTACCCTCTCCTTGCCTGAATGGAGCCCTAGGATCAGTGTCTCTTGACCTAAGACCCTTGTAGCGTTCAGGGTACCCAGACATATCCTACCCATCCTGGCCATATCTGTCCAGCTATGCTGGTGGTGCTCGCTTCTCCCTGATTTGAACAGGCCACTGCTTCCTGCCTACGCAGGCTCAGCCCATCTTTGGGATGCACCCTCCCAAGCTCTGGGGCTCACAGATTTCCTGAAAGACTTTTCCAGTAACCTGTCCTATGGGATCTGAATTAAGAGGAGGAAGACTTGACTACGGGGTCAAGCAGGAATGTAATAGAGGAGGAGGAGGCCGAGGCTGGCCCCACACTACCCGAACCAGCCTCTTGGGCTGGTCCCCAGTTGAACCAGGCTTTTTACCACAGGTCAAGGTCTATATCCAGCAGCTGGTGGAAGGCCTGCACTATTTGCACAGCCACGGTATCCTCCACCTGGATATAAAGGTACTGACCCCAGGGTACCTCCAGAACTCAGGCTAGGGAAAGATGGGAGCCTTCCTGGGCTTGAGTTGCAGTGAGCATAGAGGACTTCCCAGCCCCCGGGTAGAGTTTGGATCCAGAAGGAGTAGTAGAGGTGATGCCGGGTCTGACCTTGGGGCTCCCCACTGCCCTTTGCTCCAACAACTCTTCAGTGCTTTGCGAAGCCCAGAAGGATAGGCATCGCCTCCCTCATGACATGTAGCCCTCAGCAACTCCCCAACTCTGCCTGACAGCCCCCCAACATCTTGATGGTGCACCCAGCCCGGGAAGACATTAAGATCTGTGACTTTGGCTTTGCCCAAAGAGTCACCCCTTCAGAGCCACAGTACAGCAAGTACGGCTCGCCTGAGTTCGTGTCCCCAGAGATCATCGAGCAGAGTCCTGTGAGCGAGGTCTCAGACATCTGGTAAGTGGGTGGACCACAAGGAGAGCTGTGCTTCTGTCTGTCCTCTGTCTGTCTATCTGGCGGCTGAGGATCCCACTCCTAGGCTCCTCCAGCCCCCACAAGCACACGCCCCGGCCTGTGGGCCAGGCCTGGTTTGACTCACGGTGTGTGGTGTTTTCATTCTTGCAGGGCCATGGGCGTCATCTCCTACCTCAGGTGAGCAGACCCTGCCCTGTCTCCTCTTCCAAGCTGACTCCTCCATGTAGGCCACACACACTGCTGGCCACTGCCTACCTAGATCAGCCCCGAGACCCAGCAGGCGGCTATTTTGAGACCAGGCAGGAGGCCAACCCTGATAAAAAGGTTTCCTTTAACACTTCTCACTAACAGCCAGCTGTCACGAGGCAGAGCTTAGCCACTTCCCTGCAGGTCTGGTGGCTTGCCCATGGGGCACATAGTGGCCATTGCTGCCCTGAAGGAGCTAGTGGTATAGCCTGAGCTTGGATCTCCTCTGTGGGCTGAACCTTGATCTCTACCCTGGAAATGTTGGTCCTACTCTAAGCTGACCTCGAACCCCATCCCCTTCTGAACCTGAAGTTCTGCCTCGGATTAAGGCTGGACGCCACCTCACACTGAACCTTCATACCTGGATCAGCTTGAACCCAGATTCGTCCCTCACATTAAGGCCAAATCCATATCCGAAGCTGAAGCCCTGTCTCTCTCCTAGTTTGGACATGAGTCCCCATGTCAGGATAAGGGCGAGTGATCACCCTAGGATGGGCCTTTATCTCTACGTAGGTCAAAGCCAAGACACCACCTCAGGCTTAGGTCATATCCCCTCCTCAAGCTGAGCCTTCTATAGGACAAGTCCTAACCCTCAACTCAGGGTGATTCTTCCTTGATCCCTATCTCAGCCTAAGCCTGGATGTGCATTCTAGTCTGAGTCCTGAGAACCACTCTAGGCTTTGCCTGGCTCCCTACTCCAAGCCAATCCTGGATCGCTGTGGTCCAGCCTGAGGCATCTGCTAGAGCACTGTGGTCCAGCCTGAGGCATCTGCTAGAGCCCTCAGGTCTAGACTAGTGTAGTGCATATCCAGCCAGGGACTCTCCTCTGGAGTCAGCCTCCTCCCTTCCCGGCTTTTAGCCTGACCTGCTCATCCCCTTTTGCTGGAGAGAGTGACCGTGCCACCCTGCTGAACGTTTTGGAGGGGCGGGTCTCTTGGAGCAGTCCCATGGCTGCTCATCTGAGTGAGGATGCCAAGGACTTCATCAAGGCCACACTGCAGAAGACCCCCAGGTGAGTGCACCTCTGTCCCTTTACCTGCCCAAGCTCTGGTCACCCTGTTATAGGACCACCGGACTGACTAGCCCACCTGTTTTTCTTCCTCCTCCAGGGCCCGGCCTAACACTTCCCAGTGCCTTGCCCACCCCTGGTTCCAGGTAAGTAAGCCCATCTTGGACTCAGCTCCCTGCTCTGCAGAAAGGGAAACGAAGGCCAAGATGTCTCGTCAGCATGGATTGTTCTGCCTGTTGTCCCCAGTTCAGAGGACATCAGTCCCTTCATATAAGCCAGGGGGTCCTGGACCCTCAACAAATAATTGCTAAGCAGCTAGAAACAAGACTTTCCTTCTGCTTTTGTGGGCATCTGGGTAAGGGACTTGCCCTCGAGTGTCTGAGTGGAGGAGATCCTGAAGCTTGCAGTGGGGGCCAGTCTGCCGCCTCTGCCTTTCTGGGCCTGGGCATCCTCAGAGGGACCCCACCAGGGTACCAGTGTCTCTTTGTCACCATAGCCACTCCCCTCCCGCTGCAGAAATCCATGCCTGCTGAGGAGGCCCACTTCATCAACACCAAGCAACTCAAGTTCCTTCTCGCTCGAAGTCGCTGGCAGGTGAGTCCCCCTTCCCCAGGAAAGAGGTGCTGAGGCCAGGGGAGGGAACCTGAATCTAGCTGTGTGTGCCTCTTAGGCCAGGAGCACAGGGGTCAGGCTGGCCTGTTCCATGCTTCTGGGTTCCCTTGAGTGTGCCAGGTATTGGGGGGCAGAACAACAGAACACCGGATACAGAAGACCCAGATGTCCTGGGTAACCCCGCTGGGCCCCCTGGAAGCATAGAGGCAGTGGGCACCCCACCCCTGCCATGCCCAGCCATGCCCAGTGGGTGTTCCTCTGTCCTCCTTTCCAGCGCTCTTTAATGAGCTACAAGTCTATCCTGGTGATGCGCTCCATCCCTGAGCTGCTCCAGGGTCCTCCAGACAGTCCATCCCTAGGGGTGGCCCGGCACCTGCGAGGGGAAGCCAGTGGCTCCTCTAGCTCATCGTCTTCCTCGGACAACGAGCTGGCCCCCTTTGCCAGGGCGAAGTCACTGCCGCCTTCCCCTGTGACTCACTCCCCGCTACTGCATCCTCGGGGCTTTCTGCGGCCTTCAGCCAGTCTCCCAGAGGAGACAGAAGCTAGCATGCCCCCTGCTGACAACACAGCCCTGTCAGCATCCCCCCAGGGTGCCGGACCTCCGGCAAGCCCAGGTTGCGTACCCCGACACACTGTCATCAGCAGCTTGTTCTACCAGCAAGGTGGCGAGAGTTCAGAGCGTGGGAGCAAAACCTTGGGTGCCAAGAGGCACCCGGCTCGGAGACGGCACCTGCTGAAGGGTGGGTACATCGCAAGGGCCCTCCCTGGTCTTCGGGAACCACTGATGGAGCACAGTGTGTTGGAGGAGGAGGCTGCTAGAGAGGAGCAGGCCGCTCTGATGACCAAGACGCCCTCCTTTGAGACTGCCCTGAGACTACCAAACTCCAGTACCCGAGAGGTCCCAGGCCGAAGCCGCTCCCTGGACCACAACCCACCAGACACCACTGGCCCCTCTTCTGAGGAATGTGGGGGGCAATACCTCTTCCCACCCTCCTCAGGGGTAACTCATGAAGCCACTGCCAAAGACATGGGGCACTCAAAGGGGTTCTTGAAGGGGTCTGCCCCCTGTTCACCTGCTAGTGGTGACTTGAGGCCTGCTAAGCAAGAGGGCTCTTCCCAGGACAGCTGTAGAGGGAAACCACCCTCTTCCTGTCACTCTGACCTGGGTTCTGGCTCCCAGGAGGGGTGCGGCTCTCCATCATCACAACCGCTTGTCTCTTTACCTCCACAGTCATTGAAGAAGGACCTCTTGACACCCTCCCTCTCAGGTCAGCCACAGGCAGCCCCAGTCCCAAGCCAAGCAAGCCCCCTTCCTGGTTCTAAGGAGCCTCAGGACAGCTCTCTACAGGGAAGGCCCTGTCCAGGTCCCTCCAGTTTCCCAGGGCCAGCCTCCCAAGTGGGTGCCTCCCTAGATACTGAAGGCTTGTCTGAAGCTGAAGACGCATTTGACCTCACACCCCCCCTGCAGCGGCCTCAGGAGCAGGCCACCACCCGGAAGTTCTCCCTGGAATCCCGAGGGGGCTATGCAGGGGTGGCAGGCTATGGCACCTTTGCCTTTGGCGGGGATGCAGGGGGCATGCTAGGGCAGGGTCCTCTTTGGGCTAGGATGGCCTGGGCTGTGTCCCAGTCCTCAGAAGAGCAGGATGAAGCTGGAACCGAGAGCCCTAAACCTCTAGACTGCTCCGTGCCCTTTGCTGAGGCCAGTGGTGTTCCCCTAAGGACTTCTCCAAGCTTCCCCCCATGGCAGGAAATTGAGCAGGTTTCCCTGGTTCAGATCCGGGATCTGTCTGGTGATGCGGAAGCAGCTGACACTATCTCCTTGGACATTTCTGAGGTAGATCCTGCCTACCTCAACCTTTCTGATCTATATGACATTAAATATCTCCCCTTTGAGTTCATGATTTTCAGGAGGGTCCCCAAACCTATAGAGCAGCCAGAGTCACCTGACTCTGAAACTGAGGCCGGCCAAGGGCTGGCAGACTTCCTAGAGGAGGCGGCGTGGCCCTGGCCAGGAGAGCTGGGCTCGCATGCTGGCTTGGAAATCACAGAGGAGTCAGAGGAGCCAGAAGACCTGGAAGCACTGCTGGGAGAAGCTGCCCTGGGCAGAAAACGCAAGTGGTCCCCTTCCCGTGGCCTCTTCCAGTTCTCTGGGAGGTGCCTGTCAGGGGAGGAGCCTGTGGAGCTTGGGCTGCGCCAGAGGGTGAAGGCTTCCATGGCTCACATCTCCAGGATCCTGAAGGGCAAGCCGGAAGGTGACCTCCCCCGACATCTCTCATGTCCACATGTCCCTTGTGCTACACCCATGGGGCTACTTCATCCTCATATGCCCTCTCAAGTCCCATGTCTGCCTCCCTGTTCTATGCTACTCACACCAACTGGCCTGACCTCACAGGACTTGGCTCAAATTCTAGGATCCTCTCTGCAGCCATGACACCCCTCCTTAATGGGTATCTGAGACCATCCCTGACACGTAACAGCTGCAGGGGCCTGGAGCCAGCAGCAGGGTCAGACCTTTGGGGAGAAAGGGGGTTCATGGGTCAATTCACCAGACCCCAAATCTCTGGCCCAGGAGCCACTCTAAACCCAGACTCTATGACACGGCCCTCAATGACCCCCATTTCCCTTCTTCAGAGCCTCTATGGCCTCTGGGTTTCCTAACCCTGGGCCCAGCCCCCAGGTACCCCGCAGCCATCTATCTATGCCCTGTGCTCAGGCCTGTGTCCTGACAGACTGTAGCCGAGGGAGGTTGGTGGTGACTTCAGCAGCTTAGTCCTGGTTTCACACATACTTCCTAAGGTCCTGGCCTTTCCCCTGGCCCATTTCCCAGCGTGAGGAAGCTGATGGCTGCCTTGCTTGTCCCCATGAGCTCCGGGCCCTCTTTCTCCTGCAGGTCCTGAGAAGGAGGAGCCCCCCAGGAAGAAGGCGGGCCTGGCTTCTTTCCGGCTGTCAGGCCTGAAGGGCAGGGACCAAGGTAAGCAGGGATCACAACTGTGGGAGTCCAGCATGGGTTTCTGGTCTAGAGGTCTAAGCAGTTTTGGAAGGCTTCTGTTGAAGCTGAGGGAAGAGCTGAGCAGGGCCTAGCCTGGGCTATCTGGTCAGGAAGTCTCCTCTCAAGGGTCATCTTACGCCCCCTCTCAGCGCCATCCTTCCTAAGAGAGCTTTCAGATGAGACTGTGGTCCTGGGCCAATCAGTGACACTGGCCTGCCAGGTGTTGGCTCAGCCAACGGCCCAGGCTACCTGGAGCAAAGGTAAGGAGCTGTCCCAGAGACTGGGTGCTGGATTGGTGCTGACAAGCAGCAACCACAGTCCCAGTGGGATGCTGTGGCTGTCCTGGGGAAAACCAAGGCTGACATTGTTTTGACACAGATGGGGCCCTCCTGGAGAGCAGCGGCCACCTCCTCATCTCGTCCACCCTGAAGAACTTCCAGCTGTTGACCATCCTGGTGGTGAAAGAGGAGGATCTGGGTACATACACCTGCTGTGTGAGCAATCCGCTGGGGACAGCCGTCACTACAGGTGTCCTCCGGAAAGCAGGTGTGTAGGCCACACCAGACGTCTCTGCCAGGCCAAGGAGGCTGGGCTGGGGGTTCCAGGAGGCCCTGATCTTGATTAGTGAGCAGGACGTTGCTGGCTTCTTATGTGAGGGTTCATGTAACTGGGACTCGGAGGGAAGTCAAGAAAAGTCAGAGGTAGATAAAGCTGCTAATGTTACATCTCGTGTCAATCAGAGCTTCTTCTCCAGATGGTTCCTCCTCATTTTCTTGCACTGCTTTCTGAATTGGTTCTTGCAGCGTCCAAGGGTGTTTCTGGAGCAGTGAACAAAGGGACTATTGGCCTGCTTCTGGTACCCATCCATCACTGGGTGGCCTGTATGCCTTATGCTAGGGCACTCAGAAGAGATGAGGCACTAACCAGGGCCGCTCCCTAGGGTCTTGAGTAAGCCCGGTGAGATGCCAGCTGAGAGGGATCGTGACAGAGATAGCCAGGCAGATATCCCCGCATCCCCACAGCCTCTTCTCCTCATCTACTCTTGAAACCCCTCTCCAGAACCAGTAGAGGTTGTTGAGAGTGAGCGGTGTGGCCAGAGATTGCTCCTTGTGGGTTGAGCCTCCGTGCTGATCACAGGGTTGCCCTTGCAGAGCGCCCCTCGTCCTCGCCACGCCCAGAGGTGGGGGAAGTGTACACGGATGCAGTGCTGCTGGTCTGGAAGCCCGTGGAATCCTGCGGCCCAGTGACCTACATAGTGCAGTGCTGTATAGAAGGTACAGGCTTCCCGAGGCTTAGGCCTTTGTGCAGGGTTGACACGGAGAGGCACTGTGTGTGTGTGTCTGCTCTGTGTCTGTGGGTGGCCTCAGAAAAGGGGTTCCCTTGATTCGCCATGACTGCTTCTCACTGTCTCCTGTGTGGTCAGGAGGCAGCTGGACCACCCTGGCCTCTGACATCTCCGATTGTTGCTACGTCACCAGCAAGCTGTCTCGGGGTGGCATGTACACCTTCCGAACAGCGTGTGTCAGCAAAGCAGGAATGGGTCCCTACAGCAGCCCTTCAGATCAAGTCCTCCTGGGAGGGCTCAACCACCTGGGTAAGCTTTGGGGTGGATGGGGCAGAGAGGGGTGGCCATCAGATCAGGCATAGACACCCTCTTACCCATGGATGATCTATTTGCCTGTATTCAGCATTCAGAACTTATACTCCCTGGGAACCCTAGCATCTTCCTGTCCCCCTTCACTCACCAGCTCCTTCCTTGTGTTACCCCGGGAGTTGATCATGGTTGATTTTTTACTTTACTGGATGCTGTGTTTGCATCTGATGGAAGAGTGCTGTGGTTGGCTGGAAATGGCAGGTGTCATTTGATTGCTATCTGGTTCCACCCTGGAATGCCCTCTACCGTTATCACACACCAATCAGTCAAGATGGCAGACTGCCACGGCCCTCCCTTGTCCAAGTTTCTTCTCCAATGCACACAAAATTGTTCAAGGAATGAGGGGTCAAAGTGCATGGGATCTTAAAGAAGGGCTACTTTTCTAGGGCTTGGGAAGGGCTATGAGAGATGTGAGGGTCAGGACTACCTGGATGTCCCTCCCTGACTAGGTCCCCATCTCTCCTTCTACAGCCTCTGAAGAGGAGAGTGGCCGGGGGAGGCCAGCCCAGCTGCTCCCCAGCACAAAGACCTTCGCCTTCCAGATGCAGATCCGGAGGTGCAGGGGTGTCTGCAGAGGGTGGGAGGGTGGGACGGTCCCTTAACTCTTCCCGCGGGCTTTTCATACCCAGCGTCCCAGTGCAACTGCCCAGTACAGCTTGTCACTGGCCCCTTACCTTATCTGCTCATTGAGCTTGGTCCCTGCTGCTTTAAGTGGTGGGGACTCCTCACAAACACCCCCCCCCGTGTTTCCTTTACACAGGGGCCGCTTCAGTGTGGTACGGCAGTGTAGGGAGAAAGCCAGTGGGCGGGCGCTGGCTGCTAAGATTGTCCCTTACCGGCCTGAGGACAAGACAGCTGTGCTAAGAGAATATGAAGCACTCAAGAGACTGCATCACCCACATCTGGCCCAACTCCACGCTGCCTACCTCAGTCCCCGGCACCTGGTACTCATCCTGGAGCTGTGCTCTGGCCCTGAGCTGCTACCCTGCCTGGCAGAGAGGTGAGCGGTAGCACAGGTTGCCTAGAAGACAGGCAGGCAGATGTCTCTGGGAGGGACCATGAGAACTGTGACCACATCAAGCAGGGACTCGGCGGAACCTGATGCTCCTTTTTGGCTTTTGCCAGGACAGTGTTCTCAGCCCTCCCCACGTGTGCCTAGCCCTGGCAGGACACCCCCGCCTGCCTTGGGCCCATCCTGAGCTGATCCCTCTGTGCCCCTAGGGACTCCTACTCAGAGTCTGACGTGAAGGACTACCTGTGGCAGATGCTAAGTGCTACCCAGTACCTGCATGCCCAACGCATCCTGCACCTGGACCTGAGGTCTGAGAACATGATGATCACTGAGTACAACCTGCTTAAGGTGGTGGACCTGGGCAACGCTCAGAGCCTCGGTCAAGAGAAGGTCCCAGCCCCTGAGAACTTCAAAGACTACCTAGAGACCATGGGTGCGTATGTGACTCCCGGTCTGTGCGGGGAGGGAGGGAGCTCGTCCCTAACTGGCCTCCCTCCCTCCCAGCTCCACTGACACCTCTCACAGGCTGGGCATCTGGGCTCCGATGCCCGGCATGTCACCTGACTCCTCCACTGACATCCACCACCTGACCCACCCAACTGTGCCCAACCACCTGTGTCCACCCATGCTCCTCTGCAGCTCCGGAACTCCTGGAAGGCCAAGGGGCTGTTCCACAGACAGATATCTGGGCCATTGGTGTAACAGCCTTTATTATGTGAGTCCCTCAGGTGTCTGGGGAAGCTGTGCCAGGTGGGTGGGACAAGCCCCACACATAGAGCCCTGTGGATCCCCACAAATATATCCAGAATTTGGTCTCCGTACGCCACCATTCATTATGGTGGGCTTGGTGTCCCTACGTCTCCTATCCATCCCTGAGCGTCTCCTGTGCCTCTCACCCACGCAGGCTGAGTGGCGAGTACCCCGTCAGCAGTGAGGGGACTCGCGACCTGCAGAAAGGCTTGCGCAAGGGACTGATCCGGTTGAGTCGCTGCTATGCAGGGCTGTCTGGAGGGGCTGTGGCTTTCCTGCAGAGCTCACTGTGCGCTCGACCCTGGTAAGGAGTCCAACCTGTGCTCCGCCCACTCTTGCGGGCCCAGCCCACCGTGCTGGCCTCACCCACCGTGCACCCTTCCCTCTTTTTGTCCCGCCCTACACCCCGCCCTCCCAGCCTAACCCTCAGACCCTGGATGGTTCACTTAATGTTTCAGGGGCCGCCCATGCGCCACCACCTGCTTGCAGTGCGGGTGGCTGACAGAGGAGGGTCCCGCCGGTTCCAGACCCACGCCCGTGACATTCCCCACCGCGCGATTGCGCGCCTTCGTGCGCGAGCGCGAGAAGCGACGGGCGCTACTCTACAAGAAGCATAACCTGGCCCAGGTACGCTGAGGTCCTGCTCTGCAGGGCAAGATGTGCCTTGCCATCACGAGGACACCTGCGTCAATAAAAGATGCAAAACAGCCAAAAGTTTCCTGCCTCATTGAGTCACCTTCCTGGTGTTTGGGATCTTCATTCATAGAGTTCTGGAACTTGAGAATCACAACTTGTACCCCAAGTGATATCCACTCACCAAAATGTGGCGCCATTGGGAAAAGGGACAGAAACATAGCAAACCCCTCGAGTCGATCTTCAGCATATGAAGTGAGACTTAAAGTTTAGAGGGCCAAGGATATGCACACCTCAGCAGAGCCGGCCAAGATGCGGTCTCATCCATCCTGATCATCTGGGTTTCACCTGCACCTTGTGAAATGCGCTGATAGGTTGATAGAACTGTTTGAAATCTTTTTCGGAGATAAGTGGCCCCCCTGGATGGTGCCTTTTTCTGGGGTGGGGGTGGAGGGACAGCGATGACTCCTATTTCTTTAGGGTCTGTTGATAAAATTGAGAGACACCGGTGCTTCTTTAGAACATTATTGCTGCCAGGCTGGTAACAACCGGAGCAGATCCCCCAGGAACCTTTGGCTCCGGAAGCCTGAAGTAGTGTAGTGATATCCTGTTCCTGTATTTCTGTTAACCTTCGGGCCTCAGCTCCTCCTCGTCACAGAAAGCCGCTGGCCTCTCCCCTGCCCTAGTGTGCAGCTGTGACCTGAACATCTTGGTTGTGTCAGGTCTTGGTCAAGAGATCAATCAGGAGGCACTGCTGCGGTTGGACAGATGGCTCAGTGGTTAAGAGCACTGACTGCTCCTCCAGAGGTGCTGAGTTCAATTTCTAGCAACAGCATGGAGCCTCACAACCATCTCTAGTGGGATCTGATGCCCTCTTCTGGCATAAAGGTGTACATGCAGACAGAGTACTCATACAGAAAATAAATATTTGAGAGGGTAGGAAGAGGCCATGAACTCCTGAGGTCTTTATCTAGGGCTTGTCTTGGGATAGCTGGTTCATGGCCATGGTGAAAACCAAGCCACCCTGCAACATTACCTATACTGTGTGTGGCCTTGGATCCCCTGCTTTTATACATGGATGTTCTGATGAAGTCGCCCCATTGCATTCTCACCAGAGCCTGTGGTGAGGAAACCCATCACTACCTCTTTTCAGAGCAGGAAAAAAAACATTCCCCTTGGCCAGGATCCAAAAAGCAGTTTTACCCTCTCCCCGGAGGGCTGACCCGAGGGACCTCCCCATAGGGCCTTGACTCGCTAAGATCCTAACGTCCAGTAGCACCCTTCTAAAGAGCAAGCCTGTGACACTTAGATGCCTTCTGAAGGCTAGTCCACCTCAGGACTGCAGAAGCTCAGGCAGGGACATCTAGAAGCAGGCAAGGAGGGAGGTCCCTCTCTTGGAATAAACCCCCTTGTAGAATCTAACCTTGAGGGGCAAGCCCTTTCAGCCAGAGCCAGGCCCCTTCTGCCATGGATAGAAACAAGGCTTTGCTCCCCTTTTATCATGGTCATAGGCCAGCAATTCCAAACCAGTCTGAGAAAGACCCCGAGTGTTCATGGCCAGCGGTTTTTCCTGATTTTCACTTAGTCAAAGACTGACTGGCGCACTGTTGATATAGATGTCCTGGGGGGAAGCTGCAGCCACGCTTGCTTATAGCTGGGTGCCAGGGGTTGCTGCTCTGACTAGTCTCCTGTGGCTGAGAGGCTTTGAGGCACCAGTCGGTACTGTCTCTGCATTTTGAGAGCATCCAAGCTGGAACCAATTCTTGTTTACTGGCCCCTTAGGTCTTTTTGCACCTAGGGTACCTTGATTTCAGAACTGGGACTGGTCCCCATCTCGCCAATCTTCCCACTGCCCCCACCTCCCTGCTGTCCTGATTTCACCAGGGCCTGTGCAGACATGCCCCTCGTTGGTTGCTATAATATAATATATACAATATTAATATAGTATAATATAGCACTCGGGGCTGCTGAATATGTGACAGGGATCATTTATCTTCTCATTTGGGAGGGGAAAGTCCAAGTCTGTGCCCCCAGGACTCTGCCTCTGGTGACAGCCCCTGACTATGTCACACCCTAGTGGATGGCACTGATAAAAGATAAAATGAGATGTCCTCATGTTAATTATGAAAACCAGAGGGTGGGAGAATGGGATAACAGCTGAAGCCGCAGATGCAAACATACTACGGAACCTGGGCTTCAAGGTCCACCTACTGGGCTAGAGCTCGGCCACCGCTATGAAAGACCTCAGCCACTGCTATGGTAGAGCTCGGCCACCGCTATGGTAGAGCTCAGCCACTGCTATGATAGAGCTCAGCCACCGCTATGGTAGAGCTCAGCCACCGCTATGGTAGAGCTCAGCCACCGCTATGGTAGAGCTCGGCCACTATGATAGAGCTCGGCCACTGCTATGATAGAGCTCAGCCACCGCTATGATAGAGCTCAGCCACTGCTATGATAGAGCTCAGCCACCACTATGGTAGAGCTCAGCAACCGCTATGGTAGAGCTCGGCCACCGCTATGATAGAGCTCAGCCACCGCTATGATAGAGCTCAGCCACCGCTATGATAGAGCTCGGCCCCTGCTATGATAGAGCTCAGCCACTGCTATGATAGAGCTCAGCAACCGCTATGGTAGAGCTCGGCCACCGCTATGATAGATTTCAGCCACTGCTATGATAGAGCTCAGCCACTGCTATGATAGAGCTCGGCCCCTGCTATGATAGAGCTCAGCCACTGCTATGATAGAGCTCAACCACTGCTATGATAGAGCTCAGCCACTGCTATGATAGAGCTCAGCCACCGCTATGATAGAGCTCAGCCACTGCTATGATAGAGCTCAGCCACCACTATGGTAGAGCTCAGCAACCGCTATGGTAGAGCTCGGCCACCGCTATGATAGATTTCAGCCACTGCTATGATAGAGCTCAGCCACTGCTATGATAGAGCTCGGCCCCTGCTATGATAGAGCTCAGCCACCGCTATGATAGAGCTCAGCCACTGCTATGATAGAGCTCAGCCACTGCTATGATAGAGCTCGGCCACTGCTATGGTAGAGCTCGGCCACCGCTATGGTAGAGCTCAGCCACTGCTATGGTAGAGCTCGGCCACTGCTATGGTAGAGCTCGGCCACTGCTATGGTAGAGCTCGGCCACCGCTATGGTAGAGCTCGGCCACCGCTATGGTAGAGCTCGGCCACCGCTATGGTAGAGCTCGGCCACCGCTATGGTAGAGCTCGGCAACCGCTATGGTAGAGCTCGGCCACCGCTATGGTAGAGCTCGGCCACCGCTATGGTAGAGCTCGGCCACTGCTATGATAGAGCTCAGCAACCGCTATGGTAGAGCTCGGCCACCGCTATGATAGAGCTCAGCCACTGCTATGATAGAGCTCAGCCACCGCTATGGTAGAGCTCGGCCACCGCTATGATAGAGCTCAGCCACTGCTATGATAGAGCTCAGCCACCGCTATGATAGAGCTCAGCCACTGCTATGATAGAGCTCAGCAACCGCTATGATAGAGCTCAGCCACTGCTATGATAGAGCTCAGCCACTTCATTAACCTCTGTCCTTGAGTCTCACTCACTGCGTGGTGTCTGCTCCACCACAGGAGTTCCTGGCTGGATGTATACTCCCTCAGCAGAGGCCCTCCCTAGGGACCCATATTAGCAGCACAACACAAGACTTACAGAACCCAGTATTTGGCTTCGGTCATGGACTTCATCCTTCCTCAGAACCTGTGTCTAGCTCTTTTCCAAAGCCATGGCTAGGGCTATGAGCACATGTTGGTCTCAACCACACGGCCGTCCCCTATTTGTCAGAGTTTCCTTGCCCCAGAAATTACACACACAGCATTGTCTATAAGCCACAGCCAGTGCTGATGCATGACTCGAGTTTACATTTACTTGATAGGCTTCCCCTGCCTGGAACAAACATGTGGAAGCGTCATAGGGCATCCTCTTCAGAGAGAGCTGGTTACAGGGCAGGAGCAAGATGATGAGCTACGTGAGAAAGTACCCACCAACCCCAGGGGATCGAGTCCTTTTGGTGTCACACACTCAACATACATGTGGAATAAAGAACATATGAAACCTCCAGTTTGCCATGCCTGTGTGGGAAAGAGCTGTCTTAGATCTGGTGACCCGTGAGCCTCGTTTCTTCAGTGACTGCCTCCTTGAGCCACGTCTGCCCGGCATGTCAGTTTTTTCTTCTTTTGCTTTTTAACTGTGTGTGCAAGAGAGGGTTTTAAGCAGCGTGGGAGTGCAGATGCCCTCAGAAGCCAGATGTGTAATTCCTGGGAGGCGGAGTTAGAAGCAGTTGTGAGTTGCCCAACCTGGGAACTGAAACCAAAGTCAGTTCAAACTCTGCCAAAGCAGCATGTGCCTTTATCCGCTGAGCCACCTTACCAATCAAGGTCCCAGTTATTTTACCCACAGGATAAGCAGGACACTGTTCCAGATAACCGTTTATTTAAATGTTTCCCTTTCAATAAATAAAAGCTAAAACTCCCCGAAGTGTAACATGAAAGCAGTCACTGCTGGCTCCTGTGCGCTCGGGAACGGACTGTGGCTCACTCTGCAAGGCAGGCAGCCTCGGGCAGTGTACCAAAGCTAGCCAGACGCCAGGGGAGCCCCTCTGAAGGCAAAACCAGACAAGTCTCAGAACAGAAGGGTGTGTTCAAGTGTTGTTTCTGAGTTCCATGTCTGAGCCCCTTTTGTGCTGAATACAAAGGTGGACTCCTTTAGGATCCGCCCCCAGCAGATTTCCATCTCTGGGGCCAGGCCGCTGCCTGCTCATCCTTCCCTGTGGCCACACCCACCATGGTAAGGACTCTGAGTAGCCCTTCCATTTACTGGACCAAATCCTGAGACACTGGTGGGCTTGAAGCTGGTTCCCTACCTAACCTTGCCTAGTTCATTTCGGGGATGGCATGGCACGCTTTTTGGCACAGCAGTGTGGACAGGCCTGAATTACTTCTGGAAAAGCCCATCACATCACTGGAACCTTGAGTCAGAGGTGCTGGTGACACATGGGACTTAGTGATTTGGTGAGGGCTATTGGCACTAAGTGCTATCAGTGGTGGAGAGGATTCCCACCCTGAGGACAGAGCCCAGCCCAGTGTACTCCGACTCTTCCTGCCTCTGAGCCCGAGGACTTGTGATCCCCACCGGGAACTTGTGATCTCCACGTGTGGTCAGAAAGGCACTGTGTGCATCTCCTAATACTCACAGGACATCATCTGTCTCCTGGGCCTCTGCGTGGTCAGGGCAAGGGACCAGGAGAGGTGAAGGGACTTCTCTAAACTGTCTGGGTCACTGGGGACCAAGGGTGTCCCCAGGTACACCTATCAGCCTGCAGATGGTCATAGGGGTCGGGCTACTAGACAAAGGTGAGAAGAGGGGCCGGAGTGTACCTGAGAAGGGGGTCTCAGGGAAAATAAACAGCAGCGACCCATCTGTGGCACTGTAGAAGGAGAGATGACCAGCTTCATAGTCCAGAAAGATCCCCACACGCTTGGGAGGATCCCGTAGGGGGGAGAAGGCCCGCTCGGTGGAATTATAGAAACTCCCCAGGAACACCAGAATCCAGAACCCGTTGCCAGTTGACAGCTCCCCCTTCTCCTTTCTGTTGACATTTTCTTTACATACACCAAGCGCCCAGCTGGTACGGTCCCCAACTTCTACCTCCCAGTAATGGCGGCCAGAGGTAATGCTTTCCTGGCCTAGCACGCAGGGGCCTGGGTCAAACCGCTCCGGGCTGTCAGGCAGGGCCTGCCGCTGGTCACCACGCTGCACACTCCTCCGGTCCTCAGATAAGACCAGCTCCGGATTGGCGGTGTCTGGGTCCAGAGTTATGTCCCCTGTGGAGAAGCCCGAGGTCAACCACACTCCCAAGTCAGCCCCCCATCTGCTCTGGCAATCAGCCAAACCTTCCCCTGACTGTTGGCTGGAGCCTCATGTTGAACTAACTATTCCCAGTGAAGAACTTCACCTCCATGGGAAAAAACACCTATTCTATCTTTACCCAGAATGTTCTAGAAACTAGACCCACATCTACTTCTGATGATGAGAGGGCATTCTGACTGCCTGCTTACTACACAGTCGAGGGTGACCTTGAAGTGTAGATCTTTCTGTTCCCCCAAGTCCTGACCACTTTTTACGTTTGTTTTTTTTTCTTTCATTCCCCAATGGAGGACTGGGTTTGGGTGGCAGCGGCACCCTGGGCCCTGTAGGATTCTAACAGGGACAGGCTCAGGAACTTCCCGGACCACAGTCTCAGGAGACTTCTGGTCTACCTACCTCTGGGCCTGGTGTGCCCCCACCCCCAAGGCTTAGCAACAGAGTCCATCCCTGGCTCCTGGAAGGCCTGACAACATGCTCTGCCAGTCATAATGGTCCCCTTACATCACACCTGAACTTCTGCTGTTAAGATGGTTCAGATGGGGCCTGCTGATGATGTCAGGAGGAGGCTGGTCACCACAGCCAGCTGTGGGACAGAAGAATGTGCACTTCAGCCTCATTCACGGGCTCCAGGAGAGGAGAGGAGGCAGGAGTCAAGTTTGCTCATAATGATCTGGCACACTGTACCCACAGAACAGAGCCTCCCCCAAAACTCCTTAAAGGTGGGGATCCAAGGAGATACTGAGCTGGGGAGCTCATCAAGGTGCCAGGCAGGAAGTGTCCAGTAAAGACGGAAGGCTCCGTGCCTATCTTCCAGCCTTGTCCACGCATCTCTTTTTTGTTGTTTTTTGGTTTTTGTTTGTTTGTTTTTGTTTTTTTGTTTTTTGAGACAGGGTTTCTCTGTAGCTTTGGAGCCTGTCCTGGAACTCGCTCTGTAGACCAGGCTGGCATCGAACTCATAGAGATCTGCCTGCCTCTGCCTCCAGAGTGCTGGGATTTAAGGCATGCATCACCACTGATCAATCACACATCTCTTTCTTAACTGCAGCTTTTGTAACAGTTACTACTAAGCAAAGTGTCTCCTGGATTTTGTGAGCCACCCTAACAAATTATCTGACATTAGGTAGGGGCTGTCCTCACAACCCTTTGGAGGAAGAGCCGGGAGACAGAAATATGGGCACCCCTGGGTCTTGGAAGTGTCATTGAAGTAGGGCAGTCTTGTGAGGCTGGGCCTGATGGAGAAAGGCTTGGTTTGGAAATAGCCATGCATGGTAATATGTCTAAAGCAGAAGGAAGTTTCTAGAACAGCTGCTCTAAGCTACTGGATCCATGACAGCTCTGCTCCCAGGACTGAACACCTACCTCGGAACCTCCGCAGGATCTCCACCAGCCCTGGGACCCGGCACACGGTCCTCAGCTCCATGGGCACCACCTCTGGAGGCTGCAGCTTCACATCCTGCACCCTACAGGGGACAGCTCAGCTTCATGCCTGGGGCCAGCAGCTGGGCCCCACCCAAACCCTGCCCGGCTGCCCAGGCTCATACCTGCATAGGGCTTCCTTAATGTCCTGTAGAAGGAAGGGTACACTTGTTACCAAGGCTTGTGACCTCATCCTGGGTCTCCCCAGATCATTCCAGCCCCATTTGGCAAAGACACACACACACACATACACACACTCACGCACGTGGGATCAGGTCATAGGCCTGCGGAGAAATGTCCTGGAGGGTAGACCAGGTCCAGATCAAGCTCTGCCTCTTCCTTTCACAGAAAATGATGGGTCACTGCCTACTTTGTCCACAGAATCCCATGTAGCAGGGCTCCCTGCTACTCTTAGGACAGGACAGGCACATGTGCTTGCCCCATGAATGGGAGTGCTGTGTCAGGTGAGGCCCCCACTAAGAGCCCAGCCCTGTGCCCCCACTATGTGCCCACTGTGTCCTCTGCCCCCTCTCCTAATACTGTCTCCAAGGTCCCACAGATGCCCTGGCTTGGCCCCACGCCTTGTTCGTCCTAATCTGCACCAGCACTGCAGCCAGCAGCCAAGCTGTGTCCCTCCCTCCTCCAAACCTTGGAATGTAACTGTATTTCAAGATACAGTCTGTCGAAAATTACTATTAGATACATCCCTATTTTTTATTGATCAGAGAGGCTCCAAATGCCCCCACTACCACCAAACACAGGCTTACTACTGCTCTTGGTTACCTACCACAAATAGAAGGTAAGCCTCTATTGTTGAAGACACACACTTTGGTCGCAGGTCATAGAGAAATCAAGTTGAATGGACCTGGAAATTACCTCCCTGGTGGCTAGCTGTCAGAGGACCAAAGTCATCAACGGACTCACTCAAAGGTGGATCCTAGTGCAATGCCAACCTATGAGGCAAGATGTGCCCACTGCGAGAATAGTGGCACGGAGGCTATGGGGTAACCAACTGCTTTTTCACTGGATTTGAGACCTGCTCAGCAGGACAAAGGAATTTATGCCTGTATGGCTAGGGAGGCCCTAGGCCCTAGAGGGGAACCTACAACTGTGGATTTGCTAGACAGACATTTGTCAAACCACTTTCTAAATGTTTATGTTTCTATCTATAGGTAAGTACTGCCCTCAACCTTGGCTAGAGAAGATTCTCTTTGCAGGAGGCAGGAGGCATTGCAGAGCCTCAACACTAGTCAAGGTCCCGAGAATGCTCAACACGTCATTTCTGTCCGCATGGGCATCCCCACGAGGGACATCACAGGAGGGAGCGGAGGATGGAGAGAAATGCTGGGAAATGCTGTCTCTGGACCTGACATGCCCACTGGACTTAGGAATTCACAGCAGCCGTGGTTACCCGCACAAGACCAAGCCAGTCAGGAAGTCCAGCATGACAGGGGAGGGCTCATTAGGTGACTGCCAGGTTGTCTAGCACGTATGGAGTGAGAGAGCAGACAAGGGAAGAACAAATGCTGGGGTGGCGGGGAGTAGGGCATAGGTGTATGAAACTTAAAAAAATTCTTTTTGCTTTTCTTTCTTTTCTTTTTTTTTTTTTTGTTGGTTTTTCAAGACAGGGTTTCTTTGTACAGCCTTGGTTATCCTGGAACTCACTCTGGAGACCAAGCTGGCCTTGAACTCACAGAGATCTGCCTACCTCTCTCTGCCTCCTGAGTGCTGGGTGCCACCACCACCCGGTGAGAACCAATAAAATTTCTTTAAAAAAAAAAGTCCCAGCAGGGAGGTGATGTTGCACACCTTTAATCCTAGCACTCAGAGGTTGAGGCAGGCAGATCTCTGTGAGTTCAAGGCCAGCCTGGTCTACAAAGTGGATTTCAGGACAGCCAAGGCTATAAAAATCCAGGGAAAAGAGGAGCAGGAGGGGAGCAGGCAGTAGTGGGGTACAAGTGGGGGAAGGATGGGGGGGCACAGGTGCAGCTAGGCAGCCTGGTGCTGTGACATACGAGTGGATGGCCAAACCCACCACATACAAAAACAAATTCAAATCTGGTATTCACACAGATCTCTGCACCCCTAACTCCAAGTCACCCCTTCTTCCTAAAACCTTCCAGCATTTTGTTTTCCTATAGCCCAGGAGGGTGACTGTGGCTAACAACCTGTACCTGATCACGTCTGATGAATCACAAATGGGTTTGACTTTTCGTGTTTCCTGTCTGGACCAGTGACTCTCACTAGTTGCTCACAAGAGTATGAGCACCTTATCGTGGGTACACCGCACACGCATGCACGCATACACACACCACACACAAAAAACCTTTCCCTAACAACATACAGCAATGTGTATTTATCTTTGAGAAGGAGCATGAGATTTGAATAAACTTAGCATGCGCACGCGCGCACGCACACGTTAGGTGTGTCAGTGCATTTAATCTGCTCTACCGGCATAGGCCTCTGTCTCCTTCCTCTCTGTTCCCCTGGTCTTCCCTTCAAGAGCTCCCAGAGACATTTCTATTTGGCAGGCTCTAGCCATCTGACAGCTTGGTAAAGGTCAAAATCCTTGGGTGTCTCTTTCCAGTGAGCCACAATCCTGCTATGGACCCAGCACCTGGGCCCCATAGGGAGCCTCTGTCCTACATGGAAGGCAAAGGGCCAGTCTTAGATCCCACATCTACATACCAGGAAGATGGTATTGGGGTGTCGGGTGGCACAAAGCACAGCCAAGTCCCTAAGGAAGGGCAACGGTGACCCCCACAGCTGCACTCAGCAGTCACCCCCTGAATCCCATCAATGCCCACTTGACAAATGGGGAGATTGAGGCCCTGAGCCTGTTGAAGGGTCCTAGAACTGACTGCACACTGTTCATGTCATCTAGACTGCCCTGCGACAGAGGGCAGAGGGACAGAGTGTTCTGGTTTGGGGGAAGTGAAGAGAAGCCAAGATTCAGGGCGGAGCAGAACTGAGGCAAACACCTTGGGGATAACTTTGAAAAAAGCATCAAAGAAGAAGCGAGGTGCAAAGGGACTGGCTACATTTTGAGATACATATGGAAATTTAATCCCCACCACGAGGTCTTCTGAGGAGGACTTTTCTGAAGTGATTTGTCCTAGTGGTCCCGAGAGCCCCTATCAGAGGCTGCTGCCTGACCTTAACTCCCCAATCTCACATTGCTGTAGCAGAAAATGAGGGGGACGACCCCCCACAAAGATAACCAGACATTCAAGGTGTGAAAGGGTTCGGGTGTGAGTCCTACTTAGCTCTCAGGGTCCAGGAGCAAGGATGAGTAACCAGCGAGGGACAGAAGCACCCCCCTGAGCTAAACGAGTCCTATCCTGTCCCCCAAAGTACACGGGCTGGCCTACATCCACTCTGCTGTGTCCACAGAGAACAGCCTGAGAAGATGGGAAGCCTTTGCTGGGACTCCTTTCACAGTCTGCCTCACAGTGTGCCCTCGTTTCAGGCCTGTACATTCAACTGACTGGGGGTTGAAAGTAAAATCACATCTGGACTGAACACATGACATTTACCCTTCCCATTATCCCTTAAAAATGGCGCAGCAGCTGTTGAGAGCGTGTTCTGAATACTCAGACTCTCCGGTCAGCCCACAGCAACGGAAGGCAGGCAGAGGATGTGCATAGCTGATACACAAACCCTGTACCCTTTCATATAAGGAACTGGCGCATCCCCACTGGGAGCCTTGGGGGCTGGCATCCCTCTCTGTGGACATCAAGGGCTACTTCTCTTTCTTTTATTCATCACACCGAGTGCTGGGTGGCAGAATGCTGGGACACCCGTCTTAGTCGCTGTGATATTTACAGAAGACGGGCAGGCCAGGCTCTCTGTAGACTCGAGTCTGTTATGGACAAGCTCGGCCAACACTTTCCCATTCTGAATCCTTTGCCAGCTCATCCCCCTCACATGGAGCACAGTAGGAAATACCAGGCCTGCGTGTGGCCAGTGGTGGAGGCAGAAGGCAGGCAAGTGGCTGGGACTTGGGGCTGCACTGCCTGCCCCGTGCTCACCCTGCAATAGGAAGGAGCAGACCCTGTGTGTCTGGAGAGGAAGCAGCGTGCCCAGCAGTGGGGTGAGGGTGTTCCCCTTGGGAGTACCGTGGAGCTCCGGACATTCCGCCCAGCCCACTCACCTGCAATAACCCCAGCGCTGGCAGCTGGCAGCGGTTCTCAAGCTCCGAGATGAGGGCTGCCAGCTGTGTGCTTTGCTGGCCAAGTCTCGTGGCACCTTCGCGCAGCCGTGGCAGGACCTCCAGCTCCTCTTCATCCAGCTTCTGCAGCAGTTGCTGCTCCTCCTCTGCCAACAGGCGGCGCAGCCTCTCAAACTCGCCCAGCACATTCTGCCGCTGGCTCTCCACCATCTTCTGTAGGGCACAAGAAAGACAGCTGAGGGTGAGGCCTGATGCCAGACCAGAGACTGACCATTTGAGGGTGCCCATACCCCAAATCCACCACCCTAGGCTGATCAGACACAGAATAGACCATCAGGAGCTGTCTAGACCCCAAGAGCTGACAGCGCACCAATCTGTCATCGGTGGCTGCCCAGATACACCGACAACTCGGGGCGAGATTCACAACCCAAACCCACCCCTTGAGCCAGCCGACCTCCAATCTACCACCTGTGGCTACTCAGACTCAAGATCCATTCCTGAGCCCAGCCACACCCAACATCTGTCACAAAGGCCCCAGATGTCAGCCAGACCAAGCTGCCATTGCAAAGCTAGATACGCTAACGCCAAATACCTCCCTGACCCCTAAATACACTATGGGAGACCTCCCCATACCTGGCCTGCTCCTGACATCCATCCAGATCCATTCTTGGGATCCCTCATGTCTGCTCCCTCTATGACCCTGAACTCAAGCATGTCAGGACCCCAGGAAGGGCAGAAGGACAGAATCAAACTTTAGCATCCTCGATGACACACACACACACACACACACACACCCCGGCCTGACCACAGGGTGTCTCGGGCTAGTCTGGCATCCAGCTACTGACTCAATGCTCCCTCCTTCACCCCGGACCCAGCACCTGCCTGCCACAAGGCACAGGTTTCCTCAGCCTGGGCTTGGAACAGCATCGCATCCTCCATTTGTTTCCGCAGGTGCTCCAGTGACTTCTCCAGCCTCCCCTGGTGGGATGGAGACCAGGCGGTGCCATGAGAATCCTGACTGGCATCGGGCCCTATGGGGGGGGCCCAGACACAGAAGTCTGCCTCTTCCCTCCTGACCAACCTCTTCCCCATTAGGCCAAATGAAATTTGTCCGGATAATGGCAGGATACAATGCTCCCCAGTGGCAGGTATCCTCCTGATTTGGCAGTATCCCCTTTAGTGACAAAAGCTACCCCTCCCCCAACTTACCAAATGTCAAGGTTCCTCCTTATTTTCGGTTCTAGCCCTGTGACCCTATGTCAGTTCTGCTGGCCTCTACAGAGTAGACAGCTTGTTCCCTGCTTGGTGGGCCACCCAGGCTCCCTCAACAGGACACACCCACCAAGCTGGCACTGAAGACTGAGCTTCCCTCCTCCCTCCAAGTCACATCTCCCTCCTCTTCACGTGTGGTCATAAGGGGTCACAGCAAGTCAGAGGCTAAGATTTGAGTGTTCCCCAAAATTCCTAGGTTGAAAACCTGATCACCTAGGTGATGAGCAAGACTTTTGGAAGGTGACTGAGATATGAGAGTAAGGCCCTCTGGATAGGATCTCAGAGTTCCTGCTTCTTCCACGGGAGAACACAGCAAGAAGGGGGCCACTTGTGAGCCGGGAAGCAGTCCTTACTAGACACATCTTGCCCTTGGACAGCCTCCAGGGCTGTATGCCACAGCTGTCTGTGGTTAAGACAGAGGTGGGAACGTACCACGGGGGCTCAAACCAGATGCAGATGTGACTTCCCATCCCACCTTTCCTCCCAGTGCCTCGTCTGGGTTGGATCTGATCCCGTTTCCATTTTCACGTCCCTGCAGTTTTGTGTACCCCAGAATGGCAAGCATTCCTATGAACAGGTCAACTGGGTAGCGTGTGTTTGTCTCCAACAGGGTCTGTTTATATCGACCCAAACCTTATCAACTCCAGGCCTGGACAAGGTGCTAGAGGAAATTCTGCTGTCAGTTAGGGAGGAGAGGTGGAACACCCAGCTGCCAGCTGGGCTCGGCTGTGATCAGGGCTATGGCAGAAGCCCCGGGCCTGTCCCAGATGCTGTGTAACTTCTCTTCTCGCTTGGCCCCCTCATTATGTCCACCTCCAGCTTGTGATCCAGGTTCTGTCCATGTCTTTCCCATGTTTTCTCCTGGAACACAGGGCCTCACACGTGCTAAGCAAGTGCCTTACCAGAGTTACATCTAGCCCTCTCTCTATGTTGTAACAGGGACTGGCTTTGCACTTACTCTGCAACCCAGGTAGGGCCTGAACTTTGATTTCCCTGTCTCAGCCTTCTGAGTAGCTGGACAGACATGAGCCACCATACCCAGCCATTTTCTCATAAAAAAAAAATCCTTATTATCTTGATTACATGTATGTCTGCAAGTGGGATGTACACCTCAGGGTTCATGCCTGTAGAAGGCAGACATGTCAACTCCCCTTAGAGCTTGGGTTACAGGTAGCTATGAGCGGCCCAGCATCAGTGCTGGGAACTGAACTCGGGCAATCTGGAAGAGCAGTAAACTCTAACTACTGGAGACATCACTCCTGCCCCCATTTCCCCATTATCCGTGCTGAGGTCAGGGACAGCATTTTAAACAGGGTGACCTCGTGAAGCAGCAGCAAAAGCTTCAAGTTCTGGTTGCCCTGAGATAGCCTGGATTCTCCCCTCAGCTTCCAGTTCCTGCCTATGTGAACCCTCCTCCCACCTCTCTGAGTTTACTGCAGAACTGGAGGCTCTCCTCTGGGTACTACTCACGCATGGCCCCGGGAGCCACAGCCAAAGAGTGAACTTGTCACCAGAGCCATGGAAGCCAGCATGGCCCAGGGGACCCCATGCCAAGCTCCGATGAGTGAAGGAATGGCAGAGCCACTGATCACAGGTAAAAGCCGTTTGCTGACTTCATGGTGTCCCTGTTAAACTGTGTCCCCATTCGCAAACCTGCCCAGGTGCTGTGAGGTTTAGGTGGAGGTGAGCGCTTCTGCACAGACACAGATATAGGCAGGCAGAAGGCAGAGTTCTGCAGGAGACACTATGTCTTTAGCGTCCTACTTCCTAGACCTAGACAAGTGCTGAGACCGGGAAGTCCAGGGCTCTTTCTGGTAACTCCACCTGTTTGGAAAAAGCCCTAGGGTAACGGCTTCTCTGAGTATTTCTTTTTCCTTGTGACGCCCTATGCAGAAGAAAACGCTATTTGAGCTGTAACTTTTCTCCTGTTGATCTGTCTTGGCAGCTTAATTGTCAAGCTCAGACAATGACCCTAACAAGAAAGAGGACAGGCTTTTCTTCTTCTAATAGAGCAGTTTTAGTGTTGCCCTGCCAGGATTTATCATGTCACTTCTGGAAAGATGTGGGTCCCTTTCAGCACCATCAAGGGGCTTGCGGTGGCAGAAAGGTAAACCCACTGAACCAATGAATCCGGTAAGGCGCAAGCAAGACGAAAACCACAGGGATAGCTCTGTTTATAAGTTTCGATCCCCTGTGCTGAAATCCAAAGCAAAGGAGACTTGGTGCCTGCTTATTCTGGTGACCTGAGTTCATGCTGGGATGGTAACATATTGGCCGAGTGTCAACTCTGACGTCAGCCAAACTGTTAATCTCACAGCCACAGCGGCGCCTTCAGTTCTCCCAGCCCAGTCAAGACTGACTGCCAGCACCCGGTTTTCCCGGAATGCCGGTGCAATCGCATCCTGGGAAAAGACAGGCTACACTCTGACCACCTCACGGGACCAGGATAACTGTAACTTACACTCCCTCACCCGAGGAGGGACAGTGACGGGACTTCCCTTCGCTCCAGGCACGGACCGGTTTGCACCCGGCAGAACGCACCTTGAGGTCTTCGGCCGCGTCCTGCAGCGGTCGTACCCGGTGAGCCCAGTGCTCTGAGCGCTCGCAGGTGGGACACAGCAGGCAGAGGTCGTCGCCGCAGAAGGTGGCCAGCGGCTCGCGGTGCGCCGCGCACACGCCCTGCGGGACTGGCGACGGCGGGTGCAGGCGCCGGGCCATTTCTGCCATTTTGGCGAGCGGGCGGTTGGGTCGCAGGTTCCTCTGCGCCGACAGCTCGCGGCACTCGGGACACGCATACGGGCCCTCGGGCTGGCCCCAGCAACGTCGGATGCACTCGCGGCAGAAGTTGTGACCGCAGTCGGTCATCACCGGGTCGGTGAAGTAATCGAGGCAGATGGCGCAGGTGGCCTCCTCCTGGAGGTTGGTGGACAAGTCTGGGGCCGCCATGGTGCGGGTGGCAGCGCCTGGACCAGGCTCTTGGCGGTGCACGGCGATCAGGCTACTCCGCTTGAGTGGGCTGAAGGGGGAACCGGCTCGGGACCAGGTGAACACACTCCCGGCCTCCCGTGTAGTGGGTATGCCCGGTACTAGGCTCGCAGACTTCCGCCGGAAGAGGAACCGTGGCGGAAGCAGGAAAGTTTTTTTTTTTTTTTGGAACCCGCTTTTGTCCTGGATTGGCCGCTGCTTGTCACACGGCCTGGAGGTGGGACCGAATTGGAGCACATTAGAGCGCCTATTCACGGTGACAGGTCTCCGCAGGGGTGTCTCCCGCTCCCCAAGGCTGCAAACTTTGGCCGCAGGTCCGGAAAGGGATGTAGAGGAGTACCGAGGCACAGGACGACCCCGAGGACGTGCAAACACATCCAAGCGGTGGGTGATGGAGTTGGTTTCCCAATGCGCTTTCACCCTGTGTCCACAGCCCTCAGCACCCCTGGACAGTTGTCGCTCAGACACCCCCCAACACCACCCTCATGTCTGGGGGCAAACCCGAAGCGATCAGGGATAGGAAACGAGAAACGGTGTCCGGCCGTGGGTCCAGAAGGGTCACAGTGAAAACCACTTCGGAAATGCGCGCGTTTGCCAGGGTGCCAGTAACTTGTAACTGGAATGGGAAGCGAGGGGTTCTTCGGAGAGGGAATGATAGGAAAGGGCACTTGGAGGAAGGAGTGAGGAGCCCTTCCTAATCATCTTAAGGGGGTGGGGGGCGGGAGCGAGCTCCACCTTCTCTGTGAAGGATCCGAAGGCCAGAGGGCACTAGGAACCAGGACATCAGCAAGCTTTGGGGCGAGACCAAAGCTAACAAAACAGAAGACCAACTTGCCCGGTGAGCAAGTTCACTCGGAAATGTCGGGGCCCTTTCCAAAGTTACCCTCATTTAGCATCTTATCAGTAGTCAGTTCAGAATTTGAGCATTTTAATCGTGGTTGTATTTTGGGAAATTGTCCTGCTAGCACAGGTATTGGCTCTCGGCACTCCCAGAGAAAGCCTGGGTAGGTAGCCACGGTGGTGAAGTGCCCTGACTTCCGGGGAACCCAAGGCACGCCCAGGGACTGTGTCTGGTTCCAAGCCTCTATCCCTTCACCCACATGGTCACTGTGGAGATGACCATCTGGCCCGACTTTGGAGTTCCCAAGCAGAAGAACGGCAGCAGCGGCCCAGGGAAGGCAGCCTGGGAGAAGCTATGCAAGTGACACCCATCGTTCACACTGTAGAAGGACACCTCCCCAGCCTGGAAGTCCAGGAAGATGCCCATGTGGCTGGGAGGCTCAGTGAGTGTGATGGGAGTGGAGTCGGGTAACAGGGACAAGTGCTTCTTCCCCTTGGACAGCTGCACTACCCAGAACCCATTTTCCGGGGATTTGGGCACCCTGTCCTTCCGGCTCACGTTGTCCCTGCACACGCCTAAGGCCCAGAGTGCATCCCCGGTAAGATTCATGCCCACTTCCCAGTAGTGCCTTCCAGAGGAAAAGCTCTTCTGTCCCACAGCGCAGGGGTAGGCCACGAACCGGTCCTTGCTGTAGGGGGTGCTGCCCTCTGGTGGTGGGCTCAGGTACCGCCTTTGGCGGCTCTCGTACAGGAGGAGATAGGGGTACGCAGAGTTGGGGTCCGGCACCACATCTTCTACAGAGGGTCCAGGTGGACAGAGAAAAAGAGGTCATTCAAGGTCAAAGGTGGGAAGGCCAGAACCTTCAAAATAGGCAGGGGTGAGGCATGGTGGCCAAATGGCTCTTTTCCATACCCACTCAAAATCCTCCCCTCCACCAGTTCCAGCTGAGAATCGGGGTTACCTAAGGGTTCCACACTCTAAATCCCCGTGGACATTGATGACGGTGAGTCACTGGGGATAACTGGGGAAAGCTTAATTCAGCAGATGGTCAGACTTGGAAAGACATTAAGTACAGTTTAAGGCACTAATCTCCAGTTGGTGACTCTGATCCTGCGTGGCATCCGGGTAAGGTGGAGCGGTGTCAAGGGAACTGGGACTCGCGATTGGAGACCTGGGTGTCCGCTTACCTTGGAAACTTTTGAGCACTTCTATCTGCCCTGGAACTCGGCACACGGTCTTGATGGCCACGGGGAGGGCAATCTCTGGATACTTCACGCAGAGGCTCTCCTTCCTCCAAGGAACACAGGCTCATGTGCTCTCTGGCTCTCCGTGTGGCCCTCCCTCACCCACCTCCACCACGACCCCTACTGAGGGCGACAAGGTACCTGGCCAAGGTGTCCTTTATGTCCTGCAAACAACGGGGAGGAGAGTTAAGAGCTGGTCCCGCTGGTTACCTTTAAGCTACCTCTGTTGCCCACTGCTTTGGGACATGTCCCCTTCCGGACAGCCCCTTCCCAGATAGCTGGTTCATATGCTCCCTGGATCTTCTTCCCTTTCCCTCCATTTGACAGGCGCTAACCATCTCCTCACGGTCACAAGCCTGGGGTCAGCGGAGAGTAGGTGACAAGTTCTGCGAAACCTGCACCACTTACCTTTGCAGTAGAGGGGACAGACCACAGGGCCCCTGCTAAGCAAGCACTCTACCACTGAGCCACCCCCCACCCTGCTCTTTACCCAATACCTCCTTTGAGGCAACTAAGCCTTGGATCAGTTGTCCTTGTATGTACCACGCCTTTGTGTGTGTGTGTGTGTGTGTGTATTATAATGCCGTTTGCGAGTCTGGCATAGAAGATGCTAACAGAACAGCACCACCCTAACAACAGAGTAAGTCTGTGCTCCCCATCCATCCAAGCGACCCCAGCAGGCCACCTGCAGAGAGCTTCGCTTGAAGGAGGCTGCTCAGGCATCTCCGTGGCACAAATAAGTTGCCAGCTTCTCTGCTCCTGTGCTTCGGAGCCATTGTTAACTAAGTGTTACTCGTGCATGACCACAACCCATGGAACATGTAACCCAGGTTACACCCACAACCCATGCCCCCACAGTAGCTTTGACAGCCGAGACAGTTATTGGTGATAACACACAGACACCGTGAACTAAGGACTGGTTCACGCCCTGGGTGGATTTTATCGGAGTATCCTCAGAAGAGCATGCAGTTTAAAACCTAAGAATCCTTTGCTTTCTGGATTTTTTTTTCCCTTCAGTATTTTCAGGTTGAGCATAAGTGAAGCCATTCAGGAAGTCAAGCTGTGGATAAGGAGGGCAGGGTCTTGAGTTTTCCTTCTTTGGACTCAAGCAGCTGCGGATCCAGTTAGGGTGCATACAGCAATGGGGCAAAGAAAGAGGGCAGGGAGCACAGTGGGCACGGTTTGAGGAGAGAGAGCCTAGGGCCTCTGGAGAGTTTCTAGAGACCCAGAATCTACAAATACCATTAACCTCTGGCCTGGGAAATCCATGCATTTATAGTGTTCCCCAGTGGTTCGCTGCCTTGTCTAGATGTGGTGTGCTCCCGGCAGAATCAGGTTGGAATTTAATTGCTAGCGTCACAGTGTTGAGCAGTCACAATGTGGGCCCTTAGGAGGTGAGGCAGCCACAGGTCCCTTGAGGTAAATGGAGATGAGAGGGGGTGAAGAAGTCACCTTGCCTCATTCACACTGGCAGATGCTGGCTGACTTTTGTCATGAGGCCTTCACCAGAGGAGAGCAGTTGGTAATACCATGCTCTTGGGCTTCCAGAGCTCTGGGCTAAAACAGCCTCATTTTTTTTTTAAAAAAAATGCATTTTATTGTCTCTCCCTCAGTGTGTGTGTGTGTGTCTACTGGTGGGCACTGTGAGATGTTTGCTGTCCAGCATTGAGATGGGATGGGTAGGTGGCCCTCAGCCCAGCCCAGCCCCGTCCTGTGTGTCAGGCTGCATGCATTCTGCAAGCTCCTGGGCTGAGCGCACATCCTCAGACCATGCCCCACCTCATGGTGCACCCACAGGTTTGTGGCAGCACAGGGAAGATCCCAGGGATTCTCAGCACCCTCTGGCCTCACCTGCAGCATCTGGAGGGGATCCTGCTGGGCCTGCCCCTCCAGCTGCAACAGGAGCAGGTCCAGAGAGCTGCTTTGGTTATCCAGGAAGGTCTTGCTGTCCTGCAGCTTCCCTACGGTATCCTCTTCCTCCTTCTTCAGGACCTGGAGAAGCCGACGTTCCTCTTCCACCAAGAATAGGACCACCTTCTGGAACTCCTCCAGGATGCGCTCTCTGCGCTCCTTCACTTTCTCCTGTGGGAGTGGGATGTGCCCAGACAGGATGGCTTTCCTTCAAGGTTGCCACACAGCAGTTCTAGACAGTTGGTGACCTAGAACTCTTGGTCAAAGTTGGAAATCAGGGCCTTTGACAGAGGTCCCTATGTCATCTCTTGTTACACCCTAACAGATCAGACCCTGAGTGGCAGCATTCACACATTCAAATGTCTGTGTGTCCTGGTGTGGGTGGGTTCAGAACATGCCACCTCAAGGAAGGACACAGGCATGATTCGTAAAAAGGACAGTGGGCTCCTAATGACCAGGCTAAACGTCAGACTGGAGTTATCTCTATCCCTAAAGCTGACCAAAACTCCTAAGAAATCAGAATTTCACCACAAGAGCTAAACTTTCCAGTCAGGCCCTTCCCTCCCTCCTTGCTTTCCTCTCTCCTACAGTGGGCTGTGTGTGTGTGTGTGTGTGTGTGTGTGTGTGTGTGTGTGTATGTATGTACTTGTCTTCCTTTTTTTTTTTCTGAGACAGGCTCTTCCCAGGTAGCCCTGGGTGGCCTAGAACTGGCTCTATAGTCCAGGCTGACCTTGAAACAACAGATCTTGCTTTTGCCTCCTTGAGTTCTGGGGTCACACACGTGTGCGCCAACAAGCCCAACCCCCCCCCCCATAGGTCATTTCCTGTGAACAGGAGGAAGTCACTTGCCCAGCAGTGATAAAGGACTGTTAACCAACTGGTCATTTTTCTATTGTCTCCCTGATCCCACTTCACACAGAAGATAGCTTTGGAATGGAATGGCCCATCTGCAGCCCTTCTCAGATGCGAAGGTGCAGCCCACATTTGTTTTATGAGAAATTTGCCTGGTTCTAGAAGAAATAGAGCTATGTAAGATCTGAACTAATTTAAAAAAAATCCTTTAAAAGGGACTGGAGAGATGGTTTAGCAGTTAAAAGCACTGCCTGCTCTTCCAGAGGACCAGGGTTTCCCAGCACCCATACAGGCTCACCCATCTTTAAGTCCTGTCCTGGGGGTCCGATGCCCTCTTCTGGCCTTGTCTGGTACTGCACGCACGTTTTTCATAAACACACCCAGGCAAAATGAATTAAAATATTGTCTGAACTAGTCAGGTGCAGAGGTGCTATAGTCATAGCTAGCTGGGAGGCTGAGGCAGGAGGATCACTTAAGCCTACGAGTTTAAGGCTAACTTGAATAATTATGAAGACCCTGTCTACAAACAAAACCTTTTACATGTGGTGTGTTGTAATTTGTCCTCTGACCAACTTCATTTGTTCTAGCAGGCTCCATCACCTGAGACTCATTTTTCGTTTAAGGACCATCCTCACTATTATTAAAATCATCTTTTAAAATCCTGCTTACCTGTCTTGTGTAAACTTAATTCCAGGTCAGACACCAAACCTTCAGAGTCCAGGAACCCCTTTCCACCCTGAGGCCTCCCACCCTGAAAGGGCCCTTCCTGTCATGGGATGAGGATGGATATGGAGACACAGGATGGACGACAGCCATTGGGCACCCACCTGCCATTGAATTAAGGTCTCTTCCCCCTTGGCTTGCAGCGTCTCCGTCTTCGTCACCTCCTCCCGAAGATACTTTATGTCTTCCTCCAACTTCGCCTGGATACACAAACACAGGCCTCAGGTAAGTGGATCCCATGTCTGCTTATGTCTGGACTGTGTGGTCTTTCAGGCTGCACTGAGACCCTCTAACAGGAGCTCAGGGAACCAGACAGTCCCCACCCCCAAATAGCCTCAGTCTCCCAGATAGCTATAACTATAGCCATGCACTTCTGCACCTGGCTAGTTCGGATAATTTTTTAAAATTCATTTTGCCTGCATGTGTTTCCGAAAAAATGTGCATGTAGTTCCAGGCAAGGCCAGAAGAGGGCGATGGAACTCCTGAAGCGGGACTTAAAGACGGGCTAGCCTCTTGGGTGCCAGGAATCAAAACAAAACGAAAATCAGAGCACTTTGGCAGCGAGGTGTTCAGCACACAACACGCACGAACAAATGACCTTCAGTCAGGAAGTAAAACTGGATGACTGAAGGTTCCAGCTCCCCACTCCAGTGGCCATGCCAGGCTGTGGGCCCCGAGTTAGCCCATGAGACGTTGAGGAAAGGAGTCTTTATTGACCTGGGTTTTGGAGATTAGATCACTGTAATATACACTATATTCGTAAATTGTCTATGCTGCTTGAACTCACTGAGCAGCTGGCTTTGGAAGCAGGGTAGCCCTGCATCTATTTTACACTCGGGCATGTTTGTCTCAAAATGTCCTTGAAAGTCCCTTGTCCTGGGATGGGCTGGTCCCCTAACTGTGATAAGTAGGGGGAAAAAAACAACAACAAGCAAACTGCAAAATAGCCCAAGAATAAAAATGTGCCCTCGAGAACAACTAGAAGACAAGGCATTTTCCAGAGGTTAGGGCTGTTGATCCTGTGATAGAAAAAACGCATCATGAGGAACATCCGTGGAGAGAAAGCTCAGTTAAAACAAATTAAAAAACTCCAGCTGACTGCCTCAACTGCCCCAGTCAACTCTGCTGACGTCTCTAAGTCCCTGATTTGGCAACGTTGCCTTTTGCTCCTTTGATCAGGCTCCTCCCTCAGTTGTCTCCAACCCAAGTTGTCAGCTTGCTGTTGTGACCTCATTGGATGAAGTCTTGCGTTTCTCTACTGCTTCTGCTACTCATTGTCTTTACTTTTGCTTGCTATACACCTAATTACATCCCTCACTAATAACCGTGCTACCCTAGACCCTCCTTGGGAACAGGCAGATCTGGCATACATCTATTTTGCCCTGGGGGCAAAGGACACTTCCTTCCTGTTGCCTGGCCTCCAAGCATGCATGCGCATCTCTCTCTCTCTCTCTCTCTCTCTCTCTCTCTCTCTCTCTCTCTCTCTCTCTCTCTCTAACAGCAGTGCTCTTTTTTTAAAAAAATATTTTTATTTATTATGTATACAGTGTTCTGTCTTCATATATGCTTACTCGCCAGAGAGGGCACCAGATCTCATTGCAGATGGTTGTGAGTCACCATGTGGTTGCTGGGAATTGAACTCAGGACCTCAGGAAGAGCAGTCAGTGCCCTCAACCTCTGAGCCATCTCTCCAGCCCCCTAGCAGTGCTCTTTTTATGAACTGAAAGTCTACATTCCTCACACCTTGAGTAGAAGCCAACTTGACAGATCCCCCAGCCCCAAGCATTGATCACTAGCCCCTGGTCATTCTTCCCCAGTGCTGGCCAAGGCTCCTCCTGGACAGGAGGCCCCTCATCTTGCATTCACCTTATACTCCCTTGCAGCCTCATCCACAGGCTTCACACTGTGCACCCGGTGCTCCTGGGCCTCTCTGCAGACCACACAAATAGGGCTCTGGTCATCCTGGCAGAAGAGCTTGAGGGGCTCTTGGTGTGTCTGGCACAAGTCTCGCTTCTGCAGCCCAGGGTGCTGGCGGGCCATCTCTGCCACCTTTGTCAGTAGGCGGTTGGGCCTCAGGTTCCTCTGAAGGGACATCTCCCTGCACTCGGGGCAGGGGAAGCAGCCCTTCTGCTTCTTCTTCCCTTTCTTGGCCTTCCCTTTCTCCCAGCTCATCATGATGCAGTTTCTGCAGAAGTTGTGGCCACAGGCAGTCATCACAGGATCGATGAAGTAGTCGAGGCAGATGGAACATGTGGCCTCTTCTTGCAGCCTTCTGGCAAGTTCCACAGCATCCATGGCTCCTGGGGAGAAACAAGGGAAAGTTTCCACTGTAACCCCCTGGCAGGCAGAAGCACAGAACTGGCACCCCATGGCTGCCTCCTCTGTTGCTCCTTCATGGATGAGGAAAAACGCTGGTGTCCGAATGTGGCATACAAAGACACTCTGAACAAATGCTAGCCAGACCCCTGAATCTTGGCTGCTGCGTGTGAACTTGGTCCCTAAGTCAGCTTAGCCACAAGCTCCTTCCCATGCCTTCTGGGGGTCCCCAGCTGTTGTGCATCTGCAGTCAAGTCCCGCCTCAGCCCTAGGGCCACACTTCCACCCCAAAAGGCTGCCACGGAGTCAAGTGCCAGAGTACTAACGTTAGCAAATCCCTGGTAAAGCAAAGGAACTTAGAAAGGAAGGGCGATCCTTTCCGTTAAGGTGCAACACAGAAATGACAACACAAAACACACAGACAGAGGGGCTCCATGCAGACACATGGACACAGGAACAAGGGGCTGCGTGTAGACATGAAGACACATGTGCATACAAACTTGCACACGGGTAAGCATGTTTGTAACTACACATGAACACATCTACACAGAAAACATGTGCAAGCACACTTCCACAGCGACAAGCACAGGCATGTGAACACACACACATGAAAGGATTCAGGAATAAGACTATAAAAACGTAGATTCCAGAAATAGGAATGTAAAAATAAAAAAATATAAAGTTGTAAGCCTAGGAGAATGAGAACAGACGTCAGCAGCTTCCTCAGTAGCTTAAGGATTAAACTAGTAACAGCGGGTTATTTCACTTTACAACCCATAGCTCTATTTACAAGGCCAAAGCATCTCTCTGCAAACTGAGAGCTAGCCTACGGATATGAGCTGAGTCAACTTTTAGGAAATAGATATATGACCTCTGGGTTACGCATTATCCCTGCTATGTGAAACTGGCAGCCTCGAAGGGAAGACACAGGGCTTCAGTAAACACTATCTGGAAGTACCCAGGAAGACAATAGGCTAAGCACAAACATTAGTTTAACTGAAAAATGAAGATTGTAAAGTAAGGTAATTTGTATCTGAGTTTTACCTTGAGATTATGTGAGAAGCTTTTTACTATCTTCTAAGTTCGCAGCCTAAGAACCACTTATTCTAATTTATTAACCCTCTGATATGACTAGCAGTCCCTTTTTCTGACTAATTGCTAAAGACATCTGTTTTCTTGCAATTAGTGACTTTCACTGTAATCTGCTCTGAAACATATTTCAGGATAGTTGCCTAGTTACCCACTGACGTTAGAACCCACTCCCCCTTAGGGTCTCCCTTGACTAACCCGCAGTTGGGGCAAGATCATAAAAATTCCTTTGTTTCAGCCCTAATGCTTGGTGTCCCTACTATAAAAAGTGGGTTCAGAAACCGGCCGTTTGCCACAGCCTAACAAACACCATCTCTGGCTGTGGTCTCAGCTAGCTGATGAGCTTCTGTGCCCCGTGTTGTTATTATTATTATTATCATTAATTTTTAAGTTTGCTTCTGGTTTTCCTGGAATCTGGTTTCTGGAATAAAGTTTACTTCTGGTTTATTAGACTTTGGTGGTCTGTCCCATCTTTGTGTGACCCCCCTGGACCCAACAACACACACACACACACACACACACACGTTCATAAACACATGTACAATGCACTGGCTCCCTGGAGTCCTCCTACCCCAGGCAGTGGAGACCCTGAGCTGCCCCCATCCTCTTTCCCAAACTCCCTATTGAAAGTTCAGAAATGAAGCTGACCCAATACTTCCTTCCTGTCCCCTCTTCTCAGTCCTTAAAGTCAAGGCATTTTCGGACATTCCTGAGTGGTTGCCACGTTAGTTTCATCTGAACTTTCTGGGAGCAGAGCACATGGCATTAGCTCCTCCTGAACCTCAAGAGCCCTGAGGGGTGTACCGCTGATTACCTGATCAGAACGGGAGGGAGGGCCAAAGGGGCAAGGGGACCTCGAGGTTCTTGGTTACCTAAAGTCCTTTGTCAATGAGGGTTCATCTAGGAGACCTATGCGGTCAGAGTGATTCACGGTTGAAGCCTACAGTTTGAAGTGTAACCTTTGATGGGGACAGGATGGCTGGCTGAGACGGAAGAGCACTGCGAACTTGTAGTATAGGAGGGGCCCGTAGAGTCTCGGCTCAGGGGGTGCTGGGGAGTTCTCTGGGTGGCGAGTACTCACAGGGAAGGAGTCTTGCACTGCGCCAGATGCCAGGGCAGGTGCGTCGCGTAGGGAGAAAGGCTGAGTTTGCCCCTTAGGACTAGGAGAAGTCAGGGGCTAGGGCAGAGGGGCTTTGTGACGTCAACGCACGCAAGCGGGTTCCCTAGCAAAAGAGCCGCGGGGGGCGGGGCTGAGACTGCTGCAATGCGGAAGGATGGAGGGGGGGGCCTCACTGGCGAGGGGTGGGACCAGCGAGAAAGGGGCGGGGACAGATCAATGGATGGCAGAAGATGAGGGGTGGGGTTCATCATTCCGATGGGGCCTTTGTGACCTGGTTGGTTCTGTAGGGAAGGTGTGGGATTTGCAGGGATGGAGGCCAAGAAAATAGAAAAGGGAAGGTTTAAAAGTTGAGGCTGAAAGCCAGGCTGTGATAGCGCACGTCTTTAATCCTGTCACTCGGGAGATTAGAGGCAGGTGGACCTCTGAGTTTGAGGTCAGCCTGGTCTACAGGCCTATAGGAATTCCAGAACAGCCGGGGCAGGCTACACAGAGAAACCCTGTCTCGAAAAGCCAAGAAAAAAAGAAGGGGGGGGGTGAGGAAGAGGATAAGTAGTTGGGGCTGGGTCTTTAAGGACAGGGCCTGGCTTGGGGTCCTTGGACTCGCCAACCCTAGCTCTCCTACTTTGTCAGCTCCTAGACCAGGGAGGAAGGAAGCAGCTGTCCTGGTGGACGGTAGGGAAGGTTACTGCCAGCATTTGCAGGATTTTGTCTGTGAGATTGTCCGGCTTGTGTAGCACTGGCTGTACTGAAAACCTTGGCAGGCTCCTGCCTCAGCTTCTCCGTTCTCCAGGTGGGAACCGCCAAATGGGTTCTCAGGGTGACTTTGATGTAGTGGCCCAGCATGCTCATTTCAACTGAGAAACTGGCGGGAAAGATAAAGCTGAGGCTGGGATTATCGGGGTAAAGGGAAAAGAAGGAGACAGGGGTCCCTGGATGGCTAAGCAGCACCGGGATGTCATCCCCATGGCTAGACAGCCTGGCTCTCTGTGGAGATGGTGGCTATAGGTTAGATCACTGGCTTTCCCAGAGCTGGCTGGGCTACAATGTACCCTGGGCAATCTCCTCCCTGGCAGGTGTGGACAGCAGTCAGCGGGAAAGCAGCAGACTCTTGGAGATTAGGGGTGGGTGTGGGGTGCTGAGCCCTGCCTTCTGATGGCCGTGGGTGCCTCATGTCCACCAGCGAGTGGATTCAGGATCCTGAGCCTGCTCACATTTGGGAAAAGGAACCACAGAATTGTAAAGGAAGTAATTTTTTAAACCAAGCAAACAGATGTCAGCACTAATGAACACACCCTCCCACCCCATCACTGTCCCCATATCAACTACCTAGACAGCATCTTGCTGATCTTGCTAACTGCTCAAGTTCCCGATTGAGAGATTTTTCTTGCAGAGCAGAATGTTTTCATCTGTGGGCAAACCTCTGGGTTTTTGTTTGCACTGTAGGCATTTATAACTTATTATTTATTTAATTGTGTATGGGGGGAGTGCCATGGCACACATGTGGTCGTCATTAAAATAAAAGCTAGCAGAAATTGATTCTCTCCTTCCATGTGCATCCTAGGGGTCAAACTCGGGTCACATCAGGCTGGCAACAAGCCCCTTTACCTGCGGAGCCACCTTGCCAGTCCAGCACTGCCGGGATATACAACAGTTACCCCTGCTCGGAATAGCTTTTTTTCCCTTCTAGCTGTTGCCAAGGGCAACGCTGCTTTAATGCCTTTGGTTGTTTGCTGTCCTCCTTTCTCCCTGTCACAGGATTCGGGGCTAGCCTGTGACACGGGACACTTGAAGAGAGTCAGCTCTCAGCACACGCTAACTTACCAGGATAATCTGTATGATACACTACCCCGTGAGTGCTTGTTGGAATTCTGCTGGAATATCCTCTACAATGCCGTGCCACCACAGAGTGGTACGATTAAGAAGTGGTAGAGGCAAGTGTGTTCGGATGCCTGAGTGTGTCCACGAAGGGCATGGGAATGGTAGACATTCCCCGTCTCGTCTTTTTGCCCACGAGGTGAACATCATTACCTCCAGTCAGTCATGTTCCTGATGACGGGACAGCATGAGCCCCAAAGCAAGGAGAGCATGCATGCTTAACAATTCTGATTTCTCTATTGCCATCTGTGTGCAAGGGGACCTTGTGTGCTTCTACAGTGTATATGGGTCTGTATATGAGAGAGCATTGCCCTTGGAGGCCAGAGGTGTAGAGACCCTGGAGCTGGAGTTACAGGTCCTTGTGGGCTGCCCCACGATATGAGTGTTGGAAACTGAACTTGGGTCCTCTGCAAGAGCAGCAAGGGCTCTTAACCAGCTCAACATAAATGGTCTGTAAATAAAATACAAAGTCCTAATGACCTGTTCCCTATCTAAGAATTGAGCAGCCCAGAGGAAGGACCATCCAGGGTCAGCGACTCCCAGATGCCACTGCAGCCTAAAATACAGAAAAGGGTAGGCTGAGTTCACCTTTGAAATAAAAAAGGCTCTTAGAAGAGACAGACACACCGAACACTCTGGACCAAGAGAGGGAGAGGGGCTTGAAGAAAAGGCATAAATTGCTGAGGTTGTCTTGGTACAGCACAGGATACACCAGATCCAAAGGACACACTCAGGGGCCAACCTGCATGGCACCGTTCATTTGCAAGCATGTGGAATTTTTCCTCTGGAGTCTTTTCAGCGTTATTAACTTACAGGAGGTTGGAGGAAAGAACGTTAGACTTCAGCATTCTCTAGATGATGCTGTGCCCCTCAAGCAAGCAACAGAACTTTTGAGTCTGTTTCCACACATCTGATCGGGATAGGGCACTTTACAAAATGGGGTCTCGGGAACATGGTCCCCAGTGACTGGCTGATCTAAGGCCAGTCCAGCACCTCAGATCCGAGCTGGTGATCATCTGTCTTTCTCTGCAGGACTGTTTCCCCTGTGACCAATAGCTCCAGAGTCTCGTAATTCCCAGTATACTTACAGGTACAGCAAGAGTACATAGCTTCTCTTGTTTTGAATTCCAGAAGGCCTTCCTTGTGCTCTGCGAAGGAAGGAAAACCAAAGTATTCCTATTGTTGTTGTTGTTGAGGAGATGTGGTAGTTAGGGTCTAAGCCCGGAACTTGGCCAGCTAGGCAAGTGTTCTACTGTGGTTCCTGCAGAATCCTGCAGCTGGTTTGATTCTAGAGTCCTAGCACCTAGCTTTGATTTGCTTTTTGTGACCGCTACCTTTTGTGTCCTGAACCTACCGTTTGGAGTATGTAAATCTCATCTGAGAGTTCCCTAAGGGTTCAAAGCCTATGCAAAACCTAGTCACAGGAGGACTCAGCAAACTGAGACATCCTGGGATTTTGGGAATTTGTGTTGACATTGTCTCTAAGGGGAGCTTAAATAAGAGGTTTTGGTATACAGACATTGACTTGCTAAAGGTGTGAATTGTATAACAATAAAAAAAGCCCTTTGCTGAGCTACAGTGAACAGTTCACCTTAGCTGACTCCTCCACCCCCTCGTCCCGCCCCGCCCCGCTGCTGGAAAGGCTAAAGAGAAATCGTCCTTAGCATGCCTCTGTGTCTTCTTTCCTCGTATCCATGGGAACCCACACCTGATACTACTATCAAGTAACACCAGCTGTGCTCATGCTATGCCTGTTTAGGAGATTAAGTCATAGACATTTTTTTTTAAAAATTGTTCTTATTGAACTATATATTTTTCTCTGCTCCCCTCCTTTCTCCCCTCTTTTTCGACCCTCTCCCATGGTCCCCATGCTCCTAATTTACACAGGAGATCTTGCATAGACATTTTTAAAAAAAGGTGAGGTTTTGCTATGTATTCCAGCCTGGCCTGAAGCTTGTGGTCTCCCATCTCAGTGTCTCAGGTGCTGAGACTACAGGCATGCTGCACTGCCGCTGTCAACGCTAAATTTCTTCCTGTCTGAAAGGTTCTGGAGGGCTGCGTCTTTAAGGCTGCTCTCCTTTCCTTGGCTTGCAAGTCTTCTCTAGGTCCTCATGGGGTCCCCTGTGTGTGTGTGTGTGTGTGTGTGTGTTCTCATCTCTTCTTACAAAGACACCTCTCACCCTGACCTCAGATCATCCCACCACACTAGGTGGTCCTTGGTTATCTCTTTAACAAAGCCATTAATGGATGATTTCACTATGTAACAGAGGTAAAGTTTTTTTTTAGTTTTATAATAGATTTATTTTTAAAGGGTAAAGCACTCAATTTAAATATAAGTCCAACAGAACCGCTGTCAGTAAGCCATGATGCAATCAGGTTTTTTTTTTAAATTAACCTCAGTCATATATTCAGGCTATTCCCCCCAGGCCTCCACTATGCAGTTCAATTTAGGTTCCTTCCTGATTGATTTCTGAGCAGGCTGATTATTCTCTATGCCTGTCATCCCTGGTACACCATTAGCTCTTTGTATTATTCAGAAGCCTGTTACACAGTACTGGACACATGAGAAATCGGGGCTAGTGACATCCAGAGAGTAAAATCCCAGGGCAAAACTTCCTCTTGAACTTCTAAACTAGAGATCCTATTGCTTACCACTTAGGGTGAGTCAACAGCTATTGGCTAAACTCCCTACCCTAAGTGGAGAGTCAGAGTCTACCACAGGATCCTCTGGATTGATGTGGGATTTCCCTCTGTATGCTGTAATTACCATTAATGAATAAAGAAACTGCTTTGGACCTATAGCAGAGCTATAGGGGAAGAGCCAGGCAGGGAAAACTAAACAGAATGCTGGGAGAAAGGAGGTGGAGACAGAGAGAAGCCATGTAGCCCTGTCAGAACCAGACAGAACTTTACCCGGTAAGCCACAGCCACGTGGCGATACACAGATTACTAGAAATGGGTTAAATTAAAATGTAAGAGCTGGCTGACAAGAAGTTAGAGCTAATAGGCCAAGCAGTGATTTAATTAATATAGTTTCTGTGTGATTATTTTGGGGCTGAGCAGCTGGGAGCTAACTAGCAGCTTCCTGACTACACTGGATGTGTCCCTGGAAACTTTTTCCTTAGCTGCCCTAGCAGATAGGCAAAGTTAACACAGGCTAGAATTTAATAAAACACAGTTCCCTGTGCTTTCCATCATAGGAGAAAGACTAACTTCTAATGCACAGGAGTAGCCAGCAGCCTTTTTAAATCAGGTGAGTTATCCGAAGCACAAGATCTGCTGGGCTCCTAGTAATGGCAGTTAACACAACTGGTGAGTGGTGCTGGTACAGAAGAGCACACCAGGCCAACACTATGGTAGTGGCAGTGGGTTTGTCACCTGTGGGGCTCCTTTACTAGGCAGGACCAGTCACAACTGCCAACCTTGAGGCTACTACGCCTTGTAAGCGAAGACCTAGTTAAATAGGGACGGAACTGCGGACCAAACAGCTTAACGGGGCCGCGGCTAAGCCTATGGACTGGGCGTCCTAGTCGACTCGTCCCGACCTCCAATGAGATCCAATCTAGGTTACAACCGCTTTTTTACGATTTTGTGGGTGGCTCTGAAAAGAGCCTTTGGGTTGGTGGTGCTGCAAGGACCGGGAGCCCGTGGGGTCTAGGCCCGCTCTCCGCGAATGCGCCGAGCCAGCTGGACGTCCTTCGGCATGATGGTCACCCGCTTGGCGTGGATGGCGCACAGGTTGGTGTCCTCGAAGAGCCCCACGAGGTAGGACTCGCAGGCCTCCTGCAGAGCCATCACGGCCGAGCTCTGGAAGCGCAGGTCGGTCTTGAAGTCCTGGGCGATCTCGCGCACCAAGCGCTGGAACGGCAGCTTGCGGATCAGCAGCTCGGTGGACTTCTGGTAGCGCCGGATCTCGCGGAGCGCCACCGTGCCCGGGTGGTAGCGGTGCGGCTTCTTCACGCCGCCAGTGGCCGGTGCACTCTTGCGTGCCACTTTCGTGGCTAACTGCTTGCGTGGAGCCTTGCCTCCTGTCGACTTCCGCGCTGTCTGCTTGGTGCGAGCCATGCCTCCGAAGACTTCCTTCGCCGTTCCTCAAAGGCACAAAACGGCCTGCGGGCACGGCTTTTATAGAACCCGCTGCGTTCCTATTGGCCGCCCATCAGGCGGCATGATTGAATACTGAGCTCTGATTGGTCCATGGGGCGTTCCTCTCTACAGCCTTCCCTTTAAATTCTCTCCTCTTGCCACTATCTCTAGAGTTGTTAGTGACACCGCTCTGGGTAGGACGGCAGCGGGCAGCGGGGACTGTAGAAAAGTTTAAGTCAATTTCTCAGCGCCTTTTTTTTTTAACAACCCTGCCTCAACTGCCAAGTCTCAAAGAACCTATAATTCTGCGTGCTTCCTTTTTCCTGCAACTAGGCAAATTTTCCCGAGTTCTGGGTTATTAGAAAAGTAGTCGAGGTCCGGAGGTGGTTCAGCAGTTAAACGAAGTATCTGTTCTTCCAGAGGACCCCGGTTCAGTACCCAGCACCAACATGATGGTCACATCCACTTGTAACTCATCTCAAGGGATCCAACACCACCTTCTGCTGGCACCAGGCAGTCAAGTGGTACACAACATACGTGCAAGCAAAACGCCCGTAAACACACAAAATATCTTTATAGTAAAATATTAAAAATTTAGTTTTGTTTTGTTTTTTGAGACAGGTTTTCTTTGTAGCTTCGGAGCCTGTCCTGGAACTTGCTCTCGTAGACCAGGCTGGCCCCCAAATCACAGAGATCCGCCTGCCTCTGCCTCCCGAGTGCTGGGATTAAAAGTGTGCACCACCACCGCCCAGCCTAAAAAATATTTTTTATATTAAAACATTTTAAAAGATTTAAAATTAAAAAATTTCATTTAAAAGTATTTTAAATTAAAACTATTCTAACATTACAAATATTTTAGCATTAACATATTTTAAAATTAAAAGTACTTTAAAATAAAAAATATTTTTAAAATTAAAAGAATTATTTAAAAAATCTAAAAATGCCCCTGCTGTGTCCTTGCTGGCCCATGACAAAGTCTTGACACAAGCACCACAGGTTCCCAATTTGGCTACACTAACAATTAGCTGAACTTCTAGCTCTCACCGATCCATCTCAGCAGAAGTGGTCTTTTGTTTGGTTTGTACTCCTGCCCCAACTTTGGATCAGCTGCTTTCTCCCCTTAAAGACCCTTGCAGTGGTTTGAATGCGAACAGCCCTCACAGGCTCACATATTTAAATGCTTCCTCTCTTCCATAAGTGTGTTAGGAAGGAGTAGGAGGCATGGTCTTTAGAGGAGGTGTTTTCGCTGGAGTTGGGCTTTCAGGTTTCCTAAGCCCTCCCTAGGCTTGCTCGACCTCCTGCCTGCCTATCTGGCTGTAAGAAAGCAAGCTCTCTTCAGCAAGCCTACTTCAGCAGCCCCCGGCTGGCCTGTCTGCCGGCCTCACCCTCTGCCTCTGTAAGCAAGTCCCCAACGCAAAGCTTCCTTTCGTACTCTGTCTTGGTCCTGGTGTCTCCTTAGAGCAATGGAAGGGTTACTAAGACAACTTTTTAGAACAGGCCCGTGTAAAATCACCTGTCCTTTAGACATCCTTCTTCCCACTGTCTCAGGAAAGCTCCTTCTACCTGCCCCACACTCTCCCAGAACCAGAAACAGCTTTTAAGATCTCAGTGATTCTTCTCCAGCTTTTTCACACAGTCTCGACTTTCATTCAAGACGATCACAGGAAAGCTGGGCATGTTGACACCTACTTGTAGTCCCGTACTTGGGAGGTAAAGGTAGTCAAATCGGGAGGTCATCCTTGCCCACATAGCTCACATGTAAAGGTTCTGGCAGCTCTGATCCCCTTGTTTGGGAAGTGTGATACTGGGGTTTTTGTTGGTGAGCTACCTATTCTTTTCCATAATGAGAAATGACTAATTCTTACTTTCAGAGTTTACCATTTATAACTGGCTAGTACCAGCAAGAATAATGTTATGTTTTAGTCATGTTAGAGAAGTTTTATTAATTTTAAGAGATTTATTGATTAATTTGTGTGTGTGGCTGTGTCTGTTTAAGTGCACCATGTTGTGAGCCACTTGAGGAGGGGCAGGAACTAAACCTGGGTCCTTTAGAACAATAAGGGCCATTAACCAATGAGCCACTCTTATGGTGAAATACATTTAATTGGAGCTGGTTTGCAGATACAAAAGTTTAGCCTGTTAGTGTCATGGTGGGAAGCAGGCAGACATGGTGTTGGTGAAGGAGCTGAGAGTTCTGCATCCAGATCCACAGTCAGCAGGAAGAGAGACACTGGGACTGGCTTGAGCGTTTGAAACCTTAAAGCCCATCTCCAGTGACACACTTCCAACAAGGCCACAGGTCCCAATCCTTTCAAATAATCCCACTCTCCATGAGCCTATGGGGACCATTTTTATTCAAACCACCACACTGTCAAATATGATGCGTTGTGCTTACAAAGTTCCTTATGTTAAAAGATCACTGTCCTTCAAATATCCTGGCTTCATCGTGGCATCAGGAAGCTATGGTTTGTGTCTGTGTTCTGAGCAGATGACGTGCTATGCCTGTCTTAGACAGTGGAACTGATCCCATTTAAATATACCTTAATCCTGTCAAATGTCAGATTTTGCTACACCATGATTTGAACATAATCCTTAAGATAGGTCTTGTGCTAATGAACTTTCCAACACAATGAAGTGTCTATATCTACACCCCGGAGGGTTTAATGGTGGGATGTGGCTCATACTTAGTAGAGCAGGGCTGGGTCAAAGGTCACACGACTCATGCCCCAAAGTCTGCATCCAGTTTTCAGCAACAGGAGAAAGCTACAAGAAAATGGTGTACCTCATATCAGTTTGCTGGGAGCCGATGGGAGAAAACTGGATCCTACGGAGCTTAATGGGGTGACCGATTGGACTGATAAAAAGCTTTTATTTGAATCTTCACAGAACTCAGGGAAATGCTGATAAATTTTTTGCAGACTTTTTTGTTTGTTTATTTTGCTTTTTGAGATAGGGTTTCTGTAGTAGCAGGAGCGGCAGGCCTGCGTCCCCAGCACCCCGGCCGCCTGGCTAGCTTATGCCCCGAAATAACAACACACAAATTGTATTCTTTTAAACACTGCTTGGCCCATTATATCTAGCCTCTTCTTGGCTAACTCTCACACCTGGACTAGCCCATTTCTAATAAAGTATGTAGCACCGAGGTGCGCTTACCGGGAAGATTCTAGCCTAGGCCCATCCTGGGCCTCAGAGAGCAGAGGTATCACGCGTCTGCCAGGGAGAGGGGAACATGGCATCTCTGCTCCAGAGAGCAGAGCTGTTGAGTCTGAGCTTACTTCCTCTTCCTCCCAGCATTCTTTTCTGTTTACTCCACCCACCTATGTTTTAACCTACGAGGCCAAGCAGTTTCTTTATTATAATTAACCGATGACCTTCCTCCATCAGGTTTCCTCTCTGTGTAGCTTTGGAGCCTGAACTGGAACTTGCATTGTAGACCAGGCTGACCTTAAACTCACAGCCTCTGCTTCCCAAGTGCTGCGATTAAAGGCGTGTGCCACCACCAGTACCCTGCTTTATTTTATTTTATTTTTTTTGAAAGGGAGGTAGGGATGGTTGGGGGAGGGTTTTTGAGACAGGGTTTCTCTGTGTAGCCCTGGCTGTTCTGGAACTAGCTCGGTAAACCAGGCTGTCTTCGAACTCAGAGATTCACCTGCCTCTGCCTCCGAGTTCTGGGATGAAAGGCATGCGCCACCACCGCCTGGCTTGGGTACAAAGACTATTTTAAAGGATCCAAATGGCCAGTGGGTCCTGAGTACAGGGGTTTCTATCCCTGCAGTATCACTTGGCACTCCCTCCTGGTGTGTGAGACTCTGCACCTTGGGGGCATTCCATGAATCTGGTGTCCAGCAGCTCCCTTACTGCACAGCCATGATTAAAGTGTGCACAACTCTCAGGGCACAAAGGTTATGATCGGAAGTGGATGTAACTGGCTAAGCCTGGCCAGACCTGTCTCCTTGAATTTCTCTTGGTCTCTCTGTAGAGCGGACACTCCAATGAAACTTGGGGTGTGTGTGTGGGGAGGGGGGCTGTGATCATCAAAAAGGTAGGTTAAGAATGTCTGTGTGGCTGGCTCCAAGGCAGAAAGGCACGGGAAGGTTAGAGGATATTCCTAGGTCCTGTGACCTGCCTTGAGAAAGAGAGATTCCAGTCTCTGTGGCCTGCCTACAGAAGGGAAAGGATTAGTTTAAAAAATACAAAGCAAAACGGAGGGTGTGAGTGGGCACAGGGAGGGACAGGGGAGGGAGGGTTTCCTTTCTGAGGCCTAAAGGACCCCAGATACAAAAGATTATTTCTATAGTTCTGAATCTCACCAAAAGTTGCTTCAAGGGGCTGGAGAGGTGGCTCAGCCATTAAGAATACTGGTTGCTCTTCCAGAGGTCCTGAGTTCAATTGCCAGCAACCATATGGCGTCTCATACCCTTCCCTCTGCCATAGTGAGATCTGTTACTCTCTTCTGGCCTGCAGGCAGACATACAGGCAGAACACTATAATAAGTAAGTAAATATATATATATATATATATATATATATATATATAAATTTTTTTCAAAAGTTGCTTCAAGAATCAAGGAAAAAGGCCAAGTACCTTAATAGAACATATGCTTAGGGTTTTTGTTGCTTAGTTTAAAAGGGGGGAGGCTCTAGGAGTTATAAACCGGGTCTATGGGCCAAAACAAAATACATAGTAAATTTTAGTTACACATATATATGATCACAAGCTATGAAATTATATAGACTGGGCAATTTATAACATCAGAGACTCATTTCTCACAGTTCTGAGAGCTGGAAAGACAAAGCCAAGGCCCAGGCAGGTGGATTCGATGTCTGCTGGTGGCCATGGATAGCGGCTTCTCACTGCCTTTATTTGAAGAGTGAGAACCTTTACCTCGAGCCCTTTCTTAAGGACTCTTGCTCGACTCACGCCTCCTAAAGGCCCCACTGTTGACCGCTCTCACACTGCTGACGATGTTTCAGGTGTGTGATTCTGGGGCACGTGCAGACCACAGCCCTAACCTTTGCCCTCTAAGCCAAGTAGCTAAAAAAGAAAACCTAACCTATCTGGTTAAAGAAAACAGAATACTTTATTCTGTCAGTAGCAATGGAATATGGCTGGGCGGTGGTGGCGCACGCCTTTAATCCCAGCCCTTGGGAGGCAGAGGCAGGTGGATCTCTGTGTGTTTAAGGCCAGTCAGGGCTACATAGTGAAACACTATTTTAAAAAATGGAGGGGAGAAATAGAAAAAAAGTAAAGAAATGAGAAAAAAGTAAATTAATGTTATTTGCTGGAAAAATGGATGGAACTCAAGATCATTGTGTTAAGTCAAATAAACCAGATCCTGAGAGGAAAGCAATGTGTGGATTCTCTAGCATGTGGAAGCTAGACATTTTTTTAAAAGATGTGAAAATGGGAGGGAGTATTTATGAAGAGGAAGGTGATGGGGGGAAGGGAGAGATGGTGTGTGTAGCTATGAACAAACATCATATACATGTATAAAATTATCAAAATGAAAACCATTACTATGCACAGTTAATATACGCTAATAAATCTAAAATATACGGAAAGAAAGAAATGGCTCAAAGATCTAAGGATAGCAGGGCATGGTAGTCCATGCTACATTTGCAGCACTTGGGCTGAATCAGGATAACAATTTTGAGGGTCGCTTAGGCTACGTTGAAAAGACCCTTTTTCGAACAAAATAAAACACAGCTGGATCTGAAAAAATAAAAAGATTTCTTGAGGCAAATACTTTCACGGATGGGCTAGACTCAAGGGTCTTCCACAGGACACTATGTCACACGTCACAATCTGGGCAACAAGAAATAATAACAATGGTTATTTAGACCAAGTCAGAGTATGGAAAAGGTAGCCCACATAGTTCCAATCGTGAGTCGAGAAAAAGACAGAAATCAAACTGTGTTGCATTTTTACGGATTTGGTAAAAAAGGAAAGCACTGACCATCATCGTGTTTTGTTTCTAAATATGTATGTGTAGTCTAAACACAGCCGCGAGCGAATACCACAAAGGGAAGCAGAAGCCGAGTTTCAGGGATGCGGCCGCGGGGAGGCGCTGCATCATCCCGAGGAAGGGAACGCGGGTCGTCCGTGGGTGGTGCCCGGAACCGGGACAACACTATCCGGTACACCTAGTGATGTGAGGAAAATGGCTTCACTTTCAGAAAGAACCGTATCTCTTGCCTCTGGGAATACGCGACCTTGTGAGAGACCAGCAGCTAGTGGTATTTGAAATCCTGAGGGAGCCAGGGATGAGCTGTGGCAGAGACTGGGAGGCGGCAGAGCATGCGCCCCGGGCGGCCGCATCCCAAGCAGCCGCTGACGGAAAACGCCCTTGAGCAAGGCCAGGTTCCGGAGCCGAAGCGTGCAAAGAGCACCGCTTCTCCAGCACCCAATGCCAAGGTGCCCACCAGAGGCTGCCGGAAACCTTCCCTGAGCCCCGGCGCTCACACTCCTACACTTCTGCACCCCAGACTTCCCGAAGGCCGAACTCTGTGCAGTCGTCACCGGGGTGGTTAACCAAGCTGTGCGCTGCACCCACGAGTCCCACGGCTTTAATCTTAAATCTGCTTTGCAATTCCAACAAGTCTAAACAATGCTTCCCAGAGTGAAGACGCGCCGTGCAAGGCTGCATGCAACTGCAGAGCAGCGTCTTAATATCTGGCAAAGAACTTCTTTCTAGGGCCCGTAGTTTCCTTTTCCTGTCAAATTTCTCCCAATCAGAACCCGAGCCGCACTATTGGCATTGTGGGAAAGGATCAAATGGAGATTTAGCTTGTAGTATTAAGGGTGGAAGGTGGGGATGGAGGTGGAACTTGGGGGGCGGGAGCTCGCTTGTGGGACGCCACTGTCCCCTCAGCTCTATTCTGCTTGCTGTGGAAGCTCAATTTCTCTCCTTCTCTACATCATTGACCAGACTGGGAAGAAGTCCTTTGTTTTAAACTAACTTTATCAAATAACTGTTCAACATTATGTGCAGGGCATACTTAACACAAATGTGCCTCTCTGCCCCCTCTATGTCGCTGTCAGCTAGTCGAGGGTAGTAAACTGTGAGGTGGTGAGCTGGCCACAACACTGCAGAGTTTATCTCCTAGGCAGAGATAGGATGATATAAAGGACTATGAGCTTATGAGAGTCTTGGAAGGAAGAGGTCGCTTTTTTTTTAAAAAAAAAAAAAAACAACAGCCATCGTAACAGAAATGAGGCGACACCTCTCCATTGTCTGATTGTTTAGTGGCTGTAATGATGTCAAAGATCGTGAGTATCTTTACAGAAATCCCTATTAGGGTCCTTTGCCTAGTTAAAATTTGAGTTGTTAAAAGTGAATCGTAGAGCTTTGCTATTTTGGGTATTATTCTCTGATCAAATGTATGGCTACAAATTAATTGTTCTAACTGGGCAGTGGGGGCGCACACCTTCAATCCCAGGACTCGGGAGGCAGAGGCAGGCGGATCTCTGTGAGTTCGTGGCCAGCCTAGTCTATAAGAGCTAGTTCCAGGACAGGCTCCAAAGCTACAGAGAAACCCTGTTTCGAAAAAACCAAAATAAAATAAAATAAAAATAAAAAATAATTGTTCCTCATTCTGTAGGTTGCATTTTAATTTAATTGAGTCAATTATCTAATTTCTGTGTGCATATTTTTATCATAGCAACTCACGCATACACAGAATACAAAACAGGTATATTTTGTCTGTTTTTCTGAATTGAATCACCAGGGTGAGGACCACCTCATGTGATCTTGACACCAGTGAGGGTGAGCTGCCATTGGCAGTTAGGAGGTGGGACTGTCCAGCAGGTGCTGTAGGCATGCAGCTTGGGGAAGAGGTGGGAGCTTGTGGAAGTCATGGTTTTGGGGTGATAACACAGAAAAGGGGGACCCTCCTTGTAGCAGCCTACACTTGGGATGTGCAACACGGAGGTCTGCGATCCCTCCCTGCCTCCTGAACCCAGGGCTTTGCAGCTCATCACATTGGGGAGAAATTGCTTCTTACACAGCCCGAGTGCAACTGGCCTGGCGCTTGTGTGAACCCCGGGTCATGGCTGGAGGGACAGCATGAAAACCTGCAGCCTCTGCAGTCCTTGGGCAAAGCCACTAACCACCCCCCCCCCCGCCCAGAGAAGCTTTGCTGACTCTCCAGCTCTCTCTCTCTCTCTCTCTCTCTCTCTCTCTCTCTCTCTCTCTCTCTCTCTCATCATCATCATCATCTCTTCTGCACATGCAGAGAGCTTTATGAGAATGATTCTTGATCAACCCAGCACAACTACTTACCCTATAATATATCACATTATGTACTAGAAGTTATGTTGACATAATTTAAAGTACCGGGGTTCCTGTGACCAAGCCCCCTGTAGACAAGAAGGAATACTGTAATGTCCTCTAGGTTCATCCACATAACAAATGAAATGCTGCTTTTCAAACCTATGTAGTATTTAATCTGTGTATATGTCATTTTTTTTCAAGACAGGATTTCTCTGTGTAGCTTTGGAGCCTGTCCTGGAATTTGCTCTGTAGACCAGGCTGGCCTTCAACTCACAGAAATCCGCCTACCTCTGCCTCCCAAGTGCTGGGATTAAAGGCATGTGCCACCACGGCCTGGTGTATATACCGCATTTTGAAGATATATTTGCTCCTATATAGACATCTAGGTTAGTCCCATGTCTTAGCTGTTGACAGCGCCACAAAGAACATGTCAGTCCATATGTCTCTTCCACACACTGATTTCATTTCCTTTGGATAGACGCCCAGGAGTTGGAGAGATCTATTCAAATAGGTCTATTTTTAATTTTTTGATGTGGGGGATTATTGGACATGTGGATGAGCCTGCAAAGAAATGGTCCCACAGAGCTGAGACCGAATGTGGGAGGCAGGGCTGGAGGAAAGACCTACACCTAGAAGAGGAACTAGGATTCTGGGGAGCTGGGTGGAGTGCTCCCACACCCTGCAAACAGTGTCTGCAGCTCTTTCCAGGGCTGGCTCCAGCTGCATGCTTCTGGAACCCTCTATCTCTTTTTCCTGTCTTCAATAAACAGCAGTGCATAGGGACACGTGGAGAGTGTCCTTAAATCACTCTACTACAGGCTTGTGGGTCAGGAAAAGACCTCCATGCTCACACACAATACGCATGTGGGCCGGACCTGCCAAGACGAACTGCCAAGGCCGGTTCCAGAGGGGCTGTGGTATCAGGATGTCCATACCTGCTCTTCCACGTGGTCTCTGATGATGGCAGCTCGGGTACTGAGTTCAACCTCCTCCTACCTGAGCTGGGTCAGTGTTGCTCTAGAAAGCAAGCACAGGAACACATCGGTCTTCCTTCTGGCCCCCGCCCCACTTCCAGGCTTCCATCTCTTCCCTCCCTCGCCCCCTCTGTGTGTGTGCATGCACACACGCACGTGTATGAATGTATGTATATGTATGAGTGCAGGCAAACATGTGCCTCCTGTGTGGAGGTCTGAGGACCATCTCAGGTATTGTTCTCAGGTTCCACCCTGAGGCAGGGTCTCTTTGTTAGCTGCTGTGTATAGCAGGCAAACTGGCCTGGGAGCTCTAGGGATTTTCCTATCTTCCTTAGAAGCACTGGAATTATGGTCAAGTGCTAACCTGGCCCTGCGCTGCCTGGGACCTGGGAATTCATGCTTGCATGGCAAGCTCTTTACTCCCCCCATCTTGCTGGCCCTTATCTGTCCATTTGGTACACACTCCGAGCTTCTTCAAATTTAGGTGAGATTTCCAAGCTATGATGAACCACTTTCATGTGAGCAGTTGAGGGACATCTGGTACATTTCTTTTGTTGTGACCATCACCTGTGTCTTCTTCCACAACCACACGAGGAAGTTCTGTTCTCTCCCCTTCCAGCTCCTGTGTCTATTGTTGGAACATGCCTGTTCTGGACACTGAGGTCCAGTCACGTGCATGAATCAGCGCTTCATTCCCTTCTGTCGACTAGCACTCCGTTATGCGGACAAACCCGTCTTGCGGATCTGTTTATCAGCTGATGGATATTTGGGCTCCTCTTTTAGCTTGGATAAATGATACTATCACTGCATCTGTGTAGCTTCTGCTAGATATCTATTTCCATTTTATTGGGCATATACCCTAGGCATGGCCATGTGGTGTTGAATCCAGTGAACATTCTCTTTTCAAGGCAGCTGCTGCTGCTACTTTACATTTCTGGAAATGGTAATCCAGAGGACTGGATTTTAGGTCAGGGTTGTTTCAGTCCAACTTTCTGTAATATTATAGACACATCCAGAATCTGTGCTCTCTTGGTATTCACTGGTCACATAACCCTGAGCAGTAGACAAGCCACATCTTTGTATTATATTTTCCCTAATGGAAAATTAAATATTCCTTTTGGATGGTGGGTGTGCATTTGACAGGAAGCCTTGGAAGTGGGAGATGAGAAGCTAATCCAGTACATCTTTCTCCACAATGCTTCCATGACACCATTAAATAGTAACATCCAACTCCTAAGTTTAACTGCCACTCAAGAGATTAAGAAACTACAATAATCTATGAATACACACAAACTAAAGCTAGAACTGAAGATTCTCACTAAAAACATAAGGGGAAGATCTCAAGGTCCAACCCTTGGGCGTTGGTTTACTGAAACCACCCACCAGCAGACTGTACAATCTATATGCAGTTTTTGTCTATTGTGTGGTTGAGACTCACAGTTGAATACATTGCTTATTCTTGGGCAAACAGGTTTTTGAGATGTTGATATTTTATAGATTTGTGATTACAGACAGTGTCTGAGGAGTCCAGGCTTAAATAGACCCAGTTTTGTTAGGGTATATATAATGAGCATTATATAATTGTCTTGCTGTCCTGTATTGCCAAAATTTAAAGAGAATAGCAGTTAACAGGAAAGGGGACACATGTCGAACTCGGTGGCATTTTAACCAATTGTCATAACTCATTTAATCCCCCTTAACCCTCACTTTCCCCACTGGTAGTGATTTTATCTGTAACTGTCCCACCATTCTTTATTCTGCCCGTAGAAATCACAATCCTCTCTAAAAAATCCCATTTTACTTGATGTGATGCTAATCATGTTCTCCTTTAAGCTTTACTATTGGACATTGCTGCACTCTCAAACCTAGTTTTACCAAAACCGACTAATTATTTTGTTTTTCAAGGTTAAGCTACTTAAGTGGGTAAGATTGATCAGTTCCAAACGCCTGCTGGACCACCATCATGGCCATCTATCTGTAATACTACCACTTACATATAGGGCAGCACTGACCTGTGTCGCTCCCGTCCTCGACAACTTCGAGTTGTTCGCATAAAAAAAAAAAATCCCTGACACTTTTGGAAATCTCAACGTGATTAGACCCTAACTCGAGTGGACTTAAGTTTTAGTAGAACCGGAAACATTAGAGACACCAGTTTCTAACCTACCAGTGCCTAATGCTAACTCCAGCCAAACCAAGTGTCCCCTAATGTTCAAGCACGAACCTTAACGGAAATAGAGTGTTTAACACGAGTGGTGGGGGACAAACAGCGGGGGCCTCCAAACAGACCCTAGGCCAACTGCAGATGGAAGCCGTTGGCCTGAGCGGTCACCACCCCAGGCGCCGCGCGGAGATGCACAAACGCATGGAAGGAACCGGGAGACCCAGCCCGGCCAGTACCAGGCGGTAACAGGCTCAGTGTACAGCTCTTTTTGAGGTTGTGGGTGGCTCTGAAAAGAGCCTTTGGTGTCCGTTAAGTAGCACTAGGGACCAGAAGGGCCTCACTTGCCCTTGGCCTTATGGTGGCTTTCGGTCTTCTTGGGCAGCAGCACCGCCTGGATGTTGGGCAGGACGCCGCCCTGCGCGATGGTCACACGGCCCAGCAGCTTGTTGAGCTCCTCGTCGTTGCGGATGGCCAACTGCAGGTGGCGCGGGATGATGCGCGTCTTCTTGTTGTCGCGGGCCGCGTTACCAGCCAGCTCCAGGATCTCGGCAGTCAGGTACTCCAGCACCGCTGCCAGGTACACCGGGGCGCCGGCACCCACCCGCTCCGAGTAGTTGCCCTTACGAAGAAGGCGATGCACACGGCCCACAGGAAATTGTAGACCTGCGCGGGAGGAGCGGGACTTGGCTTTTGCGCGAGCTTTGCCGCCCTGCTTGCCACGACCAGACATCTCCAACTGATAACCAAAATGAGTAACACGAACCAACGAAAAAGCTAGCGCTAACGACCCCGCAAGCGCCAACGAGCCCTTATATATGATCAGGAGGGAGGCTAGACTGCGCCTTTCTATTGGGTAGCAGCGTTGGCCAATCGGAAAAGGAACACGGCAAGCCTAATTTGCATATCCCTTGCTCTGCGATGACGTATGTGCAGTTGTAGTCAATCAAAAGCGAGCAATGTTGACCCTTCATTTGAATACGAGGCGTACAAATAGAGTTGGTGCAGCGGGCGTACGTGTCTCTCCACAGTAGCTAGCTAATATGCCTGATCCGTCCAAGTCCACTCCGGCCCCCAAAAAGGGGTCCAAGAAAGCCGTTACTAAGGCTCAGAAAAAGGACGGCAAAAAACGCAAACGGGGCCGCAAGGAGAGCTACTCCATCTATGTGTACAAGGTACTGAAGCAGGTGCACCCCGACACGGGCATCTCGTCTAAGGCCATGGGCATCATGAACTCGTTCGTCAACGATATTTTCGAGCGCATCGCCAGCGAGGCCTCCCGCCTGGCGCATTACAACAAGCGCTCGACCATCACGTCCCGCGAGGTGCAGACGGCCGTGCGTCTGCTGCTGCCCGGGGAACTGGCCAAGCATGCTGTGTCCGAGGGCACCAAGGCTGTCACCAAGTACACCAGCTCCAAGTGAGGCGCTGCGCGGGCGTCCTCAATCCAAAGGCTCTTTTCAGAGCCACCCATACAGTCGTTAAAAGGGTCTTGAACACAGTGTGTGGAGGCATTGATGGTTGCCACGCACCTGATAGGAATTCCGTTACTGGGTACGACCAAGAGAGAGGTGTTTGGAGTGAGGAATGTGGGGCTGCAGCTGCTCTGCTCTTCCTAAGGGTGGGATGTGGACGACGGCCACGGGAGGAGGCAAGGGGCGTGAGTCCCCTCCCCAAGCCTCAGTCTTCCCCAGGTGGGCGAGGTCACAAGAATAGTGGGATTCTGGATGCCGCGCGTCCTGGGTGGCCTCTGGTCTGCGTTCCTTTAGAACGTTTCCTGGAATAAGCAGACGTCTTATCCCCTGGATATGACCATTCTGGCATGATATATATCCAATAGATCCTGCCCTAGCGGTTTGCTGGAACCGAGGTTGAAAAGGCATGGCGACACCCTGAATACCTGTGTGCAGGAGCTGGATCTAGCCAGCTGCAGCAGCCAGCAGGGTTTGTGGTTAGGGGATGGAAGGATTTGGGGAAAAAATCCTGTTGCTTTGAGCAAATGACTTGCTGCCCTGAGCTGTTTTATTTTCTGTAAAGCATTGGTATCAGAATTTTCCACACTCGGCATTTTTTTTTTCCTTTTCGGAGAATGCCATTTTGGTCTGGCAATTACCTGTGGAAAGAACACAGCTTTCCTTGGTTTGCCTTTTATTTATGGAGAGAGGATTCATGATAATTACTTGAACTGTTATAAGATATATTGAGAGACTCTATCGCCATCTCTCGCACAGAATAATAGGTACGTTTGGACAGATGCTAAGGGGCAGTCGCCCGGAGACGATGTCTTCACTGGAATTTCCTACAGTAGCTGTGCCGCCTCCCCCTTTCCACATAAAAAGGATTTTTGACAACTTCAAACGTTTTAAAGTTAGCATCTCAAGTATTTTTTTAAATACTAAGTCAAATAGTTGCCAAGATGAAAATGACAACATAGGACTTTTGTTTTTAATTAGTCTTAAAAATACCGTTAAAACATTAACACGAGTCAGGTCAAAGTAAACCAAGTTCTTTAGCAGATATTTCAGATTATTTTCTCTGAGAATTTGTCTTTATCTTCCTTCTGCTTCAAATTCTGCCAACAGCAATTATATGTATATTACATTTTACCAATTACTAATCTCCAGAATTTTCTATTGAAGTTTAAACATGCCAACCAAATTATCTCCATGTTTAAAGAGGTACACCAGGAAAGCAGACAATTGTTTAAGACACGAATCATGGTACGTTAGTGAAGCTGAGTCTTCCGCTGAGGCTTGATGGGAGGAGGGGTTGGGTGGGAGACTATACTCTGGACCTCTAGTATGTTAGCCAAGTCTCTACCACTGAGATGCCACTCAGCCCTCTTCCTTCCCCCTGCCTGGGTTGTTTATTCAGATCCATTCATGGGTACAAGTAGTTAGTGTGTAGTATATAGCATTATTTTCATTTGACATATTTTTATAAAAATATATAAGTAAGTACACATTAATAGAAGCCTTGTCATAACCCTTGACCCAGTACATTTCTTCTTTAGTTACAGTTGAAAACATAAACCATGATCCATCATCATAGGGGAGACCACGTTCTGTCTTGCATCTGCTGTCTCTTGCACACACACACACACACAACACACACACACAAACACACCAGTGTGTCAGTGTCATTATGTAGGCCTTGTTGGTCTAGAACTCACTATATAGACCAGGCTGTCCCAGAACTCAGAGATCTGCCTGCCTGCACCTCCCTAGTGCTGGGATTAAAGGTATTCACCACCATGGATCCATGCCAGTATTCTTAATCGTCTCCAAAATAGAGGATTTGGAAGCCAGATGTGGTGTTGTCGACTTGAAATGGCAGCAGCTAGAAGGAGAAGGAGCAGAGGCAGGGGAATATTTGTATGCTCAACACCAGTGTGGTCTGCATATCAGGTTCCAGGCTATTCAGAGCTACACAGTGAGACTGTCACCAAACAAAACACGAACATATATATATATATATATATATATATATATATATATATATATATATATATATGGTGAATACAATCATCTGTGAACTGATGCCAAGTGATTGTCAAGGCTTCTGACACTTTTGCTATACTGAGGAAGTATTCCATTACAGACCTGGATGGCCAGGCCTTGGAGTCAACTATCCATTTTAAAATTTTAGCTATGAATGTTTTCCATGCATTTATGTGTACCACAGGCGTGCAGAAGTCAGAAAGGGGGTCAGATCACTTGGAACTAGCATTATTGATTGCTGTCAGCCATTAATGACCCAGTTATTGTGGGTGCTAGGAATTGAACTCAGATCCTCTGCAAGAGCTATTCTTGACCCTGGGCCATTTCTCCAGCCCCAAGTTTTAAAGGAATATTTGCAGCTGCTTCGTCTAGGTCCGGGATAATATACAGTTTCAATAAACTGTAACCTTTGTCTCCAGGAGAAAGACGAGCCTGGCAGATGAACCTAAACATTTTTAGTACAAAAGATAGAATCAGCGAGCAAATCTAGCACACAATCACAATTTCCAAGTATGGTTCTATAACAATACATTTATAGTTGTTGGTAAAACAATGGTTTAATTTTTAATTTTTTTTCCTGACAAAAACTGGAAGTTGAGAATAAGCTGCCCAGGTGTGTTACTTTGGCAGCTACAGCTCAGAATGGGGAAGATTTGTCCTTCTGTAGGCTATGAATATTAAGGAGGTGACAAAGACTGTGGAAAACTGTGCTGTTGAGATTTTATAATATAGAAAATGGAGAGCAACTAACTGTGTACAAAATTCCACTGAACAATTGGAAAGTGTAGCAGTGTACAGCAAATATGTGAGAATTTGTAATAGCAACGAAGACAATGCAAATAATGTGTTTTCTGGATCTGGAATACTTAATGTTAGTGAGGTTGGAGGGGGAACGAGGGATCTGCAGGCGTGCAGTCTGAGATAATGACGAAACTGCCATTCCCCAGTCTCAGCTAGATGCTCAAGATAAACTTGCTAATTATTAGGGAACAAACTAGGAATTTTGAGCAAGGGAAAAAGCTGTCTCTTTAAGAAGAAGTTACCGACAGAAAGACTCGCCTTTCCTGTGAGACAGTGAGAGGTTAAATGTTGACAAATGAGCGCCTGTCACTGGAGGTGGTGCGAGGAGAAAGACGCCATTGTCCACCCGAGAAACCAACATGCAGTCGGAACCAGGGGCAACCAGGAGCTCATGGAAGATGGGCTTCTCCCACATACAATGAACCTCTCATATTGGAATTTTAGGGGGACAGTAGTTTGGACTGTTCTTGCACTTAGTCATTAATGCAGACATAAATTGAGCAGAGCACATATAGGGTTATTATTATTATTTTTTTGCTGTTGTTTTAAAGGCACCGATTTCCTTTATTTAAAAGGACGTTTCACCATTTACTAGAGTTGTGTTAATGTATACAGACATTTTTATGATCTACATTCATGTGCACACACATATGTATACATTGAGATGAAACAAAAGAACATTTCATCGTTTAAATACATGCATGGATAAAATGTCAGAATTTTCCCTGGACAGATTTTGGCTTAGTGGTAAGGTTGGTGAGCAAGGGGCTGTGCATAGCATTTTTAGGCGTTTCGAGTAAAATACCACAGAAGACCTGTTTAAACTGTTTTTGTCTGCAAGAGCTCTAAGGGTCTAATCCTGGCAACGGGAGGAAGGAAGCAAAGGGATGGAGGGAGATGGCTCCGAAAGCATCAGTCACGAAAGCACAACAACCTGAGCCTCAACACGGCATTCCGCTGGACATAGGGGAGGCGGATGGATAGGGTGAAAAGATGAGGAGAGACCCGCTGCTGACGCCCCCACCCCAACCGCGCAGTCCAACCCCAAAATGCCCCCGGAAGCCATCCACTTAACTACGTTTTCTGTGGCCAAAATTCAATCGAATCAATTTCTTTATTAATGTATCTTTCTAAAGAAGGCATGTATTACCTTCGTGTCCCAATGTCCAGTACAATCCCCATCCCAAAGTACATCAAATGAAATGACAGTTCTTTATCACACCAGGTAGCACGCTCCTTTTTTGAGATTGGAAGGTGGCTCTGAAAAGAGCCTTTGGGTTGGGGACGCCCGCGCAGCGCCTCACTTGGAGCTGGTGTACTTGGTGACAGCCTTGGTGCCCTCGGACACAGCATGCTTGGCCAGTTCCCCGGGCAGCAGCAGACGCACGGCCGTCTGCACCTCGCGGGACGTGATGGTCGAGCGCTTGTTGTAATGCGCCAGGCGGGAGGCCTCGCTGGCGATGCGCTCGAAAATATCGTTGACGAACGAGTTCATGATGCCCATGGCCTTAGACGAGATGCCCGTGTCGGGGTGCACCTGCTTCAGCACCTTGTACACATAGATGGAGTAGCTCTCCTTGCGGCCCCGTTTGCGTTTTTTGCCGTCCTTTTTCTGTGCCTTGGTAATGGCTTTTTTGGAACCCTTCTTGGGGGCTGGAGTGGAGCGGGAAGGCTCCGGCATCCTGCTGCACTGGCTGCACCAAGACGAACAGGGAGACGGCGGAGGCAGGGTTATTTGTCATCCTTATATTTAAATGAGGGCTCCAAAGCAGTATCATCTGATTGGACAAACCTAAAATGTTGTAACTAGGAGACACGAGTTCTTTTTTCTTATTGGACAGTATCGCAACCAATCCGAAAGTGCGTTGACTGAGCCGGCTCAGTGTCTCATCTTTGTCTGAACCCTTTGTTTTAACTAGGAAGATTTAGCTTCTCTGGCAGTTGTGGCTGTGGCTGCAGGGACAATGCTGCAGGATCCGATTCTCGTTGAGCCAAATCACCGGCCATTTGTTTCTCATTAAAAACGAGGGAGAAGCTTATTGCCTGCTTAGTTGGAGGAGGAAATGACAGCTTCCGACTGCCATTTATCACATCATCGTCCCCCTCCAGGGGAAACAAAAGCAAAAACACATTTCTATAAGAATCCTTGAGCGAAGTTCAACAGTTCACGGGAAATCAGAAAACATACTAATGTAGTTTCACTGCGAGTGTGTGGCAGGGTAGATTTTCATCTGGAGAAGGGGTTTTTGGGACGTCCATAATTCCAGGAGCTGGAGCGAAGGCTGGTGTAACCTTATTGATGGGTTCCGTATTTACAGGACGCAGCAGGTTATAGAAGTTACGCCTCTCATAACGGTTAGTGCACACGCACCTAAACAAACACGCATATACACACGGTGCTGAGAGAAAAATAAAAAGGCTGTATGTTTACATCGTTCACATTTCAGCATCACTTGGAGAGCTGGCTTTAGCTCTGGGTCATCATCTGCATACTACAGTTGAGGAATCACGGTCTGAAGGCTAATTACCTGCCATACCTGGGGTAAGTAATCTACTTCCTTCACACCTTCATTTCTTCATGTGATGGTGGCATAATGCCTATTGGATGCGGTGAGTTCATATGGGTGAGCAGCCTGGAAAGGGGCCCTGCACAAGCTAGTGCCTAATTCCTGTGAGCTTCTTTTACATCAATACACATCCTTTCTATCTCCCACCAAAACACAGAGCGAACTGTAATTCCTCACGCAGAGATGTGGCTGTTTTTCCAGTGCCTACAGGGCGAAAGACAACATGGCATCCATCAGACGCCCAGCCAATGCTTGGTGAAAGAACAGACCTGGAAGCCCATTCAGCTGGCTGCTGGAGCATTGGGTGTCTTGATATTGGAAGACTTCAGGGGTAGGGAGCCGTGTTTTAGTTATCAGCATGAGAAAAAAGTAATTTTGTAAAAAAAAAAAATCACCTAGAGCCTAGAGGTGATGGCGCACGCCTTTAATCCCTGCACTCAGGAGGCAGAAGGAAGTGGATCTTTGAGTTCGATGCCAGCCTGGTCTGCAGACCAAGTTCCAGGACAGTCAGGGCTGCACACAGAAGCCCTGTCTTGAAAAACAAAAACAAACAAAAATCACTTAGGGAAAAATATATTTTGAGTGTTAACCCTCCTATACACACAATGTAAATGAACCTTGGGTTAAAATTACTTGCAGCTACCAAGAGTCAAAAGGTGAATATTAGAAATATCTATATAAACTAGAGAACATTTACAAATTGTTTAAGGATAGGAATAGGAAAGAGAATCTTGAAGAATAACTACTGCTCTTGATGTATCATGCTAATACCAAACAGATGCTCATTAATACAAGGACAAATGTTTCACCGACTGAGATTCTGGTGGGTGAAGCTGCATAGTCCAAGCAAGAACACTGCCATACACAAAGGAGGAAAGCTGGAAATATGTACCACAATTTTCTACAGTGTGCCAGAAAGCCCACTGTCCATTGCAGTCTCCCAAAGTGACAACCATGCTTGCAAGCAGAAATCAACATTCGCTTTCATAGATAGCATGTGTAAAAAAATTGTGGAATTGATGAGGCCCCACCGCAGATGTTAAGATGCATAGTAAAATAAATCACAGCTACTTTTACAGTGGGGTTTGTTATCGTCAAGACAAGGCCTCAGGAAGCTCATCCAGCCCTGAATTCTTGATGGCCTTACTGTTATCTCCAGCGGGTTAAGATAACAGCTACTACAGCTGGCTCATTGCATTGTCTTACGGCTATTTAATGACAAGTGAAAATAATATTAAACCAAACTTACTAAGAACAACTGCTTGAAGTGCTCCTCCCCGTGACCTCAACATCTTAGTCCTCTTCAGTCCCCCTTGGCAGTGTGCTGCTGATAGACGAAACCCTTTCTCTCTCTCTCTCTCTCTCTCTCTCTCTCTCTCTCTCTCTCTTTCTCTCTCTTTCTCTCTCTCTCTCTGAGACCACATTGCAGTGGAGACTCACCTATGGCGGCTGATCCTGAATAAAAGATCTTCCTGTTTTCCAGTTCATTTACTGTTATAAAAACATACCCAATGGGTCTGGTATGGTGTAAAGTATTAAAGTTGTGAGAGTGAAAATAACTCCTGTCAATCTTCACAGACTGCGGGGAGCTGTGGAGGGGCAAAGCTGAGAGGCTGGGAGGGAAAGGTGGCTTACTGTCAAATGGCAGAGTATTCCATCACAAGACTCCAGAACCATGAGATTTTAAACTCACAGAAATGCTAAAGTCTCTCTAAGGGACTGGGGGTCATAGGTTAGTTAGATACAGTCTGAGTTTAATATTAATATGCCTCAGGGCCCAGCAACACATGTGCAGACACACACACACACACATGCACACGTGTGCGAGAGAGTGCGCACATGCAGACACGCATTACTTCTATATGGATATCTTCCCAACAAGTGCCTGTCCAATCCCAGACTGCTGCCCCTTTTGCTTATTGGTAGATTTGGTCAAAGATTATCGTTTAAAAATATCTTACACATTCCTTCTCATTTGTGTCTTTTGTTTGCTTCTTTCGTTTTGTGTTTTCGAGACACGGTTTCTTGTAAACGTAGGAATGGCGTTTAGGCGTCTTTTGTCCTCTGCAGTTTCCAGCTGGCATCGTTCGGATAAAGGCCTTCCCACCATTATCCTGACTCCAGTGACATCTCTGGTGCGGTGGGGGCTGGGGCGCTGAAGAGTCCTTTGGTTAAGGGCGCTGTTTTCTCCTACGTGAGGAGGTAAGCTGGCCTGTTCCTTGCCTGTTTGCTGAAGGGCCTTCTGTTGACCATTACTCCTTATATCAGCAAAAGAAAAAGCGAATTATCGACGATGGGAGCTATTGAGGCAAATCTTGGCAACCAATCCACTCAGCCTGAGAAAAGCCGGGCTACCATCTGAGAGCCGCGTGTACCCTACGTTTTGTGTCTTTGTGCACTAGACTAGCTGCTCCAGCCGTGTGGGCTCTGGCGAAATTTTCTTCGATGTAAGTGACCACCTCCTCCTGGCGCCCTTAAGTAATTCATGCTTCTCCACCTGAGCACAGTAGTTAACCGTCTTAGGGACTGCTGAAAGGGAACTGTTTACTCAACCCGACTCGGACTTTATAAGAGTATGTATTTCCTCAAGACCGGTGGCGTTCGCGCAGAAAGAAGGGACAGGAGGAGGGGTAGAGGAGCCGCGGTGGCGCTACAGAACTGCTGGGAGTGGGGTGGGGCGAGGGAGCCGGACCTGGAGATGGGTGAGAGAATCAGGAAGAAAGGCTGCCTTAGGCGAGCTGCAGGTCACATCCCAGACCTTCCCAGGAAACACCAGCGCCTGCCCGGCCCCAGCTTCCCTACCCACCCCCACCCGGCTCCCAGAGCACACTTATCCAAGGAAATCATCGAAATGTCTGAGAACAAGGGAGAAAATATGAAGGTACAAACGCTCACGAAATACAGCAAATTCCTCACCGGGAGGTGAGGAGGTAAGCTGGCCTGCTCTGAAGGCCTCAGCCGAGCCTCGGAATAAAGGACCGTTTAGGAAAGGCGGTGGAGCTGCATACAGGCAACGCAGCTCTCGACTCTTGTCGTTAGGAGAGTGCATTGAATGCAACCATTGAAATCGTCCTGGGCCTCTGGCTGGGTTCTCACTGTTTTTTTTTTTTTTTTTTGTAACCTGCCGCCCCTGGCTCTGTCTCACCCTATGATGGTGCTCTGAACGCCTTTATTCTGGAGAATTCCCACAGCTAGAAGGCTGTCAGCTTTTCAGCTTTGGGAACCCAGATAAGCTTTTCTCTATAAATTATGCAGCCTATGGTATTCAGTCACAGCTGCACAAAACATTGGACAATCCCCCAGCTGCCCTGGGAGCCTCCATCTTGCCCTGGTAGTCTCCTTGCAGTCCTTGCGGTTTGATTTCTCAGTCACTTCTCTCTGCTGTCACAGAGCACCAAGTACTCCACCCATGTCCCAATCCTGCAGTCAAGGTGCTTTGCTACTCCCCACTTGGGCTTTGCCTCCTTAGCTTAGACAAGAATTTTACTTTTTAATTCAGGCACGGAAGTGCCAACAGAGCAGAAGACAGAAGACATGGGGAAAGCTGTCAGAAGCGAAACTGGAGCCGGTCTTTGTTGTCGGGACAGGGTCTCCTCTAGCCCTGACATGACCATGGGTCATCATGGAGTAGACACGCTGTGGACATCTGAAGGATGAACGACTCTAGATTTGCAGTATCGGTAATGGGGCTGTTATATTCTCTCATAGGAAAGAGGATAATTGCATAACCTCCTTGGGGTTCCTACTGGAGTAAGCAGGGAGTGGAAGGCTGGCTGGAGGCGGGAACACCCATGATGAAGCTCTCCTGAGTTATCATCCATGCTGAGTTGGAACTTTTTGATAACTGCGGATTCACCCATGATCCTCTACGTAACCCCTTCCCAAGACCTGTCAGTAATTCCAGTAAACTTATTGGCTCACTAATGTGAACCTGGAGGAATTGTTTCTTCGATATTGTAGTGTCTTGATTGGACAATAGACATTTCTTCACATCTTGGGAAGTCACACCATGCCTTTGTTCAGCCCTAACCAAAAATATATAATTGTGGAGCAGGTGTGCCAGATGAGAACTATCTCAAAAGATAGTCCTGCAGAGAGGGTCCTGCCACCACACAGAGGGTCCTGCCACCACACAGAGGGTCCTGCACCACACAGAGGGTACTGCACCACACAGAGGGTCCTGCACCACACAGAGGGTACTCCCGCCACACAGAGGGTCCTGCACCACACAGAGGGTTCTGCACCACACAGAGGGTCCTGCACCACACAGAGGCTACTGCACCACACAGAGGGTACAGCACCACACAGAGGGTCCTGCACCACACAGAGGCTACTGCACCACACAGAGGGTCCTGCACCACACAGAGGGTCCTGCACCACACAGAGGGTACTGCACCACACAGAGGCTACTGCACCACACAGAGGGTCCTGCATCACACAGAGGATCCTGCACCACACAGAGGGTCCTGCACCACACAGAGGGTACTGCACCACACAGAGGGTCCTGCACCACACAGAGGGTACAGCACCACACAGAGGGTACTGCACCACACAGAGGCTACTGCACCACACAGAGGGTCCTGCACCACACAGAGGGTCCTGCACCACACAGAGGGTACTGCACCACACAGAGGCTACTGCACCACACAGAGGGTCCTGCATCACACAGAGGATCCTGCACCACACAGAGGGTCCTGCACCACACAGAGGGTACTGCACCACACAGAGGGTCCTGCACCACACAGAGGGTCCTGCACCACACAGAGGGTACTCCCGCCACACAGAGGGTACTGCACCACACAGAGGGTCCTGCACCACACAGAGGGTCCTGCACCACACAGAGGGTACTGCACCGCATAGAGGGTCCTGCACCACACAGAGGGTCCTGCACCACACAGAGGGTCCTGCACCACACAGAGGGTCCTGCACCACACAGAGGGTCCTGCACCACACAGAGGGTCCTGCACCACACAGAGGGTCCTGCACCACACAGAGGGTCCTGCACCACACAGAGTTTACTGCACCACACAGAGAGTACTGCACCACACAGAGGGTCCTGCACCACACAGAGGGTCCTGCACCACACAGAGGGTCCTGCACCACACAGAGGGTACTGCACCACACAGAGGGTCCTGCACCACACAGAGGGTCCTGCACCACACAGAGGGTACTCCCGCCACACAGAGGGTACTGCACCACACAGAGGGTCCTGCACCACACAGAGGGTACTGCACCACACAGAGGGTCCTGCACCACACAGAGGGTCCTGCACCACACAGAGGGTCCTGCACCACACAGAGGGTCCAGCACCACACAGAGGGTCCTGCACCACACAGAGGGTACTCCCGCCACACAGAGGGTCCTGCACCACACAGAGGGTACTGCACCACACAGAGGGTACTCCCGCCACACAGAGGGTACTGCACCACACAGAGGCTACTGCACCACACAGAGGGTACTCCCGCCACACAGAGGGTACTGCACCACACAGAGGGTACTGCACCACACAGAGGGTCCTGCACCACACAGAGGCTACTGCACCACACAGAGGGTCCTGCACCACACAGAGGGTCCTGCACCACACAGAGGGTACTCCCGCCACACAGAGGCTACTGCACCACACAGAGGGTCCTGCATCACACAGAGGGTCCTGCACCACACAGAGGGTCCTGCACCACACAGAGGGTCCTGCACCACACAGAGGGTACTGCACCACACAGAGGGTACTCCCGCCACACAGAGGGTACTGCACCACACAGAGGGTCCTGCACCACACAGAGGGTCCTGCACCACACAGAGGGTCCTGCACCACACAGAGGGTCCTGCACCACACAGAGGGTACTGCACCACACAGAGGGTACTGCACCACACAGAGGGTCCTGCACCACACAGAGGGTCCTGCACCACACAGAGGGTCCTGCACCACACAGAGGGTACTGCACCACACAGAGGGTCCTGCACCACACAGAGGGTCATGCACCACACAGAGGGTACTGCACCACACAGAGGCTACTGCACCACACAGAGGGTCCTGCACCACACAGAGGGTACTGCACTGCATAGAGGGTCCTGCACCACACAGAGGGTCCTGCACCACACAGAGGGTCCTGCACCACACAGAGGGTCCTGCACCACACAGAGGCTACTGCACCACACAGAGGGTCCTGCACCACACAGAGGGTACTGCACCACACAGAGGCTACTGCACCACACAGAGGGTACTGCACCACACAGAGGGTCCTGCACCACACAGAGGGTACTCCCGCCACACAGAGAGTACTGCCACCACACAGAGGGTACTGCACCACACAGAGGGTCCTGCACCACACAGAGGGTACTCCCGCCACACAGAGGGTCCTGCACCACACAGAGGGTCCTGCACCACACAGAGGGTCCTGCACCACACAGAGGGTACTGCCACCACACAGAGGGTCCTGCCATCACACAGAGGGTCCTGCACCACACAGAGGGTACTCCCGCCACACAGAGGGTACTGCACCACACAGAGGGTCCTGCACCACACAGAGGGTCCTGCACCACACAGAGGCTACTGCACCACACAGAGGGTCCTGCACCACACAGAGGGTCCTGCACCACACAGAGGGTACTGCACCACACAGAGGGTCCTGCACCACACAGAGGGTCCTGCACCACACAGAGGGTCCTGCACCACACAGAGGCTACTGCACCACACAGAGGGTCCTGCACCACACAGAGGGTCCTGCACCACACAGAGGGTCCTGCACCACACAGAGGGTACTGCACCACACAGAGGCTACTGCACCACACAGAGGGTACTGCACCACACAGAGGGTCCTGCACCACACAGAGTGTCCTGCACCACACAGAGGCTACTGCACCACACAGAGGGTCCTGCACCACACAGAGGGTACTCCCGCCACACAGAGGGTACTGCACCACACAGAGGGTCCTGCACCACACAGAGGGTCCTGCACCACACAGAGGGTCCTGCGCTGCACAGAGGGTACTGCATCACACAGAGGGTCCTGCACCACACAGAGGGTCCTGCACCACACAGAGGGTCCTGCACCACACAGAGGGTCCTGCACCACACAGAGGGTCCTGCACCACACAGAGGGTACTGCACCACACAGAGGGTCCTGCACCACACAGAGGGTACTCCCGCCACACAGAGGGTACTGCACCACACATAGGGTCCTGCACCACACAGAGGGTCCTGCACCACACAGAGGCTACTGCACCACACAGAGGGTACTCCCGCCACACAGAGGGTCCTGCACCACACAGAGGGTCCTGCACCACACAGAGGGTACTGCACCACACAGAGGGTACTGCACCACACAGAGGGTCCTGCACCACACAGAGGGTACTGCACCACACAGAGGGTACTGCACCACACAGAGGGTCCTGCACCACACAGAGGGTACTGCACCACACAGAGGGTCCTGCACCACACAGAGGGTCCTGCACCACACAGAGGGTCCTGCACCACACAGAGGGTCCTGCACCACACAGAGGGTCCTGCGCTGCACAGAGGGTACTGCATCACACAGAGGGTACTGCACCACACAGAGGGTCCTGCACCACACAGAGGGTCCTGCACCACACAGAGGGTACTGCACCACACAGAGGGTACTGCACCACACAGAGGGTCTTGCAGGGGTTATCGCCCACAACTGTCCTCAAAGACAGTTTTGGCCCATCTGATGAGATCTTCTTCCTCTCCCTTTTTAAAATGTACTTGCTTCAGTCTCCTCGTTTACAATGGCATGTGTTCCCTTCGTGATGCCCTGCTCTTCCAAATACTCCTCTTTAGAGAATCTCCTTTTCGGTTGCTATTTCAGTTTTTACCATTACAGCCATAGAGAATTGTACCAAACTGGTTGCTTTTATTCTGATTGTAAGGTAAATGGATAGGGATCTGCCATCCATCCACTTGCTTATCATCCAACCCACTTTAATTCCCCATCTCTCATCCCTGCGAGGCTCTATCCCTCACTTCAGCGTCCGTCTAATCATTAACATCAGGGCTCTGTATCTACCCCCTTGATAGTTAATCACTCGTTCACTTCAGAGCCCCATAATCCAGTCATTTTTCGTCTCCTACCATTTATCTCCTCAGTCCTAGAAACAAAACCCCAGTTTGCTTTAGTCAGTTGGAGAGAATTGTTTCAGAAAGATATGTAGTAACTCAAACTTTTCACATGATTATTATTATTACGCTATTGTTGTTGTTGGTAGTTTATAGTTGTGAACGCCACAGGTATAGTTGAATTTTTAGTATCATATAATTTAATGAATTTTAAACATCTGAAATATTTGGTTGTTTTTTACATCTAAAATATTTAAAAGGTAGTAGTTATTAGGTAACTGGTCGGATGCAATTTTCTTTGAAGCAGAGTTATATTTTTATAAACAGTTTTGGGACTAGAGAGATGGCTCAGCACTTATGCAGCTCTTGCAGAGGACTAAGGGTGGATATTTAGGGCCCATGCTGAGTGGCTCACCACCTCCTGTAACGCTGTTCCATGGTGTCCAGTGCCCTTTTCTGATCTCTATAGGTTCCTACTGACATGTGTAGACACACACACATACACGCACACACACACATACATACATACATACACATAAAAATAAATACAAAAATTTAAAAGAAAAGGTTCTAGTATAGATTTAAGCACAGGCATTAAGAGAGTAGAGAGGAAGCCAAAGAGATGGCTCAGAGGTTAAGAACACTTGAATTTGTTGTAGGGGACCCGAGGTCAGTTCTCAACATGTTCAGGGCAGCTCATGTCCGTCTATAAGTCTAGTCCTGACACCTCTTCTGGTATTTTTGGGTACATGTTCTCAAGTAGTGTGCATGCATCCTGCAGGCAAAATACTCAAGCACATAAAAGTAACTATTTTAAAATTTAAACAGTTTAAAAAAAGGGAGCGATGCCAGGCGGTGGTGGCGCACGCCTTTAATCCTAGCACTCGGGAGGCAGAGGCAGGCAGATCTGCAGCCTGGTCTGCAGAGCTAGTTCCAGGACAGGCTCCAAAGCCACAGAGAAACCCTGTCTCGAAAAACCAAAAAGAAAAAAGAAAAGAAAAGGGAGCGAGGCTTAAGTAAAGAACTAAAGAACAGTAACCCACGCCCTTGAGGGAGTGTGGACTTCTCAAGAGAGTTGCTGCGATTTTTAAGTCCAAAGGATAAAACAGTCTTCAATGATTATCCTACACAAACAACTGAACACAAAAGGTGGCTCCTAGGCTAGGATGTATCTCAGTGGTGGGGGCTTGGCCTAGTCTATACAAGGCTCTTCATTTGATCCCCACAACTGAAGCTTCTGAAGGGCACCTCCTTCACGCTTAGTCATTCACTTTGCTATCTGTTTCTTCCACTTCCAGCCACACCTTGGCCATGGCTGTGCCGGCCTGGGTTTGCAGGATGCCGCGTGTGGGCAGTGTCCAGGGTGCCCATGTGCTGTCCCAGCTTTTAGATGATAGTGTAGGTTTCCCCACCTCTCCTTCACGGCTTCCATTACTGCTGTGCTTTTTGCTTTTCTTTTTAAGCCAGGGCTTTGCTATGTAGGTCAAACTGACCTCGAGTTCACAATTTCCTTGTCTCCATCTCCCAAATGCCGGGATTATAAACTGGGCCATTGTCTAGGATGCATAAGGCCCCGAGTCTGAGCACCAGACCTCAGCAACAATTTGAGAACCATGTTGGATAATGGCCATGGTCAGTTAGAAGAATGTAGAAGTGCCCAAATAAAACTGATTAAAAAATTTAATCTTGTAAAATTTATTATTATTATTAATTAGTGTGTGATGTGGTGTGATGTGTGTGTGTGATGTGTGTGGGCATCCATGTCACTGCGCTTGTGTGAGGGTCAGAGGACAGTTTTGTAAAGTTAATTTTTCCCTTCCACCTCTACCTAGGTTTCAGAGATCAAACTCAGGTCTCCAGGATTGCACCCACTGGGCTGTTTTGCTGGTCCCAATTAGATTTTTTTAAACTGAAGCAAAAATATTTTCAAATTTGAATAACATATATATATATGATATACACATATATATACACACACATTCATATCATATCTGTTGAAGAGGTTGGCTCTAAACCTACGTGGCTAACAACACTTAAGGACATACGAATTTCTTAGACAAAATCTCACTCTGTTTCATACACGCATGCAACACAAACGTGCACGCGTGCTCACACGCTTACCACCTTTTTTGTGACAAGGTCTCATTATGTAGTTCTGGCTGGCCTGGAACTCACTGTGTAGCCCAAATTTGCCTGAAACTCAAAGAGTTCTGCCTGCTATGACTCCTGGGTGCTGGGGGTAAAGCGTGCACCACTATACCTAGCTAAATGTTGACATGCATACGTCATAAGGTTTACATGCAAACTTCTATTTAATTTAAATTTTTTCCAGATGACCCATGACACCCAACAGGCTATGAATGGGATATGCATATTTTTCTATTGTTTAGGAAATGAACAGAGCTGGAGTACAGATGTGGCTGCTGTAGTAGTGTTCAGTACATATAAACGGCAGCATCGCATTTACAATACATTTTTAATCTCAACTGAAGCAGGGTCCTGAGTTGTGGATAGCTGACTACACCTTCTTAGACAATATTCTTTGGAGTGCATTCTTGCAAAATTTGATATTGTTCTGTATACGTATTGAGCATTTTTGTATTACGTGAATACCATGTACGTGTGTGATGATTGTTCTTGGTTGTCAAAGTGACCACGTCTGTTTCTCTAGAGAGCCCTGAACAGTACACTTACCATTCAATTTCTTCTCTTTTTTTACTATACATATACTGTCCATATTTTGGCATTGTCCAAGGCTTGCTTCTGTGGTGTGTGACCTTGCATGTCCCTTCTTCACTTTCCCATGATACATTTTTGCCATCTAACATGCTGCCACATCCCACCCCCCCTTTGGAGGTTGGTAAGAACACAATCATTAGCACAAGTTCTTTTGGACACCTAGACATGGAGTTCATGGGCTGAAAGGTGTCTCTGCCTGGCTCAACCTGTACTGCAGGAGTGACTCCAGAATGGTTATCCCAGGTCCCTGGCACTGAGGGGGCATCCATCATCTCCACGACTTGGCTAAAGTGAAATGTGACACTTCGTGTGTGACTAAGGCTCAGAATGGCATTGCACTGGTGCTTAATTTCACATTTTTCAGATGAACCCTGGATTTGAGCATCGTCCCATATCTTCATTTCTCAGATCATTTTGGGCTGTTATAATAAAATATCTGAGGCTGAGTAACGAAAATAAAGAAGTTTATTTGGCTCATGTTGTGGTGACTGAAGGATGCCCATGTCCTGAGAAGGACCTCTGAGCTGTGTTACAACAGGATAGAAAAGTAGAGGGGGAACTGTCCGCATGTGAAAGGATCGAGCCCCGACTCCTCATCTGGGCCGGCAAGGTCAAAGCACCTGGTATTTCCACCTTCACTTGCTGTCGCTGTCTTCGTTAGCCTGGTCAGATTCCTATTTGACTATGTAGGCATGTTAATCATTTTAGGAGTTTCTGTCTACCTCCTAACCTGTCTTATGCCGCTTCTGGGTTGAAGGCATAGAGGTAAGTCACCCAAACCTTCAGTCACCCTGAATTTCAGGAACTGCAAAGCCTCCCCGGACAGACCACCTCCCAAGTTATCTACGGGAGATGGGCAACTATCTATGATATTAAGGCAGCACCCTGGAGTACGAATAATCTTGTAGAACACCTGTCAGGATCTGGGTTTGGAGCCCACGACTGACACCATCAGGACAAAGAGGTGCAACTACCAGCACCAGGGTGGAGGAGTGCGCAGCTGCTCCGACCTGGGAGGGGCGGGGCGATGGGCGACTATCGGGACCCGAACGGAGAGAGTACAGCTGCTAGGACCTAGCAAGAGGAGCGCGCAGCTGCCAGGACCTGGCTGGAAGAACGCGCAGCTGCCAGGACCTGGACGTCAGAGCGCACGGCAGCCCGAACCCCGCCCCGCGCGCGCGTGCCCGGCGTTGGCGCAGTCCGGGTCCGAGTCGTCGGCTGAGGCTTGTCCATCTCGCTCTCTGGCCGATTCCCGGCCTTTTTGCGTTCTCTCCGCCTGCGCCCCGGTTGGCGCCGCCGCCCGCAGCCCTGGCGCTCCCCGCGGGTCCCGCTGAGGCCGTCTGCGCCTTGTGCCAGCGCGCGCCCCGCGAGCCGGTGCGCGCCGACTGCGGCCACCGTTTCTGCCGGGCGTGTGTGGTGCGCTTCTGGGCCGAGGAGGATGGGCCCTTCCCGTGCCCCGAGTGTGCCGACGACTGCTGGCAGCGCGCCGTGGAGCCCAGTCGCCCTCCACTCAGCCGCCGCCTCCTGGCCCTCGAGGAGGCAGCCGCGGCGCCGGCACGCGACGGCCCTGCCAGCGAGGCCGCGCTGCAGCTGCTGTGCCGTGCAGACGGAGATCCGCTATGCTCCGCCTGCCGCATGGCCGCGGGCCCGGAGCCGCCCGAGTGGGAGCCGCGCTGGAGGAAAGCGCTGCGCGGCAAGGTGCGCGAGGCGACCCCGCACACTGCCCACCTTTGTGCCTTACTCACCTGGAGTCAGTCTCTCTCGATCTGGGCGCTGACCTCTTCCCTCTCCCGCATGCCATGGGTGTCCAGCATTCTCCCCACCCCGAGTCTCCGATCAGCCCTGCACCTTCCCTACCCCGGGGGTCCCTGCCGTGCCTTGGGTTCTTGAATCGTCGAGTCCGTGAGTTCCGTCCTCCCTGATCTCTGTTATCTCTCTCCCAGACCCTGCTGTGATCCTCAATCTCTCATCTCTAGAGCATGCTCTTCTGCTCCAGGTCTCTGGTCTACCTGTTCCTTATCTCTACACCGCCTTTAGACATCCCCCCCCAGTCCCCCCCCCATTTCCTCTCAAGTCCCACTTCCCATTCCCCAAGCCTCTCCCTCCTCCAATCCGGGTGTGACCTCATTGAGGCAAGCCCCGCCCATCTACTTGCTGTTTACCTGAGTGTGGACTTATGTCTGCCAGTTACTGCTTGCAACCCTCTGAGGGACTGCCGATCCACCTCATTCTGGAACCTTCTCTGCTGAGCTCTCTTGGTCATTGCATGTGGCTCTTGCTATTGGGTAGAAACCGCCCATTATGATCTGGGCAAAGCTGGAGCCCAGGAGTCCGGAGTCTCATCCCTGGCCCACGGTAGCCAGGTAGGAAAACAGCGATGCCTGGTCTCTGCCCCGTAGGAGAAACCAATAGCTTAGTGTGTTTGAGGGTGCTGTTGGCCTTGTGTTCTGGAATGATGCACCGTGAACCCCAGATTAGGATTAGTCACTAACTGATGCACAGTGTTGAGGTGGAGTTACATCCGGGTCCCAACCTGGGGTAGGTACTCTGCCAGAACGTGCTGCTAGGGTTGTCTTGCAGTTTGTTGACCCTTTCCTAAGCCAGCAATCTCCACAGAGACTAAGTAGGGTACATTCAGGAACGCCATTGTCTGGATCAAGCTGACACAGAAGGGGACCTACTTAAAAGGAAACCTGGAATTGTCTGCTGTGTGCCTAGTTCAGACAAAGAGGGAAGCGCAGGAGACCCCTTTAAACCAACAATTTCCAGCAGCCAAGGTCTGGACTGTTGACCTGGGTGTCCAAGTCCTTTCCAGTCTATAACCAGTTTTTCTCTCCCAGGAGAACAAGGGGTCCGTGGAAATCATGAGGAAGGACTTAAACGATGCCCGGGACCTGCATGGTCAGGCAGAATCAGCGGCTGCTGTGTGGAAGGCAAGTGGGGTCTCCTGGATATGGGGCAGGGCAACCAAACTGAACTGCTGTTTGCCTGGCTGGCCGGAGGAGGGGCTTCTGTGTGGACTTACTGAATGCCAGGGTACTCTCCTAGGACACAGTCTAGCCAGAAGTCAGCAGAGAACCTCTTTTCCTTCTTGTTCTTTACGTGAGGGTGGTTTGTAAGGTTTGGCTTCCTTTTCTGCACAGGACACTTAGTACTCTTGATTCTGACCAACCCCAGTGGAACTTGCTGTTTTCTGGCTGTCATACAAAACCATAGACAGTTACTCCTCTGGAGGCTGGAAGTCCACAGGCAAGCCATGGCAAGTCCATATCTGGTCAGGGCTAGTTTCTGGTGGTCTTTCTTACTATATCATCACCTGGAGGGCAGGGCAGGAGTTCTCTGGGGGTCCCTTTTACTAGGGCACGAGTCGTACCTCTACTTTGGTAGGACTGACTACCTCCCAAAGACCCACCACTTTTAACCCCATCACCTGGAGGTTTCAGCACAGGGATTGAGGGGAGGGACACAAAAAGTTGGTACTGACCAGCTTGCCATCCTCTAGTGCCTTCCATGACATTCAAAACCAAGGTGACAACATGGTATAGATTTAAAAAAAAAAAGGTTTATTTATTTTTGATGTGTACAGTGTTCTGCCTGCACGGCAGTGGAGGACAACATAGCCCACTATAGATGTTTGTGAGCTGCCGTGTGTTTGTTGGGAATTGAACTGAGGACCTCTAGGAAGAGCAGTCAATGCTGGGAAGTACAGTCGATGCTCTTAACCTCTGCACCTTCTCCCCAGCCCCCCAAGTTATAGTTTTTTAAAGGTTCTTTGTCAACAAAATCAAACATTGATTTAAACTCTTGTGACCTTTCCTTGGATATATTGATGTCTTTAGTTTCCATATCCTCCCCTCTGTTTTTTTAAAAACATAAAACCAAAGTGTTTTTGTAGACTTACAGAAGGCCTGGAGCTCTCGGATAGCCTGCACCTCAAAGCTGAAGCTGTCTGCTCTGCCCCTCACAAAAACTGGAAGGCTCTGAGGTTGTACAGATTCCTAGGAACTCACAGTCATTCCAAGGACAAGTTCTAGCACAGAGAGGTTTTAATACAAGGATGAGGATCTTGCAATCAGAGGGAGGAGCTTAGCCAGAAAGCAGTTAGCTGGTTAGCATTTACAGCTTTTTCAGAAAAACCATTCTTTCTCAGGAGCGTGGCTGTCTCCTGTGTTGTGTGGTCCTGGGCCAGGATGAAGATCTTGAGTAAAGTTAGGAGTGTGCCTTTTTCTTTAGTTCTGTTGTCTGGAGTGGTGTTGCTGAGGGTGGCAGGATGGGTTTTTTTGCTCTTGGATTTACCAGAGGCTATCTTAGAAAAAATAGCTGTGCATTCTGACAGGACTTTGGTCCCAGAGTTCATCTTTGGGAAGCCGTGAGTGGGGTCTTCACATAACCTGAGCAGTGTGTTATGTGGGTTCTATGTCCAAGGACTTAACAGACTTCTGCTGGGAAATGGGAACATGACTGGTGGAAAGCTTGTCCAGCATGTGAGAGGCTCTGAATATAAGCACGCTAAGCACAGCACCACAAGTAGACGGTAGGCCTGTGGTTGTATGGTTGTTCTTGGTACATAGGCTTCTTTCTAGTCACAGTATAGTAGAGTAACTAGAAAGTATGGTGTCAGCAACTAGAGATGATCTGTAGCACGTGGACGGATGCAGATAGGTATGTGCCAGTGCTATGCCATTTTGTAAGAAGGGACTTGCATACACTTCGGTGACTTGAGGACGCTTTTCCTGGAACCACTCATGAAAGACTGGAGGGAGACAAAACATTGCCTTAATAGAAGTTCAAGTGGTATGAGTGGCCTTATGAGGAAACAACGCAAAGAAACTCACAGTCTAACAACTACACCGGGTTGGACGGGGAATGGCAGGTTGAGGACAAGTGGTTAATTCGGGAGGCATAAAAGAAAAGAATTATTTTATCAAGGTCTGTGCAGCATCTTCTCTACCTCCACTTCTCTCCTCAGTCAGAATGCCATTCCTTTTGCTTTGTACAGGGAGAGAGTTAGCCTTTCTCTGTTACCGTAGCAAAATTACCCAGGACTGAGTACTTTGTAAGGAAGGCGAGTTATTGGCTGTAGAGGCTGAGTGTCAAAGACCAAGGCTCTATCTGCTGGTCTCGAGTGAGGACCTCATGGTGCACGTGTGTGGACCCAGGATCGCTCTCTCTGTAAAGGCTGCCTTGGGAGCCAGCTGGTAGTAGCCTGTGAGACCAGCACCAGTCCTTCAGAGGGCTGATGGATACATCAGTGACCTAACCAATCCCCACCTCTTTAAGACCCTGTCAACTCCACCTCGCCACACTGGGACCAAGCTAACACCACCATGAGGGGCCACAGGGATGTCTTTCACGTGGAGATTTCACTTCTTGCTTAGGAAAACGATGCAAGAGAATCCTCCCTTACCTGTGATTTTTTTTTTTCCTTTCCGAGTAGATGGGGGTTCTCTTCCTTTGGACACAGTAGCCGTGGGTGTGAGCCAAGGTGGACTGTTGACCCTTCTCCCACTCACCCTGCAGGGGCATGTTATGGACCGAAGAAAGAAGGCCCTGACTGACTACAGGAAGCTTCGGGCCTTCTTTGTGGAAGAGGAGGAGCATTTTCTGCAGGAGGCTGAGAAAGATGAGGGTACCTCTGAGGATGATGAGCTGGCTGATCCGGCAGACCGCTTCCGGTCCCTCCTGCAGGCTGTGTCAGAGCTGGAGAAGAAGCACCGTAACCTGGGCCTTAGCATGCTTTTGCAGGTACCACCTGGGTGGAAGTGAGCACCTCTCCACATCACATCTCTTTGGCCAGTTCAGAGCTCCAGTAAAGGAGCTTACCCTAGGGAAAGGTTGGAGCCGTGGCCTACCTTGCCCCTGCTGTGGCCTAGGTCTGAAGGACAGGGAATGAGCATGAGCAGGTGGCTCAGAAAGTGGTAGGAAGGACCTTTGTGCTGAGGATGGTCTGAGATGACCCTGGTTCTCACATGGGAGGGATATTTTCAGCCCTCAGACTCCTAGGCAGTAGTAACCAAGACACCTTTTCTGTCTTCTCCCATCCTCATTTCTGCCCCAAGGGTTGGGCCAGCACCTGAAGCCTGACAGCCCACTTGGCGGTCTGAGCCTGGGCTTGCAATGTGGCATCAGTAGCCACCCGTAGCTGAGTATCCCCCCGTTCCACATACCCATTAGCTGTTTGGGGGTTCTGCAGTTCTGGGGGTAGTGGGTGCTGTACAGCCTTGGAGACACAGGCTTTGGACCCAGTTTAGATGGGTTGTCAAGTCACCTTGATTCTAGGTGTGTGTGCTCAGGGGAGCAGTAGTATGTCTTACTGCCTCTTTGGTCTCTTTCTGTGTATTTCTGTCTTGTCACCTTTATCCCTGTATTGCCCATCTACATCTCACTGTCTTTCCTTTTTGTCTCTGTCTCTCCCTTTTCCTGCAGTGATGATGCTTGCACAGCAGGCTGGCACCCTGGAGCATGAGGCAGAAGGAACCACCTTCCACAGCTGGCCTGCGGCACCCCTACCTACATCTTTCAGGCCTCTCTGCCTGGTACCACCCTTCATCCTGGACAGGTCCCATCTCCGTCAACACTGACAGCACGGCGGCCCGGATGAAGTGCCAGAGGTGCCCCGCTTTTGATCATCCATATAGTTCCGTTTCTCAGCAGTGTTTTTAATTTTCTTTGGGGCATGAATGTGCTCAGGCCTATACCTGTTCCTAGTAGAGACCAGTCCTGGGATTTCTTTCCCAGTGTGTCCCAACCCTGCCAGAGACCACTGGAGAGCTCTGAAGGCTCTGCTTCTTGTTGAGCTACGGCTTAGGGCCTAATGTGGTGATGTCACTCTAGTATCCAGGAACCAAACCTTTCACCTTCCCCATTGGTGCCCATGACAGGGTTGACTCACCAGACATCCCTCAGCAAGGCTCTGGGACATGCCAGTTATAGTCAGCTTGTGTTAGTGCCAGGGAATAGAGATGCAGGAGGCCCCCAGGTATGGCTGGGAAAAAGAAAATGAAGCATTCTCCACCCTCTGGAGGACTGTTCTTTCCCTTTGGGTCTTGCTGTGCCAGATCCTGGGAGCTGTCTTCTGCTTTGCTTTCTTAGCCTCTTTCGTCCTGGCTTGTGCCCCTTGGGTGTCGCTGGCATCCCCAAAGTGCTCCCTACTGTTACCCACCTCTTGTAGAAGGGACCTTCTTCCCGGCAGAAGAGCAGCAGGGTTGGCATATCCAGGCCACCTGGTTCTTTACTTGGCTGTGTTTTTGGCTTTTTCTCACCTCATATTTTCTCCAGTAGGTGAATTTCACAAAACTCATGGTGTAGCGGTAGCGTGGTTGCCTGCAGCATTGTGTGTGTAGATAACTAGTCCAAGAAACAAAACCCAGCAGAGTGGACAGACACAGGCCAGGGGCCAAAGACACAGACCTATGTAGGTTCCGGGGTAGCAGCCTTCTGTCCCCAGAGGCCCTGGCCTGGGGTGTAGTGACTGGCTCTAGCTTGACTTCCAGGGGGGCTGGGTTCTCAGTGCTGAATAAAGTGGTTTGCTCCAGCCTCTCTGTTTCCATACCTCCCGGTCTCTGTCCACACAGTGGCTAACCTCCGCTCCTGACCAGCTTCCAGGGTCTTTGATACTTGTGAAAGCAAGATAAGCAGATCATCACTGAGACAGTCAGGGAGAGAAGTTAGGTGTCACTTTGAACCCAGTGTTGATTGTGGGGATTGCATCCAGGAAGCAGAATCCAGTGGCTAGAAGGGCCAAGAGACATCATGTCACGGGACTCTGGCTTAGCCCACCTGACCGGTTCCTGCCAAAGGGCTGGCCAGGTGAGCAGAGGCCTCCAGGGCTGGAAGATAACAGACTGGATGCCCAGGATGGACCTTCCCTGCAGGCAGAAGAGCTTCCCGAGTGCCAGGGAAGAACAGGAAGGCAGGAGCAGAGGTGCCGGTGGCAGTGAGAGCAGTAGCCCTGAATAGTGTGCCCCTTTTCGACAGACTTGTGATCTCTGTTGATGACAAAAATGGAAATTAGACTAATCAAATGACAGGTAGAGAATGCCAGGCAGTGGACTGTCCACCCGTGTCTCAGACACCGTCCCTCTCCTGCCCCTGTGGCTCCCAGCAGATGTGTGAAATGCAGTCTTCAGTTGAGCACACCTCAGGTGTGCACCAGAGCTCTGCTTGCTGGTTAGTAACCTGGAATTCACACGTTCAGTCCACAGCGCTCTAATGACTGCCACATAGGACGCTTCCCCCTGCCCTTCATAACCCTGGTCACCTCCAGAATTTGAACCTCTGAGCACCTCAGCACCAGGACCCACAAGATCCTTCACTCTTCACTGGCCGCCTCACTGGAGAGGAATCTGCTATCCCTCTGGGTCCCTCCTGGCACTGGCCAGCTTTGTCCTCTTGTCCTGTTGAGGGAGCTGAATCAGGTCTGGTGGCAGATTCCTTATCTGGTGAGGCCTGTTTCCTAGTTCTAGTTCATATAGATGTCCTTCCTGTGCATTCACAGGGAAGAAAGAATGAAAGGTGGATCTCTCGAGTTCGAGGACAGCCTGGTGTGCAGAGTGGGTTCTAGGACAGCCAGGGCTACACAGAGAAACCGTGTCTCTAAAAACAAAACAACACGCACACACATGAAAGGTCTCTAGGGTACCTAATAGAACACTAATCCTATTTGTGAAGCTCCGCCCTTTTTACCATATTATCTTCTAAGGTCTCACCTTCCTAATGCCACCATTGGAGGAGGGATCTCACAGTGTCATAGCAGAAGCCTAAAGGCAGAATCCCAAAGAAGACATGCTCTGCTCCCTGCCGCTACTGTTGGGTGGATGTCAGCTCTCAAGAATTTGACAGATTTTGAGGCATGGTGACCCAAGGACATCCCTTCCCAGGTCCTCAAGTTAGTGTATACTTTGCTTCCCACACCATTACGAGACAGGCCACTGGGGTTCCTTTGCTAGGGAGGTGGAAGGTCGTGGAGGGTGGAGCCCGTGAGACAGAGAGATGAACTGGATGTTTTCCATGAGTGGGGCTTCAAGGTACCATGGTAAGTACAAAACAGCTAAAGCAAAGTGTCCATGCGGCCTGTAAAGATATGGCCATCTTTTTGCACTTGTCTACAAAGAGAAGTCCAGTTTGGTGGTGGGCTACATTGATTTCATAGGTATCCTTTGTCTGCACCTGATCCGCAGACTCCAGGTTGGATTTGCTGGGAGACCATGTTAGACATCAGGGGAATCTGGAGGGGTGGTTGCTTGTGGGATGGGAAATGCACAAGTTTGGGATGTAAGGAATGAAGAGAATACCAACTTCCAAAAGACTGAGCATGGTGGCGCACACTTTTAATCCCAGCACTTGGGAGGCAGAGGCAGGCAGCTCTCTGAGTTTGAGGCCAGCCTGCTCTACAGAGTGAGTTTCAGGCGAGGCAAAGCTACATGGTGAAACCCTGGTTTTGTTTTGTTTTGTTTAAGCCACACTCAGGAAGCTGAGGCAGGATGATTGTCATTAGTTTAATGGCTATGTGGAACAGTCTTGTGAACCCCTCCTCCCCGCTCCACCATCCACTCACACACCAACAGTAGGGAGAAGCAGCAGAAAGTAATTTTATTGTTTTTGCTAGGACCTTTCCCAGATGGAAAATGGCCAGGTTTTAAGGCACATTCAGACCTTGCTTGGGATTTCGGAAACAGCACTGTCATGTTGAGTATAAGAATACTGTGAGCTAGTTTTATGTGGCTAGAGGAAATGGTGAGGTCAAAGTACAGAATACACTATGGGTCAGGGGCTCGGTGTGTGTGTTTCTGCTATTTCCCCCCACCAGTTGGGTCCCTAGATGTGGAGCCATGTTCATAGATGAACAGGCTGACTATTCCAACATGCAAGTCATTTTGTTGGGCCTTGATCCCGGGGTTCTCTGGCAGCACCTCTCCAGCAGATGAAGTTCTTAACTCCCTTTGGGGACTTCTGTGAGGGTCTGGGCCAAACCTCTGGCATTTCTTTGTCAGTGAGAACTGGCTGTGGCTCCTCTGACCTAATCGCTACATAGTGAAGTGGAGACTGGCAGCAGCTGTCCCCAGGCAGGTCAGTTCAAAGGCCATTCTCATGCCCACCTAGTTTTCTAGAGCAGAAAACCCCAAATAACCAGAAGATTGTTAAAAATCAAGGGCAGGGCGGCTTCCACAGGTTTTATGCCACTTGATGCCCACATGAGGTGCTTTATTTCCATAAGAGAAGTTTAACTTAGAGATAGATAATTGAGTTGAACAGATTCTCTGTTAAACTGTCATTCATGAAAAAGAATGTGCTGTTAAGGAATTTCTAGGAGACAAACGAGACTGCTGGCTTTAGAAGCGAAATAGCAAGTGAAACACCACCATTGATACAGTACACAGGCCAACCAGGCTTAGACTCTCACAGAACAAATAGTCGGGTTTTTTGTTTGTTTTGTTTCTTTGGTTTTAGTAAGATTGCATTTTGGGAGCTGGTGGGGTCTGAGCAAGGGCAGGCCAACTTTAGGGCTCCTTGGACATGCATGCGGGGATCGGATATGAGCTGTGGGTTGTCACAGGACAAGTATTTTTTCCCCCGTTTTGCAGGGGCAGCATCTGAGTTCCTGTGGTTACTTTCATAAGTGTAAAGGCTGGTGTTCTGACAAGTAGGTTCTAAAATTCCATTTCTTGCCCTTAGACCTCAGTCCTAAAGGACACGAGCAACTCTCGGGGTATGCTGCCATGTGTTGTTTTCACTTTGAACTCGTCCCCAGAAAGCTGAAAGTGCAGAGAGGCTTTCAGTTTTCTGGCCTGAGGGAGGGATTTCAGGGGTGTGTGGTGGCCTCTGATTACAGAGCCAAGGCCAATACCATGCTCCGTCCATCATGATGGGTCATGCCTTCCCATCGTTGCAAAGGCTGACTTTTCCTTTCCTAGACACAGGTCGTCTCCCCCACCCTGCCCTGTGGGTTTGGTAGATACATTTCTAATTCTTATTAGGTATCTTGAGGACAGGGGCACCCCCTTTCTGTATCCTGGCAAAGAAGAAAAATCACCTGTCTCCAACCCGGAAAAACAGGGATTACTGAGGAATTTACTCAGGTACCTGAGAAAAATGCGTGCAAAGCATCACTCTTTTATAAAATCCAGGTCATATGCAAATGAGGTGACTTCTTGGGCTCTTCTGATTGGACAAATCATCACAGAGTAGCCAATGGGACTTTCGGGTTGCCCGAGGAGCCGGCCGTTTGTTAGAGCCAGATAGTTATGCTATAAGCTGTTTATTCATGTCTGGTGGCCTGCTTCCTGCATCTGTTTCCACCTACGTGGACCACAAGCATCTTGCTCGACTCCCTCTCCACCCCATTTTCCCATCGCGCTCAGGGCTCTGGTGACTCAGGTGTTGCAGCGGTTCTGCCCCTACAATCACCTCCAGCTCCGAGGTGCGACGTCCGTGAGCTGCGGAGCTGATCACCGCGCAAGACAGTGCCTAACGCGGCATTCAGCAATGCAAGGATGTACGCGGGCACGGAGGTCTTGTCCACCCTCAGGACCTCCTGAATACCAAATTCGGTGAATACCAAAGGCTCTTTTCAGAGCCAACCGGAATGGCTGAGTAGCTTAATGGACAAGCTTCATGGACTCCTGACCCTAAAGCCATTTTTACCTGGGCCAGAGTGGGGAATTTCCCCCTGGTGGCCTGGCGGAGGTATAACTGTGCGACCTGCTAGAGAGAGGTTTGTCTGAAACAAAACAACTGGGGTTCCTTCAAACAGTTCTTGAATTCTAAGCAGGTTCAGCTCTCCTGATGATTCAGGTGGGAGACACTGCCCCTAGCTTTGACCCCGGTACTTAGGTCAGCCAGTGCTACAAAGTAAGACCCTGTCTCAATCTAATTTATTTTTATTTTATTTTATTTTGTTTTTTCGAGACAGGGTTTCTCTGTAGCTTTGGAGCCTGTCCTGGATCGATCTAATTTTTAAAAATCGTATTGAGATGTTGACAGTGACAAGCCAACTAATTCCGTGGTTTTCCCTCCACCGCAGCCCTCTGCTGTACTTGTCAAGCTGTATTTATTAACTTGTCAATCCCAGCACTTACCCATCTGCACGCTCGATATAGCTCCCGAGTGCTTCAAAATTAGTTCTGCTCCTGACTGTTGATACACGTCGAATACACATCATGCAATAATTTGAAAAGGTATACTTTTAATCAACGTTTGGGTTTGTCTTTGACTAGTTTTCAAGGCCAATGTCCACCCTTCTGCGCAGCTACACACTTCCCAGGTGTAGGGGGCCTCAGGGACTAAAGTCACACCCTACTTGAGGTTTTTCTCCACCTCCTCCCGGGTTACCTATGGATATACAGTGTGGTATGTCATGACCTCACTACTTGAGCCCAAGTTGCCTGACCCCAAACAAAATAAATAAACAACAGGACCTGAAAGCACAATGACAATTCACCATCTTGGCCAAGGCAGGCAGATCTCAGTAGGGACCGGTTCCCTGTTTTGAGTCCTATGTTAACTGTCCAGCTTCCACCAAAGAGAAAAGGTAACTGTCCAGGCCCCACAAGTGCTTGGCTGAACACCGCCCTTTCGATCTGGTGCTCTCCTTGGGGAAATTATACTACCATGTCTCCGTTGCTGTTTTATTTACATCTACATTAGGAAAAAACAAAACGTGGCAGACACTTTGCTATGCGTGCGAATACTGATACTTACTCTTGATTAAGGATCTGAGTTTTAGCCATTTTTATCCATTTACAGAACTTGAGGAAGATTGTGAGACAGACTGCAGCAAGCAAGCCCGTCCAGTTTTTACAGCCAGCTGTTTTTCACCCTCACCTAAAGTCCCTACAGGTGCTATAGAAATCTCAATTTTATATTTCCGTGTAAACTATGGCCATTACTTTTGAGAATATTTTTAACTTTGGTTGATAATTTACTCATAAATGTGGATCATAGCTGGGCTCTGAAGAGATGGTTTAGCAGTTAAGAGCACTGACTGCTCTTCCAGAGGTCCAGGGTTTGGTTTGCCACACTCAACACGGTGGCTCACAACAGCTGGAGTCTGTAACTCCAGCTCTGGGGGATACAGCGCCCTCTTCTGGCCTCTGTGAGCACTACATGTACATGGTACACAAACCTCGTAGCTCAATGAGTTGGTGATAACAGAAAAAAAATACAGCCTGGATGGTGGATATCTATATCTATATATCTATATATCTATATGTATATATGTATATATATAAACAAAAATAACAAAATGTGTTTATATATATTTCAACAATATTTAAGATAACTTTAAATATTATTTTTCTTCCTGTCACACCTTTTTTTCTTTAAAGATTTATTTATTAATTATGTATACAGTGTTCTGTCTGTCTGTATACTTGCTGACCAGAAGAGGGCACTGATCTCATTACAGATGGCTGTAAGCCACCATGTGGTTGCTGGGAATTGAACTCAGGACCTCTGGAAGGGCAGTCAGTGCTCTTTAACCTCTGAGCCATCTCTCCAGCCCCAGACCTTTCATTAACAGAAAAGTTTATGAAGCTTGGCTAGGTGAGTAATTCTGTAGATCACACCAACAACCAAGAAGACGTCCTTCATTCTTAATTTTGTATTGCATTGTTTTGGGGATGCATGCACCACGGCAAGCATGTGAAGATCAGAGGAAAACTCTTGGGAGTGAGTTCTCTCCTTTCTTGACACGGCTCCCAGAGATTAAACTTAGGTCATCAGGGTCGGTGGCAAGAACCTTTACCCACTGAGCCATCTGGACAGCCCAGCCTTGGTTCTTTAAACTCATGCTTTCCCCAGCTTACCATAGTTTTACTCACGGTTCTCCCAAGAATGAGAAAGTCCTTTAGAATCTTCCTCACGCAGTTGCCGCCCACCCAAATAAATCATGGGGACATGAAAGGGTGCAATGAAACACCATGAGCATGCAGGGGTGAGGCCAGAAGAGCAAGGAGCAACTCCTAAAATGTGGGCTGAATGGTGCTCACTTCCTGTTTTCCTCTGTCTGTGATTAAACTAGACAGGGAAGGGTAAGAGCAGGTCTTACACAGAAAGGTAACATTCCAGTGGGGAAGGACTCTTGGGGACCTGAGCTCTACTTAGACTTGTACAGAATCACTAGGCATTTTAAAGGGAGAATGGGAGGCTGTCGAGAAGCTCAGCGGTAAAATCACAATCACGTGTCTCGGAGCCTGACTACTTGAGTGGATGCGGTCTCCGTAACTCTTGTTGTGGAAGAAGAGAACCAGCTTGTCCTCTGACCTTCATGCATGCCACAGTGCACATGCATGAGATTTAGAGCACACACGCACACGCGCACAAACACACACACACACACACACACACACTGGAACTAAGGGAGAATAGGGGAATGAGATGGAGAAGGACTTCATAGTGGCAGGATAGAGGAATGTACAAGTCAGACAATCCCACAGGATTCCCTGGACTTGCTCACCAGCGTTTAGAGACATGCTTCTACCTTTTCATGAAGCCTGGGTGAACCAGCCATGGTGGTCAATGCGTCAGCAGGGTTGGGCAAAGTGATGCCTCCTGACTTGGTAACATACTGCTTCTGTCTGTCTCCATGACAGTGCACTGAAGAAATTATCAGTGGGTATAGAAGAACCCTGCTCACCAGTGTGGATGGCCACCAGTCAGTTGGCTAAGAGCCTCATTGGAGCAAGGGGCTGCAGGCAGGAAATCGTGAGCACAAAGCTCAGTCCAAATTAATACTGGCAGAAGCCGAGTTCCAGTCCAGCCTGGATTTCCCGTCTCACAAAAAAATCAACACAAAGCTGAACTCTGCCTCCCTGTTCAGCTTCTGTATTAGTTAATTTCCAGTTCCTGCGATAAAGTATCTGACCAGGAGAAACTTAAGGAAGGAAGTTACTCTGGGCTAAGGGTTTCAGAGGAACTGTTCATGATGGCAGGGGAGGCATGGCAGCGGGCAGCTGGAGCAGGAAGCTAATAGACAGATCCCTTTTCAACCACACAGTGGAAGCAGTGAGGACAAGCTGGAAGTGGGTTGAGGCCGTAAACCCTCAAACTCTGCCCCCTAAAAATATACTTCTTCCCTTAAGGCCCCACTGCCTCAATCTTCTCAAACAACACCATCAACCGGGTACCAAGAGTTCAAACTCCTGAACCCGTTGGGGCATTTCTCATTCAAACAGGCACAGCCGATGTTGGGGAATTTAGAAGTTGTCGTTTACTTTTCTAGTGTCGTGACAATATCATGACCAAAAGCAGCCTGAGGAGGAAAAGATTTCAGCTTGCAGGTATGGCTCATCAGGAAGAGAAACCAGGGCAGAAACCTGGAGACAGGGACTGAAGCTCAGCCTGCTTTCTCAGGGCACCTAGGACCACCTGTTCAGGTGTGGCGTCACCTGCTGGGCCCTCCCACGAACATCAGTACAAATGGGTCTCAACAATGGTTCTCAGCCTGTGGGACTTGACTCCTCTGGGGTCACATATCAGATATTCTACGTATCAGATATTTACATTACGATTCATAACAGTAGCAAAATTAGAGTTATAAAGCAGCGACAGAATAATGTTATGGTTGGGGTCACCACTACGTGAGGAACTGTATTAAGGGGTCGCAGCGTTAGGAAGGTTGAGAACCACTGCTCTACGGTCTTGCCCACAGGCAATCCGATGGAAGCAGCTCCTCTGTAGTGTCCCTCTTCCCTTAGTGACTCTAGCTGTGTCAAGGTGACAGTGAAAGCAGGATAGGATTGGATGGTGAAAAGGGGCAGTCACTTGGGGTTTATCAGGTAATGTGCTCCCCAAAAGTGTCAGCTAAGAAACGTGTTTCCCAGCAACAGGAATGTTGTCATGACAACAGGGAAGGGACCAACACAGAAGTAAAGGAGACAAGAAAATGGTAGTGTGATTCCATTTATTTTAAAGTCCAGAACAGGGTGAAAGGGTTCATCACATAGAGGTGCCAAATAGAAAGCCAAGAAAAATGAAGGTTCTCAACTCAATGTTTTCAGTAATACTCCACAATTTAAACAAACTGACTTCAAATTAAGCCCAAGAATGAGAGAAGGGAAATCAAAACAAAATTAAAAAAAGCTTCACAGATGAGTGGCTGCCTGCAGTAGAGTCATGGTGGGGATGGAGTTCCACAGGTCCAGGGAACTTTGATGGCAAAGGACTCTGCCTCTTGATGGTGCTGCTACGTGAGTGTACACTTTGACCACTGTTCACCATGCTGCACCCTTCAAACAAGAAAGCTCGCGGGTGGGAGGCGGGTTAGCAGTTAAAAGGACCTGATGCTCCATCATAGGAACAGGAGTGCTGATTTCAGCACCCACGTTGGGCAGCTCACAAATGCCTTGACTGCAGCTCCAAGGGATTCAGTGCTCTAGTCTGGTCTCTGAAGGTACACACACACACACACACACCAGACATACACACAGATACACACGACAGACACACACTCACACCAGGCAACACACACACACACACATATAGACACACTCACACCAGACACATACACATACAGACACATATACACTCACACCAGACACACACACACCAGATATACAGATATACATGCTAGACACACACATTCACACCAGACAACACACACTCACACATATAGACACATACACTCACACCAGACACATACACACACACACCAGACATACACACACACCAGACACACACACATCTGACGACACACATACATACAGAAACACACACTCACACCAGACACACACACACATACATACAGACACACACACACACATGAAGACAGACATATTTTTGTTTTTACGAGACATGGTTTCCCTGTGTAGCCCTGGCTGTCCTGGAACTCACTCTTAGACCAGACTGGCCTCAAACTCAGGTATCTGCCTGCCTTTGGCTCCCAAGTGCTGGAATTAAAGGCAGGGGCCACTTTCTGGTGTGCACATGTACATTCAGACAAAACACTCACATGTGTAAAATACATAGATAAATCTTAAAAAAATAAAAACTAGCCGGGCAGTGGTGTCACACGCCTCTAACCCAGCACTCAGGAGGCAGAGGCAGGTGGATCTCTGGTCTACATATAAATTGTTTTAATTAGCAAATTTGTTACATATAAATATCACACTGATGAACAAACAAGGAAAAAAATAAAAACATTATCACCCCAAGGTTGAAAACGGTAATGGGCAGGTGACAAGGACAGGGCTCTTTCACTGAGCCCCTCTCTTCTCCCATTTCTTCCCATACAAATGCCAGCCTCTCTCCAAAGCCCAGCTCAGGACCACCGGTGCTTGTGACACTTCCTTGCTACTCCATAGACTAACTATGGCTGTGCTCTCAACTGTGAACCCAAAACCCCAGGCGTTCTTCATCTGTGTCTGAGGACCTTGACTCTGAAGCTCGTATAACTGCTACAGCCCTTACAGACAATGATCTCATTCTGAGGCGGCATTCCAGTGCAAAAGGGTGTGTCCACCACTCGGCAGTGCCTTTCAACTCTGACCCACTATGGTAGGTTGAGTGCCCCCCCCCCCGCAGATATGCGGGCATAACTGTGACTGGGGTCATCTGGAGTAAGTGTCTTCGCAGATGCAATCAAGTTACCAACCTCAGGGTGGGGGCAGCCTGTGTTAAAGTGGGCTCTGGGCTGGATAAGCGTATCCAAGAGAAAGATTTTTAGGGAGAAATCAGAGAGGAACTGGCCATACAATGACAACACCAGCATTTGCCCTGATGCTTCTGCCAGCCAAGGGGGGCTGGACTCTACCCCACAACGCGAGGGAGGCCTGGAGTAGATTTTCCAGTGCTTCCCAGAGACGCCAACCCTGCCCACACTTCAGTTCGATTTCTAGTCTCCAGAACATGGAGGGGGGAGTCCTTAATGGCTTTTAGGCCAGAGCACTTAACCTTAAGCCCCAGTCCCCCTGGAGGGGTCCTGAGCACCACAGAGATCCCACCAACAGACCCCCACAGCAAGAGAAAGTGTGACGCTATTTCTCTTGGGGCTTCCAGCCTCACAGCACAGGGCAGACTGCATTTTCTCAGCACCCGTGGAACAAGCACCATGCAGTAGCACCCCACTCCCCAGTCTCTTGTCTCCCTTCTGCCCACGGTCTCAGAGTGGAAGACTCTCAGGTAGCTGAGAGCTGGTTCCACCGTCTAGTTTTGTCTCCTGTGTTCTCAGCGTCCATCAACACCCACTTCGAGTCTGCTTTCTCTGTCAGCACTTTTGTGGTTTCTGTCCTCATCGAGCTCTGACCAAAGCCTTAGGAATCTTGAGATCTTTGCCTCTGTGCCTTTTGAATTAGTCTGCCATAGTGAGGGAGAGAAGAGGATTTAAGGTAGAAAGAGATTGGCGGAGTGAGAAAAGAGAGGGAAGGGGGAGGGGCTGGAGAGACGGTTCAATGACTGAGCCCAGGCTGCTCTTGCAGAAAACCTGGGTTTTGTTCCCAGTGCCCTCACCTGTCACCTCACGACCTCTGTAACTAGAGTTCTAGGGGATCAGATGCTGCTTTGGCCTCTATAGGCACTGCACTTAAGTTCGTGCGTGCACATGCATGCGCACCCCCCATCATCATCATCATCATCATCATCATCAGAAATAAACAACATTTAACAGGAAGAAAGAGAAGGGGAGAAGGGAGAGGAAAGCACGGAGGAAGGAAAAGAAAGACGAACAGGATAGAGTAAGAAGAGGGCAAGACCCAGTTCTGGAGCAGCCGCAGCACACCCACCACTGAGCTGGACAACCCCAGTTATTCTTATTGTGTCGTTTTCCTCACTGAGGGTCGGCAGCCTTAACAAAGGACCTCAGCACAGGAGAGCCACGTGATTCTCACTCCGCAGGAACCACTTTCTAAGTCCCAGAAGCTAGGATTCTGAGACATTGCTGGTCTCCTGGGCTAGTGAGTGGCACCTCTCTGATTTCCCACAGGGTATGTGTGTGTCCAGATCTCTCCTTTTACAAGAACAGCAGGTTTGTAGGGTTAAGGTACATCAAGGACTTCCCTTTAACCTTAATCTCTTTCAATGCCTCATCTCCAAATGACAACATCTTCAGAAATCCTGGGTGGGGTGGGGGAGGCGCTCAGCATTCAGCACAGAAACTTGGCAGAGGCAGCATATCCAGCCCCTGGTGTCTTGCCATATATTCACACAGGAATGCAATAAATAATACCAGGAGCCAGGGTGGCAAGAAGGCAGGAGCCTCTCCTAAGGATGTCTCAGGAGTCCCCGGGGAGGTCAAGGACCTCCAGAGGATTCTGTGTCTTCTTCGGTCTCTCTGATCACTGAGCAGATGGTCAGGGGTCTGGGGTCATGGGTCCAGAGGCAGAAAAATGGCTGTAAAAGACCAGAAAAAGACAGCCCAGAGAACACATAGATCAGGGAGCCGTTGGCTGCATTGTGAAAGGAGATTTCTCCTGCCTCAAAGTCTAAGGAGATGCCCACACGCCGGAGGGGTTGTGGAGGAGACAGGCGAGTCCTGGGGTAGGAGAGGGCCTGGAGTTTCTTCTTGTAAAACTCCAGTGCCCAGAGACCATGCTGAGGGGACTTGGGGATCCTACCTTCTCGTCCCAAACTCTCCAGACACACACCCAGAATCCAGGCCCGCCTGTCCCCGACCTCCACTTCCCAGTAATGCCTTCCTGCATCAAAGCGCTCTCGGGCCAGGATGCAGGGGTCCTGGTCAAATCTTTGGGAACTGGGAGACAGGTCCTGGTCAAACAGCAACCGCTTCACACTCTTCCGATCCTCAGACACTATGAGTTTGGGACTTGCAGTTTCAGGGTCCAGGGACAGGCTGGCTGTGGAGAGAGCAAAGTGGCAGAGGTGGGGGCTTTTGCCATCTTGGCCCGGCTTGGATGAGGGATCTAAGATTTGTCTCCTACTTGAAGGTTTCCCCTCCACTTCTATAAATCTGTTACCGGCCCCATTTAAACTGATTTTGTTATCCCCTCAGGCAGTGAGAGAGGCAGCTGTGAGCATAGCCTGGGACAGCTCCCTGGGGACTAAACTCTGTGGAAGAGAGACTGAGAGACCACCGCCAGCAGACAGAAAACTTGGAACTCACACCCACACCTCACAGCCAGTACTCCAGATGCAGGCTTTTCTGTGGGTTGCCTGTGGTTGGCATGTGTCCTCAGAGTTTGCTTGTTAGAAGCCGGGTCCTCAGTGTGAATAGCGGAGTGTGTGTGTGTGTGGGGGATTTTGTTTTGTTTTGTTTTGTTTTTCGAGACAGGGTTTCCCAGAGTCCTGGAACTCACTCTGTAGACCAGGCTGGCCTGCAACTCACAGAGATCCACCTGCCTCTGTCTCCCGCATGCTGGGATTAAAGGCATGCACCATCACTGGCCAGCGGTGGGGAAACTTTTAAGAGGAGGAGCCTCATCCAAGGTAATGCCTTATTGGAACATCCTTTAGTTCTCAGGAGACCCTGGCTAGTTCCCATGTGACCCTGATGTCCAAATCCCTTGCTTTTTCTGTCTTGCTATCTACCATGATTTGACACAGCAAAGGAGCCCTCACCACGTGGACCACGTGATGTTGAACATTTCAGCCCCCAAACGTGAGCTAAGTAAACATTCTGTTACACATGACCGAGCCTCAGGCATTTTGTTTCAGTGATGGAAAAATGACGAGCCCAAACTTCAAGCTCCTGTCTATCCGTTTTCCAGAAGGAGGCCCTGTAGACTGCTCAGAATTATCTTGTGAGGAATAACCCACCAAGGGATCTCAGGGATGAAGGGTTTCTTCTGGGTGGGTGATAGTCAGAAAATTCCGGAGTCGAAACCCCCACTAGTTCCCGCTGTGTTAGATGGCACAAAGACAAAGCCTCAGACCACAGCGTGGCATCTAGGTCTCCGGTGTGAGGGTCAGGACCCACTCACCATGGAAGGGCTCAGCCTCAGCATCGGCTCCCAGATCTGCGTCTTCTTCCTCCTCACTTTTATCCTCTTTGTGCGATCTTCCGAAGGCACAGGCAATTGCTGCTGTGACAAGCCCCAGTGCCGTGAGGATCAGAGGTAGAACTGGTCCCCTCTCCGTGGAAGGAGGTCTCCTGAACAGGGGGGCTAAGAGGATTCCAGGGCATCAAGAAAAACATGAATGGACTGTCTTTGTTGCGTGCACGTGCACGTGCACACACACACACACACACACACACACACACACACTCTACAACATTCCAGACTCAAGGGACACAGTGTTCACAGACCTTTCTAAAAAGGGTTCTGAAAAAATGAGATGTCTTCTGATACACAGTGCTATATTGCCTGCATATGTGTCCCCCCCCCCCCAACTGAAATTCCAGCCCCTTAGACGATGGTGCCGGTGGGCTGCGGGAGGTGGGAAGTCCTGAGGGTGGGGCCTCATTAGCAGGATCAATGCCTATATAAAAAGTCTCTCAGAGAGGTCCTGGCCCTTCCTCCACATGAGGACACTGCATGAACTGTGGAGTAGCCCTCACCAGACTCAGACCCTGCCCACCCCGCCCGTGGGCTTCCATTGTCTGTCTGGGACTGCTAATAATACACACTTGTCCATGGCCCATGAGCCCAGGACAACGCATGGCATGAGCTGAGGCAGAATGGACTGAGGAAGTTGTACATGCATGGCTGTATGGGTAAGATATAGATATTAGGTTTGCTATTTATAGAAAAAGAAGTCCATCAAAGTGTGAATCTGTGTAACTGAGGCAGAGACTTATTATTTTTGCAAACTATGCTGTTTTTGCAAAATTAAGCTGTAAGTTTAACAATGTTTAGAAATAAGACTTTTGTCAGGTGTGGCGGCACATGCCTTTAATTCTAGCACTTGAGAAACAGAGGCAGGCAGATTTCTGTGAGTTCAAGACCGGCTAGTGATATCCTTTTTCAAAAAGTCAAAAAACAAAACAAAACAAACAAAAAAACTCCCCCAAAAAAAACAACCCCCCCAAGCTTTTAAAGAAATAAACTTTGAATGGAAAGCTAAACATAGCCCTTAGTAGATAGATAAATCAACTGTCTGGATAGACCACAGTTAATTTATTAATAAGTTTATTGCTTTAGAATAAATGATTGTTTAAGTGTGGCAGTTTGAATGAGAATGACTCCAGTAGGATTCTATGTTTGAATGTTTGGTTCCCAGTTAGTGGAACTGTTTGGGAACGATTAGGAGATGTGGCCTTTCTGGAGAAGGTGTGTCGCTGGGAGTGGGCTGAGGCTTGCAAAAGCCCACACTACGCCTAGTGCATCTTTCAGCCTGTAACTTAAGGATCAGATGTGAGCTCTCAGCTACTTCTCCAGCACCATGCCTGCCTGCCACCATGGTCCCCGCCATGATGATAAAGGACTCACCCTCTGAAATGGTAAGCAAACTCCCAATTAGATGCTTTTTTCCCTCTAAGGTGCCTTGGTCATGGTGTCTCCTCACAGCAATAGAACAGTAACTAAGACACCAGGAAAGTCACAGAAAACTCTTAAATACATGTTACTAACTAAAAGAAGCCAGTCTGGTAAAAATGGATTTGGTGTGATTTCAACTATAAAACACTGGGGAAAGGCAAAACCATTTGAAGAAGAAAAATAAAGGTCAGGGGTCTCCAGGCATAAGTTGGAAGACAGAGTGTGGATAGAGAGGGTAGAGTGCTTGAGGCATCATGCAGTGCTGGTGATGCAGCGCTGGTGATACAGTGATAGTGATGCAGTGCTGGTGATGCAGTGATAGTGATGTAGTGCTGGTGATGCAGTGATAGTGATGCAGTGATAGTGATGCAGTGTTGGTGATGCAGTGCTGGTGATGATGCAGTGCTGGTGATGATGCAGTGCTGGTGATGATGCAGTGCTGGTGATGATGCAGTGCTGGTGATGCAGTGATAGTGATGCAGTGCTGGTGATGCAGTGATAGTGATGCAGTGCTGGTGATGCAGTGATAGTGATGCAGTGTTGGTGATGCAGTGCTGGTGATGATGCAGTGCTGGTGATGATGCAGTGCTGGTGATGATGCAGTGTTGGTGATGCAGTGCTGGTGATGATGCAGTGCCGGTGATGATGTAGTGCCGGTGATGATGTAGTGCCGGTGATGATGTAGTGCCGGTGATGATGCAGTGATAGTGATGCAGTGCTGGTGATGTAGTGTTGGTGATGCAGTGCTGGTGAACAGATGTCTTTGTCCTGTGTGCACCCCTCTGAGCACCCAGCACGGCTGGGTCCCATATTCTTGCTGACCCTGGTGGGTCTCTGCCTGTTCATCCCTGTGCTATTCCCCTTCTGGGTTTTCATACCTGGGGAGTTATGACTGTGAGATGAGGGATGTAGAAAATCCAGGGACTGGAGAGACATTTCAGTGGATAAGAGCGTGCCTGCCTTTCTGGAGGACCCAGGTCCCGTTTCCAGCACCCACATGGCGGCTCACAACCATCTGTAACTTTAGTTCCAGGGGCAGTACACTCGTACGCACGCAATCAGTAAAACACTCATACACATAAAACAAAAGAAATAAATAGCTATTTTTAAAGAAAAGAAAATCTATGCACTTTCTGGTTAGATTTGTCATGAACTAAAACTTCTCTTAAAAAAAAATTCTTAGAGCAACAACAGCAAGACCATTGTCAGGATGCATCTTTTCGCTTCCCTGCTGGATCTCCCTGCAACCCCATAACCGCTTCATTTTGGAAACCAACGTCCCCGTGACCCCCTTGGCCAGGCTGCAGGCAGGGGCTTCTCTGGCTCTGCCCCTACAGCTCTCTCCATACATCTCTGGCACCCAGCGCCTGGACTCCCGTGCTGGTGGCTTTGATGGCAGAACTGAACAGGTACTCACCAGGCAGGTAAGTCTCAGCCACCTTCTTCTCAGGGAAGAGGGGGTTAGAGATGGAGCAAGTCAGACCCTCCACAGTCCTTTCCTGGACAGTCACCATGGATACCACAGTCAAGAGGCCAGTGCTGGCAGAGGGTAAGAAGTGAGTCTCAGCAGGCACTGGCTGTCCTCTGAGGTCCAGCCACTCCACCTCGGGCTCTGGGAACCAGCCTGCTGAGGTGCACTCTGCCCGGATGCTTTTGTCCTGGCTGTCAGTCACGTGGATAACGGGCGATGAGCCCAGCCCTGAAGGAAGAACATCGGCTCAGACCCTGTAGCTAGTGGCTTGGGGAGGGGGGAGGATGTCTTGTAGGTGTTAGTAGGTTCTATGACTCTTCCTGGACCACCTATTTGTAATTAACACCACTAAGGCGGCACTGTGTTTCCAAATAAAACAGTCGAGTGAAATGGGAGATTTAAGGAGAAAAACAAAGTTTCCCACTGAATGTGGGACAAGGGAGGAGCTGGGGTCTGTCTGACCACAAATACCAAATTCTGTTAACCTAGGAAAACTTCTCCATACCCCCAAATAATCTCACTCTCTTTCTCTGTTTCATCCCCATGAGTCTCAGCTTCTCCCACTCTGTCTCTCTTCAGGTTTCTTTTTGTTCTTTCTCTCTGTGTTCCTGCCTTCCCTCTGTTTTTCTCTTCTTTACTTATGTCTCAATCTGCTTGCTTCTCGCTGCCTCTCTCTGACTCTCTGCCGCAGGCTCCGTGTTTTCCGCCTCCCAGTTGTTTCCGTGCCTTGACCCCCTCCCCCCACATCTGTGCTCCCTTTCTGCGAGTGATGAAGGGAAGGCAGATGGGGAAACAGCATTCTGTGGGAAGAGAGTTTTGCCCGGGAGGAGGTGTCACCAAGCCTCTCCAGCTTTGGGGCTCAGGGCTCTGGAGGTCTGGCATGGTGGTTGTTGCTGAGAGAGATTCCCCAGCAAAACGAAAGACCCACACAGCCCTCACCTGCCACCTTCAACCACAGGGTGGCCTGGTTGTGGGATGTGTGCTCCCTGAAGATGCAGTGATAAGTCCCGTTATCAAACATGGTGACGTTGTGTATCCTCACAGTAGCCTCTCCTTGGAGCATGCGGTCGCCGATGAATGTGGTCCTTCCCCTGTATTCCGCCATCTGCTCTTCATACACATCGTCTCCGTTCTGGTGCACGTGCACAGCTGGCGAGGGCTGGTCCCTGTACCACCTCAGCTCCATGCCCTCGGCACTGATGCTGGGTGACAGTCTGCAAGGCAACTCCTTGTCTTGCCCAACTATGGCCAGAAGTGGCTCAGGAGGTCCAAGGACACGGAAATCTGATTTCCCTTAGAGATGCAAATAGAAGGGCTAGGTTAAGTCACAGGCAGAAGACAGGTACTCCCCCTATACCCATTTCCTCTTTGAGGGTATGGGGGCTCCGTTAGTCCTGAGCTTCCATTGGAGACCTCAGTTTGATCCTGGGCACCCCTAGGGTCAGGAAGGGGCTGTTGTCCTACCGTTCCCAGCAGGCAGGAGCTGCAGGAAGATGAAGGTGACCAAGAAGCTTGACAGAGTTGCATCTCCATGGTGCGGCCTTGCCATCCCTACTGGGGACACACAGGATTAGGCACACCTCAGCCACAGTGAAAGAGAAGCTAAGAGTTTAACAGGAGAAATGAAAAACAGCTTAGGAGACAAAGCTGCTAATTCACACGCCACGTGAGTTCTTAGTCGTAGAAACATTGTCGTTTCCCACAGACGTCATCTGCAGACTTGCGCAGATGGCCCTCTGTGTGCAGTTTACCACCTACGCTCGCGGGAGGGGTTTTACGAGAGTTCCTGCCCTTTGTGGGCACATGGAGAAAAACCAGCTCCAACAGGGAATCTCGGGTCATAGGACCCTGTGACACCCTCAACTGGTCAATCACCCTGAGAGAACTTCTCTGGCCGGGAGTAGAGGGCACAGTTCCCTCCTTGGCAGGGATGGGCACCCCTCAGAACTCAGTAATTTAGGGTAGTTAGTATAATCTGTTTAGAGAGTAACTCTTGGGAACAGAGCGACTAGCCCAAGAGATCCTTCCTGGCACAGCCTTAGCTTGCCCTTCATATCTAGTATGCCACGTTGCCAAGAGCTCTTGTATGTTTTGCATACTCGGACAGCCATGGTGTCTCCCTGCCCACGGAGTATAGAGAGAGGTCCACACTAGAACACTGAGGAGTGCCATTAAAGAAGAAAACACTCACCTACCTTTCACCCTGCTGCCTGCTTTCCAGGGTGGCTTCCGAGGATTTTGAGGGAATTAGTTTGGTTCCCTGAAAACTCCAGACAGGGCACAGTCCAAATGAGCCTAGGTGTCTGTCTCCCAGTGGTGACAGGAGAGGGGAGCCTAGAAATGGAAGAATAGACAAGCGTACCAGCTGCTGTTGAGTCCCGTTACTGCCGTCGGGAAATAACCAGCTCTTACCTTTAGGGAAGTTGCATCCGAGGAAAAAGAATCTTCCTAATGGGCACGGCCAGCTGTACTGAGCACGGAAGATAAAGGCACTGGTAACAGGGGATAAGAGGAGGCATGGAGATGAGGGGAGGTGGCCAGTAGCAGGGTGGCAGCTGGGCCAGGTTGGGGCCATCAGGAGCCCAAGGGGAGGACACAGATGTCAGTGCTGGGATCCCAGCCAGTTGTAGGTGCTGGGGAATTCAGATAAAATTCTCTGGTTACTGAGACCTGCAGAGCAGCCACACTGGCTCCACTGCCTTTGCGGACATTGTGATGTTGACATTGAAAGTAGCCTGATTCTGGCCTTGGCAGTAGAGACTCCTATCCAGAGACCCAGACAAACCCTCCCTCATCCCTTCCCTGTACCCCATCACGGCATAGTCCTGGCCGCTCAGGTACTCACACCTTACCCTTGTCTCTTGAGCGAGGTACTGGGCCAGGCTCTATTTGTCCAACTCTTCTTTCTTATTGACTTAAATAAAGGTTTGATGGCCTTGCAAGCGTAAGGCGAGAAAAGAGCTAGCTGCCAGGCTGGGCCACTTGCCCTGTGCAGAAAGGACGGCTCCCTTTAGTCCAGCAGGTGAGGGAGACTTACGTGCTCTAGGCCCGGGACTATTGAGAAAGTCCAGCACCAAATCCTTCCTGACACACCTCCTTGGAAAACCCTCTGGAAAACACGTGATTTTAGGTGCGAACAGAGGAGGTACTGCGTGAAAACATGAGCTGTGCTAGCCAGGCAACAAGGCCACCTGAAGCTCATCTTACGGATCCCCGCGACTCAGGAAGGAGGCCCTAAACTTCACACATCTAGAGTAAACTCCTGAGTGGCCATGAGGGAGTACCGAGATCTCTCAAAGAATCGGAACTAAAGCTACTGTCTGAAGCTTCCCACCACTGGGTATATACTCAGAGGAGATTACACCCCTATGTAAAAATGACAGGCACATTCCCCGAAGTCCTACTCTTGATAGCCCAGAAAAATTAAAACAGACCCGCTCCATTGAAGGAGGAATGGACAGGCAGCAGGGAACTCTGCACCCACGGAAGGGAGTGAAGTCTGTCGTTTGCAGCCTTATGGACAGAACTGGAGATTATTATGTTAAGTAAAATGAGCTAGGCACAGAAAGATGAGTACAGCACCGTCTGGCTCATACCTGAAAGCTGAAATGTTGATCTCAGAGAAGCTGAGAGTAGACCGGTGGTGAGCAGAGTGTGAAGCCAGAAGGGGAGAGACAGCGACTAACAACAGATGCTGAGTTAAGAGTTACGTAGTAGCAAGATGCTCTGGTCTGCTAAGGCTCAGAAGACCATGCTGCTTACAGACAGCAGCAGTAGGGTAAGGGCTGGAGAGATGGCTCAGTGGTTAAGCGGACTCGCTGCTCCTCCAGGAGATCCAAGTGAGGCTCCTAGGATTCATGGTGGGTGGCTCGCAGCTGCCTGTAACTCCAGCCCCCTGGGATCCAACACCTCTGGCCTCTGTGGATACTGGCACTCACCCACACATACACATAATCTATAATACTAAAATGTTCTTTTAAAAAGAGTTATGACAAACGTTTGAGGAGATAGATGCTTGCCCTGATTTAGATGCTACACGTATGCATGCACATTATCAAAACATCACAGGTTCCTCATATCTATGCGTAACTTTAGTATACCAGTTATTTCATTATTACCATCATTTTTAAAGTTTTTTTTAAAGCGTTTTTTTCTAATCCTCCTAAGACCACATCTCAAATGCGGGGATTTTAGGCATCCACCATCCACACTCTAGCAGGTTCACGGCTGCTGCCCCCAGGCCCGCAGGAGGCAGATCCAGTGCTCACCCACTTTCGCTATTGGCTCAGGCCTGCATGCAGTATGTAGACAAGGATGATGCGTGACCCAGAGGCTCCATCTGGGACCCTAAGAGCTTGAGACACCCAGCCACTTGCCTCAAATATGGAGGTTAAGTAAGTTCAAGGCCATAAAACGCTGCATCCGTAAGAATTCAGCTAAATGGTTTGATAAAGGGGGACGAAAAGGTGTGTGGGACTACTGGTTGACGTAATGGTTTCGGAATTCTATTTTAAGGCACTAAAATCATTTTCAGATTAGATATAGGTGCTAGTTGGAATACAGCATGGATGTCTTAAGTGCCAAAGTGGTTTGCTTTATGCTATGTGAATTTAGCGTCAACGAAAAGGAAAAAAAAATAAGAAAAAAGAAAAAAGGACGTGAAGTGAAAAGTGGCACACACCACTCTCTCTGGATGAAATTAAAAAAATTAAAAACCAGAAACTAGAAGTCTAGCTTTTTGCCCAGTGGAATGGATTTCTAGCTCTTGTCGCCCTCTGCAGGAGCTAATGTGTCAGTACATCTGTTTGTCCAGATTTTTCTGGAGCCAGAGCCAGAAAGATGGTTAATTTGCTCTAAGTTCCCTTTGGCACTCGCCTTTTCCACCTGCAGCAGCTTTGCTCCGTGGGCCCGGAGAGGCGGGGTGGAGGGTAAGGAGTGGGGTGTCTGAGCTCTCTTCTCTCCAGGGTCCTCTGACAATGGTCCCCACGCTCCTGGGCCTCACCGAGGAGCGGCCCTGGTTTACAGCATTTTTGTAGCCACTACAGGGGTGTGTCAGTCAGGAGATTATCCCATTAGACCCATCAGGACTCCCTCTCCTCCCCAGACAAGGTTTCTTTGTAGCTTTGGTGCCTGTCCTGGAACTAGCTCTGGTAGACCAGGCTGGTCTTGAACTCACAGAGATCCGCCTGCCTCTGCCTCCCGAGTGCTGGGATTAAAGGCGTGCGCCACCACCGCCCGGCTGTCAGAAATGTTTAAATGACACGGTGCCTCACATTTTATTTGTACTTGACATCCTCTTTAACAGATGGCTTGTTAGATTTGTCAGCTTCTCTGTTCAAAGATCTGGGACCAAAACCAAAGAAATAAAGATCAAAGAAAAAGTTGCTGGAAATTTAAAAATGATCGTCTTTCTTTACATTTGTGAACAACACGTTTCTACATTTAATTCACCATTCATATGACTTTAGGAACAAGATCAAACCCCAATCCACCTGGAGTGAGCTTTATCTTCAGACAGCTGCAGATAAGGGAAGCATAGTGGTCAGCTCCTATAATCTCAGCATTTTAGGGCTGAGGCAGGACTGTCATGAGTTCGAGGCCAGCGCGGGTTGCACAGCAAGACCTTGTCTCGGAAAAACAAAACGCAAAACAAAAACCACTCGTAGGGCTGGAGAGATGGCTCAGCGGTTAAGAGCACTGACTGCTCTTCCAAAGGTCCTGAGTTCAATTCCCAGCAACCACATGGTGGCTCACAACCATCTGTAATGAGATCTGGTGCCCTCTTCTGGCCTGCAGGCATACACACAGACAGAATATTGTATACATAATAAATAAATAAATGTTTAAAAAAAAAACCACTCGTAGAGGTCTCTGTTCAGGTACGCTGTCTTAGTCAGCCACTGATTGGTGCCATCTGCGGTCACTCAAGGCTCGAGGGGTGGGGACTGAGGTTCTATCCAATCAGGCACGCATCCCGGGCGCAGGGGCGTGCCTTCGCGGGTTCGCGGGTCTTTGTCTCGCGCCATCTTAGCGCCTGATCCGTCAGCTGAGCTGGGCAGTCCGGGCGCCTCGGGCCTGTCAGCTGAGGGAGGCGGACGGGGGCCGCCATGGTGAGTGCTGCCCGCGGGAAGCGGCCGGGGCAGGTCCTCGTCCCCTCCGCTGTGCTGTGCGCGGACGGTTTGGCTCCCCGAGGCCTGCGCGGGGCTGTGCTCACGGCTTCTGTCGCCCCCGGAGGGCTGAGCCTCCAGGGAGACTTGTCCTCAGCCGCACCCTTCTCCTCCTCTTGGTCCAGACCCCGGTGCCACAGCTGCTGTGTCTGGCGTCCCCTTGTCTAGCAGTGACGGCCCTGGACGCTAGAGCAGCCCGAGGTGTGGGCTGAGCCTGGGCTGCTGCATCCCCTGCATCCTGAAGGCTCTTAATGTGCTGGCAGGAATTCCACACCGAATTCGAGTCCTTTGCTGTGATTATGTTTCTGCCCCCAATGTACCATCCCGCTGGATCTGTGTGCACCATACTCCATCTTTGTAACCTCGTGGTGTGTGCTTGGTAATCTTGATTGTCATCCTGATTGGACTGACTGGCCCTACTTTAGTAAAAACACACCTCTGGATGGCTGTGCGAGGCCCTTTCCAGAGGTGGCAGTCCAGTGGCTCTGGCCTCATGAATAGATTAATCCCTTGATGAATCCATAGACTGCTGTTTTTATTGGGTGGTGCTGAAAAGTAGGGGTCGGGACAGAGTCCTAGGAAGTTTGTCACGAGAGTGGCCATGGTCGTCAATGAATCTATGCACGTCTTCACATGTTTAGAAACATTTCACACTCCATTTAAAATCCCCATTTCCGCTAACTTTGTAAGAGCTCAACTAGAACAGTTAGAATAATTCAGAGTTCCTGCATCTTTGACTGTTCTGTAGCTATAATTTATTTTCCACGGAACTTGAAAGTTTTAAGTTGATATTGTTGAAAGTGTCTTTTTAAGACAATGTGACACGCAGGGCAGCAACTTAAAAGGTTTTTCTACATACTATAGCAAAGCCTGCGCTCATACTTGTGGTGCTGCCATAGCGTCTAATAATTTTGCGATGCTTTTGAGGCATTTTTTCAGCATTGGCTTTTTTGACAGCTTTAACAAAGGGTTTGACTGGTGCTCAGGGCCAAGCTCACAAGACGATAGTGTGACGCCTTCATGGGAGCCTGAGGGCCATTCTGCTGAATCATGCTTTAGTTCATGTGTCATTGCACTGAAAAGTGGCTCCCGGTCACTCCCGTGACAGCATCCTCAACACTGTATTACAGGTTTTACAGAGGAACGTACAGCAGGCCAATCAAACTCTTAACACTGGAAGGCGGAAGAGAAGCTACAAGAGGTCAGTGTCTTACAGTCACTGCAGATGGTCCCAGCGGTGCAGAGCAAGGAAGCACAAGGCGCCAGGAAAGGTAACTAAGTAACCATAGACGGTAATAGACGTGCATGTTATCTTCTGTTTCCTCATCTAGAAATAGTTCTATGAGATTATACACACACACACACACACACACACACACACACACACACACACACACTATGCTCTTTTGCCAAACATGATTTATTGTAATATGCCATAGCAATCAACAATTGAAAATCCACAAGAGCACCACCAAGATGGATCAGTGGGCAAAGGCACTCAGTTGGCTCTCTAGGACCCCCAAGGTGAAAGAACCAAATTCCGTAAGACCTCCACGTGTGCTCTGTAGCACAGGCATGCACATACACTAAATTAAATAAATTTAAAAAAAAATCATGTGACCTTTCAATAAATGCAGAAAATAAACGGGAGAAAATCCGCCTTTTGAGATGAGAGGCTACAACAGTGTAGGGACTTAAGATTACATTTTACTTGTAAGTAATGTCATACTTAATGAATCAGTGTTTTATTTTCTGAGAAGAGAAATAAGACATATCCATTCTTGGTAGTTCTCTTATCACTGCCCTAGAGGTGCTCTCCAGGACCCGTGGCCGCAGTAATGATTGAGAGTCATGTAAATTGGAGGAAGAAGGTCATAATCATTTGGAGATGAGGTGACACTGTGTTCATTAAAAATATGACACATGAAAAGGTTGAGCAAAGTAACAAAGGTCAAAAATAAAACCAGCTGTTTCTCTACACAAAGAACAGTCCGAAGATGAAGCTGAGCAATTCCAGTGAAGGATACCAAAAGCAAAACATTCAAAATAACTTTCTCGAAAGATCTTGATCACTGAAAACTAGACTGTGTGGTTTGTTTTGGGGTCACCGGCTGTCACCTTTCCACCTCCTCCCTTGGCGCTGGGGCCTGTGCTTTCATAGAAGGAGGTAGGGATTGCGTTTCTTTACGTCATTATAGATTTGCTCAGGATGAGGCCTGTACACTCAAATGTGTGTTACTGTCTCCTTGTTATGGATAGAAGAATTACGTTCACAGAGAGGGCATCCTAAAAATGGAACACCAGGTACCGATTCCTCTCGCCCTACCCTGCCCATTGTCTTTATTTAAAGGACCCCATACATACTATACCAATGGGTATTTAAAGCGGGGACCTGGGGACCCAGGGCTCTAAGAAAGGAGGCTAGGGATTCCACAGTGTGAGAGAAGGTGGCTCTGAGGAACTATATCTGAGGTTGTCCTCTGGCCTACATGGACTATACTGTTTGGTTAGCCAAGCTAAGTGGGGATTATACACCTGATATTGGAGTGACTACAAGTAGGCATTTGATTTTTCATCAGCATTAGGAATGGCAAATGCTGTGGATGTGTTTATATGGTGAGTCTGACCTCTAAAACCAAATGTTACTTTATCTGGAGAGATAATATTTTGGAGTTAGCTGCGGTTAAAAAAGTGCTAGTCCCTAGTATCATAGAAGACGGAGAGGCCTTCCTCACTGCACTATGTAAGGACACCTCAAGGAAGTTGCCTTTATAAGCCTGGAAAGGCCGCAGTGGAAACTGAATCAGCTGGTTTTGGTCCTGCAGAACTGAGAAAATGTGGCATGTTATGGAAGCCCAAAGCAGCTAATGCTGCTTCAGTTCCCTATACAAACTGAAATCCCTTTGTCCACATCTAGGAATTTGATGTTTCTGCTATACTGCTGTTGAATTAGTTTATTGACCTACAGAGAGTCTGTGTCTTTATGGTGTAAAATTCTACTCCATAAATATGGCATTCTCTTTATTTGCTTTTTAAAAAGTCCTTCACCCTCTTCTTCCTTCATATACTTGCTGTTAGGATGGCCAGGGTTTTCTTCCCATACTTTTGTTGTATGAACAGTCTCACATGTAGAGTTTAATTTTTTATATTTAACTTACTGTTTTCTATTTGAAATACTTTAAAGAAGATTATCAGGTATTTTTACTTCTAAATGATAAGGAAATCATAACCCACATTTCCCCTTTGTATTGACCTTGGTTGGCATGTCTTATACAGTGCTGGTGCTGATGAGTTGGGTCTGTGTGTTGATGTTTGAGTTTTGTAGACAGGGTCATGCTATGTAGACATGGATCCTCCTGCCTTTGCCTCCCAAATGCTGGGATTACAGCCTACCAAAGACGGGGCATGCTATCATTCCCTTTCCCCTCAGCTGTCATGCTGCCTCTTAGGTTAAGAGACATGTATTTTTCTTTTTTTTTTTTGGTTTTTCGAGACAGGGTTTCTCTGTAGCTTTGGAGCCTGTCCTGGAACTCGCTCTGTAGACCAGGCTGGTCTCGAACTCACAGAGATCTGCCTGCCTCTGCCTCCCAAGTGCTGGGATTAAAGGCGTGCGCCACCATCGCCCGGCAAGAGACATGTATTTTTATCAGGAGAAGAAAGACTGTTCTAATTTTTTTTTTTTTTGGCTAAGAACTTTACAAAGGGCTCCTGCTTTTAAAATTGGCTCAGTGGTTAAGAGTTCAGACTACTTTCCCAGAGGACCTAGGTTCAATTCCCAGCATCCACATGGCAGCTAACAACCATCTGTAACTCCATTTCTAGGGTATGCAAGGCCTTCTGGCCTCTCTGAGCACTGCATGCACATGGTGCACACAGAGAGGGGGGGGGGAGAGAAAGAGAGAGAGAGAGGGAGGGAGGGAGAGAGAGGCAAAACACCCATCTGCATAAAATAAATAATAAAAAATGCCCTTTCCATGTCTTTGAAAATGATCACAAGATTATACACCCCCACCAGTGGAACTGTGAATTCAGTGAAATACATTAATGTATTAATATTGAGCTTTTCTTTATTCCTAGAAGAAGTATTTAAGAATGTTTCTCAGTTCCTGTGGTCCTGTCACTGAATGTTAGTGTTTCTACAAATTCTGTTCTTACTTCGTTTTTTACAGCCTCTTGGGTCCTCCTGAAGCCATTTCATTCACTTTGTTGTCTGTCTGACTGAGGTTCTTCTGTTAGTGGAATCTTACTTTTCCTGCTAAGACTGTCTTTTGATTGCTAGGTCCTGTCTTAGGGTATCATTTGCTGTGAAGAGACACCATGACAATGACAACTCTTTTTGTTTTTTAAGATTTATTAATTAATTATGTATATGGCATTCTGCTTGCATGTGTCCCTGCAGGTCAGAAGAGGGCACCAGATCTTTATTACAGATGGTTGGGAGCCAATATGTGGTTGCTGGGAATTGAACTCAGAACCTCTGAGCCATCTTTCCAGCCCAACAATGGCAACTCTTATAAAGGAAAACATTTAACTGGAGTGGCTTTACATTTTCAGAGGTTTAGTCCATCATCATTGGGGGGGGGGTATGACAGCGTGCAGGCAGACATGGTGCTGGAGAAGGAGCTAAGGGTTCTACATCCTGATCTGCAGGCAACAGGAAGTGAATTGATTATCACACTGAGCATAGTTTGAGCATACGAGACCTCAAAGCCCACTCCCATAGTGACATACTTCCTCTGACAAAGCCACACCTATTCCAACAAAGCCACACCTCCTAATAGTGCCACTCTCTATGGGTTCATTTTCTTTCAAACTATAGCAGGTCTAATATCCAGTGCCAGTTGAATGTCCCCACACATCTGACCACAGAAACATAGTATCTGTAATCCTCAGTACCCTGAAGGCAGGAGGATTAAGAGCCCAAGGCCAGACTCAGCTATACAGAGTTTGAGTCTACCTTGGACTACATGAGACACTGTCTCAAAAACAAACTAACCAACCTCACAGTATGTTTAAGATCAGTGTATTACCCGTAGTCAATGTAATTCACCTTAATTTTTAGAAACTTAGCTGATCATGTATACAGCCTGGAAGTATATATCTCTTTTTACCTCAGGCACAACATATAATTATCAAATTTTAGTCCCAGAGTTTTTCATTTTTCTAGGATGAATTTTCTATTCTTTCTATTTCTATTTTATTTCTATGTGCTTGTTTATATGTTTGCTTATTTGACATGGGATCTTAATTTGTAGCCTTGACTGGCCCTGTACTTCAAACAGAGATCTGTCTACCTCTGTCTCTAGTGCTAGAATTAAAGGTGTGTACCACCATGCTTAGCTGTGTTCTTTTATTTGCTTTTTTGGTTTTGAGATGGGATCTCATGTAGCCCCATCTGACCTTAAAATTGCTACTTAGCTAAGAGTGGTTTCTGTTCTATATTCTTTTTTTTTTTTAAGACAGGGTTTCTACGTGGCTTTGGAGCCTGTCCTGGAACCAGCTCTTGTGGACCAGGCTGGCCTCAAACTCACAGAGATCCTCCTGCCTCTGCCTCCCGAGTGCTGGGATTAAAGGCGTGTGCTGTCACCACCACCCGGCCTGTTCTATATCCTATATTCTTAATGCTATTGTGTCACCTGGTTTCTTCCCTCATTATTCTTCATTTGCATCCTTCCTTGTCTACTTCCCTGAGTCGGCTTTCAAAACGCAGATCTTAGATTTAAAGGCCAATATAAGGACTACTGTAAATGTAGTCAAGTTGTTGGAATTAGATGGTTTTGAAAAGCAAAATCCCTGGTCGTCAGTCACCTGAACATATAACTTTATAACTCACCAATGCCCAGGAATCACCTTTGTGGTTCTACTTATAGGCCCATTAACCATCCATGGTTCTGTGCTTTTACAACGTGTCCTCTGTGGTTTGTTACTCCCGAGAGAGAACTCACTATGCTATCCATGAAGCATAACCTGCAGGATGCTTAGAGTCCTCATTACCTGTTCTGCAGTGACTTGTGTCTTTGTTTAACATCATTTCAAGGGTGTGGGTGTGCCGTCCTCACTCAGACTAGATTATCAGGCCAACTGTGGACAAGGTTTCTTTCTTTTTTTCTTTTTCTAAAAGAGAGAGAAAGAAATAGTCTCTTGTGTGTGTTTGTGTGTGTCTCTGTTGTCTGTTGTGTGTCTGTGCGTCTCTGTGTGTGTGTCTGTTACTGCAGATTGAATCCAAGGCCTTGTGAATGTTTTACAGCACATAATCCATCCATTTTTGTTAGGAATGGGAATTGTGTAGTAGTCGTCTTTTCAGTTACTAACTTAGTACAGAAGCAAGGTATTAGTGATTTTCCCTCCCGCGATGGAGAATATAAACTAACATGCAGCCCGTGTGAGGCACCAAACTCCCACATTCCTGTCTTCTGATAGGCCCAAAAGCTTGAGTTGAGGAGAAGTGTTTGATTACAGGGGTTGGTGTCCTTTGAGGATGTCTATGTGGACTTCACCTGGGAGGAGTGGCAGGACCTGGATGATGCTCAGAGGAAGCTCTACAGGGACGTGATGCTGGAGACCTACAGGATTCTGGAGTCCTTGGGTGAGTAAAAGTACCCAGTAGTATAAAAGCACTTCCTTTCTTAGTAAGAACAGTAATCATGTCTGAAATTTGTCTGTACTCTCACACACATAATATTATATGTGTGTATAGACCGACCTCCAGAAATTGGTAGGTCTGTGCAGACCTAGCACATCTTTATATTGGGAACATTTAAATTCTCTGTTAGCTATTCTGAAGCATTTAAATCATTTTCAACTATGGTCATGCTTCTGTGCCCTAGAAAACTGAAAGTTAACTGGCTATCAGGCTGTACCCCTGAATGCACTAGCCGTCTTCTCTCTGTCCCTCCTTGACATACTCTTCTAGGCCATGCTAACCACGCTTGCCTCTATTTCTCCGAGTGAAACTTTGTCTTCCACTTATAAACAAGTGTTTATCTTTTTGTGCCCAACCACATCATTCCATAACTAAGCAAAAACATTCATCAGTTCTTGCTTGAGATAATTTTGGGGTTTCTTAGTGAATAATATTCCCTTATACATAAATACCCTTTTTAAAAGGCAAGATCTCATGTAGCCCATTACCTTGAACTCATGAAATTTCAAAATACTGATTTCATTTTCTTTTAAAATATATTTAGTTATAGCTACGCCATAAAGATAGTTCTATTTGTATTTTTTGAGGGACTTTCGTACTGTTTTTCATAGTAATAATTTTATATTCCCAGAAACAATGTAGAATAATGTGTCTATGTGTCCTCATCAGTATTTGTTGTTTGTGGTTTTGATAGTATTCTAGTTGCAGGTGTTTTGATATTTCACTGTGATTTTGATTAGCATTTTCTGATGTTTACAGATATTGACCATTTATTGATGAGTTTGTGAATTATTTGTATGCCTTTGGGAAAATACCTATTCAAGTTGCCTTGTTCAATTTTTAATTAAATTATTTTTCTGCTGTTAAATTCCTTATATATTCCAGAAATTATCCTCTTGTACAGTTTCAGACGTTTTCTTTCATTGTGTCTGTTACCACTTTGCTCTATCATTTGCTTTTCTGTATAGAGGATTTACATCTATGCAATCCCAGTTGTCAGTTTTAGCTGTTAATGACTGTGGTTTGAGGTCATGTCACATCTGTGCCGGGTGTGATTGTGCATGTCTATGTTTCCTGCACCCTTGAAATTGAGGAGGAAGCATTACTTGGGCCTAGAACTTCCAAACCAACCTGGTAATGTAGGAAGGCCAATCTCAAAAAGGAAATAAAATCTTTGAATCAATATTCAGCTTTCTGTATTTTATTTCAGCACTGTCAGATCTTGCATTTATGTTTTAGTTATATTTTAATTTTGTTTCTGAATATGGTAAGATATAGGGGATCTAATATCTTTCTGTATACAAGAGTATACTGAGTCTACCATTTTCATCTGTTCAAATAGTTTATATTTTTCTTATTTACATTTGAGGATTCTTTTGATAAGTGAGGACATCTTTCTGACATTTTTGGTGGCTCTTTTTTGTATTCTTTTTTTTCTCAGTGTTAATTTTTTATGTTTAATGGTTTCTGTATTGATACACTTACTGTGTAACATCTCTTAAGTGTCTCCCGTAGGGCTGTGTATTAGGAAAGCTTCTCTAGAGCTTAAGAGATGTTACACAGTAAGTGAAAGGATAATAACCACCATGTCTCGAAAAACCAAAAAAAAACCAAAACACATGAACATATAAAATTAAGCAATATAGTGGATACATAAAAGAAAAAGATGAAAGTGTATCAACCTGTGAGTCTCAACCCATTTGGGATTTGAATGATCCTTTCACAAGGGTCACCTCAGACCATCATAAAACACAGATATTGATATTATGATTTGTAACAGTAGCAAAATTTACAGTTATAAGTGCTGGGCATGGTAGCATACGCCTTTAATCTTAGCACTCAGGAGGTAGAGGCAGGAGGATCTGTATGACTTTGAAGTCAGTCTTGTCTCTAGAGCTACTTACAGAACATCCAGGGCTACACAGAAAAACTGTCTTGAACTCCACTGTAATTTTGTTTTGGTTTTTTTTGGGGGATGGCTCAGCAATTAAGTGTACTGCCTGCTCTTCCAGAGGACCTGGGTTCAAATACTCGTATGACCACTTATCAGCCATCTGTAACTCCAGTCCCAGAAGCTCCAGCCATCTCTCCTGAACCTACAGTCACTTAATGAACATGGTGCATAGACATATGTGCAGCAAAACAGTCATACAAATAACAATATAATACAAATAATAATGCAATTAATCTCTTTTTCCATTTTAAAATATGAAACATGCCTTTAATCCTAGTACTTAGGATGCAGAGGCAGATGGATCTCTTAGTTTGAGGCTAGCCTGATCTCCAAGACAGTCAGAACTACACAGTGACACCCTGTCACAAAAAAGGGAACAAAACGAAATCTGACCACATTATTCTACACCTGAATCCGTTCTGCTGCGGAGGCTCCCACCCTTTTGTTTTCCTTAAGTTTTTGTTGAGTCTTAGCTCCAAAATTCAGATTGCTTAAACTTTTTCTTAAGTGCATACACACATGCCATGCCGTGCATCTAGCGACCAGAGGACAGCTTGGTAGATTTGGTGCTCTTCTTCCTCTGTATGGATCTTAGGAGGACCTTCCTTTGTTCCTTTCTTTTTTTTATTAACTGTATTGTGTCTCTTTAAGAGTCTTAAAATCCATTTTTAGATTTCCCTTTCCTATTTGTTTTTAGTAGTGTAGATTAATGTAGAGATTTATATATACTGGGCAAGTCTGTCACTGCACTGTATGCCCAGCATCCTTTTTATTTTTTTATTTTGAGACAGGGTCTTAAGTTGCTGTGACAGACTTTGAACTAGTAGTATTCCTCCTTTCTTAGTCTCTCAGGCATTGGAGATCACAGAACAGAGCTGCGTTCTTTGCTCTCTTTGCTTCCTTTGTCCCATCTTTACTTTCTTCCTCAAGCCATTTAACATTACTTACTAAAGGCAAGAATATGAGGGTCCACTCACAAACTGTGCAGATCTGCCTAGAAATCACTCACTTCCCAAAGGTGGTATCTTTCTGCAGTGTACTTGACTTAGCATGTGGTAAAATCTTATATTATTTCCCATTATCAGGTTACTGCATTACCAAACCTGAGGTGATCTTTAAGTTAGAACAAGGAACTGGACCGTGGAGAGTAGAAGAAGTTGCAGAGCAGAGTCGGCCAGGTCAGTGAATACACCCTGGACAGAGACCAGAATAACTAGATCTAATAGCCACTGGCCATGTTGAGTTCTTTTCACTGATGGTACTGGTACATCAGGTGTTTCCTGTGTACATTATCCAAGGGGAACTCTCACATGAATCTCTTCTCTCTCTTTTATTTTGTTATATATTTTCTTGAGTTCACAAATTTTTGTAGCTGTATGGAGCTTCCTAGATAATTTTGGTTAGTTGGTTAGCTACTTTCTCTAAGTTCCCAGTTATCAGTGTTTCCCACCCCAAGCATTTTTGGCTGTGTTCATTCTTTTATCACATGGTATTTGGTTAGCTCCTAAACATGGCACTTTTATAATTAGACATGTAAGTAAGTAATAATAAAACATGCATTTACACATAAAAAGCTTACATTTTGTTGAAAAAATTAAGTGTAAAATATTTGGTTGTAAGATAAGAGTCATAAAGAATGTTTTATCACAAGCTAAGAAATAAAACTATACACCATTTTATTTTAGGAGAAGTCTAAAGGGAAGGAATTTAAAGGCTATTGTTATTTAATCTTAATATTACTTTTTTTTTTTTTTTACAAATTTGGTATATGTAATACATAGGTGGGCATAAAATATAGACTTGAGAGTGGTTATGTCCATTGGGAATTGGTAGCTTAATATAAATATTTATATCGTAGTTATTCAGGCATTAACCAAGGCGATTGATGAGAACAGAAAAAGAAGCCGAGAATCTAGTCTCCTGTCCCACAGAATGAGAATCTATGAAAGTGAGGGACATTCAGCACAACCAAATCACCCAGCATGGAAAGGGAAAACCTAGGCTTGACAGGACAAGTAGGTCTTAGATATGAAGAGACTTAAGTGGAGCAAGGATTTCATGGTGAAGGGCCGAGACTTCTGTGTGGGTGTGGCCATCTCTCATCAGCAGTCTCTCTTGGGGAAAACAATAGACTTATGTAGAAGGCTCCATTTATAATACAAAATAGAAGCTTCCAGAAGCAAAGAGCTTCAAAGCGGGGGTACATGTACCTTACTCTAAGTGAAGAATGTCAGTTCTATGAATCTCAAAAATATCCAGAAAAACATTTCAAAGAATGATGGGCATGACTGTTTCCTGAATGAAATCCATTAGTCCAACATGGAGGTAGCCTGGAACTTCCTGACTCTGTTATCGTCTAGGGAAGCATAAAATAAATTTCCATTAGGAATTGGAGGGCTAGAATTAGCTGTTTTCATGTGGAAATAAGGTCATTTGTGTTTATAATCCAAACCCCTAAGTTTCTATTGTGGTTCCTCATGGAAAAGTAAAAACTAAACACACAGGAATCAGTCCTTTTCTAAGTCTAAATTGTATTTCTGATCAGGTGAAAGACAAACTGTACAAACCTCCATCCTCAGAAAGAAAAGGGAAGCGGCATGAATCAAAGACCTAGGATGAAGGAATGGGAAAATAGCAGGTGGAAATGAGTATACTGAAATATACAGCTAGGCACAGGTGAACATTTAACTATCTTGTGTTTCAAATGAATAGAACATTTTAAATCAATGAGGTGATGTGATTTTACATTGTAAAGTCTAATGTATAGATTCTGTATACGTCATATCAATATTATTTTGAAATCATAATGTACATCTTTCTGCTGTAATATGAGCTTGGCTACTCCTGTTTTCTTTTAGATATCCAGAAAGTAAATGAACTGGATGAAACCAGCCAGGACAATCAAGAGAGACATTTGTGGGACCGTGTAATTGCCAACAGCAACACATCGACTGAGAAGAATGTTAAATTAGGAAAAATATTTAATGTGAGCTCAAACCATGTTTCAAATCTGACTGTAAAGAATGGAAATTCTTCAGGAATGAGGCCTGCAACACCTAATGTATGGCAGAATGTGCTTCCCCCTAACGAGCCTGGTAACATGCAGACTGGAAAGGAACTCGATGGCTCTGTAAGCAGGACCCCCTTACGTGCACAGCATCATAGACTGTATAACAGAGCTCCAAGTACTCAACAGCATATTCAGTGTTGCAGGCAAGAAGCAACCTACAACACAAAGGCATTCTGGACAAATAAGAGGTTTCACATTGCTCATAGTTCCAGCAAATCTGGTGAGTCTGGGAAGGCATCTGATGAGGTAGAGATGACTTGGGGAAGGGCAGGAACTTTTGAATGTAGTATTTGTAAGCAAACATTCTGTTCAAAGTTGAAGCTCACGAAACATAAGAAAACACACAAAGTACAGAAATATTACAAGTGTAGTGATTGTGAGAAAACCTTCATTAAGAAATCATACTACAAAAACCAGATAATACATGCTGGAGTCAGATCCTATAGATGTAGACAATGTGAGAAAATTTTCCATCAGGAAAAACAGCAAACTGCGTGTCAGAGAGTCAGAGGAACAAAACTTTATGAACTTCATCAATCCGAAAAAAGCTTTAGTGAGAAGGCAAATCTCAGGAGGCATCAAAGAACCTGCACAGGTTATAAACCCTATGGATGTCATATGTGTGGGAAATCGTTCTACCGTAAGTCCCACCTCAACAGGCATCAGAGAACTCACACAGGTGATAAACCCTATGGATGTAAAGAGTGTAAGAAAACGTTCTACCACAAGTCCTCCCTCACCATACACCAGAGAACCCACACAGGCGAGAAGCCCTACGAGTGTAAGAAATGTAGGAAGACGTTCTACTGTAAGTCAGACCTGAACGTGCATCACAGAACCCACACAGGCGAGAAACCGTATGAGTGCGACGAATGTAGAAAGACATTCTACTCCAAGTCACACCTCATCATACATCAGAAAATTCACACAGGTGACAAACCATATGAATGTGAAGAATGTCAGAAAACATTCAACCGGAAGTCCAACCTTACTGTGCACCAGAAAACACACACAGGGGAGAAACCTTATGAATGTAGTGTGTGCGGAAAAACTTTTCACCGTAAGTCACACCTCAAAATGCATCAGGGAACTCACACTGGTAAGAAACCTTTCGAATGTAAAGAATGTGGGAAAGCTTTCTACCAGAAGTCGAGTCTCAGCAGGCACCAGAGGAATCACACAGGTAACAGGCCGTATGCATGCGAAGAGTGCAGGAAAACATTCCTCCATAAGTCCTCCCTTACTGTCCATCAAAGGAGTCACACGGGTTATAAACCGTACTCCTGTGAAGAATGCAGGAAAACATTTTACAGCAAGTCCCATCTCACTGTACACCAGAGAACGCACACAGGCGAGAAGCCCTATGAGTGCAAAGTGTGTGCGAAGGCTTTTCACCAGAAGTCCTACCTGAACAGGCATCAGATAACTCACGAGAGTGAGAAACGGTTTGAGTGTCGCGAGTGTAGGAAAACATTCTACCATAAGTCATCCCTCTCTGTGCATCAGAAAATTCACCTGAGGGAAGGCTCCCGAGTGTAAGGCAGCAAGCTCTCTTAGCAGAACTGATCAGCGGGCATCAGACAAGCCACGTGCAGGAGCTATTCCAGGAATGTGATGAGTGAGGACAGTGTTTTGTTTGCGGGCCACCTTAATAGAGAAAAGTCTGTGTCTCCACTAGGTAGTCTGTCTGGCCATGTCACAGCCCCACAGAAAAGTGCATATATACGGTGGTCATTCTTTCCACCAGGAACACAGAAACACTTTTCTCCTCAGTTGAGTTTCCATTATCTCTGGGCCTGACGTGTCATGACCTGCGAGATGACCTTGTCACAGCCCCACAGAAAAGTGCATATATACGGTGGTCGTTCTTTCCACCAGGAACACAGAAACACTTTTCTCCTCAGTTGAGTTTCCATTATCTCTGGGCCTGACGTGTCATGACCTGCGAGATGACCTTGACATCCATTGTCAGAAAGTCACCAATTTAAGAGGTGTTCTCATTTTTATTCCCAAATACTCTTTTAGATTAGTTGAGGAATACTTTCTCAAACCATTGTGCATGATGTTTTGTTAAGAATGCAAATCCTCCATAGCTAATTCAGTTAATGAAAATTTTGAGAGAACTTACATGCTCTTTACTATTTCAAAATTTGTACACAAGGGAAACTGCATAGCAAATTGAGACTACTTTATCAGAGAAATTTCACTGAATAGTTTGAATAAATTAAATGTTGATAAGTCAGTGTGTGAAACTTTTAACAAAACTTTCATGTCAGCAGTTTGTAATGAAGGAAAACTACCAGTCTCTGTAATTTGAATATTGACTTTCAAATGGAGGCATACACGTGCCAATAAATAACGAGTGACATTATTGTCTGCCAGCGTAAATTGTGTCTGGGACATTTGTGGTTGTTAGAGCTGGAGCCTGGGAGTTGGTCCTAGCAGGCAGTAGATGGGGGTCAGACATGCTTTTTCTTTCTTTCTTTTTTTTTGGATTTTTTTTTTTTGAGACAGGGTTTATCTGTGCAGCTTTGGAACCTGTCCTGGAACTCGCTCTGTAGAACAGGCTGGCCTTGACTTACAGAGATGCGCCTACCTCTGCCTCCCGAGTGTGCCACCACTGTCTGGCCAGACATGCATTTTAAACAGCCTGAATTGCACAAAGCATTCCCTCATTCACATATATTCGGGTATTTTATATTAATGAAAATTCCTTTGGTGGGACCTAGGTTAATGGTAGAAAATATGTCTGCTCTGTATTTGTTTTTCTTTGTTAAATAGTGACTGAGGTACGAGTGTACCCCAGTGATAAAGTATGTGTAACATTTGTGAGACCCTGTTTTTAACCCGCTCATACATGCATCAACTAAAAATTTCTACATCAAAAACTATTTTAGCACACGTACCTATTTTCTCCAATATTGTACTATAAACGTTCCCCACTTTCTCCTAGTGTAAATAAATATGCGTGAACATTGATATTTAACTGTCCCTTAAGCAAAATTTTTGTAGCTTATGAAGCTAATACAAAGCCTGCCAACTTATCTAATAGAAATATTATCCATATAGAAATGAACTCCCAAAATTGCTCACAGCTGACACCTAAATTCAAGAGCTGTGAACAACAGTTCTCATTTCAGATTCAGTGCTAATCTGGTAACCAGCAACTCATCGTCCACTTATCTGTGCCCCTCCCCCAGTTTTCTACATTCCATTCCCAATATAAAACCACTGAACAGAAGTGACTGCTAGCGTAGGTTCCTTGCAGATTAAGCTGCCCCATTCTCACTGAGCTGGAAGGCACACTGAGCACTGCTGTGTTGCCAACGGCACAAGTATTTGTTAGTATACATTTTGCTCTAGCTCTGAAGATGTTTTTATTCAAAGATATTAAGTGTAGGGAAAAAACATTAGCTTGTGATAGGAAGTCCTGGAGTGAAGGCTCTGAGAGGCCATTGTGTGAAGCTGTGGAAATGAATCCGGATTTTGGTGGAGACTCAAAGATGTTGGCAATGCTCAAGCCATGGGATTATCTACCCGGGAGAGCCATACACAGGGAGTGGAACCAGCCCAAGAGAAAGACATGCATGTTGCAGGCAGCAAAGCTAAAAAGGCAGAGCCATCTAAGGCTTTGGAAACTACAGAATTGAAGCTAAGTCTTGCTGGGGTTCAGTCTTGCTTTGGTCCAGTATTTCCTCACTATGGCCCCACTATTCTCTTTTGAAATGGTAATGTATATTCTGCACCATTATATAATGTATGTAATTTGCTTTTTAATTTTATACAGGGTTACAATTTATTTATTTTAAAATTTTTAAGATTTATTTATTTATTATGTATACAGTGTTCTGTCTGTATACTTGCTGGCCAGAAGAGGGCACCAGATCTCATTACAGATGGCTGTAAGCCACCATGTGGTTGCTGGGAATTGAACTCAGGACCTCTAGAAGAGCAGTCAGTGCTCTCCAGCCCCCAGAATTAGAATTTCCAAAAGTGCCAGTTGTCTCTGAAGAGACTTTGAAACAGTGTTAAAATAGTGGGGACTTTTGGAGTTAGACTAAACACATTTTGCATTATGATATGGCTACAGGCCTATGGGAACCAGGGTTTGAATAAGATGTCCTCATATGGGAACTCACCAAGGCCAGCTGGCCCGGGTCTGAAAAAGCCTGGGATAAAGCCGGACTCGCTGAACATAGTGGACAATGAGGACTACTGAGAACTCAAGAACAATGGCAATGGGTTTTTGATCCTACTGCACGTACTGGCTTTGTGGAGCCTAGGCAGTTTGGATGCTCACCTTACTAGACCTGGATGGAGGTGGGTGGTCCTTGGACGTCCCACAGGGCAGGGAACCCTGATTGCTCTTCGGGCTGACAAGGGAGGGGGACTTGATTGGGGGAGGGGGAGGGAAATGGGAGGCGGCGACGGGGAGGAGGCAGAAATCTTTAATAAATTAATTTAAAAAAAAGATGTCCTCATATGTTCAGGCATTCAAACACTTGATCTCCAACTGGATGACCACTGTTTGGGAGTGTTTAGGATATGTGGCCTTTCTGGAATATGTCACTAGCGGCATGTGTTGAGATTTCATAGCCTCATCCCACTTCTGGCTTCCTCTCTCTGTTTAGTATTTCGTTGAGATGTGATCTCTCAGCTTCCTGCTCCTGCTGCCATACGGCCCTGCTGTGTATTAGGAATTTTTCCTAATGTGAGCTGTCTACCGATGCAAACTCCTAATCAAAACAAGCCAAATTAAGAAACATCCAGATTTAATGGGATTCCTGCGCTCACATGATCCTCTTTTGGGAGTTCACTTAAATACTCTGTGGGAGTGGTCCTGACCCCACCAGGGAGGGGTCAGGACCTAGCATGCTGGGAATTGGAGTCCAGACCAATACAACTCTCAGGCCTGGGGGCTGGGGTCTATGCGTCCAGTTTAACACTATGATGTACTCACCCCTCTGGAATTCTAGGTCAAAATAAATTCTTCATAAGTCACTTCCGGTTGTGGCATCTTATTCTTTTCAAAGCTACAAAAACATAATCAATGTACATGTGATAAGGTCTTTCATTGAGCCTTGGGCTCCACTGATGAACAAAAAGCTGCCTGATAATCTCTCATAAGGCTCCTCTCACCTCTGCAATCAGATTACAGGAACGCACCATGACCGCGGCTGGGGCTTTATATCAGATGAGGATCTAACCATGTAATGAAAGCACTTTGATGAATGAGTCCTTTCTCCATCCCACCCCAGGAGTTTCCTGTACCTGTGCTCCCTCATCCACAGACCTTATACTTGAAATCATGAATAATTTTAATTTCAGAGAACAGGAACATGGAAAAAGCTTAATATATTTCAATAATTTGGAGACTAGACTTCAGTGCTTTACAGATGAAACTTGTTGCACATAAAATCGGAATGACTCAATACAAGGAGTTTCCTCTACTTTTATATCCATTTCCTATTTTATTCTGTTAACATACATGCATTGTCGGTGCAGTCTGTTCAAACTAATAAGCCAGGCGTGGTGTTACATGCCTTTACTAGTACTCAAGGAGACAGGCAGATCTCTGTGAGTCCTATGCCAGCCTGGTATACCAGCCTGATCTACACTGGGCAACATAGAGACCATTCCTCAGAACAAACAAACAAACAACATAGCAACAACAAAAATCTACTGTATTAGCTAGCAATCAATGTTTCTTCAGTCACATTCCCACTCGTTAGTCCACAGTGTGTATGCATATGTGTGCATGTACCATGGTCCCCGCGGAGGTCAAAGGACAACTGTGGGCATCTATTTTCTTCCACCATGTGGGTCCTGGGGACTGGCTCAGGTGCTCAGGCTTGGCCGTAAGTGCCTTTACCTGCAGAGTCAGCTCAACAGCCCTTATCCTTGTTATTCAAATTCTCAGCAACTTCCTAAACTCATGCCCCAAGGGATTTTACAAGCATCTGGAAAAGTCCCCTTCAAAAAATTTTAATTCTGATAGGCTGGGAAAGTTTTCTTCTATAATTTGTTGGTACTGGGAGCTCACCAAGGCCAGCTGGACTGTTACCAAAAAAAGCATGGGATAAAACTGGACTCTCTGAACATGACGAACAATGAGGGCTGATGAGACGCCAAGGACAATGGCACGCGGTTTTGATCCAATGCAATGTACTGGCTTGGTGGGAGCCTAGCCAGTTTGGATGTTCACCTTCCTAGATATGGACGGAGGGGGGAGGACCTAGGACTTACCACAGGGCAGGGAACCCTGACTGCTCTTTGGACTGGAGAGGGAGGGGGAGAAAAGTGGGGGAAAAGGGAGAGGGGTGGGAGGAGGGGGGGAAAATGGGAGGCTGGGAGGAGGTGGAAATTTGTTTTTTTTTCTTTCTTTTCTTTATTCTCCTTTTATCAATAAAAAAAAAGAAATTTTAATGTGTAAAAAAAAAAAGAAAAAAAATTTTAATTCTGAAGAAAGATTTTTGTCTTATAATAAATTATTCTCTGGACAGTTTAAAATCTGATCATATTTTGTATTTCCTTATGTACGTAACTATTTTTCCTTTTAAAATTGCACATTTATTTAAGATTTGTCTCCAATTATAATCTGGGAGTTAAAACAGGGTGTCACCAGGATCAGTGAGGCTACTTCTAGGGGAGGACGCGGAAGTGATGTCTGACTTCTCTGTAACCATGGAGGGTGAATGTACAAGAGCATGTGAGCCAATAGGCTGAGCCCCTGTGAGCCCTATGTTGGCTTCAAATGTACAACTTTGAATCAGCCTTCCGAATCCTGAGGCTGTGCTCAGAAAGCCTGTTTTGGGCAAGTACCTGGCTGATGCTCATTTACCAACAGAAAACTAATGTTTCCATTTATCCCAGGTCCTTCAAAAAAGCCGTTTCCTCATTGGCTGTTTTTTTGTCCTCCACATCATTCACACTAGCTGGAAAGCTTTGCATCATGACAATCACAGGAACCACATTTGGAGGGACAAAATTACTTATCAGAAACGAGGGCTAAAGGGACCAGTGTGTAACAGAAGACAGACTTCCTCCATGTCTCCTGGAACTATTCTAAAGGGTATTATGGAACTCCCATCCCATCCCAGTATGCTAATGGATGGAGCTAGGTCATATGCTTAGCTTTAAAAGAAATTGGAAGATTGATTTTATCGAATTATAATAAGTACAATTGAGATAAATCTCTGTGTGGAATCCAGAAGAGACCAAAGCCAAATCACACTTTGGCAAAGTGTAAGAGGGTGTTATGTGGTCAAAGAACATTCCGCAGCAGCCTCCTATCAAATTATTAATATGCACTGGTAGACTGCGTCTCATTGCTATGTGGAGATGATAAGCTGTCTACTAACTAGGCGGCACTGACAGAATCTACGCTAGGCATGCCATGTTGAGAGCTGAAATCGGTTCTATTAGAATCTATGCTAGGCATGCCATGTCGAGAGCTGAAATCGGTTCTATTAGAATCTACGCTAGGCATGCCATGTCGAGAGCTGAAATCAATCAGTTCTATTAGAATCTATGCTAGGCATGCCATGTCGAGAGCTGAAATCAATCAGTTCTATTAGAATCTACGCTAGGCATGCCATGTCGAGAGCTGAAATCGGTTCTATTAGAATCTACGCTAGGCATGCCATGTCGAGAGCTGAAATCGGTTCTATTAGAATCTACTCTAGGCATGCCATGTCGAGAGCTGAAATCGGTTCTATTAGAATCTACTCTAGGCATGTCATGTCGAGAGCTGAAATCAGTTCTATTAGAATCTACGCTAGGCATGCCATGTCGAGAGCTGAAATCGGTTCTATTAGAATCTACGCTAGGCATGCCATGTCGAGAGCTGAAATCAATCAGTTCTATTAGAATCTACTCTAGGCATGCCATGTCGAGAGCTGAAATCGGTTCTATTAGAATCTACGCTAGGCATGCCATGTCGAGAGCTGAAATCAGTTCTATTAGAATCTACGCTAGGCATGCCATGTCAAGAGCTGAAATCAATCAGTTCTATTAGAATCTACGCTAGGCATGCCATGTCGAGAGCTGAAATCGGTTCTATTAGAATCTACGCTAGGCATGCCATGTCAAGAGCTGAAATCAATCAGTTCTATTAGAATCTACGCTAGGCATGCCATGTCGAGAGCTGAAATCAATCAGTTCTATTAGAATCTACTCTAGGCATGCCATGTCGAGAGCTGAAATCAGTTCTATTAGAATCTACGCTAGGCATGCCATGTCAAGAGCTGAAATCAATCAGTTCTATTAGAATCTACGCTAGGCATGCCATGTCGAGAGCTGAAATCGGTTCTATTAGAATCTACTCTAGGCATGCCATGTCGAGAGCTGAAATCGGTTCTATTCTCGTGAGCAAACACACACATTGCCCAGCTTCAGGATACACACTCAGATCTACGCTGGTGCCCGATTTCAAGGCATGAGAAAGAGTAATGAGAAGGAACTTACTCCGAGACGGTTTCTCTCAGAAGAGGGAAACAAGCACCATTTGTTCACAAAGTTCTAAATCAATTCACAAGACAGTTGTGAAAAATACCTTTATTCGTGGTTTTCTACCCTGATACTTATTCTCTTAGAAACACTGGCTCACTTTAAGACATCACGTGTTAGAGAAACACAAACATCAATACTTGGCCGATAGTTGGTGACAATCACCATAAACATTTATAAGTTAAAAGATTAAGAAAATACAAACTAGAGGCTTACAAGATGTAAACAGGCTAGGATAGTATTTAATATAGAAAACCTTAATGAGATCACAATAAATATTATAATAAGTGTATTTCCTGCATGTCTCTGCATGCAGAGAACATTTGCTAATGTGATAAAATCATATGCACAGACCTTATATATATATCAGGGTGTGTTGGCCTGACATGTATCAGTACCTTCTGAATTAAAACATTCCCACCCTGGAAGAAGGCTCATTAAGACTAGGAAATAAACTCCCAAATCTCACCAAGTTCTGAAAACATATACGCACAAGGCCCATTCCCTTCCCAAGCTTATAAAAACAGGAAGGACTGCTGGGGAGGGAAGACTCCTGACCGGCTATGTGACCTCCTTTGTTTCCTGCAAGCATTTTCCAGTTTTCCTGAGTCATCCCCCCACTGGGGTGGGCTTTTCAGAGATGGAGCTGCAGAATCATTCCCATTCCTGCTCAGCAACCTCTCTCCCATACTCCTGTAACCTCAACAAGTTCCCTGGATTCACCAGACTGGAGTCTGACGGAATTGTGCCCTATCTGGGCCAAATACACATCTCTGTTCCGGCCTCCTCAGGAAAGGACAGCGGGTCCTCAGCAGTTCAGCTGCACACACTCCTGGTACCCACTAGTGCCGGCTGCACCTCTTAAACGTTGGTTGTGAGAAACACAAATGTCCTCAAATCTAGACCAAACCACTGCATCAGGCTCCAGCAGAAATAGTTACCCTCTGACATATTTGACTGTTTTTGAGATAGGGTCTCATTATGTAGCCCTGCTGGAACTCTCTATGTAGGTCAGGCTGGTCTCAAACTTAAAGATATCTGACTGCTTCTGCCTCCTGGATTCTGGGACTTAAGACTTGTGCCACCACACCTAGAACAAAAGTCATTTTCTTACTGTAACACTTAGAAACTGACAACTTCATTTTATGAATGACTGGATACTATGAATTTCAATGTTTTATGGATAAACATGTTAAACACATGAACATACTTTAGTATCTCTTTAATGAAATGCTGGTGTCAGGTAAGGCATTTAAATTTTATTGAAATTTCATGTTTCTTTTTCTCCACAGGATGGCTTGAAAATACAAAGGTGACAAGAGGGCCCTCTCCTGGGGGGTTCTAACATGGACGTTCCTTGTCTGAGACACTCCTAAAATGGGTCCCAATGATTTTACATTATGTTGCAAAAAGACTGAATCACTTATATAAACAAGAGATTTTAAACACATATAAAACCTCGGCTCTCTCCAATAAAGCATGTCTGTGATCCAGTCATTCTCTATACCCCCTTCTCCTCAAAGATAATCTTATCTGCTTCCAGGCCATGAACACAAATCCAGGGATAATGGAGTTCAGGGCCTGGGGTTGAGGCAGGAAAGAAATGAGTCATGACTAGTTAAATCCCGATATGGCTCTGGCCATGTTCTCCAATGTGGAGGTCAACTTCCTATAAAAGAATTGTCCGCATACATTACATTCATGTACTTCCAGCCCAAGAGCTAGCCAGAGCGTTTCCATTTGGTAAAAGTTTTGCCCATATATATCACACTCTTGTGGTTTCTCAGCAGTGAGGGGTTTTCTGATGCGCACGAATGTCTGTTGCATTCACCTAGGTGGGAGCATGGCTACCTGTGTGAGTTCTTGCACACACTCCAACAATATGCGGCATTTTCTACGTTCTTTACACTCACAGGTTGTTTTTCAGCTTTTATATTCGGAGGCTTTGTATTCATGTGGTTCTCTAGTGGAGGCAGATGTCTGTATTACAGAACCAAGTTTCTGCACACGTTAGATTGATATGGCTTATCCTACGTGTCTTCTTTGGTATGCAGCGTAGGATGGCTTACAGTCTCGCCTGATGATAGTCGTGACCTGACATCTGGGAAAAGACACAGCATTCAAACAGTTCCTCAGCTGTGTGTGTCTGATGTGCAGTGAGCTGTATCTGCTGCTGAGACCTCCTCCCCTGCCCACTTTTGAGTACTCTGAGGGACATTTGGTGGAAATATTTCCTAGCGCTTCCGTTCAGGTCTCTCAACTGTGAGGTTTCTCTAATGTGAATATTGGTTTGACGTGTGTCAGGTTCTACAACTCTGAGTTCTGTGATATAAACGGAGAGATGACATGTCTGAAATACTTTCCTATGTTCTTTAGGCCTGCTCACCAGTGTGAACTCAAATTCAGAGACGGGCCTCCGGACTAAAGGCTTTCCGCATAACTACATCACAGGGCTTCTCACCTGTGTGAACTCCCCACCCTGCTGAGGATTATTTCTAGACGTTACAGTCAGAGGGTTTCTCACCAGTAAGAGTTCTCCAACAACTAAAGTCTGACGTCTGTCAAGTCTCTGACCATACCCCACACTGGTAGGCCTCACTAATGAATGAGACGTGACTAAGACCGACAGGTTCCCTGCAGCCTTACATCCACAGGGATCGTCACCTCTGAATCCCCCGAGGGTTAGGAAGAGATGTCAAATGACTTAACTTCTCCTACATTCTTTACGTTCACAGGGTTTCTCACCTGGTCAGCTCTATCATGCCTGTGGAGGTTTGTCTTCTGATAGAAGGCTTCCCCAGATTTCAGGCACGAGGTTTCTCCCCCAAGTGAGTTTTCTGATGAATAGTGAGATACGACTTGACACTAAATGATTTCCTACATTCCTTACATTCAAAGGGTTTCTCGCCTGTGTGAATCTTCTCATGTGTAGAGAGATTTGACTTCTGGTTAAAACGCTTTCCACATACGTTACATTCATATGGCTTTTCGCCTGTGTGAATTCTCTGATGTACAATGAGCCCTGACTTTATGCTGAAAGTTTTCCTGCATTCTTTACATTCGTAGGGCTTCTCACCAGTGTGAACTCTCTGATGTATAGTTAGGTCACACCTCCTTTTAAAGGCATTTCCGCATATGTTGCACTCATAGGGTTTTTCGCCCGTGTGGGTTTTCTGATGTACACTGAGATTTGACTTTACGCTGAACAGTTTCTTACACTCTTTACACTCATACGGCTTCTCACCAGTGTGCGTTCTGTAGTGCAAGTAGAGATTCTGTGTGTGTCTGAAGGCCTTCCCACATACTTTACACTGATAGGTCCTCCCACATCTGTGACGCCTACGAGGTTGGTTGTTGATTTTTGCAGATGTATTGCATTCACGGGGTTTTCTACCTGTGTGAGGTCTCTGGTGCACACTGAAATTTGAGTTTGGGCATAATTTTTTCACACAGTGACTCTCTTTACTTGAGAAGACACTCTGATTAACCCTCTGCTTTGGCATGTGACACACACATTTCTCATCACCATTACATCCACAGGGCTTCTCCCACGCATGCCGAGTGTTCTGAAGAATTGTATGGCCTGGTTTTGTACTGAATGTTGGTTCACAATCGGTACATTTACCACATTTGTTTTTTATGCATGTCCTAAAATGCTGAGTATGGTTACACTTGTCAGGGAATGACTTCTTACACAAGCTGCAACCCAAAGTTTCTTTCCTTATGTGAGTCCCCTCTTGGGCACTAGGAGCCAGTTTATCAAAGGCTTTCCTGTGTTCCTTTAACTTACTCGGATTATCTCCCAAAGGAAAGCCCTTATGTGTCCACCCAGCGTTCCCACTGAAGGCTTCGGCATGTGGTCTGCACTGACGGTGTCGTTGCCCACTTTCAACACCATCATCCAGACTAAGAGGCTCAGGAACTCGGCATGACAACCTGGTTGTAGCGAGATGATGGAGTTCCTCTAAGGGCGGCATCTCACTGGGCTCACCATGGAGATCTCCCCATCTGTCAGGAACCTCCGATCTCATTTCAGAAGAGTTCCTTTTCTTAATAGCAGGGCATAAAACATGGTTTGAACTCATAGTAAATGTTTCCCCAAATCTGGCCCTCTCCTCAGCTGATGAGATGCCAGGGATTAGCAGGTGGTTCAAATGTCTCATTTGATTGTCCCAGTGGGTCTCATTCAGGCTCTTCTCAGACTTCATAGCTGAAAGCAAATAAAAGTTGCCCTACATGAACAGCACAGAAGTGATGCTGGTAGAATTCTAATGCAAAAGTGAAGAAGTACCCCCACCCCCGATGATGTAATATTACAAATTAGGGCTTGGAGAGATGGCTCAGAGGCTGAGAGCTCCCACTGGGTTAGAACTGCATAGCAAATGCTGCACAAATCTGCTGACTTTGTGTTCCGCAATGAAAAAGGTCAAAAATTTCCTCATCAAATAGGAGCCTTTGAACAGAGTCTTGGTTCATCTGGCCGCCATCCTTAAGACCTCCTGGATGACGTACCACACCTTGGATCTCCTCTACCAGGAGTCTTTGCAGATGCTCCTGGAATTTCATAAGTTCTGGTATCTTGGTACGCACTATTTGATTTTGGACATCTTTTCTCACATTTGAATTCCATAGGTGAGTCCTAAAACCTATGTTTTCAATACTAACTTAGAACTATTAATGCCACTTTGGAACCTCTAATGAAATCATAGCCACTCTGAAGACTGGAGTTCCTATTAACTCATGAACCACGTAACCAATTTGTAACTCTCAAAATTAATTTGATATTAATTTTTTTAAAAAAGATTTATTTACTTATTATGTAAACAGTGTTATGCCTGTGTGCCTACAAGCCAGAAGAGGGCACTAAATCCCATTATAGAAAGTTGTGAGCCACCATGTGGTTGTTGGGAATTGGATTCAGGACCTCTGATAGAGCAGCTGGTGCTCTTAACCTCTGAGCCGGCTCTCCAGCCCCCTATATTAGCTTTAACACCATTTTCTTCAAATTGCTTTAGCCTTTGAACCATCCTGTATTTTTCATTCATTTATCCAGCAGAGAAAATGTAATTTTGTAGTTATTCTTTCAATGTCAAAGATTTCTGTGTCTCAACACAGCAGATGCTCTTTAAACAAGGCAAATGTGTCGGACCACCACTATTGGTCCCACACAGGAGACCACTATCTATGAGGAATCAAATAAAAAAGGGACGAGTTTTTTTACCATGAATAAAGGCTTAAAATGAAGCATTTCATTTTAAGAGGGAAGAAGGACAATGAGGTCTTGAGTACTAGAAGAGTGGGCAGAATTTATTAGGCCTACAAAAAAACCACAGTATAAACAGGAAAGGGGGGACACCTGGAAGTGAGAGCCTCCCTTAGACACAACACAGCAAGCATCTGATTAAGAAGTTAGTCTCAAGATTGGAAGATGGCAAAATTGGGTGAAAAGAATTTCACACACCCACCATCTGCTGAGCGTTCACTAGCTTGGGCTGCCTACCTGGGGCGCATTCACTGACCTGGGAGGCTCTGGTTTGGCGCATCTTCCTTCCACGGCCCAGCTCCTTGCTCCAACTTCAGGATCAACTCAGGTTTGGCATCACACTGGTCTATTAGAAGGAAATATCGTACAAATTGTACTCCAATGATAAAATATTGGCTTCAGACTCTCAGCAATGACAGGACCAAAATAAACATTCTATGAGAACACTAACGCCGAGGACATTAAAATAAGAGATAGATCCAGACAGAATGAAAGGATTATTTTGACTGCTGACCACCTGGATTGAGAACAACAAAGCAAAAGATTTAAAAAGCACGGGATCAACAGAAATCTAAAGCTCCTCAGTCAGATGCTACAGGAGTCGGCAAGGTCAGAAGATGATCTGGGGAACAGTGAGCTCTGAACCCCCCTGCCCCTCCCAAAACCAACACAACAGGAAGCAGAGGAAAGCAGGAGGACAACAATGTATAAGAATTTAATACAGCCAGGCGGTGTAGAGGTGGGGGTCTTGTGAGTTCAAGGCCAGCCTTTGCTACAAGAGCTAGTCCCAGTCTCCAAAGCTACAGGGAAACCCTGTCTCAAAAAACAAATGAACAAACAAAAGAATTTAATAAAAACAGCAACAGAGCAACAACAGTAAGAGTTATTTTTTTTTTAAAGATAAAATCATCTTTTGGTTTCTTGGATTCAGTTCCAGTCTCCACTACTTTGTACTTGGTATTAGAAGATCAGGTTACTCCACTAGAAACAGGTGAGAAAAGCCCATTGGAGAGAAGCCTTTTCTTGGAACACCAGGGGGTGCAGCACAGAAGGAGTCTCCTAGACAGCACTCCAGGTGAGCTGGACTGTCTATGCCTATAGCCAGAGAGGGGGCTTTGCACACCAACAGGGAGCCACACGTGGCAATGAGGATAGTCTGCACCAGTCAAAGCATCGTTTACTTTACATCAGTCACAACCATCTCCCCGTCAGCTTACAAGGGACATGCTCCCCTCTCACCCCTAGGAGAACACAATTGATGAGTCACTCAGAATTCACCCAAACTCCTGAGAGTAAAAGTCAGCAGGGAGTCCTTTTGTTCAAGGTAGCCAGGGCAGCAAGTCAAACTACCCAATCCTCAAAGTCTTTGCTTATTATAGGAAAAAGAAAGAAGAAAGAAGAAGAAAGGAGGAAGAGGAAGGAGGAGGAAGAGAAGGAAGAGAAGGAGAAAAGGAGAAGGAGGAAAAGAAGAAGGAGAAGGAGGAGGAGGTTCGAAGGAGAGCTTACAGTAACTTAAGGAAGTTATCATTAACATAAACAGCTACAATGATTCCATAGTGCTTAACACCTGCCCAGCACCATGAGGAAAGTTCGAGTCCCCACATCTGTGTTAATACTACACAAGCGATTCACATGTTCACAGTAATCAATACCAATGACATTTTGAAACAGTTATAAATTTTAATGAAAAGAATAAAAGGCTGGTTGTGGTGGTGCACTCCTTTAACCCCAGCACTTGGAAGAGGACAGGCGGATTTCTGGGTTCAAGGCTAGCCTAGTCTACAGAGCGAGTTTCAGGACAGCCAGGGCTACACAGAGAAACCCTGTCTTTAAAAACACGAACAAAAACAAAACAAACAAAAAGAATAAAAGAACAAACAACCAAAAAATAAAAACAAAAAACCCTCTAACCTCAAAACATACTTGGAAGAGACAGTTACAAAAAGCTTGTGCAGGCATGAAGAAAAAGCACATAGAAAATAACAATGTAACAGAAAAACCAAAAGCAAATGTACAGGTTCACAGCCAACTAATCCTCATACACAGCAACAGGAACAATGTTTAGAAGAAAGATCTGTGAAGCTGGATAAAGGTGCCAAACCTGCTTCTTACCATACACATAAGTCAAGTAGACTCCGGAATTATAAAGCCAATACTGAAAACACAAAAGGATATAAATCTAGGCAAAGGTGAACTTTCTAAACCTGATACCAAAAGTACAGCTGACAAAATCAGCACTGGAAACCAGAATTATTGGGGCTGGAAAAATGGCTCAGTGGTTAAAGCACTTACTGAGCTTGCAGAACTGAGTTCTGGCCCCAGCACCCACGTAAGGAGGCTCACAACAGCCTGTAACTCCAGCTCCAGAGGAAAGGCTCTCTTCTGGCCTCCACAGCTCCTGGACTCACATGTACAGACCCATACACACACACACGAAAAACAAATTAAAATAAAAAAGGATTAAAGCTAACATCGAGAGAGTTAAAAGAAAAACACACAGCAAGAGAAAGTATTTATAAATTATTATCTGATGATGGACTGCCTTATACAATTTATACAATGCACTGGCATAAAAGTCAATAACCTGATGAAATCCAGGCAAACGACCACAACAGATATTTCCCCAAAGACATAAGGATGTGAATATCCCCAACTCCCACAGCAGTGCAGATCAGACAACAGTGGGCTCTCACTGAACACAACTCCCACAGCAGTGCAGATCAGACAACAGTGGGCTCTCACTGAACCCCAACTCCCACAGCAGTGCAGATCAGACAACAGTGGGCTCTCACTGAACCCCAACTCCCACAGCAGTGCAGATCAGACAACAGTGGGCTCTCACTGAACCCCAACTCCCACAGCAGTGCAGATCAGACAACAGTGGGCTCTCACTGTACCCCAACTCCCACAGCAGTGCAGATCAGACAACAGTGGGCTCTCACTGAACACAACTCCCACAGCAGTGCAGATCAGACAACAGTGGGCTCTCACTGAACACAACTCCCACAGCAGTGCAGATCAGACAACAGTGGGTTCTCACTGAACCACAACTACAACGATTAGCAACCTGGAGCACACACAGGAGAGAAAAGTCTGTGTTGCCAGAAACATAATTAACAGGCACTCTGAAAAAACAGCACGGTGCTTACTAAACTACTGGGAAGTGAGCTGCCACAGAACAACATACACACCCAGAGGAAAGCCCTCTCCGTGGTCTGAAGAGAACTCTGTGTCACACAGTTACTGCAGTATCGTATACAGGAGACATGACCTGGAATCTCCTTTAGTGTCCACCCTCAGATGAACTGATAAGGAAAGTTGAAAACTAACTACAGAGGGGGTGGACTTCATCCAGCTATGGTAAAGACCCTGGATTTTCTCTCACAGGACCACGGATATAACTGAAAGGTACTTGTATTAAGTGAGGGAAATTAAGCTATAAGAAACAAACACTGCATATTCACACTTGCGGCTGGAAGCTAATGTTAACCTCAAAGAACAAACACCTGGCTACCAGAGCCTAGGAATGGTGTGTGGGAAGGAGGAAAGGCAAGAAGACGGTTGGTTCACTGATGCAGGGGAACAGCTGGATGGGAGACATAACTCGCATAGTACACAAAAGCTAAATACAATTGGCAACAATTACTTGAAAGTAAGAGGGAGGGTTTTAGGGGTTTGAGAGATGACTCAGTGGGTAAGAGCACTTGTTTTTCTTGCAGAGGACTTGGATTTGGTTCCCATCACCCACATAGCAGTTCACAACCGCCCATAGCTCCATTTCCAGAGAATCTGACATATCTTCTGATCTCATTGGGCACTAGGCACACCCAGCACACATACATGCAATCAGACAAAATAGTCACACATTCACACATTAAACAGATAAATAGAAAGCAAATAAGGAGGGTTTTAAATGTTCTCAATAGAAAGAAATGATAAATCTAAAAATTTATAGACTTATAAAATGCTGATCATATGTACAGTATACAAATATTGAAATGACAACTTCCATTATAAATATGTACGATTACTATGTGTCAGTGAAAGCTAGGTAGGGTGCTTGCTTAACACACTTCTCATAGGATTACTGTAGTCTACTCACTCAAGGACAGAAGGCTGCTGTAGGTCTCCAGCATCACGTCCCTGTAGAGCTTCCTCTGAGCATCATCCAGGTCTTGCCACTCCTCCCAGGTGAAGTCCACAGAGACATCCTCGAATGACACCAACCCCTGTAATCAAACAACTTTCCTCAACCCAAGCCTCAGCCTTCGGCCAGAGACAGGAACATGGAAGGTCACTCCTCTCCACGAGCATCTCTTCTGTGAGACACACCTTATAGGCATTCTTTATTAAGGAAGAAGAAAAACAAAAACCTACAAACGCCTTGCCTACTCACTAGCTTGGTGATGAGTGACCGAGATACATAATGGATATTCCTTTAACTTTCCACTTAAAACACATGCCCAACTCCAAAAATGTCACTCATAATATACTGACACATTAGTTTTCATAGGCAGCCTTATATGTCCTTCCTAAAACCAGAAGAGCTGCTGGTATCCACAAAGAAACACACATCAGCAGTGTCCTATAAAGAGGGGTAAACTGTCTAGGTGTGGTGACGCACACCTTTAATCATGCACCCGAGAGGCAGAAACAGGAGGATCTCTGAGTTTCAGGGAAGTCTGGTTTACACAGGGGTAAAACAAATTGGGATAAATGGCAGTCACATGATGGGCAGGAGTTACAAGTGATCTTAGACATACTTGTCTAAAGTTCCTTCCATCAAATGCGGAGATGCCTAACACACAACTGGACAAACAAGATCTTACAACACATTTTTATAAAATTAGAAATTTCAGTGGTAGCTAATTTCATCAAACCAAGTGAAATGGCTTTAAAGCAACCCAGGACACTTATAAAGAATCAGAAATACACTAATATTCAGCGATTGAGGGAAAGGTGCAGATGTTGAGAACTGCAGAAGACTTTAAAATTTATTTTGGCAAAGTAGAAATATTCAATATTAGATAATTTATTAATATAGTCCAAGCAGGCACGATGGCTCTTACCTGTAATTCTGACACTTAGAAAGTGAAGAGGATCTGAAGCTCAAGGTCATCCCCAGCTATGCAACCAGTTCAAAGGCATCCCAGGATCCCAGCATACATGACTTTGCCTCAAAAGGCTCTCCCCCTCTCCTGCTCCCCCAACGCACACACACACACATACACACTCATAAACACGTCTATGGAAAAACTACATGGCTAATCCATAAGCACGGGAAATCTTTCAATCTTACATTTTCTTGTTCAGATTCTTTCTTTCATATCTGGAAGTCTTTAACCTCATAATTTAGAGTTATTACATTATTAGATCTGCTAAGTTTATATTGTAAAGGTGACTGGTTTCTTTCTCTGAACAACTGTTACTAGTTTATGGAACATCTCTTGAGTTTTATATACTGATTTTCCATTCCCGACGTGTTATCAGATCTGAGACTCTTCTGGTGGAGTTCTTAGGGTGACAGGATTATGATCACGCCACCTGCAAATGAAGGCGATTCGATTTCTGCCTTGTCTATTAGTAACCTTTGCATCTCCTTCCCTCGCCCTGGCTGAGACATCAAGTGCTATCCAGCCTGAGTAGCTGTGTCTTAAGGGATTTAAAGGAACTGCTTCAGCACCTCACATTCCTAACAGTGCCTAAGAGTCTATCAAAGGACAGGCTCAGGCAAAACGGCTGAAGAGACTTTAAAAGCTCAGGAATCTATTACAAGAATTTACAAGTCAGACAGCATGGAGTTAAAAATATTTTGCACAGCAAAGATAACAGCAAAAAGCCTACAGAATGGGACAAAATCTTTGCTAGCTACACACCTAACAGTGGATTAGCATATATAATACATAAAGAACTCAAAAAGTAAATACCAAAGTCACAAATAATCCACCTGATAAATAGGGCAAACAGCACAGAAGTCAGCACACAAAGGCAGGTATGACCAAGCTGCCAAAAACCAAGGAAAAAAGGGAGAAATCTTCCTGAGTACCGTGGCACTGAAAATGGAGGGCACGGAAGCAAACACTTTGTTTAACTCACAAGTTCTTTAAACAGTGATTAGCATGGGAAACGTGGTGGGTTTCTAACACTTCAGAACAAAATGTTTAGTGATCATGATAAGAACAGGGAGATGCACAGCTGCATTAGCAAAAACATGTAATATTCAGACGTGTGCTCCTGTTTTTACTCATGCTCCATGTGCCTTTCTCATGACTCGCACACAAATGGTATCCACTAACTTCTGATTTTCCCATTTGCTCCCAATGGAGCCTTCACCACACCTGTCTGCCAGCCGTACAGCTCGTCAGCACTCAGGCCTTACTGAGGAACGGATCCTTCCAGCCTAGCACCTAGCAGAGATGGACAGTTCCGGTGTGACAAGAAAGGATATACTTGTCTCTAGGCAACCACACTTCCTCACCATCTACAGCATCACAGGTGCCACTGGAGCAGAATGAACAACAACAGAGCTGGCAGGAACTGTAACTCCTAACCTGACCTCAGGGAGCAAAGGACAGGGAGGGACGAAGAAGAAAGTCTAGAAAAAAAAGAAAAAAATAACAAAAAGGAAGGAAGAAAAAAAGGCTGGATGGGTTTCCTCCTTTTAGTGTAGGGTAAAGGCCATTTGCTATATTGTTATCAATACCATATAAGGAAAGAATGGGGGATTGGATCTTCATTTTGACAAGGGAAGCTTTAGGTGCCTTTGTATAGATAGCTACACAGGAGTCAAACTTAGGATCTGAAAGCTGAGAGAAAGGTACAAGCTACAGAGAAATAGTTAAGAAAGTCAACCACAGACACCTGAAGCACAGACGTCTACAGGGGAATGGAAGGGACACAGAGCAGAATAAAAAATAACCGTATGTTAAATATCAGCAGGGTCATGACAGAAACTGAAAGGGGGGTTAAGAATAAAACGCTTGTTGTGTAAGACCAGAGTCCTGACCCCGAGGACCCACACTGAAGTCAGGCAGGTATAGTGGCAGCTTGTAACCAAAGCACTTAGGAGGCGGAGACAAAGGAGCCCCAGGGCAAGCTGGCTGACTAGACCAGCCAGAATTAGTCAGCTCAGTGAGATACCCTGCCACATAACCAGTGATGAAGGAAGACACGCAATATCCACTTGGGTCTCCACGTGCATATGCACTCTCAGCATCCACATGCACATCTGCCCATGTCTACAAACATTCATACACACAAACACACGCACGCATGCATAGAAAAAAACTCGGAAGAATTTCCACATGGAGATCGCTGACAGTAGTTTCAAATGTGGCAGAAGTTCCAAGACACCAGAGAACTGTGCTAGCATTTGACTATAATTTAAAACTCAAGGACACACACGTGTCTGAGTAGCAGAGAACCCTGACAAGCTGTGAACGCTGCACCCAGCTCTGCCTTGGGAGTGAAGCCTTGCACACATCATCGTGCACGAGCCTATGAAGCCTGCTTAGATGTCAGGCTGGGAGAATGATCATATTCTCTTCCTAGGGTCAATCCAATCTCTCTTAACAAATGGCTCAGAATCAGAAAAACTAGTGAGCCAGGTGGTGGCGGTATATGCCTTTAATCCCCAACACTAGGGGGAGAGAGGCAGGTGAGTCTGCGAGTTCAGGGCCAGCCTGGTCTACAGAGCTAGTTCCAGGACAGCCAAGAGTACACAAAGAAAGCCTGTTTTGGGACACCCCCCCCCCAAAAAAAATAAAGAAAAACCAGTGGTACAGTTCCAATGACTCTAACGCCTTTACAGCATGGTTCTGTCTACACTATGATCTTACAACGTCTGTGTGCCTTAGGTTTGTTTCCCCATTCCAGTTTTACTTAAGGAGCTCTCACAAAGTTCTGAAACCACATACAAAGCAAGGTCAGGAATAAGCACACCACTTACCACAACTGTGTTCATTTTCCTCGCTCTCTAAGGCACATGTAGCACCCTGCAATGGCAGCTGGAAGAGAAGGTGGACAGAAGTGAATAGGCATTTGCTGGGCCTTGTTTGTGTGCAAAGATCACTACACAGTTGCTGAGGAAAAAAGCAAGAGAACAACGATATAGTCACTAAGCAAGCAGCAATGTTTTATCGTGAAGACACACGGCAATGTTTCAAGCATGGGTTTCTAATGAACATGATGCAGTCAAGGAAACCATAGAAAGCAGTTGGGTAGGGTTCCTATTTTCCTGTCAGTGCAGCGGCACCACATAGGAGTCTATCCCTATCTCTTGGTTTACATATTAAGTTTCACAGACAACACACGTTGTACAATCTAAACATGGTTCTGGACTGTACCTGTAAATGAACATGACCCACATTTACTGCGGTTCCTTCGAATTACTATTTAACAAAGGTCTGCCTATGGTGTTCATGTCTGGATGTAGCTCCTTCCCACAATGCCTCTTAGCTTTGTCTTTTCCTGTGCTCTGGCCAGCAGGGCCTCAACATGCTAAAAGCACAGTTTTCAAATGAGGTTCCCTGTGCAGTCTTTCTTGGGTGATTAGTTCTGTATCACCATGTCCTGTTAATACTTCTAGACTTTAAAACAGTACCAAGGCTTCACAAGAAAGTAAAAGTACAACCACAGGATCCGGGGGTTGCAATTTTGCATGTTTCCACAAGAACTGGAATCACACTGTGCAAAACAGCTCACCCCACTGCTCAGGATTGTCCTATGGCTTTTCCCTCTGGGCTGACATTATTCTCCCATCTCCTTCTTGGATCAGAGATTGACCAGGGGGCATAACAATGAAATAAGTCAAATACCTCAGGTCTACAGTGGTGGTAATGGAGTGGTTATACTCCGCAGTCCAAGAGGAGGAGAGTTGCAGCCCTCCTTCTGGGATTCCAACCATGAGCGCCCATGGCACCCCTCTCACCTTGCTAGTGATCCAGGGTTTGCAGGGCATGGAAAATGAACTGAACAGCTTGATGAGGTGGCTTCCCCTGAGGTCACCATCCATAATGGGTGGGACTTGGTGGTTTGGAAGTGGGTGGTCAACTATCCTCACTATATAAGTAAGCTCAATAAAGTCACTGGATCACCAAGTTGTACCATGATGGAACCTTTCCTTTGGTCACTCCTAAGTATCTATCTGAGGGGACCAGACATCGTGTACGTCTCCCCAGTAAAAGTCTGTGCAATTACTGTGCACTCTCCACAGAAGCCAACACACTTCAGAGTCTTCCAGATGAAGGAGAGCCCAGGAGATGCCCAGCCCTGGCTTACCCCACACTTCGGGCTGCTCTAGGACTGTCACTGCTAGACAAAGGGACATCGGACATAAGAGTTGCGGTGCCAGGGTCAGGAACAGGAGGAGACGGGGTACAGCTGAGGACAAGTCTCCCTGCAGCATCAGGGAGGGGGAGCTCAGCCACGTCAGGACAGACGGCGACTGCGGTCATAAGCTAACCCAGGATAGGGCTTCTGGATCGCACCCTCTGCACACCGCACAGCATCCGCCCCGGCCGGCAAAACCCGGCTGCACTCACCAGAAGGCAGGCGTCTGACTACCTGTAGATGTCCTAACCGTTTGGCTCAGGACCGAGGCCGCAAGCCAACCACCGCGGAAACCGGAAGTAAGATGGCGGCGCCGGAAACGAAACGGAAGTGTGCGGAGGCCGTCCCGATGTCAGACCGAACGAAACTGTTTCAGGTTCTTGGACAGTTTAGAGCATTAGGGCCGCTAGCGATATTGCTGCATTTGGACACATCAAAGTTCTAAAGTGACTGCTTTGTTTAGATAAACACAGAAACAACTGCTTTATGCAAACAAAACAAAAACTTTAGCTGGGTGGGCGTGGTTGGTACACACCTTTAATCCCAGCGTCTAGAAGACAGGTGAACAGAACTCCGAGTTTCAGGGCAGCCTGGGCTCCATCGACCCTATTTCATACAACAAACAAACAAACAACATCTTGTGGTGCTAGACGCATTGCTCAGTGGTTTAGAGCACTGGTTGCTCTTCTAGAGGATTTTGGGTTCCACTTCCAGCACCTACATGACGGCTCAGAACCAGCCCCGGGGTCCAGAATCCCCTCTGGATTTTATGGGCACTGCACACATGTGCACATGCCTACAGGCAGGCAGAACACTCATACACATAAAATAAGCTAATTATTATGTAGCTGGATAGTTAGGCATTATCGGGTCTTTTGTGTATAGCCACACCTTAAGTTAAGGAAAATTGCGACACCACAACTGCCCTTAGATTTCAAACAACCACATGGAAAGAGGATGGATGCAACGGGCCCGCCTCATAATTTTAAATTCCTCGTGAAAGAAAGATGGAAGAGAATAGTCGCATGTTGAGGCCCTTTAAGGGAAGGCTATTTCCTATATTTCATCATAACTTTCTTCAACAATTTTCACATTTTTAAAATAGTAAGTAGAGAGCCTGAGCCATATCTCTGGCTCTGGGTAGAAGTGCGGTATTTTAAACTGCCTCAAGGATTATAAACACAGGGTGGCTGTGGTGGCCCACATCTTTAATGCCATTGAAGAGCTGGAGGTAGGCAGATAGATCTCTGTGAGTTCCAGGCCAGCCTGGTCTATATAAAGAATTCCAGTACAGCCAAGACACATAGTAAGACCTTGTCTTGAAAATAAGTACATAAGATATCAAAGAAACATAGTTGCCTTGTTCTTACAAATTAATTTAAATAAGCCTGCCAGTCTCCTGGATAGAAATCTCTTGAGGAACTTGACCCAGAAACTTCAGTTTGTGGTATAAAAGCCTATTTTCTTTTTTTGTGTGTTTAAAAAAATGTACATATGCTTGGGAGAGAGAGGAAAAACAGTATAGACAGTTATAAAAAGAAATAGTTTTTAAAAATACAACCAAGTCTTTAAAGATACAATAAAATAACATCAAAAAGGCACATAAAATGGAAATAAGCAGAGTCTGGATTATGTATATAATTATGTTTCATTTGAATTTATTGAATTTAAAAGGCTATTTTCTAATGGAGTCTTTAGTTTTTACTCTCGTCCCTGACAATGCTTCTTCACCTTTTTCTGTGATGACTGCGTCCTGCACGATGCAATGCTTATTCGTTCTCACTAGATGGAGCCAATGCCTGGGAAGCCGAAGGAGAACCAGAGTGACTTTCTAGGAGCATATTCTTGGTCAGACCCTTTCCTACTGACTTTTCTCCTGATTGAAGCCAGTTCCATACGCACCCTGCTGTGTGAAGGGAACCTGGTGAGCATCATGGTATTAGTACACCTCAAGCAAAAGCTGTATCATTAAAAAAAATATAGTTGGGGCTGGAGAAATGTGTCATTGGTAAAGAGCGTGCTTGTACCCGAGAGCAGAGCACCTGAGTTCTGTTCCTAGCACCCACACCAGGAAGCTCACAAGCTTCTGTAAGTAAGGGAGCCCAAACCCTTCTGGAGTCTTTGGGCATCTTCACTCACACTTACACATCCCCCTGCCACACACTCATGATTGTTCAAAATTCAGTGTAATTGAGCTAACTGATGAGTCTAAGGGCTTGCCCAAGGTTTAGGATTTGGAGACCATTACCTTCTGATGATGGGATAGGTAAACACTCAGAGGACACTAAATTCTTTCATTATTTTTAGAAACTGCTGTGAAATTTTTGTGACAATATATAATATTGAAGTTTTTATTAATGTATAGCATGCAAACAAAAATAAATGTGCAAAAGCTCACTGAGTTATTAACACAATGAATACACTTGTGTCACAGTGAAAAATGAATTAGCTTCTCCCCTGCTCTCAATGGCCTTGGCCTTGCCTGTTCCAAACGGTATTCAAGATCTTTGTTGCTGTTTTTAAGACTAATTTATTTTCATTTTAGGTGTATATGTGTTTTGCCTGTATGTATGTAAATATACCACATGAAGCTAACACTGAACTGATCTCCCAACCTCCACAGGACCAACAGGCTTGTGCCGTGTGCTAGGATTATAGGCATCTACCACTTCACTTGGCTTAACTTTGCTTTTTATAAAATAAATATTTTACTATAGAAAAATATACATACATATGTAAACACACACAAGGATATAATAGACTTCGCATCTTCAGCAACTACTTATTAGGCATTTTTAACCTTCTTTATTGCTTTAACCCATTCCCCACCCATCAACCCATCTGTGCTTATTTTTACTTCCTTTGTTTATACAGTCAGATGTGCATACATTGAAATCTACAATTTTTAAATATTGTCTTATTAGTTATGTGTGTGGGTGTGTGTGTGTGCATGTGCAAAGGGGTACCCAAGAAAGCTGGAGACATCTATTTGAGTCTCCTTCTGCCCCCCTTAGCTGGAGTTACAGGCTGTTGTGAGCAACTCAGTGTGGGTGCTGGGAATTGAACTCAGGTCCCCCGGAAGAACAGCAGTGCTCTTAACTGCCAAACCATCTTTCCAGCACCAAACGCACTTTCTTTTATTTAAATTTATATGTGTGTGTGCCTTCTTGTCTCTATGTGTACCACTTGCATGCAGTGCCCACTGGTGGGCATTGGATCCCTTAGAAATGGAGCTACAGGCAGGCAATTGTGAACCACTGAATATGGGAAACAAACTGGGTCCTCTGTAAGAGCAGTGAGTGCTCTTAGCCACTGAACCCCCTCTTAGTCTCAAAGATACTTTTTTTTTTAAAGACAGGGTCTCTATTATTTAGCTCTGGATGTCCGAGTACTCTCTATATAGACCAAGCTGGCTTCAAACTCAAAGAGATCCACCTGCCTCTGCCTCCTAAATGCTGGGATTAAAGGTGTTTGCTGATTCTCCTGGTTTATGAAGCAACAATTAAATGTACACTTAAAAAATTGGAAAAGATGTAATGTATGTTTTGTCTGCATGTCTGCCTGTGCATCAGTGCATGCCTGGTGCCGTCAGAGGCCAGGAATGTCTGTTACACGCCCTGGAACTGGGGTTAGAGACAGTTTTGAGCCACCGTGTGTGTTCAGAGAACTGACATGGGTCTTCAGGAAGAACAGTATGTGCTCTTCACCACGGTGCAATCTCCCCAGCTCCTTAAATGTACACCTTTGACAAACAAATACATCTACATATTCATTCATTTTAATATTTTATACTTTTCCAGTGTGGGAGGCACAGAGGTCCTTGTGAAGAAATGTTAAACACATAGGGATGTTCCTTCAGAAGACAAGATGCATAACCTGTTATCTGCTTGGAAGGCTGGGAGGGGACATAGCCTGGTGATGTTTGGCACCATACTGGATCCTCCCCTAGACCCTTATTCTTTCTGAGCTTGTCAACCTATAGAATCTATCTTTATGGAAGGTGTCACCTGTATCCAATCTATAGAACCCATCTTTATGGAAAATGTCACGTGTACTTTACAAAGAATTTCGATGTAGTCATGAGTTAAGCTTTATTGTGTATGTGGGATTGCATTATCACCAGAAAAAAATTCAAATCATGCTGTGCTTATTTGTGCCTAAAATAAACTACTCAGGGTCAGAGTCCTGAAGTTTGGACCAACCTTCTGAGTCATGCTGAATTGAATCACTTTCTTGCCTCCTACCAATTGTTATTCTGCTGACCATGGTGGCTGCAGAGATCCCTTCACTTCAGAACATCCTCTCTTGTTCCTACCCAGGAAGTTGTTTTCCAGCTCCAGCTCCTGGGCACTGAGATGAAGAGGATAAATTGCTGTCAGGGTTTTATGCTGTGCTGGAAATGTAGTAGAGGACATTGTTAACACAGTACAAATAGGGAAGCTTCTATCGGTTGACCCGCATCTCCACCCCCTTCTTTCCTGACACTGAAAAATGCCCAAGCTTCATTCTACATTTTCCTTCCCAGACCTAGGATTAGAGCCTCTAGAACCCTAGCATCTGTTTCCTTTTGTTGAAGATAAATCTAGCCATCTGTCTGACTCTCTGCACAGACATACTGACAGCGCCAGTGAATCATGCTGATTTTGCCCAGTGTAATCCAGAGCCGCAGGTTCAGTGCAGCATGCTGTTTGCGCATTTGTACCTTGTGTGGACTACTGAGGTTACACCACAGTCTTCTCCAGTGTATTTACTGGGGTGCATGGCAGTTCCAGCATTGCTAACATTGTTTTAAGAGGCTGTGTCTACTAATTAGAGTGCAACTTTGTGTTCAGCTCGAGTTTAATATATTCACTCTGAGGCCATTTTGTTAGGCCACTAAGTCAGGACCATTCGGCATCTCTGCTCCTGTATTGCTGTAAAAACATTTCTAATACCTTGGTTTGCTTGTTATTTTCTGTAATCATTTGAATTCCTCTTACAACCCCAATGGAGTTTTCGTTTTTAAAGATGAGTTGTGTTAATTTTTGGATTTTTTTTTTGCACTTTGTGGCTTTATAGTTTTGCTTTGTGGGTAAGCTCAGTTCCAAAGAGTGGATGTCTCCGCAGCCCCAATCTTGCGCTGAGAGCCTGGAGGATTCCTGGAGAAGGAGAGCCACTGGTCTTCAGTCTATGCTGGAATCCTAAGGACGTTGGCTCTAGTATCATTGCTGGAATGCTGCAGCATCAGGCTAGATGAACTTGCCAGCAAGGGTTAGGATAAGCAGGCAAAAAGCAGTTTCCTCCTTCCACGTCCTTTCACTACCCAGATTTAGGGTGGGTCTTCCATTTTCAAATAATCTAAGAAAACTCTTAATTCGAATGTCTTAAACATTAAGAAAATAAGAGTGCCCAGAAAGCTTGTTTTAGTTGAATCTAGATGCAGTCAGTTTGACAACCAAGCTTAACTGGACCATGGTCCCTGACATTTAGCTCCAGAAGAAAACTTTATTTTCCATATAAGAGCTGATTCTTTTTAATTTCTTTGTAATTATCTTGTGGCGGCTGCTGATTCCTTCTCTGTTATCATAACCATGTTTCTTGAGTTTCCAGTGTGGACTGAAGTGGTTCCTTAACGTTCCAGGCCTTCAGCACCAGATTGGAACGGCTTAAGATTGACAGGTGCAGACAAGCAGGATGGGACCTTCTTCAGGGCAGGTATTGATTTGACTCTGGCCTGGCATAGGGATTCTCCATATCTTAAGCAGGACTACCATGGCTTTCACTTAAGAGCCATTTTCTTCAATTGTATACTGTCCCTCAATGCCTCCTCTAGCCCCAGTGTTCTAACTCCAGGGCTCTAGCTCCAAGCCAGCTCCCTTGAGTGCTTTGCTTTACATACCAAGAAGTGTTGTTAAATACATAGAGATGTTGTGTTAGTTTTAATACTAAGTATCTACTTTGCTTTAAATCTAAAATACCATTTTGAACTGTAATATACTGTTTTCTGAACAATTATTTTTAATCTGGCTATGTAGATAAAATAGCATTCGCCTATGATGACTATCATAGTAGGTCTATTATTGGGAAGGTTGGCAGGAGCGGTGGGAGGGATACTTAACTCAAACGGATGAGTCTAGGGCACAAATTGTGTGTGTGTGTGTGTGTCTGCACATGTGTAAGGCAGTAGGTGTTTGGGTTCAAAGTTACTTCTTACATAGGCCTCAAAATCATAATGCGGCCAATCCCTCCAAAGTGCTAGGATTCTGCACAAGCATGAATGCTGATGTTGGTTTGTAACTTGGTAACTGTATTTTCTTTCTTTCTTTCCTCCCTCTCCTTGAAACGGGGTTTCTCTGTGTAGCCGTCCTGCTACTCACAGAGATCCGCCTGCCTCTGCTTCTTGAGTGCTGGGATTAAAGGCGTGCGCCACCATTGCCCAGAGGTAACTATTTCTTAAGGAACAAGATAAACACAATCCCCTTCTCCACCAAAAGAAAAATGTCCCAGTTCTCACATTAGCTCTTTCAGTGGCTCTACACACCACCATTGAGGTGGATTTTTATAGTTTTGTATACTGATAATCTAGGGTCCCACTAGTAAAGGATTATATGGAACCTGAAGGTCTGCCCCACAGGTCGGTGTACAACAGAAGACTCCCTTCTTCCATGTCTCTGCTGTCTTTTTGGCACATTCTAAGAGATGCCATGGAACTAACTCCACCAGGATGTCAACAGGCAGAGCTGGCTCATATGCTTAGTATAAAAAACTGATGAAAACACTAGTCACAAGTGATCACCAGAAACAGAGTGGTGCAAAATCCCTAAGTATGTAGAACTGGAAACAAAATCAATTCCAACTCTGGCAAAGTAGGAAATACAGTTGTATAGCTCAACATTCTGTTGCAAGCTCCTACCAACTTACAAGATACTTGTAAACTAATTCACTGTCGTGCTTAGAGGATATATCTCTCATCACATTCCAGGTTACCTGGCAAACACTTTCATTTCAGCACATCACACTGAGTCAGTTTCTTTTTTTAAAAAAATATATTTATTTATTATTTATACAGTGTTCTGCCTGCATGCCAGAAGAGGGCACTAGATCTCTCTTTTTTTAAAGATTTATTTATTTATTATATATACAACATTCCTTCCATGTATGTTTACATGCCAGAAGAGGGCACCAGATCTCATTATAGATGGCTGTGAGCCACCATGTGGTTGCTGGGAATTGAACTCAGGACCTCTGGAAGAGCAGTCAGTGCTCTTAACCTCTGAGCCACCTCTCCAGCCCGATCTCTTTTTTTTAATGGATGGTTGTGAGCCAACATATTGTTGCTGGGAATTGAACTCAGGACCTCTGGAAGAGCAACCAGTGCTCTTAACCTCTGAGCCATCTCTCCAGCCCCAGTTTCTATTTTTTAATGGGAATTAAAGCACCGTAGTTAGAGCACTTGGTGCTGATGACCCATTTAAAGGTGTTAGAGAGAGGAACAAAGGGGAAATTACCCTGCAGTAATATTTTATTTGTATTTTAATAAACAAAGCTTGCCTGAAGATCAGAGCACAAATGTAAGTCACTGGAGGCCAGGAGTGGTGGCACACACCTTTAATTCCAGGACTTGGAGAAGAGGAAGCCGGATCTCTGAGAGTTCAAGGCTACCCTGAGCTACACAAGAGTGACCCAGAAACAGATCCAGGTGATGGTGGTTCACACCTTCAGTCCCATGTTTGGGAGTCACACACCTTTAATCCCAGCATAGGGAGATGGGGACAGGAGCAATATGGTTGGGCGGAGAAAGGAATATAAAGGGGAAGAGACAGGAACTCAGTGGAGTGAGGAGTCTGAGGATTTATGGAGACAGAATCTCGCCCTTTAGGTTTGAAGATTTGGTAGAGATGAAAGGTCTCTCTAGTGGTTGGCTGCCTTGCTTTTCTGATCTTCAGCTTGACCCTCAGTGTCTGTCTCTGGGTTTTTATTATTCTAATTATACCACCCCTCTGAGGGTAGGAGGGAATGCGCACTACAGTTAATAATCATTTCACGCCACCACTGCGACCCAATGTCCTTTTGGTGTGTGTGTTTTACTGTAAATACTTTTGCTATCAGACACACAAACCTACTCTGAGACATCATGTGAGGAAAAGAATACCTTTATTTACTTGAGCCAGTAATAACTGTCATACACATTTAGATGACACAAGATTAAGAAGGTATATAATACAAGGTCTGAGGCTAGGAAGATATAGAAGCCAGAATGGCATCAAATGTAGGAAATATCAATGTTCATTGCAATACGAAGAAGCCATGGAGAGTCCCTTCTGCTAAGTCTCATCATGGAACATGATGATATGACACACTCACATCCATGAACCATACATACATGAGTGTACTACCCAACACACCGCAGGCTGGTCAGCTATACCCCTGCATGTGCCACTGGCCTCTCCCAAACTCTGGTTACAACATCACAAATGACCCCAGACAGAGACTGATGCCCGCCGATAGGCAGCATTACCAATATTCATCTCCTGGCATGCAGATTTTGAAAAACTGGAATATGAGATTTACCATTAAAAAATTAATGTACAGATTCCATAGTGATAATTTTCCTTGGTCAGGATTTTTGAAACCTGATTGGAAGTTGAGAGGTTTCACATAAAAAAAAATGTTCACACAATGATCTGTGTAGTGGAAGATCCCTACCAGAAACACTTGGTATTTATGGGAATTTCATCAGGATTTCTTCTCCCCACAAAGCAGCATGAGAATGAAGAGCGACAACAAGGATCTCTCTCCGGATAGCTTTCTAAAAAGAGAATCTGTCCCACCCACCTCCTAGAGGAAACTAATGGCTGTGGGCCTGCCCTATTACAGATTGTGCAGATCTCCCTTCCAGACACTAGAGACGGCAGAAACAGGCAGGAGGATCACAGCTCTCGGGACCAACAGTATTCCTGAGCCACAGCGCCCTTCTCCACATGGCTCCCAAACATGCTAGAGGTTATGTGCACTTCAGGCCAACTATGGATGGGCACCCAGGTGGAGTCTGTTGTAAGATTTTGGGGATAGTGGGATAGAAATAAATAGAACACGTGCACTTACATTCCATGAGCTTAGCAGACGGCTCACAAACAGAAATGCACTGTGCAGCACAGGCTTCTGAGTGCAGCACAGGCGACAATAAACCTTGGGGAGCCCATGGGACCTGCGGGATGGATTCCTGCTGAGCGACTTCTTAGAAACACTGCCCACCTGATTACCTGCTTTACAGTCTCTGTGCTAATTCTAATGTCTCCTGAGGTCTGACTGAGAGATGTGGGTCTTCCAGATACACAGTGATTACGTCTGCTGACATCCAGGAAGAGGGTTTCCCACATACATTACTCATGTGCTTCCAGCCAGTCACTGATGTTTAGAGTGGACTGCCTACTGGAAAAGGCATTTCCCTGTAGATACTCTTGGGGTTCCTCAGCAGTGCAAGTTCTTTAATAAAGAGACCTGGCATCTCTTAAAGGGTTCCCTGCTTCCATTATACTCACCTATGTGTTTAGGGTTACTCACCTATGTGACTTCTTTCATGTACGGCAACAGATGGCTTATGGCTGAAATATTTCCTACAGTATTTAGAGTCAGAGTTTCTCAGTTTTGAGTTTTCAGGTGGACACGGACGTTTGTCTTGAGTACCTGTTTTCTGCACATAAACAACATTCATGGAGATGTCCCCATGCGTCTTCTTTGGTATGCAGTAAAGGATGACCTATGGGTGAAGGACTTTCTACATTCATAGGGCTTCCTTATAGGGTATACATTACCTATTGACTGATGAGATATGATATCTGGAGAAAGGGTTTTCAACATTTCATCCATGTGTATGTGTTTTAATGCACAGTGAATTATATCTATGGTTGAGATATTTTTTACATTTATATGCTCTTAAGATTTCTCACGTTTGTGAGTTCTCTGATCTATCTTTGGCTGGAATATTTTCTTTTTAATTATAAAAGTCTGTCACCTGCGTGAATTCTCTGACCTGTGTACCAGCTTGACACCGGGCAGGCCTTTCCACATACGAAACACGGGTGGAGTTTCTCCGCAGGAAAGCTCCTGTGGAGCTGTTCTGCATCTTCATAGGATCTCTCCGGGTGAGCTCTCTGATGCACACAGGTGTGAACTCGACTTAAAGGCTCATTACACACATCTCACTGGTAGTGATTCTCACCCGAGTGCGTCCTCTGATGTCTGGTGAGATGAAACTTCAAACTAAATGACTTCCTACACTGTTTACATTCATAGGGCTTCTCGCTTGTATGGATTTTCTTATGTGTATAGAGGCTTGGGCTCTGCTTGTAACTTTTGCCGCACACTATACACTCATAGGGTTTCTCGTTTGTGTGAGTTCTCTTATGTGCATGAAGGTGGGAATTTTGCTTAAAGCATTTTCCACATACATCACACTCATAGGGTTTCTCACCTGAATGAGTTCTCTGATGTACGGTGAGGTATGACTTGAGAATAAAAGATTTCCTACATTCTTTACATTCATAGGGTTTCTCACCTGTGTGAATTCGTATGTGCGTGTAGAGACTTGTCCTCTGCTTGAAACTTTTCCCACACGTGGTACATGCAAAGGGTTTTTCACCCGTGTGAATTCTCTGATGTACAACCAGAAATGACTTCAGCCTGAAAGACTTCCCACATTCTTTACAGTCATAAGGCTTCTCGCCTGTGTGAGTTCTCTGATGTGCATGTAAGTGGGCTCTTTTGTAAAAGGCTTTTCCACACACATTACACACGTAGCGTTTTTCCTGCGTGGGGGTTTGCTGGTTCACAGTGAGTTTTGACTGCTGACAGTCTTTACACTCGTAGGGTTTCTCAGCTGTGTGAGCTCCCGAATGCAAGTAGAAACCTGGTGTGTGGTTAAAGGATTTCCCACAAGTATTACACTCATACGCTTTCTCGTATCTGTGTACCAGCTCAAGCTGGAGGTTCGACTTACTAATTGTCTTTCCAGATATACTGTATTCATGGGATTTCTCAGCCTTGTGAGGGTTCTGTTGAACACTGCGATTTAATTTTGAGCCAACAATTTTCCCGTACACATTCCTTCCATCCCCTATGATGCTCTGCTGCACACTCTTTTTTGATTTCTGACAAATGTATTTCTCATCTTCATCATATGTGTAAGGCTCTTCTCCCACATGCGAATGCTGATGTTTTGGGAGGTTTGATTGTATATTGAATATTGGCCCACAATCATTGCCTTTATAATATTTCTTTTCTTTGTGGGTTTTTAAGTGCTGTGTGAGATGAGAATTTCTATAGAACAATTTCCCACACACTTTACATTCAAAAGTTTGCTCCTGTACCTGGGTCCCTCCTAGACCAGGAAGAGCTAACTTTTCTAATCCTTTCCTGTAGTTCCTCAATTTACCGGAGGGGTCTCTGATAGGAAATGTGTCCTGTAGCCACACTGGCTTCGTGTGGAAAGCGCCACTGTGCTCACGACACTGCAAGCGCTGTTCTTCACATTTAGTACTGTGATACAGACTGAGAGGCTCAGGAAGTCTGGGGGACACCCTGGTCACAATCGGAAGACCAAGTTCCTTTACCGCCTGCACCTCACTGGGCTCACTAGGGAGAAGCACATTAGCCCACATATTACGTGCCCCAGGTTTCGTTCCAGAAGATACGTCATTCTTTACAGCCAGCCTCAAAATACAGCTTGGACTAGCAAATGGTTTTCCTGCTTCAGCCCTTTGCTCAGCTGATGTGCTGCTCTTGGCAATTACCAGATTGCATCCACGCAGCTTTTGACTATCCTGGCTGATCTCATTCGGGCCATTCACATGCTGCAGATCTAGGAGAAATAAAGAAACGGAAGGTTTTCTGGTTAGTATCCATACAGATCAAGTGCAGTAAACTTGCCTGTTACTTAAGATTTCTTGATGAAATGATGCAGACATCTCTAGTGCTTTTCAAATACTAATGATCATATACAGAGGAACAGATTCTTGATATTCCTAATTTAATCACAATTAAATACAACAAAAAAAAATCTGCAGACATTTGGTTCTGTAAGTCAAAGTATATCGGTAACACTGGAAATGTGAGATTGCTGCATGGGTCTGACAGGAACGACTGGCATTTCCTATCTGTGTGAAGACATACATGCTGACTCAGAATCATGCTTCTCCATGCCTTTATTTACTCTGGCACTTTGACCATGCGAAAATTTCACAACAAATGGAGTTTCCTGGACAATTCATTGTGTATGTCGAATTACAGTGATTTCTACACAGAGAAAAGTGGAAGGTTAATCACTTAGCACAACCCTTCACAAAATATGAGTCCAGAAACAAGCAATTTGTGGGGTCATTTGACCTTCAAGTCCAAGGTCTCCTAAACGTCACACTAAGATGTACCCCATCCTAGAGTCTACACCGGGTGCTTCTCGGTCACACAAATTCTGCTGTCTTCACACACGACTTCATTTCCAGCACCTTTGCTTTGCTCAACCCCATGGTGAGCTGCCTAAACCACTATGTTTTCAATATTAGTTTCAAACTAGTAACATCAAAATTGGATTCTTAATAAAATAATAAGAATTCTCTTCATACTTCTTGTCCACCTATATACTGTATAGTATGTATAGAAATCAGTGGTCTGAAATAAATTAAATCAAATGAAAGTCATAATATTAAAATTGCATGTTCTTTAGGCCTTAACTATTTTATTTTTCTTCTTTAATTCAGGAAGACTTTGGGGGAGGTTGATTTTTTTTTTTTTAATGCCAAAACTTTCATTTCTCAACACAATGGAGCTCTTTAGTCTATGGATAAGTTTCTTGACTTACCACTGCTTGTTCCAGAATATTAAACAAGTGCACAAAAAGGAGCAAACAAGCGATAAACATATGAACAAATGTTCCAAACAAGCTACAGAAATGAGGAAAGAACAAGTAAGAACTTAAATAAAATAACCACAGACTGGATAGAGTTTGTTTAGCCTATGGTGACACACTGCAAAACTAGAGAGGGGAATGAATCTCTGTGTGGAGGCTTGAACTGAACTTGCTATGCCTACGGTAACACATGGCAAACATAGCCAATCTTGGCTGTCAACTTGACTATATCTGGAATCAACTAAAACCCAAGCAGCTGCACACACCTGTAAGGGATCTTTTGGACTGGATCATTTGATGGAGAAGGCACACTCTAAATCTCAGCCAAACCGTCTGCTGGTAGCCCATATAAAAGGTCATGGAAGAAGAAGGCTTTTGCTTTTTGCCTGCTTGCCGTCACTCCCACTGGCAAGTATCTATCCTGCTGCAGAGGCATTCCCTCACTGGTTTAGACCTCTTCAGGATTCCACTGCATACGGAAGACAGCAGCTCTCTAGGAATCCTGGGAGAGTCCAGCACAAACTGGTACTGCTGAGACATCCATCCAGTCTCACCGGCCTGACTGAATGACCAGATCCTTGGCCTGTCTATTGTGATAGCCTTTGTAATCTACTCTAATAAATCCCCTATGTATGTGTGTGTGTGTGCGCACGCATGTGCATGCGTGTGCATTCTATCAGTTCTGCTCCTCTAGGAAGCCCTGACTAATAGAGTGGTACACATGTACATGAAAGAGCCTTTTGTAGACTGCACACACTGATTGCTAGATGAGTAAGAACACTTATAATCAAGTCTGGAACATGGGAAAAATGGAGAAAAGAGCTCAAACAGCCACCATCTGCTGAGCTTCCTCACTTGGCATCCCTGTCCAGGGCGCATTCACTGACCTGGGAGGCTCTGGTTTGGGACATCTTCCTTCCATGGCCCAGCTTCTTGTTCCAACTTCAGGATCAACTCAGGTTTGGGATCACACCGATCTAGTAATAGGAAAGAATTGTACAAGTTTTGGCTAACTGCTAAGTCAGGTACATTAAATAATGACAATACATTGGGCTGGAGAGATGGCTCTTGCAGAGGACGTGAGTTTAATTCTCAGAACCCAAATGGAGGTTCACAACTGTTTCCAACTTCAGTCCCAGGAAAACAGATGCCTTCTGCCTTCTGTTTATTAATTAATAAATTTAATGTTTGCTTGTTTGTCTTATTTTGAGACAGGCTTTCTCTGAGAAACAGTCCTGATTGTTCTGGAACTCGCTCTGTAGACCAAGCTGGCCTCAAACTCACTGAGATCTACTTGCCCCTGCCTCCTGAGTGTTGGGATTAAAGGCGTGTGCCACCACCGCCCAGCACTTCTTCTGCCTTCTGAAGGCACTGCACTCATGTGTGTACAGATATACATGCAGGCAAAACAACCATACACATAAAATGACAATATATATTATTATGGGCAATGGGCAGTGACAGGACCAATGAGAACATTTTATAAGTGTTTAAGAACATCCACAGATTCAGCCAAAACAGATCAATTCCCAAGGTGTATTACAGTCAACTATGAAAAGTACAAAACAGGACTGGAGAGACAGCTCGGTTGTGAAGAGCACATGTTTCCCTTGCAGAGGAGTGGGGCTCAGTTCTCAGCACTAACACCAGGCAGCTCATAAGCAGCTGTGAACTCCAGCTCCAGACGATCTACCTTCCTCTTGCATCCTATGTAAACACTGTACTCACATACATGACGTCATATACATAAAGACACATGCAGACGCACATAATTAAATATGATTTAAAAAAAACCTACAAACAAAGACAGAACTAAGACATCCTGAGAGCCAGCATGTGGCACAGTTCTATAATTTTAGCACTGAAACAATTTTGAAGGAAAACCTGTGAAGAGAGATCTTTTTGTTTTTGGTTTTTCAAGGACAAGTTTTCTCTGTGTAGCCCTGGCTGTCCTGAAACTCATCCCGTAGATCAGGCTGGTCTTGGACTCAGAGCTCCACCTGCCTTTGTTTCCCAAGTGCTGGGAGGATTAAAGGTGTGCACTACCACACCTGGCTAAGAGAGTATATCTTTAAAAAACAAAATTTTGCAAATTAAGAAAATGGAAAAAAGGCAAATGAGATAGTACTTGAACAAAAGCATGACAGCAGGAACGACTGAGAGCTCACATCTTGATCTGCAAACAGGATGCAAGAAGAGAACACTGGGAATGACACATGACTTTTGAAACGCAAAGCTTGCCCACAGTCGTTCCTGTTGCCATGCCTTTGTTCTACCATCATGGACTCTAACTCTTTGAAATCATAAGCCAATTAAATGCTTTCTTGTCTAGTTCCTTTGGTTATGGTGTTTTATTACAGCAATAGAAAAGTGACTAATACACACTAGCTACACAGTAAGATCCCATCTTCACATGGGGTCAGAGGACTTACAAATGCTTGTACAACTCAGATGATTAGGGCTGGAGACCCAGGACTCAGATGAAAGCTGGGTGTGGTGTGTGCATGTGTGCGGGAAGGGTGGGGGCAGAAGGAGGAGGACAGAGACAGGCAGATCCCAGGAGGTTGCTGGCCAATAGCCTGGCTGGAAAGGCAAGCTTCGGGTTCAGTGAGAGAGTCTACCTCAAGATATAAGAGGGAAAGTAGAGGAAGCCTTCTCATGCATGAAAGGGTCAGGCAAGCCCTACAGACAGATGTGATTGAACCACACACAAACAAGAAGTCATGTATTAAAAAAAATTATGAAAAGTAAACAACACTGTCCTGAATGAAAAACTGTCAAAAACAAACAAACAAAACTAAACAAAAAACTTAAAAGTGCATTGCAACAAATAAAAACTATACCACCATTAAACAATGTGGTCAGAGCAACAGAAAGGAAGCAGTAAGTTCCTACAGAAAAGCAACGAAGGAAAGAGGAACAGAGAAAGGACAAAACACCAAAGTAGAAATTAGTACAAAGAAAATATCAGCGAGAGCACAAATGTAAAAACTGATACAAGCACAAAACTAAAAGAGTAGTAAACAGGAAGAGGCTGTTTGCTTGTTTGTTGAGGTGTATGTACACGTTTGGTTTTAGTTATTTTGAGACAGAGTCCCTTTGTAGTTATGCCTGGCCTTAAGTCACCTTGTAGACTAGACTGGCCTTGAACTCACAGAGATCTGTCTGTTTCTACTTCCCAAGTGCTGGGATCAAAGGTGTGCACTATCATGCACAGCATATAGGAAGAGGTTTTTGAGAAATAAATAAAAAACTTTAGCTTCCGCTGTCAACATGCCAGTGCGGATGCTCTCTCTGCTGTGTCTCCCTGTGTTGACAGCTCGGGCTACTCAACGACAACGAGGCATAGAAGAGCACTAGAGAGGAGCTGCTCATCGAGCCTAATGTTAAGACTTGGGAAGGCAGAACATCTTCAGGAATATGTGCAACTGTGATGTGCCAGTTAAAAACAGAAATAGCCCTGGACTTGGTGCAGCATTCCTTCAATCCTTGGAAAGCAGAGGCAGTCGGATCTCCATAGTGAGTTCAAGGACAGTTTGGTCTACATAGTGAGTTCAAGAACAGCCAGGGCTATGGTGAGACCCTACCTCAAAAAATAACAAACACCAAATAGAGACTTGGAGAAGTGGCTCAAAATTAAGAATACTTGCTTCTCTTGCAGAGGACCTAGGCTTGATTTCCAGCAATTACATGGCCGCTAACAACTGCCTGTAACTCCAGTTCCAGGGACTCCAGTGCTCTTTCTGACTTCCTTCAGCACTGCATGCATATGGTGCATACACATATATGGAGGCGAAATACCCATACATTTAAAAAAATACGAACAGTCTGGAGATTAAGTTCAGTGCTGGGTACTTACCTACATTGCACAAGACCTAGTTTGGTCACTAGAATAACAACAACAACAACAACAGAAAATCCTTGGAAGAAGTTCCTGTAGTTACCAAAAAGCAGTAAGCTTCTAATAGGAATACTGGAGAGTTTCACTCACTCAAGGACAGCAGGCTGCTGTAGGTCTCCAGCATCACGTCCCTGTAGAGCTTCCTCTGAGCATCATCCAGGTTCTGCCACTCCTCCCAGGTGAAGTCCACAGAGACATCCTCGAATGACACCAACCCCTGTAATCAAACATCTTTCCTTAGCCCAAGCCTCAGCCTTTGGTCAGAGACAGGAACATGGGAGGTCACTCCTCTCCACGAGCATTGTTTACACAGGATATACATTTAAGTTTTCTTATCACGGAAGAAAAATCATCTGCAAAATGCCTTACAAACATACTAATTTAGTAATGATGAGAGACAAAAGGCAGAAAACAAATGTAAGCAATTGATAATTCTCTCGTTTCCCACTTAAAATACACTTCTGACTCAACAACGATAAATCCAAGCAGTCAATGTTGTCTCTAAGTTATTTATAAAATACAGTCATAAGCACCCACATATGCTCTTCCAAAAGCTAGAAGAACTGCTAGATTCAACAGAAATAAACATCACTAGCATCCTATAAGGCAATATATAAACAAGCAGAAGCCAGCTCAACACCTCAACATTTTGAAAGTCATCCCATGAAAGTAGAAAGGGGAAGGTCTCAGGGCAGAGCCGGAGGGGAAGAATCACTTCCTAGTTTCCACACTGGGAAATAGGGCACTAACTATACAGAGTGGAAGACATGCAATGTGGTAGGCTCCACAGATCCCACTCCCACAGAAGGCTGAGACAGGGGGACCAAGAGTTGGAGACGAGGCAGACACAAGAGGTAGTAAGGAACTGGGAACTCATCACAGAAGAAACACAAAGCAGCAACAGAAAATAAAAAGTAAGAATAGCATCTATTAATTTCTTTTGTCTTTGTTAAAAATATCAGTTTGTTTCCAAGGTTTCTACATAAACAATTATTTAGGAATTGATGTATTTAACTATGCGACATGAAAGAAGGGGGCAATTTGTGGGAAGGAACAAAAGACTTTTTTTCTCCTGTGGTTTGCTAACCTGTAAACTGTTTTTCCCATGATGACTTGCTTAATTTCTTTTCAAACACAGGCAAATTAAGATGGTGTGTACAGACTCAGAACAGAACAAATACCTCTATCCTCTCCTCACTTCAGCCCAGTCTGTACAAGCTGACACTGCCTATGGAAATATCTGCAGAAGTGATCTGTCATCTCTGATGACTGTTTTAAGCTGGTGCCCAGTAACTGACTTAGACAAAAAAAGCAGCATTTGAGAGTTGTGAATGAGAAAGAGGGAAGGGGCTGCTTACTCTTTGAGCATAATACATTGGAAAGACTTTCATTCATCATCAGAACAAACTTCCTGGGAAAAAGAATAAGAAGTTCCTTAACCAGAGACATGGGCTTGGAGAGCATCGACTAGGAACTACCAGGGTGCAGAACCAGGACTCATCTAGGAAGGTGTCCAAACTTCAGGGTTAAGTCACCCACCACAGCTGCCCAAGACTCAAGGTTTACCCCTTCAGCTCATTGCCAAGTTCCCACACATACTCCAGTCTGCTATACTTTGTACAGGGTAGGTTGAAATCCATCTATAAATGCCAGATATCTGAAACAAGAGTAGTCATAGTGGGTGTGAAATAAATTCCTGGCATCATTTTGAGACTTAAGACAAATACAATGCACTAAAAAGATGGTACTTTGGATGTACTGGCGTATGTGTGGAGGATTCCAGGACATGGGGACCACTGCCTACTCCTTTTCAGTGCTGTGGACAGAACATATATCTCCATCCTCACCTCACTTCACCTCAGACAGGACTAGGTGACGCTGCCTATGGGATTACCTGTAGAAGTAACCTGCCACCTCTGATGACCTTTTGAAGCTGGCATTAGGTTTGCTGTTCTTTTTCTTACTGATCAGCAAACTCCAGGAGGCCACTCTGTGAAGTTATTGTGGCCCGAGACGTGATATATACCTTGCTTATGTAACTTCACCAAAGCAGGAGTTGCTGCTTATCAAAACATAAACTATAGCTCTGACAGCCAAAAAATACAGACAACATCGGCTAGAGAAGATCCAAATCCAAAGATGGACCAGGGAACACCACAAACAAACGCTGACGAACACCCACATCAGCTAGAGAAGATCCACATCCAAAGATGGACCAGGGAACACCACAAACAAACGCTGACAGCATCAGCTAGAGAAGATCCACATCCAAAGATGGACCAGGGAACACCACAAACAAATGCTGACGAACGCCCGCATATGCACACTGAACTGAGTTTACAGCCCACACTGCCTTCTTGGTCAGAACTGTTCTACTTTTAATTTCCAGTGAGGTAATACCTTTCTGAAAGGAAGTAGAGTCAATAAGCACACACTACAAGAAAAGCTGAGAAATTTGAATTCATACACATTATAATTAGATTCCAAGAAAAAGAAACAGCAGTCACTTCTAAAAGTGCTCACTTCCTAATTCTAGACCGAAGAAAAATTACAGAAAAAAATTAGCATCCAAAATACTTGCTTGCTACATGTGAACACATATAAAAACAGTCCTGAAAAGTTTTCTATCATAGCTACATCCTCAGACATAAACATACTTGTTATAAAACAGAAGTAACTGACATAACTAGTCTTCATTTCTGTAACTGGTCATGTGTGTGTGTGGTGTGTGTGTTTGTGTGTGTGTGTGTTAGCTGTCTATCTTATTCTAGTACTCACGCTGTATTTCCCCAGCCTTCAGCAAATGTCTCAGCAGGCCTTGCTTCTTTACTAGGAAGCACAACTGAAGTGCTACAAGAAGAGGGCACAGTTATACTAAGAGACACCCTTAGTGATGTCATTTCACGGTTTGACTGTGGAATGTTCCCTACAGGCTCACTGTTTTGAGCATGAGATCCGAAGCGTGTGGTGCTACTTTGAAGGCTGTGGAAGGGTTAGGTGGTAGGGGTCTGGCTGCTGGAAGTAGACTACAAATGGGGTGTCTTTGAAGGTTATACCTGCCCCTGGTTCCCACTTCTCTCTCAGGTTCCAGGTCTGCCATGGTGTGAACAGCAGCTCCTCTTCACACTCTCACCTCCACTGATGGAGCCACTCCAACCTGCCATTACTGCCATGATGGACTGATACCTCTGAAACAATGAGCCAAAATAAATCTTTCCTCCCCTACGTGCTTTCTTTCAGGTAGTATTTGGTCACAACAGTACAAAAGTAATTAATATTCTCCCTTATCTCCACGGCAGCCTAGTCCGATTTTCCCAGGGTAATCTAGATTACTTGGGAAAACCATCACTAGCATCTTTACCACCTATTGCCTTGGAGTCATAAGAAGCAAAGTGTTTTGGATAAAACAGTCCCTCCAGCAGAATAGAGTCATAGTGGTGGCCTTTGGTAGAAGCATTGCTCCTTATCAATATAAGACAGGTAGGCCAGTAGGGCATGTAGCTATGGGAACAGAAACAAAGAAAGGTCCTAGTAGCTGGGTGTGGTCCGTACCTTTGAGGCCAGCACTTGGAAAGCAGGGGCAGGTGGTCTGTGAGTTCAAGACCAGTATGGTTTTCAGAGCAAGTTCCAGGCCAACCAAGGTCACATAGTGGGACCCTGTCTCCAAAGCTCCTAGTGCTAAGCACTTTACTTGTAAAGTCTTTTGCTGAGGTCATTTCTGATGAGCTTTGATAGGAGACACAAATACCTTTATTTCTACCATCCAGACAGTATGTCAACACTCCTGTTGTCCAAATGTGCTTCAAGTGTTCCTTCTGAGTGAGCTACTGACTACGAACATGAGCCACTGTGTAGGTCAGTGAAGGTAAGAGTGCACAGTACGCTTCTCACCTTTACCAGCCACACTCTGGCTTCTGTCTACGGCAAATGTCAGGTAAGCTGCTGAAACTGACCCAGAGTACTTATGGCCTTTGTAGAGAATCCTGCCCCAACCCTGTAGGGACTGCAATCTAGCTGGTCCTGTTTCTTGTGTTTAAAATTATGTCAAGACATTTTTGAGCAAGGAATACATTTTATATGATCTATAAACTAGATGGAAGTATTGATACAAAATATATAAGCAAGATATGCACATTATCCAGACGTGTGCTCCTGTTTTTACTCATGCTCCATGTGCCTTTCTCATGACTCGTACACAAATGGTATCCACTAATTCTGTTTTCTCACATTACTCCCAAGGCCTTCACCATACCTGCCTGCTAGCCATACAGCTCGCCAGCACTCAGGCCTTACTGAGGAACGGATCCTTCCAGCCTAGCACCTAGCAGAGATGGACAGTTCCGGTGTGACAAGAAAGGATATACTTGTCTCTCGGCAACCACACTTCCTCACCATCTACAGCATCACATGTGCCACTGGAGCAGAATGAACAACAACAGAGCTGGCAGGAACTGTAACTCCTAACCTGACCTCAGGGAGTACGGGGGCGGGGGTGGTGGTGGTGGTGGTGGAGGGAATAAAAAGAAGGGTCCAGAAAAAAAAAATCCCTCCTTTCAGAGTACTCACCAAAGCCACAAGGTAGATTGACATCAATACCACATACAAGGAAAAAAGGGAGGATACGACTTCCATTCTGACAAGGAGAGCTTGATGTACCTCTTCCTATCAACAGAGGAGTTAAACTCATGATCTGAATGCTACACAAGCAGTCCATGCTACCAAGAAATAAGTCACTAAACTCACAGCAAGCAAAGGACTGGATCACAGAAGTCCTCTAATGTGGAATGAGTGGGAACTGAGAAGAAGAAAGGGATAAGTTACCATCAGGAGAAAAAGAACTCAGAAAATACGCTAAGAAAGCAGTAGCAGCATCAGGACTGAAATGAAGACCTTCCTGGGAAAGAGGACGGGCAGCACTTGGCAGCATGGCAGAAGACAGAAGGAAGGCAGCTGGCAGAGAACAGTGTTTCCATTTGACTGTGAAGAGATGCCGAGAATCTGAACCAAGACTACAGTGATTGGGAGAAAAAAATGCAAACAGTAAAGACGAATTATTACTAGAAACATGTTTGGACACTGCTATGCTCTACATATACGCACGAGCAGAGACACACGTGGGGAGAGAAGTGAAGGGTCTGGAGTGCATTGTCTTCCTACATTCTAGGTCTCATCTGACATAGTGGGGTCTTCCAAAAGCTGTCTGGAACTATACAACTTTAGCAAAGAAAACCCCTGTGACTCCATCTGAGTCTGAGCACTTGTGAACACTGTGGAATGCTGCGTTCATCTCCAGCCTGGGAATGAAGCTCTGTTCACATCATGCTTGTGTCCATGAAGCCTGTTTAGACTTCATGGGACATGAGAGGTTGGCACCTTCTGAGTCAATCCAACCCCTACAACAAATAGATCATGTCAGGAAAACCAGAGACTGGTTGGCTCCGTCAATACATCGGTGCTATCTTCTGCATGTATTTATCTTACATTAAGTTTATTCTTCCATTTCCATTTTTTAAAAGTCCTAAAATACAATATAAGACAAGGCAAGGCTAACTATACTACTCACCTTGGATGTGTTCATTGTCCTAAGGCTTTCAGACATGAGAGGATCGTGCAATCACAGCTAGAAGAGAAAGTAAACAGAAATTAACTCACTGGATATATGCCCTGTTTTCAGATCTCAATCTGCAAACACAGGAAGAAAGCTACAAGACGAACAAAAATGCCTCCCTGTGTGGGAGTGGTGTGTTACACTTGACAACGGCCACAACTGATCTTGTTGAAGGAGCACCAGGCACGTTATTAAACGGTGGAGATTCGTCATTCCATTATACACATACTGTCTTACACATTGAAATTTCATACAAAGCATGTCTCATCCATTCTACATGGTTTACTCTCAAGACTTCCCTGGCAAAACCGAACACCGAGTGTATTCACTGCAGGGCTTTGGAAGTGCTATTTCCCAATGGCTGGTCTCCTGCACTCAGGCCTTGGTATATAGCTCCCTCCCACAACGTCACTTGCTCTGGCCAGTGGAGCTACGATAAATGTGACCTGTACAACTTTTAAAATGAGTTTTCCCAGGGCAACTAGCAGAGATGGCAACTTGTGTTCCTACACACCGCTTCTACACCATCTTTAAAAAAGCGTATTAAGGTTCTTCAGAACACTAAAGGTAAAAGTACCACAGGCTGCAGGAAGTCCCAAGTCCAAAGGCGCTGAAACCATGATAAGACAGTTGCGCTCTATTGCCGTGCCATAGCGTTTCCCTCCAGACACAACAGGTCCCCACTGCCACCGTGAAGCAGAGATGCCCTTAGCAATGAAGCGAGAACACAGTGATGGCTAAGTCTCTAGTAACTGGTCCAGCTGATTAACACTCCAAAGTCACAGGCCCCTCACGTAGGATTCCAGCCATCGCTTCCCTCTCAACATCCTCCCCATCAGCTCTTCCCTCACTAATCGGTCAAGTGACCGACTCCTCAATGCCTTCCTCCCAGTGAAGCCCTCACAATGAAACATTACAGGACAGTCTGCAAAGTCCTTCTGAACCGCAGGGTGGGGACACACGCTAGACAACCTGGTGGAGGGAGGGCTAAGCTCAGGAGCCGCAGGAGATGGAGTCGGGAGCAGGGCCAGGCTGAGCACAGAATCTGGAATGAAGGGAGATAGGCGGTGAGCTCAGCCCGGCACAGGTACCCAGCCCAGCGCCGTCTGCACCCAGAACAGCCGAGGAGATGAGGACCGACACCGGCCAGCTCCCGCCGGTTCCCCAGAGGCTGCACTCACCTTGGTGCCGGGCGTCAGCTTCTGTGTGGCTTTTACCAGAAGAATGTAGGGCCAAAAGACCGGGTACCAACCTCAGCGATAACCGGAAGCAACATGGCGGACCCCCAGAGATAGATCGGGAAAGTACGCCCCGCCTCAGAGCTGGGTCTGATTGGACAGATCCCGAGTCTCCACCATGATTGGATAGAATATCTTGAGTGACAGTAAACGTTACCAATCGTTGGCGGAACAAGGCTGGGGAATTCTACTTACCACTTTATGCAGTGATTCTTAAGACTTTCCCCACTTACCCTGTGACATCATTAAGGATGTTTTTTTTTTTCTCTACCAGGCTATTCCATTTAATGTGACGTCCTTCAGGTTAATCTACGTCATCCAAAGTGACAAGGTTTTGCTATTTTTGATACGTATTTCATTGTGGATATTCACGTTTCCTTTTCATCTACCTAGGGATGAACACAAGTAATTTTCATACCTTGACCCCTTATGGATAGTACTGCAATAACTATAGCTAAATATAACTCTTGCACCTAAAAGCCTTTTTTATATGTTCAGATTTGGACTTGCCGGTTGTTACAGCAGTTGCGTTTTAATCTTTTTGAGGAACCGTCACATTTTCCATAATGGACATCCATCCATCCATCCATCCATCCATCCATCCATCCATCCATTCATCCATCCATCCATTTTCAGCTCCTTTAAAAAAATGGGTTGCTCATCTTCACATTCTCAGTAACACTTGTCAGCTTTTCTGTTTCTGATAAATTCACTCATACAAGTGGTAACTTATCGTGATTTTTAATTTGCATTTCCTGACATTTGCTAATGTTAAAGGCTTACCATTTCTATGGCCACACCCCCAGATTTGGCCAGTTTATATTTTATACCATACACATACAAGCATATAAAACGTTCCCTCAAAAAGGTAACATAAATTTCTCTTTCTTTCTTTCTTTCTTTCTTTCTTTCTTTCTTTCTTTCTTTTTTCCTTTTTTGGTTTTTCGAGACAGGGTTTCCCTGTTTAACAGTCCTAGCTGTCCTGGAACTAGCTCTTGTAGAAACAGGCTGGCCTCGAACTCACAGGGATTCACCTGCCTCTGCTTCCCGAGTGCTGGGATTAAAGGCGTGCGCCACCACCGTCCGACCTGCATTCTTTCTTATAATAAATACCTTCAAATTCCTTCGCTGTTCAAAATGTTTTCATAGCATTTTCATTCAAATTTAACATATTTGAGCATAACTATCCTCTTGTTGCTCTACCTTTCTCTTGTCAAAGTCCTGTTACTCTTTCTAAACATTTCCCCTCTCTTCTCAATGGCTAGAAGCACTTGCTGCTCTTCAGATGACCCCCACAGTACCTATGTTAGGCGGCTTACACCCTCCTGCAGCTTCATTTCCAGAGGATACAATGTCGTCTCCTGTCCTTCATGGACACCTCCCCCCCCCCCCGATTATACTCGTACAGAACACATTAAAAAAATAAAACCTTACATGTGAAATTGAGTTTTCATTCCCAAGGGAAAACATGCAATATTTATTTTTTTCTGAGTCTGGCCTACTTTGTTTGTGTATGAAGATGTTCAGTTCCAATGTTTCTGTAAAACTTGTCTATTTAATATGTCTTGCCTACTTTAAAAAATATTTTAAAGTTAGTTAATTGTATGTATATGTGCACCATGTGCATGCACAACCCGGTGGAGGTCAGAAGAGGTGTCGGACGCACACATGGTTGTGAATCGCCATGTGAGAGCTGGTGCCATGTGTACATTTTTGAAAGTGAAACAATTATGTGTTTGACCAAAGAATATAACCTAGGAGAAGGGCATATTTAGGGTTCTACAGGTGTGAAGTTAAACATTCATCTGGTCTCACAGTTGCAGATGTTTGTACGTCACATCTCCACCAACAACATCTGGATCAGGACCCTGGAGAGAACTCGCTGGCCACCAAGCCCTGTCTTTCCTTCTTGTGAATGGAGGTGTGGCTTCTGTGGAAGGTTTCCCTCAGGGTGGCAAATGTTTCTGTGTGGAACAGCCCACTTCTATTGTTTGAACACAGTTCGTGTGGGCTTCTGTGTTACACTTCAAGCTCCGAATATCATCCTTAGATTATCAGGTCACCACAGAGTCCCTGTGTGACAAGGTTCAGTGGGAATGCAGAGGTACAGACCGAATGCTCAGGATGTGTTCTTGTTCCCTGCTCACTTCACATGGGCTGTGTATAAATCACCCGCACGAATCTCAACCATCTTCCTCATTCATGACATCGAGATACAACATGTAGAGTTGAAAGATGGGGCCTCTTCTCTGAAGCAAAACATTCTTGTGAGTTACTTCAGGTGGAAAGTTTGTATTTCTACCTGAGATACTGTTCCTTAAGCGTTGAGTAGCAAAGGTTAAAGTCAAAGAATGTTTGCCTTTGTGGCAGAGACTTGATAAGAAATGAGTCTAAATTAATATGTTCCTCCAGACCTCATACCCAGAAAAATGGGGAAGAAAAATGATGTTAGGAATGATCATGGCAGCATTGGAATCCTTCAGGTTTTTCTGGAGAAGTAAGTCTATGATAGTATATCAACAGTTTCTGGTTTTCTCTCTCATGTGCATGTGTGTGGTGTGCATGTATCTGTGGACGGTGACCTTCACCAACTGAGTCATCTTGCTGGCCTCCACATTCCCCAATTTCTGAACTTTCAGTTTACACATATCTATATATTTATTTAAATGAGATTATAGATAGAATATATTTCATCTTTTAAAAAATCTAATCATTTTTTTTTCAATCCCGAGTGGCCTAGAACTTGCTATATAGACCAGGCTAGTCTCAAACTCATAGAGCTCTATCCGTCTTTGCTTCTGAAATGCTGGGATTAAGGGCATGAGCAGTTATGCATAGCTACTCTGTCTTTAATGGTATATATTGATAATTTATACTTAAAATAATACTGACAGAATTAAGACAGATAATTTAACTATCTTATTTGTAGCTGTTTCATAATTATTTTTTTATTTCTCGCCTTTTCCTGCCTTCTATTTTTTGTTTGCATTTTTCTTTTAGCATATCAGTTCTACTTATTTTTAAAGCTCTAGTACATGTTCTTTAGGTTCTAAAATGCCTCATGAAAAAACTCAGGTCAATTTAAAAATAACACTACACCACCACTTTTTATGTAATGTAGATACATACGAGAATATCAATTTTACATCATACATCATTAGACAAACCATTACCTACAAGAAAGAAAGCACTAAAAATAAATTGTGTACCTTCACATTCTTCATTTATATTTGATTCTGTCACATGGACTGCATGAGGAGACATATTTATTTTTGGTTAACTTAATAATAGTTTAAGAGAGGAAAATATCCAAACATTAGGAATATATAAAACCACAAATTATGATCACATCTTTTTGTGAGATGAAAGTTAGTTTTCTTTTTTATTCTTTTCATTTCTTCTTCTTTTTTTCTTTTTCTTTGATTTTTCAAAAAAGGGTTTATCTGCATAGCATTGGTGGTCCTGGAACTCACTCTGGAGACCAGGCTGGCCTCAAATTTACAAAGATCCACCTGCCTCTGCCTCCCACTGATGGAATTAAATGCATGTGCCACCACCACCCAGCCAGCTAGTTGGGGTGCCATGATTGTTACAAAGTATGATACAGGACTCAGACTTCGTACTGAATATGAAAGCCTTGTGAGTTCTCTTTATAATCCCACACTTGGGAAGCAGAGGCAGGAAAAGGAGGAGATCAAACAGCACCTCAGAACAACCCCTGAACACACAGAACAAGGCCACATTTCTCATAAATTGAATTAAGTAAATTTTTTAATTAGAAAGGAACTTAAATACTTCATCTGAGAGTGGACAGTGTCCAATTATAAATACATGTGCACAAAGACAAAGCCCGGAGCTAAGAGACAAAGGTCTGTGATTAGATCACATTGCAGAGCTTATCAGAGAGACAGTGACATTGGCAGTGAGAATCACTGTCCCTGAGTCTGTAAAACCCAAAGGTCCATTTGAGAACTTGGTGAAGATGCTTAGAGCTGACACAGTAAAATCCCTTTTATGGTCAGCAGAAGATATCTGGCGGGAATCCAGTAATAGTACATTATTCACAGTGAAATAGAGGGAGAGATAGAGGATCTGGTTAAGGAAAGAAAGTCTATTCCATGTGGGGACTTCAGAGACACTCAATAAAAACAGTGCTGCTGAGTTCTCCCAGAGCCTGGGAAGAGTGAGTCAAACAGTCCCACTGGCTGTCCATTTCCTTGTGTATAAATTCAGGTTCTGCAAACAGAGATGGGAACAAGACTGAATGAGCTGTCTAGGTCATCCTGTAGTAGAAGACTGGGCAGTTGGAAAGCAGGTCAGCATAGGGTTGAACACCAACACCAAACAGCTTCTTCAGATGAATATAGGACAGACGTCTCCAGTAGCAGACAGGTAGTTTTTGTTTGTTTGTTTGTCATTCTTAAGAATCTATCTAGGTATATAATTTGTCACCTGATTTAAGCCATTCAGTTTGTTATTTCTTAGAAGATTCTGAGACACATAGTTCAATTTTTTAAATGCTACTATTTATGTGTGGATCTGTATGTAGATATCGCACATGGGTCTGGGTGCCCCTGGAAGCAGGAAGACAGCATAGAATCCCCTGGAGAGGAAGGTCACTGCAGGGACTGTGATGGCATGCTGCAGGTTCCACAACAGCTTGATCAACAACATTAAGTGTCACAGGAAGAGAAAAGGGTGTTGCTATAGAGATGAATAATTTTCTTTGGTATGGATCTTGGTTTAGTAATACAAATTTAAGGTCAATTTTGTTATATTGTGTATATGTATTTCTAATCTTGATTAAGGTATTATGTTTGTCCAGCTCATTTAAAAATGTGTAAAGGGGCCGGGCGGTGGTGGCGCACGCCTTTAATCCCAGCACTCGGGAGGCAGAGGCAGGCGGATCTCTGTGAGTTCGAGACCAGCTTGGTCTACAAGAGCTAGTTCCAGAACAGGCTCCAAAACCACAGAGAAACCCTGTCTCGAAAAACAAAAAAAAAATAAAAATAAAAATAAAAATGTGTAAAGTATTAAAATTTTAAAACACTTAAATGCCATATTCTGAAGGTCTCTGAAAGATTTGAAGAATATCTAACTAATTGAAATATATCTCTATATATCTAGAAAACCTAACTAACATGACCACAAGCTTGAATATTACAAATGATTATCTATTAACCTATATTTCTTAATTATACATTACATTTTAGCTCCTTTACAGTCAAAAATTCAAAAGTAACACAATAAAATACATACTCCAGAATCTCTGTGAATTTTCCATTTCTATGTGGCTTATTTTTTTTATTCCTTTTAATCTATGACTATCTGTACCCTGTCTCTTTAAATACGTTACCTTTTTTTTTAAAAAGCATTAACTTTATTTTATGACTCTCCATACTCTTTTTCTTCTCTCTCCCAAGTATGTACATTTATTCAACACTGTGACCCATTTAGAGGTCGTTTGTGTCTGAATCTGTCCTATTGTGAATCTGTAATTTTTTATTGCCCAGGAGCACTTCTTATAATGCTAAGCACTTCTTAAAAACTTAAGCTGCGTCATTGCTCTGGTAATACGTCAGTGTCTGCTTGCCCTGCCCAGTCCAGCATGGCAGAGCTGCTCACACCTCTGAGCCGTGCACATCACCTCACTTCCAGGCACACAGCAAGTTTATGTTGCCATCAAGCAAGCTGCTGCATTCTGCTCACAAACCCAACTCAAATGCTCTGTAGCCGGACCTCCTGCCTGAAAAAGTCAGAGGTCATGCTGGCAGCTTGGCCCAGAAAGCCTGCATTTAAAAACTGCCACTTTTTTTCCTGCTGCAACTGCTGAGTCAGGAAAATCTTTCCTAAAGGGTCTGCAGCATGTCGCCAACAAAAAGCAAAAAGCTTTGTTAAACTCTCACTATATTTTTTTTTAGAATTTTGTTTTAAGCCCTCTCAGGTTTTACATGGGTATAGTCAACCACGTTGGAGTGGCAAACTGTTGGAGAGAGATGCTATGGACCCACGGCTGGAGATAGACATGCTGAGACTTTGCTGGTAAGCCACTGCCATGTGGTGATAAACAGATTAATAAAATGGGTTAAATTAATATGTAAGAGTTAGCCAATAAGAAATTAGAGCTAATGGGCCAAACAGTGATTTAATTAATACAGTTTCTTCGTGGTTTTTGGGGGGCTAGCTAGCCAGGTGGCAAGGACGAACAAGTGGGCCCTCCTCCTACAGGGTGTGATGTGATGTGTATGTGTGTGTGTGTATGTGTGTGTGTATAGGGGGTTAAAATGTGTGGCTCCAGCTTGGCCATCAGAGCCACACACTGTAGTCTAGGAGATTCAGTACTTTCTTCTGCAATAAAGGTTCTGCAGAGCAAACTTCATATCTTTGTTCCTCAGACAATAGACCACTGGGTTCAAAGATGGAGTGAGGACAGAGTAGAAAATAGATGCCAGGCGACCCTGGGTCAGGGAGTACCGAGAGGCGGGCCTCAGGTACACAAAGCTTCCAGTTCCATAAAACAAGATGACTGTGGTCAGGTGAGAGGAGCAGGTGGAAAAGGCCTTCCACCTGCCGTCCACTGAGGGGATGCGGACAACTGTGTACACGATGCCCACATAGGAGAGGACCGTGAGGGCGAAGGCGCTCATGATGATGCAAGTGCCAACAGCAAAGCCCACCTCCTCATTGAGATGGTAGTCAGTGCAGGACAGTCTCATGACTGGAGGGATGTCACAGAAGAAGTGTTCAACAACATTGGGTCCACAGTAGGGGAGGGAGAAGGTGTTGAAAGTGTGGAAGGCAGAGTAGACGGCCCCACTCACCCAGGCAGTGACCACCAGCTCAACACGACATTTGTGGCTCATGATGGTTCCATAGAGCAGTGGTCTGAAGATGGCCAGGAACCGGTCATAAGCCATGGCCGTGAGCAGGAAGCATTCAGTAGATGCAAGTGTGATAAATACATAAAGCTGTGCTACACACTCGAGATAGGAGATGAGCCCCGAGCCTGTGAAGGACATAACCACTGCCTTGGGGATGGTGACTGAAGTGTAGCACATGTCCAGGAAAGACAAATTCTTCAGGAAGAAGTACATGGGGGAGTGGAGCCTCCTGTCTCTCATCACAGCTGCAATGATGGAGATGTTCCCCAGGAGGCCGAATGTGTAGACAAGCAAGAAAAATGGGATGACCACCAGTCTCAGCTGCGGGGTATCTGAGAAGCCCACGAGGATGAAGTGAGTCACTCTTGTGTGATTGGACATGTCTGCTCGAATTGTGTTCAGATGCAGGGGCCACACACAGCTAGGGAGGGGACAGCAAGAGGAGGCAGGCTCAGACGTGTGTATGCAGCTCCATGTTGTCTACATGGTCATGGCTTCCATCAGAAAACTATCACTGTGAAGCAGCTCATCTAAATGGTATTTCAAAGAACTCAGGAGGAGGAGGGAGAGGGGGAGAAGAATTGGCTAGGGAGGGGTTAGAGCAGGGGAGAGAGAGGGCACACCTGCCAATTGTCTATTGCTCTTATATTCTTCAGGGAGTCAAGTGGGAAGTAGTCCCAGGTGTTTGCTCTCTATGTATTGAAGCAAATCAGATCATAAACATTTCAATGTTGTTTAAAAGGACAGTGTTTCCTTTTTAAATTTTACTCTCATTAATATAACACATTTCCTTCTTAATAGCCTACAGATTTTCTGAATCCTCATTTTCTTTCTATTGCTGATTCACCTCTCTCTCTTTCTCTCCCTCTCTCCCTCTCTCTCTCTCTCTCTCTCTCTCTCTCTCTCTCTCTCTCTCTCTCTCTCTCTGTCACACACACACACACACACACATGCACACACTTTTTTTTACTAGTAATTTTATTCTTATTTTTTCTTAAGGGACTTTTTAAAACTAAAATAATCATTACACCATGACGGTTGTGGAAATATCATTAATTGAGGAACACATGTAATGTGAAATCCTTGAGTTCTATGTTTCTTTAAATCCTTGTTCCTGGAAGCCTTGATTTTGTTTAATTTTTCCTCTTGCTGTTTTTCTTTTACTCTGTGGTGTGTGATGTAGGAACACGCTGCACTCTTTCTCTGCCTGTAGAGAAGGTCAGTGTCGGACGATGAGCCCTCAGTGGACATTAGTGAACGGGCAAACCAAAGCAAGCATCCATGGTCTCCCTCAGACATCAGCCTGGAAGACTCGCTCTGAAGCAGAGCTCTATGTGGTCTCAGCTGTGAGTGAGCTCACGTGTGTGGATAAACATAACCCCTCCCCCAGACACTCGCTGTCTTCCAATGTGTAGGCTGCTGGTTAGGTTTTAAAGAATATGTTATATCTATGGAAGTATCTTCTTTCTGTGGACCCCTTTTTGGGTTCATCAGCATCTCCAGAGAAGATATCTGCCACAGGTGCTGACAAGGGGAGCCGAGGTTCCCACTTTTATTACATATTCTCCAACCCTCTTGACTGTACTACTATTTGGCTGAGAACCTGCAAAAACCTCCATGCCAGAGAGGGGGGAACAATGCAGGCATGGGGCTCAGTGAAGGCACTGGCAGCAGTCTGGGTGCTGGACTAGATTCTGGGAGCTGGAGGGAGCAGTGTGGGGATTTCCCTTCGAAAAGGCAAAAGTGCACAGCGCTTCGGAAAGGGCAAAGTTTGTAGAAAGCACCAGTGCACGGGTACTCTGGCGGAACAGAAGTGGCTTTGGTCTCACCTGGAATTCCTGATCTAGCTCACCAGCTATGTCTCATCAAATGGAAGGAGAAGTCCTTGAAGGAGCTGGATGTGGATGAGTGGGTGTAGAGGTCCTGGTAAAAAACCCCAAGTTTTCTGAGACCGGAGCTCAGCAATGAAGTGCAGTGGCTGTTCTTCCACAGGATCCAGGTTCAATTCTCAGCACCCATATGCCAGTTCACAACTCTCTGTAACTACAGTTTGATAGGATCTGACAGCCTCATACAGATATGCATGTAGACAACACTCCATGTTCATTAAATAAATAAATTTTTATAAAACCCTACGGTTTTGTTTTCAGTTTTGTAAAATCTACGGAAATACAAGCAATGTAATTATTTTTCTATAAGACAGAGCTGAGAAAGAGTCTGCACCTGTGGAAGAGGATTAACCTTGGGAGGCACTGACCCTGAGGGGTCAGCAAGGTGAGGACAGGAAGACTCTAGGTTCATTGGTGTGGTGACTGTGATTGTTACCTTGACTGAGGCAAGGTCCTGGTGACTGTGGGCCAGGTGCAGCCTCAGTCTTCACTCCCTCCATCTTTCCAGTCACCTCTTCCTAAACTGACATGCTAATCCCTGGCACAAGATACCACCTCTGGTTTTTGAAGACATCAATTCCAGATCCTGTCTGGTTTGTCTGGTTGAATTACCACAGTATCTGATGTGGCTGGGCTATAGATTTTGCTAGAGTGTGGTATGAAAGTTGAAGATATTTTCTAATGTCATTTGTGAAAATCAGGGACATTTACAACATTTTTCTTTGGCCTTGTGGATACTTGTACCTTCTAAACTTTGAAACATGGCTCCTCTAAGAATGCCCTTGTTAATGTAGCAAACACTACACACCAAGATATCTGTGATAATATCTTTACATTGAATTCTTACATCATAAGTCTCTCCATTTGTCTACAAATGATGATAACATTGCAGTCTCTGTCTCTGAAAAACATGTTTTTATTACTCAAAGCGTAACTTGGTTAGGAGCCTAAAAACAACTTACCAATAAATGCATGCATAAGAAAGTGATGTGATATTACTGACCTGTATAAACTGTGGAAGATTTCTGTTTTGGACTTTCCTCCTTATTGTCACTAACTGGAGTGGTTGCTCTCTATTATTAAAAGAAAATTTTATTAGTCTCTAAGGGCATGGGGGTGATTTCTCACCGAAAACCAGAATAACAGCAGAATTGTGTTTTTGTTCCTATCTCACTGAAGTAGTATGAGGTCCAGGCTCATCCTCCTTGTTGACATTCTCCTTGTTGACAGAGAAAGGACTTACCTCTTTCCTATAGACTGTGTCCCCTGTGTGGATTTTACCACTTTTTATCCATTCCTGCATTGGTGGGCAATTTGGTTGTTTCTGTAGCTCAGCTACTTCCAGGAGTGCTTTAGCTGACATAGTAATGCAAACACCTCTTTGTCTACGTACTCAGAGTTGGGTGTAGTAGACCCTGAGACTATTCTCATCCTACCTTTCTGAGGATCCTGCATTCAGGTTTTTGTAAGTGGTAAGAAAGTGAGGGATAAATGAATTAGCTTAACTTATTCTCTGGTGCTCAGGCACTGAAATATCACATAAAACCTAATAAATTATCACTAGCCAAAAGCTGAATAAGGCCTGTAATCACAGACTTTGTGTGATGGAATAAGGAGAATCAGAATTTTAAGATCATTCTTGGTTGTCTAGAGAGTTCTAATGTAACTTAGGATACATGAGGATCTATTAATTTAAATACATCCAGAAAATATATCAATTTATTATATTAAATTATATTATAATATTAATATATTATAATAAATTATTAATTTATTATATTAAAAGATGTAATTCAGTTCAGAATAAATCATACAATTGGCCATATTGTGTCTTCCGTGAGGAGGAGAGAAATGAATGCTTGTGCTCAGCCTGCTTTCTCCTTTATACAGTCCAGGGTCCCTGCCCACATGGTTCTGCTTCGCACATCAGTTCATCTAAGCCAGACAATCCCTTGTAGAGATTCTCAGAGGCTAGCTTAGTGTGAGCAATCCCTCAAAGTGTGCCTTGAGTTTCATCTTCTAGATGACTCTAGATCTGATCAAGCCTGTGAGATTAAATATCTTATTCCTTAGCAGGAGAAGTGGGGACCTGTCTTTTCTCTCGGTAGATGGAGTTGAGTCCTGACACCTGACATGAACTGAGGATAAACACCCCCTGCGATGTTTTCTATTGCAGTCTCAGTTCCTAGCGCACAGGGGCCTGAATTTCCAGAGTCATATCTCTGGTGCGTTTAAGATTCTGCTTTCCCCCACATCAGCTGATTAACTGAATTTAGATACAGTTTAAAAGGCAGATTTTTGATTGTGTGTATTATTTCCAATTTTTATGAGTTTCTAACTTTAGTTCCTAGACACTGTAAGAGAAGGACCAGCTTAGACTCAGACCAAAAACAAAAGAGACAATGAAATACAACACTGGATACAGAGCCAGTCCTTGTCCACTCAGATGCTGCTCTGCATTCCCTCCTCAGCGGGCATCTCTCTAGATCTGGAAGCCGCCATCTCCCACCCCAGTGATTTAATTATCTTCTTTGAATTACACAGATGTTACCCGGCTTCATTTACTGCAATTCTGTTATCAGCCATTTTTACAGCTGTTGCTTAGAGAAAAGGGAATTCTGGCCATTGGTGGTCCTGACTGACAGAGAGACGCAGGCAGGCTTCATGGTGGTGCTGGCAGAAGACATGTGGAGGAGGCTTCAGCTATCTAGATGGCGGAAGAGTGCTCAGGAGCAATGAAGGATGGCTTTGAGACACATGTGAAATGGGAGAACTCCCTCTATATAACCTTTGTACTTCTTCCAATCAGATCTTTCAATGAAAACATAAGCTTTTTACGTTATTGCTGGTGAATGAGTTATTAAAAACAGTCTTAGTTTCTATACCATTTCTATCACCAAAATGCTTGATTTGGGTATGAAATTTTAGAAGATAGAATCCAACATCATCTTCCAGGCATGGCAGGGTAGAGTAGCTAACATCGCAGACCCAGAAGCAAAGAAAAGTGGAATGCTAGGATTCTTGGCATTGGTCTCCTAGGTGACTCTAAAACAGTCAAGCTGACAGCAAGGCTCAATCTTCACATATGCATGTATGAGAACCTGCTCAGGAGCAGGCCTTGAGTTAGGAATTTTATTTTCTGAGATGCACAGTATGTGCCTCCAGCAAGTTACTATAAATTGCAGTTTCCTATAAATTGTTATTCAGAGCCTACATCCTTTTGAAAATATATAGGCAGGTAGCAAAAGATGTCCCCAGTATAGGATGAGGCACCTGTATGCATATTTAAATCAAAGTGTTTTCTCAGTAGAGTCTGGAGCTGAGGTTTGAAAACCAAGGCCTTTTCTGGTCAAGTCTAAATCTGCATTGGCCTTAACCCCATTTCCTCACACTTTTCCTGATGTCTTTCTAGCTGATGCTGTTTGTCCATGAATGGATGCATCCAAAGCTTAATAGCAGACTCATTTATATTCATATTTTGACATGAATATAATTTCAAAAGAGAATATGGTGTTTCAGCAACCCCAAAATCATAAAAACATGCATCAAAATATAACTCAACCTTCAAAATAGAGTAGAGTCAAGCCAGAAGTGAAGAGGTCACACTTTGGCACCAAGTATCTTTGTGCCTTTTGATTAGGGATTTCTAGGTGTTGCAGAGGGTCAGGTGAGATTCCTGAGCACAAGCAGCTCAGGTGTCAATGAGCAATGGTGCATGTGTCTTGGGGGGGGGGCTCTTTTTGGAGTTGTCTGCAACTGCAATGCCTGTGTTCTTCCTTCTGTTTCCTGCTTTGCCTCCTGCTCTTGAGACACTAGGGCTGTGTTTTCACTATATTGCCACCTCTGCCTTCCACATAAAGATACACTGTTTTCTCTTTCATTCTTTCATCACTTCCACAAAGGCCAAATGCTGACCTCACCTCAGGGATGCTGACTCCACCTCAGGGATGCTGACCAGACCTCAGGAATGCTGACCCAACCTCAGCGATGCTGACCTGACCTCAGGGACGCTGAACCTCAGGGATGCTGACCTGACCTCAAGGACGCTGAACCTCAGGGATGCTGACCCGACCCCAAAGACGCTGACCCGACCTCAGGGACGCTGACCCCACCTCAGGGATGCTGACCCGACCTCAGCGACGCTGACCCAACCTCAGGGATGCTGACCTGACCTCAGCAATGCTGACCTGACCTCAGGGGTGCTGATCCAACCTCAGGGATGCTGACTCGACCTCAGGGATGCTGACCCGACCTCAGCAATGCTGACCTCACCTTAGCAAGGCACTCTATGTACAGCCCACCAACAGTTACTCAATGACTCCAAACCTCAGGAATCTAATGTCTAACAGAGATGGAAAATGTCCTTCTTAAACAGAATTCTGCCAGGCTCAGACAGTAACTAAAAGCATCTGGTGCACTGAACCTTCCCAATAAATTTGGCTTCTTTTGATCTTTCCTACTTGGTTCATTTTGGAGAAAAATTCACCCTATGACGGCACAGTTACTTCCAGTTCTACTTGGGTTGTAAGATTCACAGGAGGCCGGGCTCTACTTCTGAGTGCCAGGCATCAGAGAAAGCAACTCATGATTCCTGCCAACTCAGAGAGCCAACCACTAATATATGTGAATACAGTTGAGAAGATGGTTTTAAGTCAAGCTTATTACTTAGTTGACCTTGAATTCACTCTCTTTTCAAGAATGCCTTAAGCTTGCAGCATTCCCATCAGGTCCTTGTCAATATTCTGAGTTGGACTGAAGATAAATGAACAATTTAGAGACCGTAATTTACAGCAGTTGCTATTCCAATATGTAAATAAGCCTGATAGGCAACACCACATATTCTGTCTTGTGCCCAGTTGATGATATACTAAGAACCAGTGGTGAAATCATACTTAGAGAAGTTGTGATATACAAATGCTGAGCTTTTTCATAAAAAATTTTCTCTAATTTATAGACCTTCAATTTTCCTAAAACAAGAGCAAGCTGATGGATACATGATGAACATATAACTTGCAATTAAGCAGAAAGGATATGTTTTTTTATTTTGTTTTATTTCAGTCAGCGCTTACCTGGAGGAATGATGCTCACTTTCTGTGTTCAAAGGTCATCAGTGGTGAAATGAACAGTAGGAGTGTCTCAGGTGGTAACTCAGCTGCCCTGACAAGGAATTGCTGGAAGTGTGGAGGCATGAAGCTGTCTGATTCCCCTTGTATGTCTCAAATATTTTGAAGTGATTTACCTTCCAGTTCATCTGGGAAAGCAGATAGCATGCTTCAAGATGTCTGGGGAGCTTGCTCTGGGAATATGTTTGGTTCCTGTCAGGTACCATTGACTAAGACTTCTCAGGGTCCCTATGGGTTATCTTAGAGAAATTAAAAAAAAGTTTCCTGGGGCTACATGAAAATACCAGTTGGTATAAAAAAACTGTGGTTTGATTTTTCAGAAATCTCAGACTTGAGGCTCTATGAGGCAGATATATATTTTAAGACAAAAAATATCTGTATTCTATGTAGGCCATAAATATGAAATTATGGAATATGAAATCACCATTTTCCTTGTCCAAGTTCTTAGAGTATGTAGAAGCATCAACCAACTCCACTGCGTTCTTATAACTGCTGCTGTGATCTGTGACACTAAACATGTGATTCCCCCAAAGCCTTGCTTTGCCTTACAGATATTCACGGACAATGTTATTTAAATGGTAGGCTTACTATTGCATTCCATCAATGACCCATTGAAGCTTACAGCTAATTCCTTATCTGTCATGTACAACAGGATCTATCATTCTTTTAAATACATCTAGACTGGTGGACAGAAATCCAAACTCAACACTGATGGGGCTTGGGAGGAGGACTATGAACCTGAGGCCATCGTGGGCTATGATACACAGTCCTGTCTAAAGGCAAACAAAGCAAAGAAAATGTGTGTGTGTACCTACACTATTGGCATTTCCTCTACTATATCTACTCTAATATAGTTTGTTTCTTGACAGTTGTCAAGGTCCTTGTGGAAACACAAATACAAAAGGAAACAGAAGCAAATCTAAAGTCTAAAAGTCTATTGGATTTTGTTGTGTGAAGAAGTTCATGTAACCAAAGCTCTGGACAAGCAAAACATGAGCATCAACTTGGGTGTCTTTCATAGTCCTCCAATCAACATATCCCCATGCATAGTTGGAGGGAATCTGATGAGCAGGCACCCGTGTTTACCAATATGCTCTGACTGAGATTTGTATCTGACTTCTTTGAATTACACTTTGCATGTGAGCTTCATGCATGTTCTTGTCTATATTTCTTTCTTTTTTCTGTTTGACTTTCCTTTTATTTTTATTATTTTATTTTTTATTAATCCTTCTTGTTTTAATTTCTTTTGGATAAGAATGTGTTATATATTTTTTTCCCATTCCCCTTCCCTCCTCCCCTCTCTCCTTCCACCTCCCTTCTCACCCCACACTCCCAATTTACTCAGGAGATCTTGTCTTTTTTTATCTTCCTAAATGGATCCATGTATATCTCTCTTAGGGTCCTCTTTTGTCTCTCTTAGAGTCCCTATTTGTTACCTTGGTTCTCTGGGATTGTGGCCTGTAGGCTGTTTGTCCTTTGCTTTATGTCTAATATCTACTTATGGGTGAGCACATATTATATTTGTCTTTATGGGTTTGGGTTTCCTCACTCAGTATGGCTTTTTGTAGTTCCATCTATTTGCCTGCAAATTTGAAGGCATTATTGTTTTTTTTTTTTAACCGCTGAGTGGTACTCCATTATGTAAATGCATCACATTTTCCTTATCCATTCTTTGGCTGAGGGGCATCTAGGTTGTTTCCAAGTTTTGGCTATTATGCTGCTATGAACATAGTTGAGCAAATGCCCTTTGGTGTGAATATGAATTCTTTGGGTATATGCCCCAAAGTGATATTGCTGGGTCTTGAGGTAGATTGATTCATAATTTTCTGAGCCATACTGAATCCAAACCGCCTGTACAAGTTTGCACACTCACCAACAATAGAGGAGTGTTCCCCTTACTCCACATCCTCACCAGTATAAGCTATCATCAGAGTTTTTGATCTTGGTCATTCTGAGAGGTGTCAGATGGAATCTCAGAGCTGTTTCATTTGCATTTCTTTTGTTGATTTTGGGCATTTCCTTAAGTGCCTTTGGGCATTTGAGATTCCTCTGTTGAGAGATCTCTGTTTAGATCTGTACCCATCTTTTAATTGTATTTATTATTGGTCTTTTGATGTATAATTTCTTGAGTTCTTTGTATATTTTGAAGATCAGTCCTTTGTCAAATGTGGGCTTGGCAAAGGTTTTTCTCATTCTGTATGCTGTCATTTTGTCTCGTTAAATGTGTCATTTGATCTACAGAAGCTTCTCAGTTTTAGGAGGACCCATTTATTAATTGTTGCTCTCAGTGTCTGTGTTATTGGTGTTATATTTAGGAAGTGGTCTCCTGTGCCAATGTATTCAAGGGTACTTCCCACTTTTTCTTCTATGTGGTTCAGTGTAGTTGGTTTTATGTTGAGGTCTTTGATCCATGTGGACTTGAATTTTTTGCATAGCAATAGATAGGATCCATTTGCATTCTTCAACATACTGACATACAATTATGTCAGCACCATTTGTTGAAGATGCTTTACTTTTTTCCATTTTATAATTTTAGCTTCTTGTCAAAAATCAGGTGTTCATTTGTGTGTGGATTGATATCAGGTTATTCAGTTAGATTCCATTGATCCACATGTCAGTTTTTATGGCAATATCAAGCTAGTTTCATTACTATAGCTCTGTATTAGAGTCTGAAGTTAAGAATTCTGCCTATAGAAGTTTCTTATTGTAAATGATAGGTTAGGGTTAAGCCTAGGGTTAGGCTATCCTTGGTTTTTTGTTTTTCCATTTGAGGTCTGTGAAGAATTTTTCTGGGATTTTTAATGGGTATTGCATTGAATCTGTAGAATGCTTTTGGCAAGATTGCCATTTTTACTATAGTAATCCTACTTATCCAAGTGAATGGGAGATCTTCCATTTTCTGATGTCTTCTTCAATTTCTTTCTTCAAAGATTTAAAGTTTTTGTCATACAAGTTTTTCAGTTGTTTGGTTAGAGTTACATCAATATATTTTATTTTATTTGTGGCTATTGTAAAGGGAGATGTTTCTCTGATTATTTTCTCGGCCCTTTTATCATCTGTATATTGGAGGGCTACTGAATTTTTGAGTTAATCTTATATCCTACTACATTACTGAAGGTGTTTTTCAGTTGTAGTAGTTTCCTGGTAGAATGTTTGTGGTCGCTCGTGTATAGTGTCATATTATTAGCAAATAGAGAAAGTTTGATTTCTTCTTTACCAGTTTGTATCCCCTTGAACTCCTTTTGTTGTCTTATTGCTCTAGCTAGGACTTTGAGTACTATGTTGCGTAGATATGGAAAGAGTGAACAGCTCATCTTGTTCCTGATTTTAGTGGGATTGCTTTGAGTTTCTCTCCATTTAGTTTGATGTTGGTTGTTGGCTTGCTCTATATTGCCTTTATTACGTTTAGGTATGTCCCATGTATTCCTGCTCCGTCCAATACCTTAATAATGAAGGGGTGTTGAATTTTGTCAAAAGTTTTCAACATGTAATGAGATGAATATTTTTTTTTTCTGTTTGCTATTATGGTGGATTATATTGATGGATATTAATATGTTGTACCATCCTTGTATCTCTGGGATGAAGCCTACATGGTCATTGTGGATGAGTTTTCTGATGAGTTCTTGTATTCAGTTGCTAGTATTTTATTGAGTATTTGTGCATTGATGTTCACGTTCAGTCACTTGGTCTGTAATTCTCTAAGTTGTGTCCTCATGTGGTTTGGGTATCAGGGTGACTGTAGACTTGTAAAAAGAGCTTGGCAATGTTCCTTTTGTTTCTATTGTGTGGAATAATTTGAGGAGTATTGGTATTAATATTCTTTGAAGTTCTGGTAGAATTCTGCACTGAAGACATCTGGTCCAGGCCTCTTTTTAGTTGGGAGATTTTTGATGACTGTTTCAATTTACATAAGGATTATAGGTCTGTTGGCGGAGGCCACTCATATTTTCTCAGCTGCCCAGACCTAAAATAATCACAAAGCAATTCTATTATTTGCAATACTGTTTGGCCAATAACGTAAGCATCTTTCTAGCTAGCTCATCCATCTTACATTTACCCATTCCTATTATCTGTGCATCGTCCCATGGCTGTGGTTTACTGGCAAGGTTCAGGTACGTCTCTCTCCTGTGGTGGCTACGTGGCATCTCTCTGACTACACCTACTATCTCCTCTTTTATCCACTTGGGATTTCTGCCTTGCCCTGTTTTGTGCTACAATGGGCCCAAAGCAGCCCAATACGTACAGGAAGCATACTCAAAGTCACCACTAGGGATATGTTTTAACATTGTTTCTTTTCAATGTAAAGTTCTCAAACATTTCTTTTCCTTTGTGCCTCATTGGATTGATTTCCTCCTTCATTGTGCAAGATTTTTTGCTTTGATATAATCTTACCCAACCATGTTTGCTCAGTTGTCTGTGATTTGGTGTCATCCCTTCCAAATCAGGTTCAGCCCAAACCATGGTAATTTTTTGGTAATTTTACTATTTGGTCTTATATTTAATCGTGCAATTCATTTAGGCCGATTTTTGGATGTGGAGTGAGGTAAGTGTCTAATTTCATTCTTCTTCATGTGGACATCCCTTTCCCCACACCATCATATTTGAAGAGACCATTACTACCCCATCAAGTGGGTTTAGTTTCAGTAGTTTTATATAGTAAGAAAATATGATATAAAACTAAATTTTATTTCTGCTTGTAACTAAATCCATACAGTAAAGAAAAAAGCCTAGGAACAAGCATTTACAGCCAACAGACTTTCAACACAGTGCCAAGAATAGGAGGGCTAGGAATGGGGATGGTACCCAGGGCTTGGCACACGTCAATGAAAACAAAACAAATCCTGTCAGTCTTTTGTGTCTTGATGGGGAGACTTTTTGTATCTCACGTTTCAGAGAAGTATAATAAGTAAACAGGTGTTGGAGCCTGCTCCAACAAATTTGGGTGAAGTATCTAGAAGGGGGTGCAAGGTTGAGGAAATGGCAGATTGTAAGAAATTGAGACAGAAACCACAGGATAGATCCTGATGGTGAATAACATCCAGATCAGAGTGTACTTTAGAGTCTGCTTCTACACAAAAGAGAATGAAGCACAGCGCAGGCAATCAGTCAGTGTCTAATCACAAGACCATTCCAGTCCTTGGGTAAGCAGCTTCAGTTTCCATCTTGATGTTCCTGAGGTTTGGCATCAGCAGTATTCTTTCTACTAGACAGTGTGCTCTTTTCTCATGGGCAAAAGGTTCTTTCCCATGGGCTTAATTAGAACTTTCTCACAGTGCTCAAGGATGCTGGAACAAGCAGAACAAGCAAGCTTCAACTCAAATATCTTTTTTTTTTAAAGTCAGAATTGACTTCAGGTGAAATGTGGTCTACCACGAACAGGCTTGGCTCATGAGGAGAACAGCCTCTCCATTCAGACCAAAGATTCGTGAAGCGACCACACACTCACAGGGAGACTTTTCAAAACACTTCTGAGAAGCATAGTGGCCAGGCTTTGACCTGGAAACTTGGATGGTGGCTCCTCTTAATGCAGTGTCCTACAGCCATCCCAGGCAGGAGGGCCACCTCCTCACAGAGAGGACAGGGCCTGGGCTTGCTCGATACAAAGCAAATTTCAACCAGACTTTATAAGGATCATTTTAGCAGTGCCTCTACACCCAACGTCTATGCCTGGCTTGCAACCAGAGTGAATGTCTGCAAACAGCTGCCTAGTGGACCACAGTCCCAGCCAGTAATTCCACCTGATGCATACGTCGTTCCACCTTTGGTCTCACTGGAAAACGGAATCCAGCAGGTCCCCTTACCCAACAACAAAACAGAGGCAGCACCTTAGTTAGAGATTAAATGCACACGCTGGCTGTCCTGTATCATATCCACTTGACCCTGAAGCACCTATCCTCAAAGTGCACCTATAAAGCCAAGTGTTTGCATGTCTTCAAGTGCACAGAACACACTAAGGCACAAGGTATTAGATGACCCAAAAGATCATGGTGCCTCCAAAAAATGTAAGGTGATACAAGACTCCAAATGATAAACAAAACCAAGAAAGCTCTAATAATGGACCAGAAAGAAATGGAGGTTGGTGACATTTTAAGACTGAGAAAGAATTCTGGGTCGTGCTGATAAAACAGGTCTATGATCTAGGAGGATGTGCACACATCCTTCAAAGAGTGTAAGTTCAGCTCTAGAGCCCTTCAGCAAAGTGCAGAGGGCAGCACAGCGAGCCACAGTCGTTTCTGCCTCCCAGTGCATATGGAAGCTCTACTTCAAAGTCATCATATGTGATATAAAAACATTCACACTTTCATCAAGCTATTTCATCCCTAAAATGAGTGCTGAGCAGGTGTTTTTATCTTGAACTTTCAGTTTGCTTTGTTCCAGTATTAGTCACTACAGAAATCCACGACTGCTAAATTGCAGAGGACAGCTGACCCTGTGGTACCAGTCCTAAGTGATGCGTCTGCAGCATAACCTACACCTAAGAGTCAAGGACAAGCATGGAGGAGGCAGAAATGTGTTAGCACACGGAGAACTGGGACACCTGCTGAGAGGTCACGTCTTCTGGACTCAACAGTAAAGCAGTGCCCAAGAAATCTCAGTTACAGTGTTGTCTAAATAAGAGAACTGGATAGGGAGAAGAGTAAGGGTGGAAATGATGTGAATACAGTATGCATGTAGGAAATTCTCAAAAAAACTAAATGGATTTAAGTGAAAAGAAGTGCAATTAAAAAATTAATATTATAACATATAAAATTAATAACATACTAAAAATAAAACATTTTTGTTGAAAATTCTAGAAAAACATGTTTTTATATGATGTGTTTCATTAACAAATAATTTATAGTGTATTTGAGTTCATTATTATTGTATATAGATTTTTCAATGTAATCATAGCTGTACCAGCCAAACACTCTTCACTTGAAGATTAATAATGATGGTTTTCAAAAGTGAGGTGTATATTCATCAAATTATTTTTTTTAAGAGATGGAGACTTAAGTAGCTCAGCATTGCCTCAAATTATACAGAGAAAAAAGTTAATTTTCTTTTCTATTTTTATTTACTTTTTGTTCATTTGATTTTTTAGACAGAATTTCGCTGTGTGGCCTGGGCTGTCTTGCAAATCACCCTGTAGATCAGGATGGCCTAACTCACAGAGATCTTTGTTCTTGGGCTTCCCAATGTTGGGACTAAAGGCATGTGCCACCACCACCCAGCTCTTTAAGAAAGTTTATTTTCCTTAATTTTAAATTTTATATTTTAGATGCTTGACTTGAGAGTCAGAGCAGCCAACACTAATGTAAGTTTTGAGAAACAAAATTTGATAAGTACGTCAAGATACTGAGTTGGGGTGCCATGATTGTCACAAATAAGAAAAAGGACACAGACTTCTTACTGAAGACTAAACCCTTGTGAGTTCTCCTTATAATCCCAACACTTGGGAATCAGAGGCAGGAAAAGGAGGAGATCAAACAGCACCTCAGACCAATCCCTGAAATATACAGAACAAAACCACATTTCTCATAAACTGATTTGAGTAAATTCTTAATTAGAAATGAACTTAAATACTTCATCTGAGAGTGGACAGTGTCCAATTATAAATACATGTGCACAAAGACAAAGCCCGGAGCAAAGAGACAAAAGTCTGTGATTAGATCACATTGCAGAGCTTGTCAGAGAGACAGTGACATTGGCAGTGAGAAATACTGTCTCTGAAGCATGCAAAACTCAAAAGGTCCATTTGAGAACTATGATGAGGATGCTTAGAGCTGACACAGTAAAATCCCTTTTATGGTCAGCAGAAGATATTTGGCGGGAATCCAGTAATAGTACATTATTCACAGTGAAATAGAGGGAGAGATAGAGAATCTGGTTAAAGAAAGAAAGTCTATTCCATGTGGGGACTTCAGAGACACTCAATAAAAACAGTGCTGCTGAGTTCTCCCAGAGCCTGGGAAGAGTGAGTCAAACAGTCCCACTGGCTGTCCATTTCCTTGTGTATAAATTCAGGTTCTGCAAACAGAGATGGGAACAAGACTGAATGAGCTGTCTAATTCATCCTGTAGTAGAAGACTGGGCAGTTGGAAAGCAGGTCAGCATAGGGTTGAACACCAACACTAAACAGCTTCTCCAGATGAATAAAAAACAGACATCTCTGGTAGCAGACATACAGTTTAGTTGTTTGCCTTTTTGTCTCAAGAATCTACTAGGTATAATTTCTCACTTGATTTAAGACATTCAGTTTATTTCTTATAAGATTCTGAGACACATAGTTTAATTTTTAAAATGCTACTATTTATGTGTGGATCTGTGTGTAGATAGTGTACATGGGTCTGGGTGCCCCTGGAAGCAGGAAGATGGTATAGAATCCCCTAGAAGGAAGGTCACTGCAGGGACTGTGGTGGCCTCCTGCAGGTTCCACAACTGGCCATGTCAGCGGTGTCAAGAGTCACAGGAAGGGAAAATGGGTGTGATTTGGTGTGTGTGTTGTGGAGGGCATTGAAACGCGTGGCTCCAGCATCTGTCATGACAGCCACACACTGTAGTCTTGCAGGACTCAGTATTTTTTTCTGCAATATAGTTTTTGCAGAGCAAACTTCATATCTTTGTTCCTCAGACAATAGACCACTGGATTCAAAGACGGAGTGAGGACAGAGTAGAAAATAGATGCCAGGCGACCCTGGGTCGGGGAGTACCGAGAGGCGGGCCTCAGGTACACGAAGCTTCCAGTTCCATAAAACAAGACGACTGTGGTCAGGTGAGAGGAGCAGGTGGAAAAGGCCTTCCACCTGCCGTCCACTGAGGGGATGCGGACAACTGTGTACACGATGCCCACATAGGAGAGGACCGTGAGGGCGAAGGCGCTCATGATGATGCAGCTGATGATAGCGAAACCCAGCTCCTCATTGCGGTGGTAATCAGTGCAGGACAGCCTCATGACTGGAAGGATGTCACAGAAGAAGTGTTCAACAACATTGGGTCCACAGTAGGGGAGGGAGAAGGTGTTGAAAGTGTGGAAGGCAGAGTAGATGGCCCCACTCACCCAGGCAGTGACCACCAGCTCAACACGACATTTGTGGCTCATGATGGTTCCATAGAGCAGTGGTCTGAGGATGGCCAGGAACCGGTCATAAGCCATGGCCGTGAGCAGGAAGCATTCAGTGCATGCAAGTGTGAAAAACATATAAAGCTGTGTTACACACTCGAGATAGGAGATGAGCCCCGAGCCTGTGAAGGACATAACCACTGCCTTGGGGATGGTGACTGAAGTGTAGCACATGTCCAGGAAAGATAAATTCTTCAGGAAGAAGTACATAGGGGAGTGGAGCCTCCTGTCTCTCATCACAGCTGCGATGATGGAGATGTTCCCCAGGAGGCCGAATGTGTAGACAAGCAAAAAAAATGGGATGACCACCAATCCCAGCTGCGGGGTATCTGAGAAGCCCACGAGGATGAAGTGAGTCACTCTTGTGTGATTGGGCATGTCTGCTCGAATTGTGTTCAGATGCAGGGGCCACACACAGCTAGGGAGGGGACAGCAAGAGGAGGCAGGCTCAGACGTGTGTATGCAGCTCCATGTTGTCTACAGGGTCATGGCTTCCATCAGAAAACTATTACCACAAAGCAGCTTATCTAAAGGGCATTTCAAAGAACTGAGGAGGAGGAGAGACAAAGGAGATGGGAGAGAGCGAATTAAAGGAGGCGAGAGAGGACACACCTGCCAAAGGTCTATTGCTCTTAAATTCTCCATGGAGTCAAGTGGGAAGCAGTCCCATGTATTTGCTCTCTATGTATTGAAAGAAATTGGCTCATAAACATTTCAATGTTGTTTTAAAGACAGTGATTTTTTTAAAAACTTACTCTCACTAATATAACACATTTCTTTCTTTGTAGCCTATAGCTTTTCTGAATCTCCTTATTTTCTTTGTATTGTGGTTTTATCCTACACACACACACACACACACACACACACACACACACACACACACCTGTAAACACACACTTTTTTTGCTGGTAATTTTATTACTAATTTTTCTTAAGAGACCTTTTAATTAAAAAAAATCATTCTACCAACACAGTTGGGCAAATGTCCTCTGCTGTAGAACACATGTAATATGAAACACTTATGTTTTAGGTTTCTGTAAATTCTTGTTCCTAGAAACAATGATTTTGTTTATTTTTCCTCCTGCTTTTTTCTTTTACTCTGTGTGATGCAGGAACAAGCTGCACTCTTTCTATGTCTGTAGAGATGGTCAGTGTCTGACTATGAGCCCTCAGGGGACATTAGTGATGGGACAAACCAAAGCAAGCTTCATGGTCTCCCTCAGACATGAGCCTGGAATACTTGCTCTGAGGCAGGGCTCTATGTGGACTCAGCTGTGAGTGAGCTCATGTGTGCGGACAGACATAAACCCCCCGACACTCACTGACTGAATGTGTAGGCTGCTGGTTAGGTTTCATAGAATATGTTACAACCATGCAAGTATCTGCTGCTCTGTGCCCTTTTCCAGGTTCATCAGCATCTCCAGAGAAGACATCTGCCACAGGTGCTGACAAGGGGAGCCGTGGTTCCCACTTTTATCACATATTCTCCAACCCTCTTGACTGCACCACTATTTGGCTGAGAACCTGCAAAAACCTCCATGCCAGAGAGCGGGGAACAATGCAGGCATGGGGCTCAGTGAAGGCACTGGCGGCAGTCTGGGTGCTGGACTAGATTCTGGGAGCTGGAGGGAGCAGTGTGGGGATTTCCCTTCGAAAAGGCAAAAGTGCACAGCGCTTCGGAAAGGGTAAAGTTTGTAGAAAGCACCAGTGCACGGGTACTCTGGCGGAACAGAAGTGGCTTTGGTCTCACCTGGAATTCCTGATCTAGCTCACCAGCTATGTCCCATCAAATGGAAGGAGAAGTCCTTGAAGGAGCTGGATGTGGATGAGTGGGTGTAGAGGTCCTGGTTACTGGGACTGGAGAGAGGGCTCAGCAATCAAGGACAGTGCCTGTTCTTCCACAGGATCCAGGTCAAATTCTCAGCACCCACATGGCAGTTCCCAACTCTCTGTAACTCCAGTTTGATAGTATCTGACACCCTCTTACAGATATGCATGCAGACAATATTACAATGTTAACTAAATAAATCTTTGAAAAACAACCTAAATTTTCTCATGTTTTATAAATCCCTAAAATATAAGCAATATAATCATATTTTTAGAAGACAAAGCTGAGAAAGAGTCTGCTCCTGTGGAAGAGGGTTAACCTTGGGTGGATTGATTTCTCACTAAAAGCTGCAACAACAGCAGAATTCCAGGCTTGCCCTCCTTGTTGACATAGGAAGGACTTACCTGTTTCTTATAGACTATGTCCCCTGTGTGGATATCACCACTTTTTATCCATTCCTGTACTGGTGGGCACTTTGGTTGTGTCTATAGCTCAACTACTTCCAGGAGTCCTTCAGCAGACACAGTAATGCAAACATCTCTGCAGTGTATGGATTTAAATCCCTTTGGGCACATACTCAGAGTTGGGCTTGCAAGAACCTGGGACCATTCTCTTCCTAGCTTTCTGTGGATTCCAAATCAGCTTTTTTTTTTTTGTATTTGGTAAGAAGGTTAGGTGATGAATAATTATTAGCGTAACTGATATTACAGTGTCCCAGGCACAGAAATATCACATAAAACCTTTTAAATTATCACTAGTCAAAACTGAATATGGCCTGTATTCACAGGGTATGGGAGATGGAGGCAGAAGAATCAGAATTCTAGGAGAGTTTTAGTGTAACCTGGGATACATGAGGGCCTATTGAAAAATGTTTAAGTACACCAAGAAAAATATATTGGGTACATAATTTAGTTCAGAATAAATAATGCAGTTGGCCATATAGTGTCTTCAAGGAGGAAGAGAGAAGTGAATGCTTGTACTCAGTCCACTATCTCCTTCTGATGAAGTTCAGGGTCCCTGCCCAGAATGGTTCTGCTTCACACATCAGTTCATCCAAGCAAGACAATCCCTTGTAGAGATTCTCAGAGGCTAGCCTTAGTGTGAGCAATCCCTCATAGGTATGCCTTGAAGTTATTATATCTTCTAGGTGGTTCTAGATCTGATCAAATTGGCAAGTGAGATTAAATATCTTAGTAGTTCTTTAGCAGGAGAAGTGGGGACCTGCCTTTTCTTTCAGTTGATGGAGTTGAGTCCTGACACCTGACATGAACTGAGGACAAACACCCCCTGCTATGTTTTCTATTCCTAACTCACAGGGGCCTGAATTTCCTGAGTCAACTTAGTTATTCAGATCTCAGGTGTGTTCAGATCCTGCTTTTCCCCAGATTAGTTGGTTAATTGAATTTAGATACAGTTTAAAAGGCAGATTTTTGATTGTGTGTATTATTTTCAATTTTTATGAGTTTCTAACTTTAGTTCCTAGACACTGTAAGAAAAGGACCAGCTTAGACTCAGACCAAAATTTTAGAGACAATGAAATACAACACTGGATACAGAGCCAGTCCTTGTCCACTCAGATGCTGCTCTGCATTCCATCCTCAGCGGGCATCTCTCTAGATCTGGAAGCTGCCATCTCCCACTCTAGTGATGTAACTGGCTTCCTTGAATTCCGCAGGCATCAGAGGAAGCAACTCATGATTCTTGCAAATTTAGACAGCTGATACATGTGAATATAGTTAAGAAGATGTTTTTAATTCAAGGTTATTAGTTAGTTGGCCTTGAATTCACTCTCTGATCACAAAGATCCCGAACTTGCAATGCCCCCTGTCTCTTACTCTGAAGTAGCTGGACTGTTAGTCTGGTTACATCAGGCCTTTTTCTTAGGATAATTGAAGAACTTTAGAAACCGTAATTTACAATAGTTTCTCTCCTAGTATATAAACAAGCCTCATAAGCAAAACCACATATTCTGTCTTGTGCCCAGTTGATGATATATTAAGAACCAGTGGTGAAATCATACTCAGAGTAGTTGTGATACACAAATGCTGAGCTTTTTTCTAAAAAATTCTGTAATTTATAGACCTTCAATTTTCCTAAAAGAAGAGCAAGTTGGAGATACATGGTGAGGACGTCTCTTGCAATTGTGCACAGAAGATATTATTTTTCAATTTCATTTATCTCAGTCACTCTTACCTGGTGGAATGATGCTCACTTTCTGTGTCCAAAGGTCATCAAGTGATGACATGAACAGTAGGAGTGTCTCAGGTGGTAACTCTGCTGTTCTGGCAAGGAATTGCTGGAGGTGTGGATGCATGAAGCTGTCTGATTTCATTGTGTGTCTAAATATTTTTAACGTGATTCACCTTCCAGTTCATCTGGGAAAAGAGACAGCATACTTTGATATGTCTGGGGAGCTTGCTCTGGGAATATGTTTGGTCTGTCAGGTACCACTGACTAAGATTTCTCAGGGTCCCTATGGGTCATCTTAGGGATATCTTAAAAAGTATTTCCTGGGGCTACAAGAAAATGCCAGTTGGTATGAAAAAATTAAGGTTTTATTTTTTAGAAATCTCAAACTTGACACTCTTTGAGACAGATATTTTAAGATTTATAATATATCTGTATTTTATTCAGGCTACAAATATGAAAATATGAAATACAAATTCACCGTTTTCTTTGTCCAAGCTCTTAGGGTACTTAGAAGCATCAACCAACCCTATTGCACTCTTATATCTGCTGATGTGATCTATGACACTAAACATGTGATTCCTCCAAAGCCTTGTCTTGCCTCATATATATTCATGGATGATGTCATTAAAATGGTAGGCTTACTATTGCATGCCATAAGTGACCCTTTGAAGCTTACCACTAATTCTTTATTCGTCACATACAACAGGATTTATCACTTTAAAAAATGCATCTAGATTGGTGGACTGAAAACCAAACCCAGCACTGATGGGGCAGGGGAGGAGGGCTATGAACCTGAGACTATTCTGGGCTATGATACACAGTCCTGTCCAAAGGAATACAAAGGAAAATAAATGTTTGTGTGTCCGTGTGTGTGTATGTGAGTGTGTGTGTGCACACGCATGCCTGTGTGTGTCTTGTATACAGACACTATTGGTATTTACTCTACAATATCTGCTCTGGTACAGTTTTTTTTCCCTGAGATTTGTCAAGGTCCTTTGGAACACATAAATACAAAGGAAACAGATGCAAATCTGAAGTCTAATGGTCTATTCAATATCGCTGTGTGAAGAAGTTCATGTAACCAACTCTGGACAAGCTAAACATGAGCATCAACTTGGGCGTCTTTCATACTCCCCCTGATCACCGTATCTCCACAGATGGCTGGAGGTAATCTATTTTGAGCAGGCGCCCGTGTTTACCAATATGCTCTGATTGACATTTGTATCTGGCTTCTTTGACTTACACTTTCATGTGAGATTCATGCATATTGTTGTCTATATTTCTTTCTTTCTTTTTTTCTTCTTTTGACTATCCTTTTATTTTATTTTACTTTTTATTAAGCTTTCTCATTTTAATTGTTTGGTTAAGAATGAACTATACATTTTCCCCTGCACTCCCCTTCCCTCATCCTCTCTGTCCTTCTCCTAATCCTGATGATCCCAATTTACTCAGGAGATCTTGTCTTTTTCCCCTTCCTAGATGGATCCATGTATCTCTCTCTTAGGGTCCTCTTTGTTACCTAGGTTCTCTGGGAATGTGGCCTGTAGGCTGGTTGTCCTTTGCTTTAACTCCAATATTTACTTATGAGTGAGTACATATTTTATTTGTCTTTCTGGGTCTGGGTTACCTCACTCAGAATGGCTTTTTCTAGTTCTGTCAATTTGCCGGCAAATTTCAAGATGTCATTGCTTTTTACCGTGGAGTAGTACTCCATTGTGTGAATGTACTACATTTTCTTTATCCATTCTTTAGTTGAGGGCATCTAGATTGTTTCTAGGTTCTGGGTATTACGAATACTGTTTCTATGAAGATATTGAACAAATGTCCTTTGTTGTGAGTGTGTATTCTTTGTGCATATGCCCAAAAGTGGTAATGCTGGGTCTTGAGGTAGATTGATTCTTAACTTCCTGAGCCATGCTGGTTTCCAAAGTGGCTCCACAAGTTTGCACTCCCACTATCAGTGGAGGAGTGCTCCCCTTATTCCACATCCTCTCCAAGATAAGCTGTCATCAGTGTTTTTGATCTTGGTTATTCTGACAGGTGTAAGATGGTATCTCAGTGTTGAACATTTCCTTAACCGCCTTTCGGGCATTTGAGATCCCTTTGTTGAGAGTTCTCTGTTTAGATCGGTACCCCACCTTTTATTCATTATTTGGTCTTTTGATGTATAGTTTCTTGAGTTCTTTGCATTCTTTGGAGATCATCCTTTGTCGGATGTGGGGATGGTGATGACATTTCCCATTCTGTAGCCTGCCGTTCTGTCTTTTTGACTTTGTCCTTTGTTTTACAAAAGTTTCTCAGTTTCATGAGGTCCCATTTATTAATTATTGCTCTCAGTGTCTGTGCTATTAGGGTAATATTTAGGAAGTGGTCTTCTGTGCCAATGTGTTTAGGGGTACTCCTGCTTTCTCTTCTGTGAGTGTAGTTGGTTTTATGTTGAGGTCTTTGATCCATTTAGACTTGAGTTTTGTGCATGGTGATAGATAGAGATCTAGTTGCATTCTTCTGAATGTTGATATCCAGTTATGCCAGCACCATTTGTTGAGGATGTTTTCTTTTTTTTTATTTTTAATTTTATCTTCTTTGTCAAAAATCAGGTGTTCATAGGTGTGTGGATTGATATCCAGGTCTTCAATTCAATTCTATTGGTCCACTTTTCTGTTTTTAATTCCAGTCCCAAGCTGTTTTCATTACTTTATTGTACAGTTTGAAGTCAGACATGGTAACCTCTCTAGAGATTCCTTTACTGTACAGGTTTCCTTCAGCTATTCTGGGTTTTTGTTTTTCTTTATGAAGTTGTGTATTGTCCTTTTGAGGTCTGTGAAGAATTTTGCTGAGATTTTGATGGGTATTGCATTGGATATGCAATTTGTTTTTGGTAAGATTCCCATTTTTTTCTATGGTAATCCTACCAATCCAAGATCATGAGAGATTTTTTTTTTCCATTTTCTGGTTGATTCTTTAATTTCTTTCTTCAAAGACTTAAAGTTCTGTCCATACAGGTCTTTCACTTATTTGGTGAGAGTCACACAAAGATACACACACACACACACACACACACACACACACACACACACACACACACACATTTATCTGTGACTATTGTAAAGTGTGATTTTTTTCTCAGCCCATTAATCATTCATATAGGAGAGTTACTAATTTTTTGATTTTATCTTGCATCCTGCCACATTTCTGAAGGTTGCAGTAGTTCCCTGGTATAAATTTGGGGGTCACTTATGTATACTATCATATCATTAGCAAATAGCGAAATTTTGACTTCTTTTCCAATTTGTATCCCCTTGATCTCCTTTTGTTGTGTTATTGCTTTAGCTAGGAGTTTGAGTAGATATGGATATTCCATGTCTTGTATTCTGGTATTTTTTTTATGTTTGCAACTGTAGTTCCTGATTGTTTACCCCATAGCAGAACTGCTTGACCAGAGTGAACGTCTGTAAATAGCTGTCTGGTGGACCACAGTCCAGTCAGTAGTTCTACCTGTTGCATACTTAGCTCCACCTTCGGTTTCACTGGATAATGGAGTCCAACATCTCCTTGTCAAAAAGCAGAGCAAAGGTATCTCTTCAGTTAGTTAAAGAGATCACCCACACTTTGGCTGTCCTGTATCATCATCTTCAGTTGACCTTTAAGCTTCTATTATCAAAAAGCACCTACAAAAAGCCAGAGTGCTTGCGTGTACTCAGGAGCACAGAACACTAAGACACAGGGATATAAAGACCCAAAGGATCGTGGAACTTCAAAAAAATGTAAGGTGATACAACAAAACCCAACATAAAAAACAAAACCAAGAAAGCTCTGATAATGGACCAGAAAGAAATGGAGGTTGGTGACATTTTAAGACTGAGAAAGAATTCTGGGTCGTGCTGATAAAACAGGTCTATGACCTAGGAGGATGTGCACACATCCTTCAAAGAGTGTAAGTTCAGCTCTAGAGCCCTTCAGCAAAGTGCAGAGGGCAGCACAGCGAGCCACAGTCGTTTCTGCCTCCCAGTGCATATGGAAGCTCTACTTAAAAGTCATCATATGTGATATAAAAACATCCACACTTTCATCAAGCTATTTCATCCCTAAAATGAGTGCTGAGCAGGTGTTTTTATCTTGAACTTTTAGCTTGCTTCGTTCCAGTATTAGTCACAAAAACTTAAAACACCTTAGCTTTCTTCTTAGCCAAAGAGAGGAAAGGAACTCCAGAACACAATACTCTGCAAATAAGTATTATTTTATTTTCTTAACAAACGTGAAAACATTTAATTCATCACAATTATGGAAACTACTAGACTTAACACTATTGTATCGAGTTCATTATTTGGATCTAGATTACACTGAACAAATATTTGGTAGTCGATTATTGAAGAAGATATATGGGGGATTTGAGGAATGCTCCAAGACACTTAAAGGAAGATTATTTTGTTTTGGGATTTTGAGACAGGGTTTCTCTGTGTAACAGAGAACTCACTCTGTAGAGCAGACTGACCTTGAGCTCACAGAGATCTGCCTTCCTCTGCCTCCAGAGAGCAGGGATTAATGGGTGCACCACGATCACCCATTTCAAGGTCATTTTTAAAATGTATAAACATCTAAAAATTACACAGCAGCTGTCTAATTGGACCCTAAGCCTGCTCAATGGAAGTGAATTCATGGATGGTACTGCACACCTTGCTAAGATCCTGTGACCGGAAAGGTCATAAGCTCTAGGGGGGGTCCTAGCACCCCCACTTTCCTAAAGAACTCTAATTTCACTCTTCTAAATACTCACACCCCTCGGTAAGTGTAGCTCTCACCCATTATAGGAGAAACCTCTTTTCGCAACAGATGCAGATCGCTACAGAAATCCACGACCGCTAAATTGCAGAGGACAGCTGACCCTGCGGTGCCAGTCCTAAGTGATGCGTCCGCAGCATCACCTACACCTAAGAGTCAAGGAAAAGCATGGAGGGGTCAGAAATGTGTTAGCACATGGAGAACTGGGACACCTGCTGAGAGGTCATGTCTTCTGGACACAGCAGTAAAGCAGTGCCCAAGAAATCTCAGTTATAGTGTTGTCTAAATAAGAGACCAGGATAGGGAGAAGGGTAAAGGTGGAAATGTGAATACAGTATGCATGTAGGAAATACTCAAAAAAAACTAAATGGATTTAAGTGAAAAGAGGTGCAATTAAATAATAAAAATTATAACCTTTCAACTTAATAACATATATTAAAAATAAAACATTTTTGTTGAAATTCTAGAAGGACATCTTTTTTATATGATGTCTTTCATTAATAAATAATTTATAGTTATTTGAGTTCATTATCATGGTATATAGATTTTTCAGTGTAATCCTAGCTGCAGCGGCCAAAACCTTTTTGCTTGAAGATTAATATTGATGGTTTTAAAAACTGAGGTGTATATTCACCAAATTCCTTTCTTTTTAGAGATGGAGTCCCATTTAGCTCAGACTAGCCTCAAATTATATAGAGAAAAAAACTAGTTTCCTTTTCTATTTTTTCTTTTCTTTTTTCTTTGTTTGTTTTTTGAGACAAAGTTTCTCTTTGTAGCCTGGGTTGTCTTGCAACTTACTCTGTGTGTCAGGCTGGCCTCAAACTCAAAGAGATCTGTATTTCTCTGATTCCCAGTGTTGAGACTAAAGACATGTGCCACAAACACCCAGCTCTTTAAGAAAGTTTATTTTCCTTTATTTTAAATTTTAGATTTTATGTGCTTGACTTGAGATTCATAGCACCCAACACTAATGTAAGTTTTGAGAAACAAAATTTGATAAGTACCCCAAGATACAGCACCACAGAACAATTTCTGAAATACACAGAATGAGGCCACATTTCTCATCAACTGATTGGAGTAAATTTTTAATTAGAAAGGAACTTAAATACATCAGAGAGTGGACAGTGTCTAATTATAAATACATGTGCACAAAGACAAAGCCCGGAGCTAAGAGACAAAAGTCTGTGATTAGATCACATTGCAGAGCTTGTCAGAGAGACAGTGACATTGGCGGTGAGACTCGTTGTCTCTGAAGTGTGTAAAACCCAAAGGTCCATTTGAGGACTGTGATGAGGATGCTTAGAGCTGACACAGTAAAATCCCTTTTATGGTCAGCAGAAGACATCCGGTGGGAATCCAGCAATTGTACATTATTCACAGTGAACTAGAGGGAGAGACACAGATATACACATACAATTACAGATACAGAAATACAGGTAGAGAAAGTCTATTCCATGTGGGGACTTCAGAGCCATTCAATAAAAATGATGCTCCTGAGAGTTCTCCCAGAGTGTGGAAAGAGGGAGTCAAACAGCCCCACTGTCTGGCCATTCACTTGTGTATAAATTCAGGCTCTGCAAAGAGAGATGGGAACAAGACTGAATGAGCTGCCTAGGTCATCCTGTAGGAGAAGACTGGACAGCTGGAAAGCAGGACAACTTACAGTTGAACACCAACCACCAAACAGCTTCTTCAGATGAATATAGGACAGATGTCTCCCGTAGCAGACACATAATTTTTTGTTTGTATCTTTCCGTCTCAATAATCTATCTAGATATATCTTTTCACCTGATTTTAGCCATTCAGTTTGTTATTTCTTAGAACATTCTGAGACACAAAAATCAGTTTTTAAATGCTACTTTTTCTGTGTGGATCTGTGTGTACATAAGTGCACATGGGTCTGGATGTCCACGGAGGCCAGAAGAGAGTATAGAATCCCCTGGAGCTGGTGGTTTCCTACAGCCTCTGCAACTGGCTTTGTCAGCAGGCGTCAAGTGTCAGAGGAAGGGAAGGGGGTGATGTGTATGGGGGTGAAACTCTTGGCTCCAGTTTCACCATGACAGCCACACACTGTAGTCTAGGAGGACTCAATACTTTCCTCCACAATAAAGTTTCTGCAGAGCAAACTTCATATCTTTGTTCCTCAGACAGTAGACCACTGGATTCAAAGACGGAGTGAGGACAGAGTAGAAAACAGATGCCAGGCGACCCTGGGTCGGGGAATACCGAGAGGCGGGCCTCAGGTACACGAAGCCTCCAGTTCCATAAAGCAAGACGACTGTGGTCAGGTGAGAGGAGCAGGTGGAAAAGGCCTTCCACCTGCCGTCCACTGAGGGGATGCGGGCAACAGTGGACACGATGCCCACATAGGAGAGGACCGTGAGGGCGAAGGCACTCATGATGATGCAGCTGCTCACAGCAAAGCCCACCTCCTCATTGAGATGGTAGTCAGTGCAGGACAGCCTCATGACTGGAGGGATGTCACAGAAGAAGTGTTCAACAACATTGGGTCCACAGTAGGGGAGGGAGAAGGTGTTGAAAGTGTGGAAGGCAGAGTAGATGGCTCCACTCACCCAGGCAGTGACCACCAGCTCAACACGACATTTGTGGCTCATGATGGTTCCATAGAGCAGTGGTCTGAAGATGGCCAGGTACCGGTCATAAGCCATGGCCGTGAGCAGGAAGCATTCAGTAGCAGAGAGCGTGATAAATATGTAAAGCTGTGCTACACACTCAAGATAGGAGATGAGCCCCGAGCCTGTGAAGGACATAACCACTGCCTTGGGGATGGTGGCTGAAGTGTAGCACATGTCCAGGAAAGACAAATTCTTCAGGAAGAAGTACATGGGGGAGTGGAGCCTCCTGTCTCTCATCACAGCTGCGATGATGGAGATGTTCCCCAGGAGGCCGAATGTGTAGACAAGCAAGAAAAACGGGATGACCACCAATCTCAGCTGCAGGGTATCTGAGAAGCCCACGAGGATGAAGTGAGTCACTCTTGTGTGATTGGACATGTCTGCTCGAATTGTGTTCAGATGCAGGGGCCACACACAGCTAGGGAGGGGACAGCAAGAGGAGGCAGGCTCAGACGTGTGTATGCAGCTCCACGTTGTCTACAGGGTCATGGCTTCCATCAGAAAACTATCACTGTGAAGCAGCTCATCTAAATGGTATTTCAAAAACTCAGGAGGAGGAGAGGGAGGAGAAAAGGAATGGGAAGTAGAAGAGGGAGGGAGGAAATAGAGAAAGGGAGAGACAGGGCATACCTGCCAAAGTCTATAGCTCTTAAATTCTCCTTGGCATCAAGTGGAAAGCAGTCCCTGGTTTTAACTTTCTTTTTATTGGAGCAAGTCAACTCCTAAACATTTCAATGTTGTTTAAATGGTCAGTATTTTTTAAATTTTATTCTCATAAATATAACACATTTTCTTATTGATAGTCAATAAATTTTTTGAATCTCCTTCCTCATTTTTATTCTATTGTTTTTTCTTTCTATTGTTTTTTTACCACTCCTACATATACAATTTTTACTAGTAAATATATTATTAATTTTACTGTAGAGACTTTTTTTTTAAATCAAAAAATCATTCTAATAACACGGTTGGGCAAATGTCCTCTGGTGAGGAACACATGTCATGTGAAACACTTGAGTTCCAGGTTTCTGTAAATCCTTGTTCCTAGAAACCATGATTTTGTTTATTTTCCTCCTGCTTTTCTCTTTTACTCTGTGGTGTGTGATGCAGGAACAAGCTGCACTCTTTCTCTGCCTGTAGAGATGGTCATTGTCTGACTATGAGCCCTCAGGGGACATTAGTGATGGGACAAACCAAAGCAAGCTTCATGGTCTCCCTCAGACATGAGCCTGGAATACTTTGCTCTGAGGCAGGGCTCTATGTGGACTCAGCTGTGAGTGAGCTCATGTGTGCGGACACACATAAACCCCCCGACACTCACTGACTGAATGTGTAGGCTGCTGGTTAGGTTTTAAAGAATATGTTATTTCTATGGAAGTATCTTTTTTCTCTGGACCCCCCCCTCTTTTCTTTGGTTCATCAGCAGCTCCAGAGAAGACATCTGCACAAGGGGAGCCAAGGTTTCCATTTTTATCACATATTCTCCAACCCTCTTGACTGCACTACTATTTGGCTGAGAATCTGCAAAAACCTCCATGCCAGAGAGCGGGGAACAATGCAGGCATGGGGCTCAGTGAAGGCCTGGGTGCTGGACTAGATTCTGGGAGCTGGAGGGAGCAGTGTGGGGATTTCCCTTTGAAAAGGCAAAAATGCACAGTGCTTGGGAAAGGGCAAAGTTTGTAGAAAGCACCAGTGCACGGGTACTCTGGCGGAACAGAAGTGGCTTTGGTCTCACCTGGAATTCCTGATCTAGCTCACCAGCTATGTCCCATCGATGGAAGGAGAAATGTTTGAAAGAGCTGGGTGTGGATGAGTGGGTGTAGAGGTCCTGGTTACTGGGACTGGAGAGAGGGCTCTGCAATCAAGGACAGTGCCTGTTCTTCCACAGGATCCAGGTCAAATTCTCAGCACCCACATGGCAGTTCACAACTCTCTGTAACTTCAGTTTGATAGAATCTGATACCCTCATACAGATATCACGCAGACAAAATTCCAATGTTTATTAAATAAATAAAAGTTCAAAACAATCTAAATTTTCTTATGTTTTATAAAATCCACAAAAATATAAGCAATATAATTATTTTTTCTAGAGACAGAAGCTGAGAAAGAGTCTGCTCTTGTGGAAGAGGATTAATCTTGGGTGGCACTGACCCTGAGGGGTCAGCAAGCTGCAGCCAGAAAGACTCTAAGCTTACTGGTTAGGTGACTGTGTTTGTCACTTGACTGAGGCAAGGTCACGGTGGCTGTGGGCCAGGTGCTCCCCCCTTCACTCCCTCTCATCTTTCCAGTCACTTCTCCCTAATTCAGCATGATAAACCCTGGCACAAGGTATTACCTCTGGTTTTAGAAGAAATCAATTCCAGATCCTGACTGGTTTGTCTGCCTGAATCTGATGTGACTGGGATGTGGATTTTGCTAGAAAGTGGTATTAAATTTGAGATATTCGCTAATGTCTTTTGTGAAAATGAGGGGACATTTACAACATCTTTCTTTAGCCTTGGGGAAACTTGTACCTTCTAAACTTTACTTTGAAATACGGTTCCTCTATGAATGCCCTTGTTAGTGTAGCAAACATTAAATACCAACATAACTGTAACAATTTCTTCTCATTATACCTTTACATTGTAAGTCTCCCTCATTTGTCTACAAATGACTCAAACTTGCAGTTTCTGTCTCTGTAAATCATGTTTAATATTCAAAGTGTAACTTGGGTAGGAACCTAAAAGCAACTTACTGATAAAGTGTGTGTAAGGAAGTGCTGTGATGTTACTGACCTGTATAAACTGGGGAAGATTTCTGCCTTGAACTGTTCTCCTTATTTGCACCAGCCAGAGTGGTTGCTCTCTATTATTAAAAGAAATTTTCCTTTATTAGTCTCTAAGTGCATGGAGTGATTTCTCACTGAAAGCCATAACAGCAGCAGAATTGTCTTTCTGTCCCTGTCTTATTGAAGTAGTATGATGTCCAGGCTCATCTTCCTTGCTGACAGAGGAAGGACTTACCTCTTTCCCATAGACCGTGTCCCCTGTATGGATGTCATCACTTTTTATACATTTCTGCACTGGTGGGCACTTTGGTTGTTTTTGTTGCTCAACTACTTCCAGGAGTGCTTCAGCAGACACAGCAATGCAAACATCTCTGCAGTGTATGGATTTAAATCCCTTTGGGTACGTACTTAGAGTTAGGTGTGCTAGACCATGGGATTATTCTCTTACTAGCTTTCTGACCATTCCACAATCAGCTTTTTTTTGTATCTGTTAAGAAGGTTAGGTGATGAATAATTATTAGCTTAACTTATATTACAGTGTCTCGGGCACTGAAATATTAATAAAACCTTTTAAATTATCACTAGTCAAAACTGAATATGGCCTGTATTCACAGGGTATGGGAGATGGAGGCAGAAGAATCAGAATTCTAGGAGAGTTTTAGTGTAACCTGGGACACATGAGGGCCTATTTTAAAAATGTTAAAGTACACCAAAAAAAAAAATATTGGCTACCTAATTTACTTGGCCATATTGTGTCTTCCGTGAGGAGGAGAGAAATGAATGCTTGTTCTCAGCCTGCTTTCTCCTTTATACAGTCCAGGGTCCCTGCCCACATGGTTCTGCTTCACACACCAGTTCATCCAAGCCAGACAATCCCTTGTAGAGATTCTCAGAGGCTAGCCTTAGTGTGAGCAATCCCTCAAAGTGTGCCTTCAAGTTTTATCTTCCAGGTGGTTCTACGTCTAGTCAAGTTGGCAAGAGCGATTAATTATCTTAGTAGTTCATTAGGTAGGTGAAGTGGAGACCTGCCTTTTCTCTCAGTTAATGGAGTTGAGTCCTGACACCTGACATGAACTGAGGATAAACACCCCCTGCTATGTTTTCTATTGCAGCCTCAGTTCCTAGTGCACAGGGGCCTGAATTTCCAGAGTCATATCTCTGGTGCGTTTAAGATTCTGCTTTCCCCCAGATTAGCTGGTTAACTGAATTTAGATACAGTTTAAAAGGCAGATTTTTGATTGTGTGTATTATTTTCAATTTTTATGAGTTTCTAACTTTAGTTCCTAGACAGTGTAAGAGAAGGACCAGCTTAGACTCAGACCAAAAACAAAAGAGACAATGAAGTACAACACTGGATACAGAGCCAGTCCCTGTCCACTCAGATGCTGCTCTGCATTCCCTCCTCAGCGGGCATCTCTCTAGATCTGGAAGCCGCCATCTCCCACTCTAGTGATGTAACTGGCTTCCTTGAATTCCGCGGGCATCAGAGGAAGCAACTCATGATTCTTGCAAACTCAGACAGTTAATCACCTATGTGTACGGTTGAGAAGACGGTTTAAAGTCAAGGTTATTAGTTAGTTGGCCTTGAATTCACTCTCTGATCACGAAGGTCCTGAACTTGCAATGCCCCCTGTCTCTTACTCTGAAGTAGCTGGACTGATAGTCTTGTTACCTCAGGCCCTTTTCAATATTCTGAGTTTGACTGAGGATACTTGAACAACTTGCAATTTACAGCAGTTTCTCTCTTAATATGTATAAAAACCACATATTCTGTCTTGTGCCCAGTTGATGATATATTAAGAACCAGTGGTGAAATCATACTCAGAGTAGTTGTGATACACAAATGCTGAGCTTTTTTTCTAAAAAATTCCGTAATTTATAGACCTTCAATTTTCCTAAAAGAAGAGCAAGTTGGAGATACATGGTGAGGACGTCTCTTGCAATTGTGCACAGAAGATATTATTTTTCAATTTCATTTATCTCAGTCAGCTCTTACCTGGTGGAATGATGCTCACTTCCTGTGTCCAAAGGTCATCAGTGATGACATGAACAGTAGGAGTGTCTCAGGTGGTAACTCTGCTGTTCTGGCAAGGAATTGCTGGAGGTGTGGATGCATGAAGCTGTCTGATTTCATTGTGTGTCTAAATATTTTAATGTGATTCACCTTCCAGTTCATCTGGGAAAGGAGATAGCATGCTTTGATATGTCTGGGGAACGTGCTCTGGGAATACGTTTGGTCTGTCAGGTACCATTGACTAAGATTTCTCAGGGTCCCTATGGGTCATCTTAGGGATATCTTAAAAAAGCATTTCCTGGGGCTACAAGAAAATGTCAGTTGGTATAAGTAAATCATGGTTTTATTTTTCAGAAATTTCAGACTTGACATCCAATGAGACAGATATTTTAAGACAAACATATCTCCATTTTATTCAGTCCTCAAATATGAAATTACGAAATATGAACTCAGCATTTTCCTTGTCCAAGTTCTTAGGGTATGTAGGAACATCAGCCAACTCCTCTGTGCTCTTCTTCTTTTTGTTTTTTTTTTTGTATTTGAATGTATTTTTTCTTTTTTTTATTGAGAAAAGGAGAAAAAAAACCCACAAGTTTCCACCTCCTCCCAGCCTCCCATTTCCCTCCCCCTCCTCCCACTCTTCTCCCCTTCCCCCCACTCCTTTTCCCCTCCCTCTCCAGTCCAAAGAGCAGTCAGGGTTTTCTGCCCTGTGGTAAGTCCTAGGTCCTCTCCCCTCCGTCCATATCTAGGAAGGTGAACATCCAAACTGGCTAGGCTCCCACAAAGCCAGCACATTGCGTAGGATCAAAACCCCGTGCCATTGTCCTTTGCGTCTCATCAGCCCTCATTGTTCGCCATGTTCAGAGAGTCCAGTTTTAACCCATGTTTTTTCAGTCACAGTCCAGCTCGCCTTGGTGAGCTCCCAATAGATCAGCTCCACTGTCTCAGTGGGTGGGTGCACCCCTCGTGGTCCCGACTTCTTTGCTCATGTTCTCCCTCCTTCTGCTCCTCATTGGGACCTTGGGAACTCAGTCCATGCTCCAGTGTGGGTCTCTGTCTCTATCTCCATCCATCACCAGATGAAGGTTCTATGATGATATGCAAGGTATTCGTCAGTATTGCTCTAGGATAGGGTCATTTCAGGTTCCCTATCCCCAGCTGCCCAAGGAACTAACTGGGGACCTTGGCTTGGGCACCTGGGAGCCCCTCTAGGGTCAGGTCTCTTGCCAAACCTAAAGTGGCTCCCTTAACTAAGAATTGTGGTTCCGTTCTCCCCTGTCCAGCCTTCCTTTATCCCAATCCTCCTGTTTCCCCAAGGCCCCACCTCCTTCCCTTCTAACTTTTCTCTCCCCATCTCCCCTTACCCCCATATCACCCCACCCCCAAGATTCAACTCCACTGTGCTCTTATATGTGCTGCTGTGATCTGTGACACTAAACATATGATCCCCCAAAGCCTTGTCTTGCCTTACAGATATTCATGGATGATGTCATTAAAACGGTAGGCTTACTATTGCATGCTGTAAATGACCCTTTGAAGCTTACAACTAATTTTTTATTCGTCAAATAGAACAGGATTTATCATTTTTTTGAAATGCATCTAGATTGGTATACAGAAAACCAAACCCAGCACTGATGGGGCAGGGGAGGAGGGCTATGAACCTGAGACCATTCTGGGCTGTGATACACAGTCCTGTCTAAAGGAAAACAAAGGAAAATAAATGTGTGTGTTTCCGTGCGTGTGTGAGTGTGTGAACACGTGTGCCTGTTTGTGGCTTGCATACCTATACTATTGGTGTTTCTTTTACTATATCTGCTCTGGTACAGTTTGTTTCCTGAGATTTGTCAAGGTCCTTCTGGAAACATAAATACAAAGGAGACAGATGTAAATCTGATGTCTAAAGGTCTATTCAATATTGTTGTGTGAAGAAATTCATGTAACCAAAGCTCTGGACAAACATAACATGAGCGTCACCTTGGGTGGAGGTAATCTATTTTGAGCAGGTGCCCATGTTTGCCAATATGCGCTGACTCACATTTGTATCTGGCTTCTTTGACTTTTATTTTGCATGTGAGATTCATGCATGTTGTTGTCCATATTTCTTTCTATGCTGTTTTTTCTTTTGATTCTCCTTTTATTTTTACTATTTTATTTTACTTTTTATTAATCCTTCTCATTTTAATTGTTTGGATAGGGATATACTATACATTTTTTCCTCACTCCCTTTCCCTCATCCTCTCTGTCCTTCTCCTAATCCTGATGATCCCAATTTACTCAGGAGATCTTGTCTTTTTCCCCTTCCTAGATGGATCCTTGTATCTCTCTCTTAGGGTCCTCTTTGTTACCTAGGTTTTCTGGGAATGTGGCCTGTAGGCTGGTTGTCCTTTGCTTTAACTCCAATATTTACTTATGAGTGAGTACATATTTTATTTGTCTTTCTGGGTCTGGGTTACCTCACTCAGAATGGCTTTTTCTCGTTCTGTCAATTTGCCTGCAAATTTCAAGATGTCATTGCTTTTTTACCACCGAGTAGCTCCATTGTGTGAATGTATCACATTTCACATTTTCTTTATTCATTCTTTAGTCGAAGGGCATCTAGATTGTTTCTAGGTTCTGGCTATTATGAATAATGTTGCTATGAACATAGTGAGCAAGTGTCCTTTGTTGTGAGTGTGCATTCTTTGTGTATATGCCCAAAAGTGATAATGCTGGATGTTGAGGTAGACTGATTTCCAATTTTCTGAGCCATGCTGGTTTCCAAAGTGGCTGTACAAGTTTGCACTCCCACCAGCAGTGGAGAATTGTTCTTTTTACTCCAAGATAAGCTGTCATCAGAGATTTTGATCTTGGCCATTCTGACAGGTGTAAGATAGTATTTCAGTGTTGTTGTGATTTGCATTTCTCTGATGACTAAAGATGTTGAGCATTTCTGTATCTTTGAGCCATTTGAGATTTGTCTGTTGAGAGTTCTCTGTTTAGATATGTACCCCATCTTTTTAGTCAATTATTTGGTCTTTTGATGTACAGTATCTCAAATTTTTTGCATTATTTGGAGATCAGTCCTTTGTCAGATGTGGGGATTAGTGAAGATCTTTTCTGATTTTGTAGTCTGCCGTTTATCTTGTTGACTGCGTCCTTTGCTTTACAGAAGCTTCTCAGTTTCAGGACGTCAAATTTTTTAATTATTGCTTTCAGTGTCTGTGCTATTAGCATTATATTTAGGAAGTGGTCTTCTGTGCCAATGTGTTCAAGGGTATTTTCCTCTTTTCTTCTATGAGGTTTAGAGTGTTTGTTTTTATGTTGAGGTCTTTGATCCATTTAGACTTGGGTTTTGTGCATGGTGATAGATACATATCTACTTTCATTCTTCCACATGTTTACATTCAGTTATGATAGCAGTATTTGTTGAGGATGCTTTCTTTTTTTCCATTTTTTAAATTTTTATTGAGCTTTACGTTTTTTTTTTTCTGCTCCCCTCCCTGCATCTCCTCTTTCCTTTAACCCTCTCTCAAGGTCCCTATTTTTCCAGTTCACTCAGGAGATCTTTTCTTTTTCTACTTCCCATGTTGATTAGATCTGTGTATGTCTCTCTTAGGATTCACATTGTTGTCTAGATTCTCTGGGATTATGACTTGTGGACTGGTTTTCTTTGCTTTATGTTTATAATGCACTCATGAGCGAGTACATGTGATAATTGTCTTGCTGGGTCTGGGTTATCTCACTCAACATGTTTTCTACACCATCCATTTGCCTGAAAAATTCAAGATGTTGTTATTTCTTTCTGCTGTGTAGTACTCCATTGTGTAAATGTACCACATTTTCCTTATCCATTCTTTGGTTGAGGGGCATTTAGGTTTTTTCCAGGTTCTGGCTATGACAAGCAATGCTGCTATGAACATAGTTGAGCACATGTTTTTTGGCAAGATTGAGCATCCTTTGGATATATATTCCAAAGTGGTATTACTGGGTCTTGAGGAAGGTTGTTTCCTAATTTTCTGACAAATCACCACACGGACATCCAAAGGGACTATACCAGGGTACATTCCCACCAGAAATGCAGAGGGTTTCCCTTTACCCCACAGGCTTTCCTGCATAAGTTGTCATCAGTGTTTTTGATCTTGGCCATTCTTATAAGTGTAAGGTGGAATCTCAGAATTGTTTTGATTTACATTTCTCTGATGACTAAGGATGTTGAACATTTACTTAAGTGTCTTTCAGGCATTTTAGATTCCTCTGTTGAGAGTTCTCTGTTTAGGCCTGTACTCCATTTTTTTTGTTGGATTATTTGCTCTTTTGATGACCAATTTCTTAAATTTTTTGTGTATTTTGGAGATCAGACCTCTGTCTGATGTGAGGTTAGTAAAGATCTTTTCCTATGCTGTAGGTTGTTATTTTGGCTTGCTGACCGTGTCCTTTGATTTCACAATGAAGTAGAGGGAGAGATACAGACACACACACACACACACACACACACACACACACACACACACACACATGTATATACAGAAATACAGGGAGAGAATGTCTATTCCATGTGGGGACTTCAGAGTTACTCAAAATGGTACTCCTGAGTTCTCCCAGAGCCTGGGAAGAGTGAGTCAAACAGCCCCGCTGGCTGACCATCTCCTTGTGTATAATTTCAGGTTCTGCAAACAGAGATGGGAACAAGACTGAATGAGCTGTCTAGGTCATCCTGTAGTAGAAGACTGGGCAGTTGGAAAGCAGGTCAGCATAGGGTTGAACACCAACCACCAAAAAGCTTCTTCAGATGAATATAGGACAGATGTCTCTGGTAGCAGACACAATTTTTTTTGTGTGTATTTCTTTCTGTCTCAATAATCTATCTACTTATATATTTTCACTTGATTTTAGCCATTCAGATTGTTATTTCTTTGAAGATTCTGAGACACACAGTTACATTTTTTTAAATGCTACTATTTATGTGTATATCTGTATGTAGATAGCACACATGGGTCTGGATGCCTCTGGAGACCAGAAGAGGGTCTAGAATCCACTGGAGTTGAAAGTTCACTGCAGGGACTATGATGGTCTCCTGCAGCCTCTGCAACTGGCTTTGTCAGTAGGCATCAAGTGTCAGAGGAAGGGAAGGGGGTGATGTGTATGGGGGTGAAACTCTTGGCTCCAGTTTCACCATGACAGCCACACACTGTAGTCTTGGAGGACTCAATACTTTCTTCTGCAATAAAGTTTCTGCAGAGCAAACTTCATATCTTTGTTCCTCAGACAATAGACCACTGGATTCAAAGACGGAGTGAGGACAGAGTAGAAAATAGATGCCAGGCGACCCTGGGTTGGGGAGTACCGAGAGGCGGGCCTCAGGTACACGAAGCTTCCAGTTCCATAAAACAAGATGACTGTGGTCAGGTGAGAGGAGCAGGTGGAAAAGGCCTTCCACCTGCCGTCCACTGAGGGGATGCGGACAACTGTGTACACGATGCCCACATAGGAGAGGACCGTGAGGGCGAAGGAGCTCATGACGATGCAGCTGCTCACAGCAAAGCCCACCTCCTCATTGAGATGGTAATCAGTGCAGGACAGCCTCATGACTGGAGGGATGTCACAGAAGAAGTGTTCAACAACATTGGGTCCACAGTAGGGGAGGGAGAAGGTGTTGAAAGTGTGGAAGGCTGAGTAGATGGCCCCACTCACCCAGGCAGTGACCACCAGCTCAACACGACATTTGTGGCTCATGATGGTTCCATAGAGCAGTGGTCTGAAGATGGCCAGGAACCGGTCATAAGCCATAGCCGTGAGCAGGAAGCATTCAGTAGCAGAGAGCGTGATAAATATGTAAAGCTGTGCTACACACTCAAGATAGGAGATGAGCCCCGAGCCTGTGAAGGACATAACCACTGCCTTGGGGATGGTGGCTGAAGTGTAGCACATGTCCAGGAAAGACAAATTCTTCAGGAAGAAGTACATGGGGGAGTGGAGCCTCCTGTCTCTCATCACAGCTGCGATGATGGAGATGTTCCCCAGGAGGCCGAATGTGTAGACAAGCAAGAAAAACGGGATGACCACCAATCTCAGCTGCGGGGTGTCTGAGAAGCCCACGAGGATGAAGTGAGTCACTCTTGTGTGATTGGGCATGTCTGCTCGAATTGTGTTCAGATGCAGGGGCCACACACAGCTAGGGAGGGGACTGCAAGAGGAGGCAGGCTCAGACGTGTGTATGCAGCTCCACGTTGTCTACAGGGTCATGGCTTCCATCAGAAAACTATCACTGTGAAGCAGCTCATCTAAATGGTATTTCAAAAACTCAGGAGGAGGAGAGGGAGGAGAAAAGGAATGGGAAGTAGAAGAGGGAGGGAGGAAATAGAGAAAGGGAGAGACAGGGCATACCTGCCAAAGTCTATAGCTCTTAAATTCTCCTTGGCATCAAGTGGAAAGCAGTCCCTGGTTTTAACTTTCTTTTTATTGGAGCAAGTCAACTCCTAAACATTTCAATGTTGTTTAAATGGTCAGTATTTTTTAAATTTTATTCTCATAAATATAACACATTTTCTTCTTGATAGTCAATAAATTTTTTGAATCTCCTTCCTCATTTTTATTCTATTGTTTTTTCTTTCTATTGTTTTTTTACCACTCCTACATATACAATTTTTACTAGTAAATATATTATTAATTTTACTGTAGAGACTTTTTTTTTAAATCAAAAAATCATTCTAATAACACGGTTGGGCAAATGTCCTCTGGTGAGGAACACATGTCATGTGAAATACTTGAGTTCCAGGTTTCTGTAAATCCTTGTTCCTAGAAACCATGATTTTGTTTATTTTTCTCCTGCTTTTCTCTTTTACTCTGTGGTGTGTGATGCAGGAACAAGCTGCACTCTTTCTATGTCTGTAGAGATGCTCAATGTCTGACGAAGAGCCCTCAGGGGATATTAGTGATGGGACAAACCAAAGCAAGCTTCATGGTCTCCCTCAGACATGAGCCTGGAATACTTGCTCTGAGGCAGGGCTCTATGTGGACTCAGCTGTGAGTGAGCTCATGTGTGCGGACACACATAAACCCCCCGACACTCACTGACTGAATGTGTAGGCTGCTGGTTAGGTTTTAAAGAATATGTTATTTCTATGGAAGTATCTTTTTTCTCTGGACCCCCCCCCCCTTTTCTTTGGTTCATCAGCATCTCCAGAGAAGACATCTGCACAGGTGCTGACAAGGGGAGCCATGGTTCCCACTTTTATCACATATTCTCCAACCCTCTTGACTGCACTACTATTTGGCTGAGAACCTGCAAAAAACTCCATGCCAGAGAGCGGGGAACAATGCAGGCATGGGGCTCAGTGAAGGCACTGGCGGCAGTCTGGGTGCTGAACTAGATTCTGGGAGCTGGAGGGAGCAGTGTGGGGATTTCCCTTTGAAAAGGCAAAAGTGCACAACGCTTGGGAAAGGGCAAAGTTTGTAGAAAGCACCAGTGCACGGGTACTCTGGCGGAACAGAAGTGGCTTTGGTCTCACCTGGAATTCCTGATCTAGCTCGCCAGCTATGTCCCATCAAATGGAAGGAGAAGTCCTTGAAGGAGCTGGGTGTGGATGAGTGGGTGTAGAGGTCCTGGTTACTGGGACTGGAGAGAGGGCTCAGCAATCAAGGACAGTGCCTGTTCTTCCACAGGATCCAGGTCAAATTCTCAGCACCCACATGGCAGTTCCTAACTCTCTGTAACTTCAGTTTGATAGAATCTGATACCCTCATACAGATATCATGCAGACAAAATTCCAATGTTTATTAAATAAATAAATGTTCAAAACAATCTAAATTTTCTTATGTTTTATAAAATCCACAAAAATATAAGCAATATAATTATTTTTTTCTAGAGACAGAAGCTGAGAAAGAGTCTGCTCTTGTGGAAGAGGATTAATCTTGGGTGGCACTGACCCTGAGGGGTCAGCAAGCTGCAGCCGGAAAGACTCTAAGCTTACTGGTTAGGTGACTGTGTTTGTCACTTGACTGAGGCAAGGTCACGGTGGCTGTGGGCCAGGTGCTCCCCCTTCACTCCCTCTCATCTTTCCAGTCACTTCTCCCTAATTCAGCATGATAAACCCTGGCACAAGGTATTACCTCTGGTTTTAGAAGAAATCAATTCCAGATCCTGACTGGTTTGTCTGCCTGAATCTGATGTGACTGGGATGTGGATTTTGCTAGAAAGTGGTATTAAATTTGAGATATTCGCTAATGTCTTTTGTGAAAATGAGGGGACATTTACAACATCTTTCTTTAGCCTTGGGGAAACTTGTACCTTCTAAACTTTACTTTGAAATACGGTTCCTCTATGAATGCCCTTGTTGGTGTAGCAAACATTAAATACCAACATAACTGTAACAATTTCTTCGCATTATACCTTTACATTGTAAGTCTCCCTCATTTGTCCACAAATGACCCAAACAGGCAGTTTCTGTCTCTGTAAATCATCTTTAATATTCAAAGTGTAACTTGGGTAGGAACCTAAAAGCAACTTACTGATAAAGTGTAAGGAAGTGCTGTGATGTTACTGACCTGTATAAACTGGGGAAGATTTCTGCTTTGAACTGTTCTCCTTATTTGCACCAGCCAGAGTGGTTGCTCTCTATTATTAAAAGAATTTTTCCTTTATTGGTCTCTAAGTGCATGGAGTGATTTCTCACTGAAAGCCATAACAGCAGCAGAATTTTCTTTCTGTCCCTATCTTATTGAAGTAGTGTGATGTCCAGGCTCATCTTTCTTGCTGACAGAGGAAGGACTTACCTCTTTCCCATAGACCGTGTCCCCTGTATGGATGTCATCACTTTTTATACATTTCTGCACTGGTGGGCACTTTGGTTGTTTTTGTTGCTCAATTACTTCCAGGAGTGCTTCAGCAGACACATTAATGCAAACATCTCTGCAGTGTATGGATTTAAATCCCTTTGGGTACGTACTTAGAGTTGGGTGTGCTAGACCATGGGATTATTCTCTTACTAGCTTTCTGACCATTCCACAATCAGCTTTTTTTGTATCTGTTAAGAAGGTTAGGTGATGAATAATTATTAGCTTAACTTATATTACAGTGTCTCGGGCACTGAAATATTAATAAAACCTTTTAAATTATCACTAGTCAAAACTGAATATGGCCTGTATTCACAGGGTATGGGAGATGGAGGCAGAAGAATCAGAATTCTAAGAGAGTTTGAATGTAACTCGGGATACATGAGGGCCTATTTTAAAAATGTTAAAGTACACCAAAAAAAAAAATATTGGCTACCTAATTTACTTGGCCATATAGTGTCTTCCGTGAGGAGGAGAGAAATGAATGCTTGTTCTCAGCCTGCTTTCTCCTTTATACAGTCCAGGGTCCCTGCCCACATGGTTCTGCTTCACACATCAGTTCATCCAAGCCAGACAATCCCTTGTAGAGATTCTCAGAGGCTAGCCTTAGTGTGAGCAATCCCTCAAAGTGTGCCTTGAAGTTTTATCTTCCAGGTGGTTCTACGTCTAGTCAAGTTGGCAAGAGCGTTTAATTATCTTAGTAGTTCATTAGGTAGGTGAAGTGGAGACCTGCCTTTTCTCTCAGTTAATGGAGTTGAGTCCTGACACCTGACATGAACTGGGGATAAACACCCCCTGCTATGTTTTCTATTGCAGCCTCAGTTCCTAGTGCACAGGGGCCTGAATTTCCAGAGTCATATCTCTGGTGCGTTTAAGATTCTGCTTTCCCCCAGATTAGCTGGTTAACTGAATTTAGATACAGTTTAAAAGGCAGATTTTTGATTGTGTGTATTATTTTCAATTTTTATGAGTTTCTAACTTTAGTTCCTAGACAGTGTAAGAGAAGGACCAGCTTAGACTCAGACCAAAAACAAAAGAGACAATGAAATACAACACTGGATACAGAGCCAGTCCCTGTCCACTCAGATGCTGCTCTGCATTCCCTCCTCAGCGGGCATCTCTCTAGATCTGGAAGCCGCCATCTCCCACTCTAGTGATGTAACTGGCTTCCTTGAATTCCGCGGGCATCAGAGGAAGCAACTCATGATTCTTGCAAACTCAGACAGTTAATCACCTATGTGTACGGTTGAGAAGACGGTTTTAAGTCAAGGTTATTAGTTAGTTGGCCTTGAATTCACTCTCTGATCACAAAGGTCCTGAACTTGCAATGCCCCCTGTCTCTTACTCTGAAGTAGCTGGACTGATAGTCTTGTTACCTCAGGCCCTTTTCAATATTCTGAGTTTGACTGAGGATACTTGAACAACTTGTAATTTACAGCAGTTTCTCTCTTAATATGTATAAAAGCCTGATAAGCAAAACCACATATTCTGTCTTGTGCCCAGTTGATGATATATTAAGAACCAGTGGTGAAATCATACTCAGAGTAGTTGTGATACACAAATGCTGAGCTTTTTTCTAAAAAATTCCATAATTTATAGACCTTCAATTTTCCTAAAAGCAGAGCAAGTTGGAGATACATAATGAGGACATCACTTTCAATTATGCACAGAGAATAATCTTTTCAATTTCATTTATCTCAGTCAGCTCTGACCTGGTGGAATGATGCTCACTTTCTGTGTCCAAAGGTCATCAAGTGATGACATGGACAGTAGGAGTGTCTCAGGTGGTAACTCTGCTGTTCTGGCAAGGAATTGCTGGAGGTGTGGATGCATGAAGCTGTCTGATTTCATTGTGTGTCTAAATATTTTAATGTGATTCACCTTCCAGTTCATCTGGGAAAGGAGATAGCATGCTTTGATATGTCTGGGGAGCTTGCTCTGGGAATACGTTTGGTCTGTCAGGTACCATTGACTAAGATTTCTCAGGGTCCCTATGGGTCATCTTAGGGATATCTTAAAAAAGCATTTCCTGGGGCTACAAGAAAATGTCAGTTGGTATAAGTAAATCATGGTTTTATTTTTCAGAAATCTCAGACTTGACATCCAATGAGACAGATATTTTAAGACAAACATATCTCCATTTTATTCAGTCCTCAAATATGAAATTACGAAATATGAACTCACCATTTTCCTTGTCCAAGTTCTTAGGGTATGTAGGAACATCAACCAACTCCACTGTGTTCTTCTTCTTTTTGTTTTTTTTTTGTATTTGAATGTATTTTTTCTTTTTTTTATTGAGAAAAGGAGAAAAAAAACCCACAAGTTTCCACCTCCTCCCAGCCTCCCATTTCCCTCCCCCTCCTCCCACCCTTCTCCTCCTCTTCCCACCCTTCTTCCCCTCCCCCCACTCCTTTTCCCCTCCCTCTCCAGTCCAAAGAGCAGTCAGGGTTTTCTGCCCTGTGGTAAGTCCTAGGTCCTCTCCCCTCCGTCCATATCTAGGAAGGTGAACATCCAAACTGGCTAGGCTCCCACAAAGCCAGCACATTGCGTAGGATCAAAACCCCGTGCCATTGTCCTTTGCGTCTCATCAGCCCTCATTGTTCGCCATGTTCAGAGAGTCCAGTTTTAACCCATGTTTTTTCAGTCACAGTCCAGCTCGCCTTGGTGAGCTCCCAATAGATCAGCTCCACTGTCTCAGTAGGTGGGTGCACCCCTCGTGGTCCCGACTTCTTTGCTCATGTTCTCCCTCCTGCTCCTCATTGGGACCTTGGGAACTCAGTCCAGTGCTCCAGTGTGGGTCTCTGTCTCTATCTCCATCCATCACCAGATGAAGGTTCTATGATGATATGCAAGGTATTCGTCAGTATTGCTCTAGGATAGGGTCATTTCAGGTTCCCTATCCCCAGCTGCCCAAGGAACTAACTGGGGACCTCGGCTTGGGCACCTGGGAGCCCCTCTAGGGTCAGGTCTCTTGCCAAACCTAAAGTGGCTCCCTTAACTAAGAATTGTGGTTCCGTTCTCCCCTGTCCAACCTTCCTTTATCCCAATCCTCCTGTTTCCCCAAGGCCCCACCTCCTTCCCTTCTAACTTTTCTCTCCCCATCTCCCCTTACCCCCATATCACCCCACCCCCAAGATTCAACTCCACTGTGCTCTTATATGTGCTGCTGTGATCTGTGACACTAAACATATGATCCCCCAAAGCCTTGTCTTGCCTTACAGATATTCATGGATGATGTCATTAAAACGGTAGGCTTACTATTGCATGCTGTAAATGACCCTTTGAAGCTTACAACTAATTTTTTATTCGTCAAATAGAACAGGATTTATCATTTTTTTGAAATGCATCTAGATTGGTATACAGAAAACCAAACCCAGCACTGATGGGGCAGGGGAGGAGGGCTATGAACCTGAGACCATTCTGGGCTGTGATACACAGTCCTGTCTAAAGGAAAACAAAGGAAAATAAATGTGTGTGTTTCCGTGCGTGTGTGAGTGTGTGAACACATGTGCCTGTTTGTGGCTTGCATACCTACACTATTGGTGTTTCTTTTACTATATCTGCTCTGGTACAGTTTGTTTCCTGAGATTTGTCAAGGTCCTTCTGGAAACATAAATACAAAGGAGACAGATGTAAATCTGATGTCTAAAGGTCTATTCAATATTGTTGTGTGAAGAAATTCATGTAACCAAAGCTCTGGACAAACATAACATGAGCGTCAACTTGGGTGGAGGTAATCTATTTTGAGCAGGTGCCCATGTTTGCCAATATGCGCTGACTCACATTTGTATCTGGTTTCTATGACTTTCATTTTGCATGTGAGATTCATGCATGTTGTTGTCTATATTTCTTTCTATGTTGTTTTTTCTTTTGATTCTCCTTTTATTTTTACTATTTTATTTTACTTTTTATTAATCCTTCTCATTTTAATTATTTGGATAGGGATATACTATACATTTTTTCCTCACTCCCCTTCCCTTATCCTCTCTGTCCTTCTCCTAATCCTGATGATCCCAATTTACTCAGAAGATCTTGTCTTTTTCCCCTTCCTAGATGGATCCATGTATCTCTCTCTTAGGGTCCTCTTTGTTACCTAGGTTCTCTGGGAATGTGGCCTGTAGGCTGGTTGTCCTTTGCTTTAACTCCAATATTTACTTATGAGTGAGTACATATTTTATTTGTCTTTCTGGGTCTGGGTTACCTCACTCAGAATGGCTTTTTCTCGTTCTGTCAATTTGCCTGCAAATTTCAAGATGTCATTGCTTTTTTACCACCGAGTAGCTCCATTGTGTGAATGTATCACATTTCACATTTTCTTTATTCATTCTTTAGTTGAAGGGCATCTAGATTGTTTCTAGGTTCTGGCTATTATGAATAATGTTGCTATGAACATAGTGAGCAAGTGTCCTTTGTTGTGAGTGTGCATTCTTTGTGTATATGCCCAAAAGTGATAATGCTGGATCTTGAGGTAGACTGATTTCCAATTTTCTGAGCCATGCTGGTTTCCAAAGTGGCTGTACAAGTTTGCACTCCCACCAGCAGTGGAGAATTGTTCTTTTTACTCCAAGATAAGCTGTCATCAGAGATTTTGATCTTGGCCATTCTGACAGGTGTAAGATAGTATTTCAGTGTTGTTGTGATTTGCATTTCTCTGATGACTAAAGATGTTGAGCATTTCTGTATCTTTGAGCCATTTGAGATTCGTCTGTTGAGAGTTCTCTGTTTAGATATGTACCCCATCTTTTTAGTCAATTATTTGGTCTTTTGATGTATAGTATCTCAAATTTTTTGCATTATTTGGAGATCAGTCCTTTGTCAGATGTGGGGATTAGTGAAGATCTTTTCTGATTTTGTAGTCTGCCGTTTATCTTGTTGACTGCGTCCTTTGCTTTACAGAAGCTTCTCAGTTTCAGGACGTCAAATTTTTTAATTATTGCTTTCAGTGTCTGTGCTATTAGCATTATATTTTGGAAGTGGTCTTCTGTGCCAATGTGTTCAAGGGTATTTTCCTCTTTTCTTCTATGAGGTTTAGAGTGTTTGTTTTTATGTTGAGGTCTTTGATCCATTTAGACTTGGGTTTTGTGCATGGTGATAGATACATATCTATTTTCATTCTTCCACATGTTTACATTCAGTTATGATAGCACTATTTGTTGAGGATGCTTTCTTTTTTTCCATTTTTTAAATTTTTATTGAGCTTTACGTTTTTTTTTCTGCTCCCCTCCCTGCATCTCCTCTTTCCTTTAACCCTCTCTCAAGGTCCCTATTTTTCCAGTTCACTCAGGAGATCTTTTCTTTTTCTACTTCCCATGTTGATTAGATCTGTGTATGTCTCTCTTAGGATTCACATTGTTGTCTAAATTCTCTGGGATTATGACTTGTGGACTGGTTTTCTTTGCTTTATGTTTATAATGCACTCATGAGCGAGTACATGTGATAATTGTCTTGCTGGGTCTGGGTTATCTCACTCAACATGATGTTTTCTACACCATCCATTTGCCTGAAAAATTCAAGATGTTGTTATTTCTTTCTGCTGTGTAGTACTCCATTGTGTAAATGTACCACATTTTCCTTATCCATTCTTTGGTTGAGGGGCATTTAGGTTTTTTCCAGGTTCTGGCTATGACAAGCAATGCTGCTATGAACATAGTTGAGCACATGTTTTTTGGCAAGATTGAGCATCCTTTGGATATATATTCCAAAGTGGTATTACTGGGTCTTGAGGAAGGTTGTTTCCTAATTTTCTGATAAATCACCACACGGACATCCAAAGGGACTATACCAGGGTACATTCCCACCAGAAATGCAGAGGGTTTCCCTTTACCCCACAGGCTTTCCTGCATAAGTTGTCATCAGTGTTTTTGATCTTGGCCATTCTTATAAGTGTAAGGTGGAGTCTCAGAATTGTTTTGATTTACATTTCTCTGATGACTAAGGATGTTGAACATTTACTTAAGTGTCTTTCAGGCATTTTAGATTCCTCTGTTGAGAGTTCTCTGTTTAGGCCGGTACTCCATTTTTTTTTGTTGGATTATTTGCTCTTTTGATGACCAATTTCTTAAATTTTTTGTGTATTTTGGAGATCAGACCTCTGTCTGATGTGAGGTTAGTAAAGATCTTTTCCTATTCTGTAGGTTGTTATTTTGGCTTGCTGACCGTGTCCTTTGATTTCACAATGAAGTAGAGGGAGAGATACAGACACACACACACACACACACATGTATATACAGAAATACAGGGAGAGAATGTCTATTCCATGTGGGGACTTCAGAGTTACTCAAAATGGTACTCTTGAGTTCTCCCAGAGCCTGGGAAGAGTGAGTCAAACAGCCCCGCTGGCTGGCCATCTCCTTGTGTATAAATTCAGGTTCTGCAAACAGAGATGGGAACAAGACTGAATGAGCTGTCTAGGTCATCCTGTAGTAGAAGACTGGGCAGTTGGAAAGCAGGTCAGCATAGCGTTGAACACCAACCACCAAAAAGCTTCTTCAGATGAATATAGGACAGATGTCTCTGGTAGCAGACACAATTTTTTTGTGTGTATTTCTTTCTGTCTCAATAATCTATCTAGTTATATATTTTCACTTGATTTTAGCCATTCAGTTTGTTATTTCTTTGAAGATTCTGAGACACACAGTTACATTTTATTAAATGCTACTATTTATGTGTATATCTGTATGTAGATAGCACACATGGGTCTGGATGCCTCTGGAGACCAGAAGAGGGTCTAGAATCCACTGGAGTTGAAAGTTCACTGCAGGGACTGTGATGGTCTCCTGCAGCCTCTGCAACTGGCTTTGTCAGTAGGCATCAAGTGTCAGAGGAAGGGAAGGGGGTGATGTGTATGGGGGTGAAACTCTTGGCTCCATTTTCACCATGACAGCCACACACTGTAGTCTAGGAGATTCAGTACTTTCTTCTGCAATAAAGTTTCTGCAGAGCAAACTTCATATCTTTGTTCCTCAGACAATAGACCACTGGATTCAAAGACGGAGTGAGGACAGAGTAGAAAATAGATGCCAGGCGACCCTGGGTCGGGGAGTACCGAGAGGCGGGCCTCAGGTACATGAAGCTTCCAGTTCCATAAAACAAGATGACTGTGGTCAGGTGAGAGGAGCAGGTGGAAAAGGCCTTCCACCTGCCGTCCACTGAGGGGATGCGGACAACTGTGTACACGATGCCCACATAGGAGAGGACCGTGAGGGCAAAGGCGCTCATGACGATGCAGCTGCTCACAGCAAAGCCCACCTCCTCATTGAGATGGTAGTCAGTGCAGGACAGCCTCATGACTGGAGGGATGTCACAGAAGAAGTGTTCAACAACATTGGGTCCACAGTAGGGGAGGGAGAAGGTGTTGAAAGTGTGGAAGGAAGAGTAGATGGCCCCACTCACCCAGGCAGTGACCACCAGCTCAACACGACATTTGTGGCTCATGATGGTTCCATAGAGCAGTGGTCTGAAGATGGCCAGGAACCGGTCATAAGCCATGGCCGTGAGCAGGAAGCATTCAGTAGCAGAGAGCGTGATAAATATGTAAAGCTGTGCTACACACTCAAGATAGGAGATGAGCCCTGAGCCTGTGAAGGACATAACCACTGCCTTGGGGATGGTGGCTGAAGTGTAGCACATGTCCAGGAAAGACAAATTCTTCAGGAAGAAGTACATGGGGGAGTGGAGCCTCTTGTCTCTCATCACAGCTGCGATGATGGAGATGTTCCCCAGGAGGCCGAATGTGTAGACAAGCAAGAAAAATGGGATGACCACCAGTCTCAGCTGCGGGGTATCTGAGAAGCCCACGAGGATGAAGTGAGTCACTCTTGTGTGATTGGACATGTCTGCTCGAATTGTGTTCAGATGCAGGGGCCACACACAGCTAGGGAGGGGACAGCAAGAGGAGTCAGGCTCAGACGTTTGTATGCAGCTCCATGTTGTCTACAGAGTCATGGCTTCCATCAGAAAGCTAACACCACGAAGCAGATTATCTAAAGGGCATTTCGCAGAACTCAGAAGGACGAGAGAGAGAGTAAAAGAGGGTGGGGGAGTTAGAGGAGGGGGAGAGGGCACACCTGCCAAAGTTCTATTGCCGGTAAATTCACCCTGATTCAAGTGGGAAGCAGTCCCGGGTGTTTGCTTTCTATGTAATGAAGCAAATAATTTCATAACCATTTCAATGTTGTTTGAAAAGATAGAGTTTTTTAGTTTTTCTCTCATTATTAACACATTTCCATCTTAATAGCCTATAGATTTTCTAAAACTCCTCCTTTTCTTTCTGTTGCTGATTCACCTCTCCAACACACAATACCTTCTTTACTAGTAATTTTTTTTATTAATTATCCTTTAAAATTTTTTATTAATTTTTTAAGATTCATTTTTTTAATAAAAAAATCATTCTATGAATAGCGTTGGGTCAATGTCCTCCGCTGGGGAACACATATAATATGTATACTTGAGTTGTAGGTTTGTGTCAATCCCTCTTTCTAGAGACCTTGATTTTGTTTATTATTCCTTCTGCTTTTTTATTTTCTGCTCTATGGGTGTGTGACACAGGAACACGCTGCACTCTTTCTCTGCCTGTAGAGAAGGTCAGTGCCTGACGATGAGGCCTCAGTGGACATTAGTGAATGGGCAAACCAAAGCAAGCATCCGTGGTCTTCCTCAGACATCAGCCTTAGTCCAGACTCTGCCTCTGAGAAACCCCACGAAACGATGACCCCCTCCCCAGAGATGCTCAAGACCACTCCCACATGGTATTTAAATTTACCCCAGAGAACAAACATGTGGTTTGTGGTCTTCCTTCCCCATCTCCTCTCTGAGGTGCTGGAAGGCCACCCCGGGGAAAGGTGGCATCCATTAAACCTGGGCTTTTTCTAATTTTGTTTGATTTGGTCTGATTCGAATTATTGCGTCTGCGGAGAGGTTTATCGGGGTGAAGAAACTTTTCACCATGGAAGTATCTTTTGCTCTGAGCTCTTTTCCTGGCTCAGCAGCAGCTCCAGAGAAGACATCTGCCACAGGTGCTGAACAGGAGCGCCGAGGCTCCCACTTTCATCATGTATTTCCAACCCTCCTGACTGCATGACTATTTGCCTGAGGACCGCTGTGGCGAGTCCACAAGACTATAAAGCAAATGTACAGCTGACAGATCAGCAGGCAGATTTACAAAAGATATAATATTGTGAAGAACCCGTTTTTCAGAGCTGTGGGAACACCTGTCTTTGGGATAAGTCACTGTTAATTCTGTAGAAACCTCGTGAAATCACATTTCTCCTCTCTGTGTTATCCCAGCAGTGCAAAGCTGACGGTTCCTGTAGCGTAACCGGATATCGCCCTCCACACCCTGAAACCATACTCATTTTCACTCAGTCAAACCATTGTTCTTATAGCCAAAATCTACAGAAACTAATCACCCACAAGTATCTTTACTGACAGGATTCATCAACAAGGAAGGAGCCGATATGTCTGCTCCAAAAGCAGACTCAGGAAGGTGTAATCTATTGGCCCTTTGCTCTAACCTAACAAGGTATTAATATTCTGTATTTATCCTTCACCTTGTTTTTGATTAACATAAGATCATAGCCCAGGAAACTGTTTTTACCTTTACCCCTAGAGATATAGAAAAAAGGTTTGAGTTGCTTAATCAGACTCAGAGAAATTAATTCTCACTTGGGTACTGTCAGGCACCCTGCTGGAGTCAAAAGCAAAGTCCCCAAGAGATTCCTTTTAACTCAACCAGCTACAGGCACCTTGCCTCCCTCCCAGACCCTCACTATACATACCAACGCTGTGTTCCCGATACTGCCTGGGAGCTTCCCAGCCCAGCTCCCTCTGAGATGTAAGGCGCCTCCTGGTCAGAGCCACCTGTTTTTCGTGACTCTGAAATTACATGCTTGATCCTTTTGTTACCACCTATGGAATCACTAACTTTTCTGTATGCCTATATGAACTCAAAGCTTTGTGGAGAATGGCCCTTTTTACCCTTTTTCCCCATTTCCCTTTTACCCTTCTTCACTTTTCCCCCTTCTTCCCTTCCTTCCCCCCACCCATCTTCCTTTCCATCTCCCAAGGAATAAAGAAACCAGCAGAAGGAACCTGTTCCAGTCAGTCAGTTTGTTCTGCCCCTCAGATCCTTTTCCACTGCCACAGAGAATCTTAGCTGAACCCTGTGGGGGTGCTGAGGCTGGTACTCAAGGCCACCCTGATAGACCTCCCCCAAACCTCCATGGGAGCTCTGGGAGGGAGCAATGCAGGCATGGGGGCCAATGAAGGCACTGGCTCTAGCCTGGGTGCTGGGCTAGATTCTGGGCAGCTGCAGGAGCGGTGTGCGGAGTTCCCTTAGGAAAGGCAAATGTGCACAGGGCTTGGGAAAGGGCAAAGACTGCAGAAAGCACAACTGTTGGTTTACTATGAGTGGGACAGAAGTGGCTTTGGCCGTACCTGAAATTTCTGGAATAGCTTATCAGATATGTCTCACTGAATGGAAGGAGACATACTTGAAGGGGTTGGGTGTGGAGGAGTGGGTGTGGAGCTCCTGGTAACAGCCCCAAGTTTGCTGGAACTGGAGAGACGACTCAGAAGTTAAGAGCACTCGATGTTCTTCTAAAGAATTGGGCTCAGTTTCCAGCACCCACATGGGAGTTCACAATTGTCTATAACTCCAGTTCCAGAGCATCTGACACCCTCATACAAGCATGCAGGCAAAGCCACAACGTACATTAAAGGAATAAATATTCTAAAAAACTGTGTTTTCTGCAGTTTTGTAAAATCCACAGAAATACAAGCAATATAAGTATATCTCTAGAAGTCAGAGGTGAGAAAGAGTCTTCTCCAGTGGAAGAGGATTAACCTTGGGTGGCACTGACCCTGAGGGGTCAGCAGGCTGCAGCCAGAAAGACTCTAGGTTCACTGGTGTGGTGACGGTGATTGTCACCTTGACTGAGGCAATGTAATGGTGGCTGTGGGCCAGGTGCTGCCTCCTCTTTCACTCCCTCCCATCTTTCCAGTCGTCCCTTCCTAAATCGGCATGACAAACCCTGGCACAAGATAACTACTTATGGTTTTGAAGAAAACCAAAGCAGATCCTGACTGGTTCCTCTGGCTGAAGGACTGATAGAAACTGATGGGATATGGATTTTGAAAGAAAATGACATTAAAGTTGAAGATATTTGCTAATGTCATTTGTAAAAATGAGAGGACATTTACAACATTTGTTTTTGGGCTTGTGGAAACATGTAACTTCCAAGTTTTGACACACTTCCTCTAAGAATTCCCTTGTCAATGTAACAAACATTAAATACCAACACAACTGGGACTATGTTTTAACATTATGTCTTTACATTGTAAGTCTCCCTCATTTGTCTACAAATGACTCAAACTTGCAGTTTTTGTCTCTATAACTCATGTTTAATATTCAAAGGGTATCTTGGGTATGAAACTAAAAGCAACTTACTGATAAAGGTGTGTGTAAGAAAGTGATGTGTTTTTAAACACAAAGCAAAGAAAACCAGCCTACAAACCACAATTGCAGAGAACTTAGATAACAATGAGGACACTAAGAGAGACTTATGTAGATCTAATCTACATGGGAAATAGAAAAAGACGAGATCGCTGGGCGGTGGTGGCGCACGCCTTTAATCCCAGCACTTGGGAGGCAGAGGCAGGCGGATCTCTGTGAGTTCGAGACCAGCCTGGTCTACAAGACAGGACAGGCTCCAAAACCACAGAGAAATCCTGTATAGAAAAACCAAGAAAAAAAAAACAAGATCTCCTGAGTAAATTTGGAACATGGGGATCTTGGGGGAGGGTTGAAGAGCAGAGGGGAGAGGCAGGGAGGGGAGCAGAGAAAAATGTAGAGCTCGATAAAAATCAAAAAAAGAAAAAAGAAAAAAAGAAAGTGCTGTGATATTACTGACCTGTATAAACTGGGGAAGATTTCTGCTTTGAACTGTTCTCCTTATTTGCACCAGCCAGAGTGGTTGCTCTCTATTATTAAAAGAATTTTTCCTTTATTGGTCTCTAAGTGCATGGAGTGATTTCTCACTGAAAGCTATAACAGCAGCAGAATTTTCTTTCTGTCCCTATCTTATTGAAGTAGTGTGATGTCCAGGCTCATCTTCCTTGCTGACAGAAGAAGGACTTACCTCTTTCCCATAGACCGTGTCCCCTGTATGGATGTCATCACTTTTTATACATTTCTGCACTGGTGGGCACTTTGGTTTTTTTTTTGTTGCTCAACTACTTCCAGGAGTGCTTCAGCAGACACATTAATGCAAACATCTCTTCAGTGTATGGATTTAAATCCCTTTGGGTAAGAACTCAGAGTTGGGTGTGTTAGACCCTGGGACTATTCTCTTCCTAGCTTTCTGGGGATTCTACATTCAGCTTTTTGTAAGTGGTAAGAAAGTGAGGTGATGAATGAATTAGCTTATTCTCTGGTGCTCAGGCACTGAAATATCACATAAGACCTATTAAGTTATCAATAGCCCAAAGCTGAATAAGGCCTGTAATCACAGGGTTTGGGTGACGGCAGCAGGAGAATCAGAATTTAAGATAATTCTTGGTTGTCTAGAGAGTTTGAATGTAACTTGGGATACATGAGGACCTATTTAAAAAAATGTTTAAGTATACCAAGAAAAATATATTGGCTACATAATTCAGTTCAGAATAAATAATACAGTTGATTATATTGTGTCTTCCGTGAGGAGGAGAGAAATGAATGCTTGTGCTCAGCCTGCTTTCTCCTTTATACAGTCCAGGGTCCCTGCCCACATGGTTCTGCTTCACACATCAGTTCATCTAAGCCAGACAATCCCTTGTAGAGATTCTCAGAGGCTAGCCTTAGTGTGAGCAATCCCTCAAAGTGTGCCTTGAAGTTTTATCTTCCAGATGACTCTAGATCTGATCAAGTTGGCCTGTGAGATTAAATATCTTAGTAGTTCCTTAGCAGGAGAAGTGGGGACCTGCCTTTCCTCTCAGTGGATGGAGTTGAGTCCTGACACCTGACATGAACTGAGGACAAACATCCCCTGCGATGTTTTCTATTGCAGCCTTAATTCCTAGCTCACTGGGGCCTGAATTTCCAGAGTCAACTTCATTATTCAGGTCTCTGGTGAGTTCGGATCCTGCTTTTCCTCAAATAGATTTATTAACTGAATTTAGATACAGTTTAAAAGGCAGATTTTTTTGATTGTGTATATTATTTTCAATTTCTATGACATTTTAGTTCCTAGACACTGTAAGAGAAGGACCAGCTTAGACTCAGACCAAAAACAAAAGAGACAATGAAGTACAACACTGGATACAGAGCCAGTCCCTGTCCACTCAGATGCTGCTCTGCATTCCATCCTCAGCGGGCATCTCTCTAGATCTGGAAGCCGCCATCTCCCACTCTAGTGATGTAACTGGCTTCTTTGAATTCCACAGATATTACATGGCTTCGTTTACTGAAGTTCTGTTACCAGCCATTTGTACAGTTGGTGCTTGAAGAAAGGGAATTCTGGCCATTGGTGGTCCTGACTGACTGCGTGAGACACAGGCAGGCCTCATGGAGGTGGAAGCAGAAGACATGTGGAGGAGGCTGAAGCTATCTAGACTGCAGAGAATGTACTCAGGAGCAATAAAGGATTGCTAAAGACACTTGTGAAATGAGAGAACTCTCTCTCTATAACCTTGTGCTTTTCCTTCAATCAGATCTTCAATGAGAACATAACCTCTTTAGCTTATTGATGGTCAATGATTTGTTAGAAAACTGTCTTAGCTACTGTACCATGTCTATCACCAAAACACTTGACTTGATTTAGAACACAGGATCCATTAACATGGGCAAGGCATGTCAGGGTGGAGTAGCTAACATCAAAGCAGACCCAGGAACAAAGAAAAGTACAATGCTGGGATTCTTGGCATCGGTCTCCAAGGTCAACCCAGTCAAGCTGACAGTGAGGGTCAGTCATCCCATAAGCATGCATGGGAATCTGCTCAGGACCTGGTCTTGTGTTAAGAATCACATGTTCTGAGATGCAGAGCCCACACCTCCAGCATGTTACTGTGCAGTTTGCCAGGAATTGTTTATACAGAGCCTACATCATTTTGAAAATACATAGGTGGGTAGCAAAGATGCCCTCAGTACAGGGTGAGGCACCTGTACACATATTTAAATCAAAGTGTTCTCAGTAGAGTCTGGAGCTCAGGTTTGAAAATCAAAACTTTTTCTTGCCGAGTCTAAGTCTGCATTGGCCTTAATGCAGTTTCCTCACACTTTCTCTGATGTCTTCTTAGCTGATGCTATTTGTCCATGAATGGACAGATCCAAAGCTTAATAGAAGATTCATTTATATTGGTATTTAGATGTGAATATAATTTTAAAAGAGAATATCGTGGTTCTTCAATCCCAAAAACATGAAACAATATGCATCAAAAACATAACTTAACTTTCAATATAGGATACAGTCAAGCCAGAGGCGAAGAAAGCACACTTTGGCATCAAGTATCTTTGTGTCTTTTGATTAGAGTATTTCTAGGTGTTGGAGAGGGTAGGTGAGATGCCTGAACACAACCAGCTCAGGGCAACCCTGAGCAAAGGTGAAATTATCGTATAAGAGGAGGGGGATCTTTTTGGAGTTGTCTGCAATTGCCATGCCTGTGTTCTTCCTTTTGTTTCCTGCTTTGCTTCCTGCTCTTGAGACACTAGGCCTGTGTTTTCATTCTTTTGCCACCTCATCCGTCCACATAATGATGCACTGTTTCCTCTTTCATTCTTTCATCACCTCCACAAAGGCCGAATGCTGACCTTACCTCAGGGATGCTGACCCAACCTCAGGGATGCTGACCCGACCTTAGGGATGCTGACCTGACCTCAGCGAGGCACCCTATGTACAGCCCACCAACAGTTACTCAATGACTCCAAACCTCAGGAATCTAATGTCTAACATGGATGGAAAATGTCCTTCTTAAAACAAAATTCTGTGAGGCCCTGACAGTTACTAAAAGCAACTTGTGCATTGGACCTTCTCAATAAGTTTGGCTTCTGTTTGATCTTTCTTTTTTTTTTTTGGGGGGGGGGAGACAAGTTAACCCAGTGTCGGCAGAGTTACTTCCGGCTCTACTTGGACTGTGAGATCCACAGGAGGCTGGGATCTACTTCTGAGTGCCAGGCATCAGAGAAAGTAACTCATGATTCCTGCCAACTCAGACAGCCTACCATGTGAATGGTTTTAAGTCAAGGTTATTAGTTAGTTGGCCTTGAATTACTCCCTGGTCAAGAAGGCCTTGAATTTTCAATGTCCCCTGCCTCTACCTCTGAAGTAGCTGTGCTGATAGTCTTGTTCCATCAGACCATTACCAATATTCTGAGTTGTGCTGAAGATACATGAACAACTTTAGAAGCAGTAATCATAGCAGGTGCTGTCCCAATATGTAAACAAGCCTGATAAGCAAAACCACATATTCTGTCTTATGCCCAGTTGATGATATATTAAGAACCAGCGGTGAAATCATACTCAGAGTAGTTGTGATATAAAGATACTCAGCTTTTTCATAAAATTTTTTCTCTAATTTATAGACCTACGATTTTCCTAAAAGAAGAGCAAGTTGATGGATTTACAATGAGCATATCACTTGCAATTAAGCAGAGAGGATTTTTTTTTATTCATTTTGTTTTACCCAATCAGCTCTTACCAGGTGGAATGATGCTCACTTTCTGTGTCCAAAGGTCATCAAGTGATAGAATGGACATTAGGAGTGTCTCAGGTGGTAAAACAGTTGTCCTGGTAAGGAATCGCTGGCGGTGTAGATACATGAAGCTGTCTGGTTGCATTTGTATGTCTTAAATATTTTGAAGTGATTCAACTTCCAGTTCATATGGGAAAGAAGATAGTTTGATTTGAGATGGCTGGGGAGCTTGCTCTGGGAATACGTTTGGTTCCTGTCTGGTACCATTGACTAAGACTTTTCAGGGTCCCTGTGGGTTATCTTAGAGCAATTAAAAAACATTTCCTGGGGCTGCATGAAAATGCCAGTTAGTATAAGAAAACTATGGTTCGATTTTTCAGAAATCTCAGACTTGAGGCTCTATGAGACAGATTTTTAAGTCAAAAATTATTTGTTTTCTATTCAGGCCACAAATATGAAATTATGAAATATGAACGCAACATTTTCCTTGTCCAAGTTCATAGGGAATGTAGGAGCATCAACCAACTCCACTGCACTCTTATATCTGCTGCTGTGATCTGTGACACTAAACATATTATTCCCCCAAAGCCTTGTCTTGCCTTACAGACATTCATGGATGATGACCTTAAAATGGTAGGCTTGTTATTGCATGCCATAAATGACCCTTGGGAGCTTACCACTATTTTTTTTTAACTGTAGTATACAACAGGATCTATTATTCTTTTAAATACATCTAGATTGGTTGACAGAAAACCAAACCCAGCACTGATGGGGCTGGGGAGGAGGACTATGAACCTGAGACCATCCTGGGCTAAGATACACAGTCCTGTCTAAAGGCAAACAAAGCAAAGTAAACATGTGTGTGTGTGTGTGCGCACATGCGTGCCTGTGTGTGTCTTATATACCTACACTATTGGTGTTTCTTCTACAATATCTGCTCTGGTACAGTTTGTTTCCTGAGATTTGCCAAGGTCCTTGTGGAAACATAAATACAAAAGGAAACAGATGCAAATCTGATGTCTAAAGTTCTATTCGATATTGTCCAGGTCTCCCTCCTGTCTGGCTTGATTTCTCCTACTGAGCAGTTCCTCCTACTGCAGCAGATCTACCCCTTTGGTGGGCCTGCCACATGTTGACTTAAATAGACCTATAACTGCTAAAGAAATAGAAACTGTGGTCAAAAGTCTCCCAACCAAAAATAGCTCAGGACTAGATGGTTTCAGTGCAGAATTCTACAAGATTTTCAAAGAACTAATACCAATACTTCTCAAATTGTTCCACACAATTGAAACAGAAGGAACATTGTCAAACTCTTTTTATGAGGCTAGGCTACAATTTCCCTGATATCCAAACCACAGAAAGACGTTACTAAGAAAGAAAATTACAGACCAATCTCACTTATGAACATTGATGCAAAAATAATCAATAAAATGCTGGCAATCTAAATTCAAGAACATATCAGAGAAATCATCCACCATGATCAATTTGGCTTCACCCCAGAGATAGTTCAACATACAAAAATCTGTAAATGTAATTTACTATATAAACAAACTGAAAAAAGACACATGGATTATCACATTAGATGCTAAAAAAAACCTTCAACAAAACACAAGATTCCTTCTTGATAAAGGTCTTGTAGAGAGCTGGGATACAAGGAACATATCTAAACATGATAAAGGCAATATATAACAACAGCCAACATCAAACTGAATGGAGAGAAACTCAAAGTGATCTGACTGAACTTAGGAACAAGACACGGTTATGCAATCTCTCCATATCTATTAAATATAATACTTGAGGTCCTATCTAGAGCAATAAGACAACTAAAGGAGATCAAGGGGATACAAATTGGAAAAGAATCAAACTCTCACCATTAGCTGATGATATGATAGTTTACATTAAGTGACCCCGAAAATTCTATCAAGGAACTTCTACAAATCATGAATACCTTCAGCAATGTAGTGGAATACAAGATTAACTCAAGAAAATCAGTAGCCCTTCTATACACATATGATAATTGAGCTGAAAAAGAAATCAGAGAAACATCACTCTTCACAATAGCCACAAATAACATAAAATATCTTGGAGTAACTCTAACCAAACAAGTGAAAGGCCTATATGACAAGAACTTTAAATATTTGATTAAAGAAATTGAAGAATACACCAGAAAATGGAAAGTTCCCTCATGCTGTTGGGTAAGTAGAATTAGCTCAGTAAAAACGACAGTCTTACCAAAAGCTATCTACAGATTCAATGCAATGCCCATCACAATTCTAGCAAAATTCTTCACAGACCTTGAAAGAATAATGCTCAACTTCATATGGAAAAGCAAAAATCCAGGAGAGCCAAAATAATCCTATACAATAAACGAACTTCTGGAGGCATCACAATCCCTGACTTCAAACTCTACTACAGAGCTACAGTACTGAAAACAGCCTGGTATTGGCATTAGAACAGACAAGAGGACCAGTGGAACTGAATAGAAGACCCGGATATCAATCCACACATCTTCAAACACCTGATTTTTTGACATAGAAGCAAAAAATCTCAAATGGAAAAAGAAAGCATATTTAACAAATGGTGCTGTTATAGCTGGATATCTGCATGTAGAAGAATGAAAATAGATCCATATCTATTGCCATGCACAAAACTCAAGTCCAAATGGATCAAAGACCTCAACATAATGCCAACCATACTGAACCTTGTTGAAGAGAAAGTGGGAATTCTACTTGAATGCATTGGCCCAGGAGACCATTTCCTAATATAACCCTAGCAGCACAAAAACTTAGAGAAACAACTAATAAATGGGACCTCCTGAAACTGAGAAGCTTCTGTAAAGCAAAGAACATGGTCAATAAAACAAAATGGCAGCCTACAGAATGGAAAAAAGATCTTTGGACAGAAGGGTGATCTTCAAAATATACTGAGAACTCAAGATTCTTGACATCAAAAGAACAAATATTTCAATAAGAAAATGGGATCCAGACCTAAACAGAGAACTCTCAACAGATGAATCTAAAATGACTTAAAGACACATAAAGAAACACTAAACATCCTTAGCCATTAAAGAAATGCAAGTCAAAACAACTCTGAGATTTCATTTTATACCTGTAAGAATGATCAAGATCAAAAACACTGATGACAATTTATGCTGGAGAGTATGTAGAGTAAGGGGGAACACTCCTCCCTTGCTGGTGGGAGTGCAAACTTGTATAGCTACCTGAGCTCACCAGGACCAGTCACTTCCTTCCAATTAATTCATGTCTTTCTGTTCTAGTCTTATCCAGTCTCTTGCTGGAGTACAGCTCTGATGCTGTAGACCCGAGGGGTCTCACTAGATGCAACCCTGTTCCTGATTCATTGAACACGGTGGGATAATCAGCATCCATTGCTCATGTCCTTGTTTTCCCCAAAGACATACAACTTAATTTTTAAGAGATGCAATAAAATTATGGGAATATGATAAATGAATTTAGTGTAGGATTTTTTAAACATTTGGGCTTGAAAACTTGAGAACAAGACTTCTTGATTGAATTTGACCACAAACTCAACATCTGTGATTTCCATTTTTAATCCTTTTTCTCAAGCACTGCCTTATATCTCTGTAGTTGTGAATTTGCTGCTACATAATAAATCATTTGTCTGGATTGTTTGTCTGGCTGTGGTCTCTGCATTGGATTTGCCTGAAGGTGGCTAATATCAGCAGCTAGGGCATGAAGAATTTTGACTGTTGAATTGACTTCATTATAGCCATATTTCTTCATGTGTTTTCACAGACATTGATTTTGAGCAGGCAAAATCAATGTGAAAATTCTAGATAAACTCAGCCAAGTCACTAGCTGATGTACACACTCCCTTCTGGAAGATCTAAGAATGTTTTGACTTTACTATGCAACCCCAGTGCTGGAATCCCGTAGGTGGTTTTCCTATAGACACAAGCATGTGTGCCCTGTGCTCCATGCATAGTCAAAGCACCATGTAAGACAGTGATGCAGCGAGGGAACACGCAGAGCCATTAGTGGCTGAACTAATGAGGGGAGGCTCTGGAATGGAGGAAAACTTTTTGTAACTATTTGGACGATAGTCATGGGACTCATTAGGCTAATGAGATGACAGTCTCCTGGAACTGTTTTTCAGAGTCCCTTGGTGAGTCTTGTGACTTACACTGTAGCCAGACTTCTGACAAAAGTTGGGATCTTTGGGGAAATTAAGAGACTAAAGAGTGAGTGTCATCCTGGGACTGAACAATATGTGTCCCAGAGCTTCTCTAGGAGCAATGCGCCAAGAAAGAAGTGGCCCCAGTGATCTGCTGTCTGTGAGAGGCTAGAGCTAGAATAAGCCAGTAGAACCCTACGACCTCAGCTGGGTGACTCTGCTTGCCTTGCTGTCAGTCACCCTAATCACCTAACATGGAGATAAAAGAGTAGGACTTTTGCTTTAGAAGAATGAATTTGATTGGAAAATCTCTCCTTTAAGACCTGAAGAGGCAATATGTCTTGTGCATTGTTCCTCTGCATAGACTTTGCTGCTGGTATTGGTCATTAACCATGTACTAAAGGGGCCATAACCTCATTTTCTCAAGCCTCCTCTCAACACATCCTCTGCCCTTATTCTTAACTGGCTACCATGACAGTTCTGTGCTGAAAGTGGGCAGGGGGCAGGAAACCTTCATTAAACACTTAACTTTGGCAATTATATACAAATCAGATCTTAAAAACATAATTTCTTGGCTACCTACCACAAAAAAAACAGGAAGTAAACTAAATAAGCCTGACTTGTGTTTTAAGACTTTTGTGTCAAGCTTATTTATAGATACAACAAAGAGTGAAAACATCAAAAGTAAGGTACTTGGAAATGAGAAAGAAGAGAGTAAGACACAAGCTTGTTAGAGCCCAAAAGAAGCCAAAGGACTAAGTGGTTTACATAGAAGAGAGTTAAGCATTTAAGGAAGAACTAAAGATATTTTAAGATTTAAAAAACAAAACAAAAAAGAGAGGATACCAGAAATTATACTACTATCAAGAGATAAGCTTCAGGTTTCTCAGGCATTGGTTTGGGTGTCTACATATTACATCTTTCAGGAAGCTGTGTTTGGGTAAAAACAGGACCTCTGAGTATTGAGTTATCAGTGATCCTTGGTATTTCTGGAAGATCCTAGGAATCCTTCTGTGTTTTGTTTATCATAAGCCTTTTAAAAGGCCTGTTTTTGACCAGCTTTGCCCACTTTAGAATTAAGAAGAGGTCACTGCCCATAAACCTGCTCAATCTAGGGAAGCTGTTTTGGGTTAGATGACCTGAACTAGTCTTTCTCTTTTTCTCATAATGGTTTTCAACTATTTTAAAATGAGTTTGCCTATATGGGGAAGAAGCCCCATAGCCCCATGCAATACATATTTTTTGAACTAGCCTTTATTATAACATTGTATAGATGAATGAGATTTACTGATATTTTCACATATGTATCTGTCATGAATTGGTCAATTCTCTACACCCCTCTACTACCCTTGATTCCTCTGCCACTCCCTTAACATCCTCTCTAGACCGTGAAAGACCCTCTGAACTGATTTCTGTTCCCTTCTACTCCACACTTCTCCTTCTAGCAATCAGTACTCTACTGTGTATTTCTGTAAGATTGTCTTATTCTTTTCTATAAGTATGTGGGAATGTGTGGCATTTGTCTGGCTGTGTCCAGCTTGTTTTGTTCAAGTGTGTTCTGGAAACTTGAGAGGCCCTTAGTTTGACCTGCAAAACAATGAGACCTATGTGTTGTATGTTCAACAAAAATTATCAGTTATTAAATGTGACAAATCAAAAGCTCTTAGGGAAAACGGGTGAATACTCCTGACTTCAGGTTTTCTAATGGATTCCTAAATATGACACAGGACAAGCTGAGTTACAGGATATTAAAAAGGCAGGTTCTAGTCTATTATACTCACGAAGTATATAAAGGAGGATGGTTACTAGATTAAATGATTTATCAAGTAGCCCAAGTAGCTGGAGAAAAGATTCACAGAGCACACATTTGATAATGTTCTGGAGTCTGAATATATAAAGATATTTCTCAACACAATAATAAAAGCCCTACAGTTTGATATGGGTGGGGATTTGGCATCAGCAGAATAGGAAGCTCCACATAGTCCTGGATCCCACAAAATGGTCCATTCATCAATTCTCAGACTCAGACCTTCTGTGAGACAAGTCCTATGGAACCTCACAAAACAGACTGGCACAGTGCTCACTCTCTGTGGTGCCACACAACTTGGAGGAAGCACATAGACTCAGCTTCTCCCTACAGAGAGGAAGACAGGGGTGGATCTGGTTCTAATGTTGCTGCCTTTGTGGGGACTTTCTGGATGGGAATACACACATGACGGGTCTGAAGGACACTATGACCAAAAGAACTGTCTGTTATGACACTGAGTCACTGGACACCAGGTCCAGTGGGCAGAAATTAGGCAGTACACTATGAAGAACTTCATGGCTAAACTGGAAATTTTTGTTATTACTAAGTGGGCTCTGAGAGTTCAGAATAAACCCCTTAGTTTCCAGAACATAGCTGGAGAGGTCAGGAAGTGTGTGAAGAAAGGTTGATTAATGAATTTTCAGATGTCTGAGTCCCAAATAAGGTCACAAGAAATATGAGGAGACACTGTGAAACTCTGGAAGATTCAGACTGATATTCACAATCTAACATGAAAGAGATGGTAGATGCTCTGTTTTTCAGCATAGCTGGCATACGATGCTTAATGAGACCAGCTCTCTCATTAAGGCTCTGCACATAAAGGTACCTGCTACACAAACTTGATGACGTAATTTTGGTCCCCAGAGCCCACATAAATGTGGAAGGAGAAAACTGACTCCACAAATACATGTCATGCACACACAATAATAACAAAATTAAAAGAAGCAAAATTTAAGATGTCCAAATGATTCAATAATAGCAGGAATAATAAGCACAGGGACAACTTGATCAGAGACACATCCAGTGTCCTGGGAGGGCTGGAGCACACAAGCCAAAGCAGAGGACAGGCTGGGGTCATCCAAAGCCGGGCCCGACACGACTTTGCAGTCATGGGAAGGATTTCACCTTCTGCTGCAAAGTTTTACAGAGTTGGGGGGATTTTAAGTATGAGTGTGTACAAACAATATGATCATGCACAACCAACATCACTCTGCATATAGTTGGAGTACGAAGCATTGCGGATCGGAACATCTTACCAGATGCAGAGCAAGAAGTGAAGAGTTTCTTTTCTCTCTTTCTTCTTGCTTGCTTTTAACAAAATAGTGTCCATTTCAGAGGAGACTGCTAGTATATATGTATGAGGTAGAAAGACCCCCAAAGACCCTACATAAGCTGCAAGCAACAATCACTTGACACCGGAGTTGAGTCAATGGTGATGCTACACTGGGTTCCAGAAGACCAGAGACCACTGACCAGAAGATGGACTGAGTCTTTCCCTGTGATTCTGACCACCATATTGGTTCCCAACACCTTTCCTTTCTCAGAAGGATGTCTACTAAGACTGAGACACAGAGAGCATATTAAATCACTACTGTCTTTTCAGAAAAATGAACTCATGAGTTTAGATATCAGATTCTTTTTCTGAAGAAGTCCTAAAGATTGTAGTAAAATAGTTTTAGTATATTGCTGAAAAAATACGTTTAAAAGAGAAACTAAACAGAAGTGAAAATTAAATTACTTCAGATAGAAATAAAATTGTAAAAGTCCCTTTCAAACATTCTTTGTTATGAGTAACCTGTGTGTCTTAAAACCTCCTGCATTCAAAGAAAGGCATTTTTTGTTTCTATCTATTAAAAGTATAAATTACCAATGTTCTTCAACTTACAATGAGGCCGTATTGAGATGAACATGTCAAAAGCTGGAAACTTTCATTTTTTAACTTAAATGTACAAGTATGTGTCTGTGGAGTATAAGTGTGTGCATGCCACCTTTGTATAAGTGTCTGCAGGGGCCAGAAGAGAGCAGTCATTCCTTGATTTCTTTTTTCTTATCTTTGATATCTCTTGATTTCTTTCTTTTTTAAAAAATCATTTTTTTTATTTTATTACTTTAAAAAATACCAATCCAAATTCTCACTTCCTCCCCTCCTCCCACTCCCCTCCCATTCCTCCACACATTCTCCTCCCACCCACCTCCAGTCTTAAGAGAGGGTAAGGCACCCTGCCCTGTGGAAAGTCCAAGGCCCTCCCCACTACATCCAGGTAGAGCAAGGTATACATCCAAAGAGAATAGGATCCCAAAATGCCAGTACATGCAGTAGAGAAAAATCCCAGTGCCATTGTCATTGGCCTCTCAGTCTGCCCCAACTGCCAGCCACATTCAGAGGGACTAGTTTGATCCCATGCTCGTTCATTCCCAGTCCAGTTGGAGTTGGTGAGCTCCCATTAACTCAGGCACATTGTCTCAGTCGGTGAACGCCTCATGGTCTTGATTTCCTTGCTCATACTCTCCCTTCTCCCACTCTTCAACTGGACCTTGTGAGCTCAGTCTTGTGCTCCGATGTGGATTTCTGCCTCTGTTTCTATCTTTGTTGGATGAAGGTTCTATGGTGATATTTAAGATAATCATCAGTCTAACTACAGGGCAAGGCCAGTTCAGACACCCTCTTCTTTATTGCTTAGAGTCTTAGCTGGGGTCATCCTTGTGGATTCCTGGGAATTTTTCTAGATCCAGGTTTCTTGCTAACCCCCAAATGGCCCCCTCAATCAAGATCTCTCTTTCCTTGCTCTCATATCTGTTCTTCCTCCATCTCTACTATCCCATTCTTTCAAACTCTCCCCAACCCTCCCCTTCTCACCTTCTCTTACTCTTTTTCCCTTCCGTCTGCTCCCCACCCCCATGCTCCCAATTTTTTTCAGGCAATCTTGTCTGCTTCCAATTTCTGAATGGATCTATATATGTTTTTCTTTGGGTTCACCTTATTACTTAGCTTCTCTAGGATCATGAACTATAGGCGCAATGTCCTTTGTTTATGGCTAGTATCCACTAATGAGTGAGTACATACCATATTCATATTTTTGGGTTTGGGTTACCTCATTCAGGATAGTGTTTTCTAATTCTATCCATTTGCATGCAAAATACAAGATGTCATTTTTTTTTTATCACTGAGTAGTACTCTAATGTGTAGATGTGCCCACTTTCTTTATCCATTCTTCCATTGAGGGGCATCTAGGTTGTTTTCAAGTTCTGGCTATTACAAATAATGCTGCGATGAACATAGGTGAACAAATGTTTTTGGGTTATGATTGAGCATATTTTGGGTATATTCCCAAGAGTGGTATTGCTGGATCCTGAGGTAGGTTGGCTCCCAATTTTCTGAGAAACTGCCACACTGATTTCTGAAGTGGTTGCACAAGTTTGCATTCCCACCAGCAATGGATAAGTGTTCCTGTTTCTCCACATCCTCTCCAGCATAAACTATTATTAATGTTTTTGATTTTAGCTATTCTGAAAGTTGTAAGATGATATTTCAAGGTTGTTTTGATTTGCATTTCCCTGATAGCTAAGGAAGTTGAACATGTCCTTAAGTATATTTGACCATTTGAAATTCTTATGCTGAGAAATCTCTCTTTAGTTCAGCACACCATTTTTAAAATTGGGTTATTTAGAATTTTAATGCCTAATTTCTTGAGTTCTTTATATATTTTGGAGATCAGATCTTTGTCTGATGTGGGGTTGGTGAAGATCTTCTCCCATTCAGTAGGCTGCCTTTTTGTCTTATTAACTGTGTCCTTTGCTTTTCAGAAGCTTCTCAGTTTCAGGTGGTCCCATTTATTCATTGTTGTTCTTATTGTCTGTGCTACTGGGGTTATACTTAGGAAGTGGTCTCCTGTGCCCATGCATTGAAGGCTACTTCCCACTTTCTCCTCTATCAGGTTCAGTGTGGTTGGGTTTATATTGAGGTCTTTAATCTATTTGAGCTTGAGTTTTGTGCATGGTAATAGATATGGATATATTTTCATTCTTCTACAGGTTGACATCCAGTTATGCCAGCACTATTTGTTGAAGATGTTTTCTTTTTTCCATTGTATAATTTTAGCTTCTTTGTAAAAAATCAGGTGTTCATAGGAGTGTGGTTTGATATCTGGGCCTTTAGTTCAATTTCATTGGTCAACGTCTCTGTTTTTATGCCAATACCAAGCTGTTTTCATTACTGTAGCTCTGTAATAGAGCTTGATGTCAGGGATGGTGATGCCTCTGGAAGTTCCTTTATTGTATACAATTGTTTTGGCTATCCTTGGTTTTTTGTTTTTTTCCATATTAAGTTTATTATTGTTCTCTCAAGGTCTCTGAAGAATTGTGTTGGGATTTTGATGGGGATTGCATTAAATCTGTAGATTATTTTTGGCAGGATTGTCATTTTTACTATGTTGATCCTTCCTATCCAAGAGCATGGGAGATCTTTCCATTTTCTGGTATCTTTTTCAATTTCTTTCTTCAAAGACTCAAAGTTCTTGTCAAATAGGTCTTCACATCTTCTTGGTTAGTGCTTTATGCTACTTGTGGCTATTGTGAAAGGTGGTGTTTCTCTGATTTCCCTCTCAGCTTCTTTACCCTTTGTGTATAGGAGGGCTACTGATTTTTTGAGTTGATTTTGTATCCTGCTACATCACTGAAGGTATTTATCAGCTGTAGGAGTTCTCTGGTAGAGATTTTGGGGTCACTTATGCACACTATCATATCATCTGAAAATAATAAAAGTTTGACTTCTTTCTTTCAAATTTCAATCTCTTTGATCTTATGTTGTCTTATTGCTATTGCTAGAACTTCAAACAATATGTTGAAAAGATAGAGTGGACAGCCTTGTCTTGTTCCTGATTTTAATGGAATCACTTTGAGTTTCTCTCCATTTAATTTGATGCTAGCTGTCGGCTTGTGGTATATTGCTTTTATTATATTTAGATATGATTCTGGTATCCCTAATCTCTCTAATACATTTGTTATGAAGTGGTGTCGAATTTTGTCAAATGCTTTTTTGGCATCTAATGAAATGATCATATGGTTTTTTTTTCTTTCAGTTTATTTATATGATGGATTACATTGATAGATTTTCATATGTTGAATCAGCCCTGCATCTCTGGGATGAAACCTACTTGATCATAATGGATGATTTTTTTTGATGTGTTCTTTGATTCAGTTTGCCAGTATTTTATTGAGGATTTTTGCATCAATATTCATGAATGAGATTGGTCTGTAATTCTCTTACTTGGTTGAGTCTTTGTGTGGTTTTGGTATCAGGGTAACTGTAGCCTCATAAAAAGAGTTTGGCAATGACCTTTCTGTTTCTATTACGTGGAGCACTTTGAGGAGTATAGGTATTAGCTCTTCTTGGAAGTTCTGGTAGAATTCTGCACTAAAACCATCTGGCCCTTGTTGGGAGCAGTGAGAGCCCAGATTCTGAATTTCTTGTAATCCCCTGATCTGAGTGCCTACAGCTGCTCTGAGCACGAGAATTCAGGAGTTCCTGATGGCAGGAGAGTGGTTTCTGGTGGGTTTCGCTGGGGCGTGGCTATCTCTATATAATCTGCCCCTGAACACAATAAAGGGGCATTCTTGTGGAATTCAAGGATGACCCGCGTCACTGTCTCTCTGTCTGTGTGTGTTTGTGTATTTTAACCTCCAGCCCCCTTGCCCGAAGCTCGCGAACTGGGTGCCAGCACACAGAGCACAGACACGGGGGTGCGGTGTGTGGCATGCCCTGACCTTTTTTTTGGTTGGGAGGTATTTGATGACAGCTTCTATTTCCATGTGACTTATACGTCTATTTAAATTTCTCACCTGGTCTTGATTTAATTTTGGTATATGGTATCTATCTAAAAAGTTGTCCATTTTCTCACATTTTCCAGTTTTGTGGAGTACAGGTTTTTGTAGTAAGACCTAATGATTCGCTGAATTTCCTCAGTGTCTGTTATTATGTCCCTCTTTTCATTTCTGATTTTGTTAATTTGCGTGTTCTCTCTCTGCCTTTTGCTTAGTTTGGATAGGGGTTTGCCAATCTTGTTGATTTTCTCAAAGAACCAGCTTTTTGTTTCATTGATTCTTTGTATTGTTTTCTGTGTTTCTACTTTGTTGATTTCAGTCCTCAGTTTGATTATTTCCAGTCTTCTACTCCTCCTGGGTGAGTCTGCTTCTTTTTGTTCTAGAACTTTCTGGCATGCTGTTAAGTTGCTAATGTGAGCTTTCTCCATTTTCTTTACATGGGCACTTAGTGCTATGAATTTTTCTCCTTACCACTGCTTTCATAGTGTCCCATAGGTTTGGATATGTTATGCCTTCATTTTCATTGAATTTAAGGAAGACTGTAATTTCTTTCTTATTTCTTCCTTGACCCAGGGGTGGTTCAGTAGTCGACTGTTCAGATTCCATGAGTTTTTATGCCTTCTGGGGGTAGTATTGTTGCTAACTTCTAACTTTATTCCATGGTGATCCGATAAGAAACAGGTGGTTACTCTAATTTTTTTTGTATCTGTGAATGTTTGCTTTGTTACCAAGTATGTGATCAATTTTAGAGGAGGTTCCATGAGGTGCTGAGAAGAATGTGTATTCTTTCCTGTTTGGGTGGAATGTTCTATAGGTGTCGTTAAGTCCATTTGATTCATTACATCTGTTAGTTTTCTTATTTCTTTGCTAAGTTTCTGTCCATTGACCTGTCCATTGGTGAGAGAGGAATGTTGAAATCTCCTACTATTAGTGTGTGGGGTTTAATGTGTGATTTAAGTTTTAGTTATGTTTCTTTTATGTATGTGGGTACTCTTATATTAGGGGCATAGATATTCAGGATTGAGACATCAATCTTGATGAATTGTTCCTGTCATAAGTATAAAGTGTCCTTCTCCATCTCTTCTGATTGATTTTAGTGTGAAATCAATTTTATTTGATTTTAGGATAGCCACACTGCTTGTTTCTTTTCCATTTGATTGGAAAAGCTTTTCCCAACTCTTTACTCTGAGGTAGTGTCTGTCTTTGAGATGAAGTGTGTTTCTTGTGAAGAGCTGAATGCTGGATCCTATTTTGTATCCATTCTCTTAACCTGTGTCTTTTTATAGGTTAATTGAGTCCACTGATATTAAGTGATATTAATGAGCAGTGGTTGTTAACTCTGGTTACTTTTTTGGTGGTAGTATTTGTGTGTTTCCATTCTTTGGATTGTGTTGTGGAGTGTTATCAGATGTCTGTGTTATTGTGGGTGTTGTTAGCTTCCTGGGGTTGAAGTTTTCCTTCTAGTACTTTCTGTAAGGCTGGTTTTGTGGATACGTATTGTTTAAATCTGATCTGGTTTTGTCATGGAGTATCTTGTTTTCTCCATCAATGGTGAAAGAAAGCTTTGCTGAGTATAGTAGTGAGAGTTTGCATCCATGGTCTCTTAGTGTCTGCAGCACATCTATCCAAGACCTTTTTGGTTTCATGGTTTCTATTGAGAAGTCAGGTATAATTCTGATAGGTTTACCTTTGTATGTTACTTGACCTTTTTCCTTTGCAGCTCTTAATATTCTTTCTTTATTCTGTATGTTTTGTGTTTTGATTATTAAATGGTGAGGGGATTTTTTTGATCCAGTCTATTTGGTGTTCTATAAGCTTCTTGTACCTTCACAGCGATATCCTTCTTTAGGTTACGAAAGTTTTCTTCTATAATTTTGTTGAATATATTTTCTGTGCCTTTGAGCTGGAGTTCTTCTATCCCTATTATTCTTAGGTTTGGTCTTTTCATGGGGTTTCAGATTTCCTGAATGTTTTTTGTTAGGAATTTGTTGGATTTTATGTTTTCTTTAACCAATGAGTCTATTTCCCCTATAGTATCTTCAGCGCCTGAGTTTCTTTCTTCTATCTCTTGTATTCTGTTGATTATACTTTTCTCTGTAGTTTCTGTTTGTTTACCCAGATTTCCCATATCCAGCCTTCCCTTGGTTTGTGTCTTCTTTATTACTTCCATTTCAGTCTTCAAGTCTTGAACTATTTCCTTCACCTGTTTGATTGCTTTTTCTTTGTTTTCTTGGGCATCTTTGAGGTATTAGTAATTTCTTCTAACTTCTTGTTTATCTTCTCTTCTATTTCTTTAAGGGAGTTTTCACTTCCTCTTTAAAGTTCTTCATCATTTTCATAAAGTTACGTTTAACGTTGTTTTCTTCTACTCCTTCTGGGTTAGGATGATCAAGTCTTCCTGTTGTGTGTCTGCTGTATTCTAGTGTTGCCATGTTGTATTTTTAGGATGCTGAAGGATTTCTTGCATTGGTGCCTGCCCATCTCTTCCTTCAAATGAGGCCATCAGTGTCTTGGTATCTTGGTTCGATCTTTGCTGCTGCTGTCTGAGTACTTGGGAGTTTTTCTTAGTTTGCCCTTTCTTAGGTCCCCCCAGTACTGGAGCAAGCTCTGTTTCAGGGGTCCAAGGACCTCACAGGCGAATATGTGAGCTTGGGGGCAGGGTGGGTTGGGGGAAAGCCCAGCAGCAAGAACACTCCCTGCTGGCTGGCCAGAAAAGCTTAGGGAGTTAGGAAGGGGCCCCTGGATTCTGTACCACTGGGGAAGGCCCCCGGAGGGTGGCACTTCTGGCTGTCCAGCTGTGTGACTGCTGACTCACCTCTCCAGTCCCCTCAGCATTGGAGCAGGCTGTGTTGCAGGGTTCTATGGACATTACAGGTGAAAAGGTAGGCACCAGGAAAAAGAACTTCAGGAATAAATGGTGACACAGCGGCCACATCCTAGTCAAAGCACTAAGTCGTGGCAGCAGACGGAGCGTGGTGGAGGAGGGCTTGGCCAGCACCTGAGGCACTGTGTTGGATTCCACCACAAAGCACCAAATCTTCCTCTTTTGCTCCTTAGACCACCCCGACCCTCTCTTGTTCATCCTGGTCATGTGAGATCTTAGGGTGTGGCAGAGCCTTTCAGGGCTCTTGCTTGAACTTACCTCAGGACGCTAGGGTCCTGGATTGTTAATGGCAACGAAACTGACCGCAAACCATTAACTTATGATTTTGTTGTCCCATGAGCAAGAAGAATAAGGACGGCGTGCAGAGAGTGAGCAGAATGGACAGAGTAGAAGGGACTCCAGGAGAAGAATGCCTTGTATTTTTTAATTGTCATTTTCTTGTTACAACTGATGTTGAACCATTTATATAATTATTATTATGGCATTTTAAATTATATAATCAGGCTATTTTTCTGCCATCTCTTATCAGGGTCTTACGGCTGTCTGCATGATGCGCACTGAGTTAGATGCCCCGATATTTTTCTTGGGGTTTGTGATGACTTGTTTGAATGTCAAGTCAGCACAGTTTAACTGATTTGATTCCTCCACAATGGTAAACTATAACGTGGAACTTTAATCTAAAAAAAAAATCCAAAAAAACCCTTTCTCCTGTATTTTATCACAGTATCAGGAAAAATCAGGACAATATTAGTCTGAGAAGCGGGGCCATTGCTGTGATGACCCTGACCACCTAGCTTCTAAGTCCTTGGGACAGTTTTGAGGAGTGGAGAAGAACGTGGAAGTTTGGGCTGAAAAAGCCACTGAGTGCTGTAAGCAGAGCTTGCAAAAAAGAATGCTGAGAAATGACAGCAGAAGCCAGCTCAGGAGATTTCAGAGGGAACAATGACTCAACCAGAGACTGGGATAGGACCATTCCTGTGATAGTTTGGCCAAGAATCTGGCTCTATTTGGCTTCTTGTCCCGAGAACCTGAGTGAGGTTGAATTGAGAGGCAATGGATTCTTTTGTTTGGTGTGGTAAATTTCAAGGCATGCTGGTCTTCAGGCTGTCATAGGGAGAGCAGCATTGTAGAGAAGTTTCCAGCATGGTGAGAATGGAAAAACTGTCCCAAGGGAAACCTAATACACTGGAGGCATCATGTCGCTTAATGAGAAAAGGCCTAAGCTGTGGGGCTTCTGCTCCTTAAAAGCAGCTCCACAGGCCAAAGTCTTCCCCCAGGGTGAGCTCACAGAAGCAGATGAACCTGTTTCAAGGAGCCTGGCTACATCCTAGGCTGGAGCAGAACTTCACAGAGCTGTACGTGGTATCCATATGTACTTGCTCTGAAGGCAAAGATGCAAGATTGAGGGGTCACGAGAGCAGTTGGGGCCAGGCACTGTGTCCATGTCCACCAGAGACAGAGAAGCTTTCGCAGATCTGTCCTAGGGGAATAGAACTGTGCTTTTTTTGTGATATTCTCAGAACTGCAAGAAATACGGAGTTTTCACTAGGACATCCATACCCACTCCTTCCCACCCAGCTTCTTCAAGTATTTCTCCTTTCATTTGATAGGATGGATCTTATAAGCTATATCAGGATTGCAGGTAAGATCAAAGCCACTTCCATCCCACCCAGAGTAAACCAGTGGTTGCTCTTCCTCCAAGCTTTGCCCTTTCTCAAGCCGGGGGCTCATTTGCCTTTTCTAAGGGAAATCCCCACACTGTTCCCTCCCTCCTGCCATCCAGATTCTGGTACAGCACCCAGGCTGTAGCCAGTGCCTTCATGGGTCCCCATGCCTGCATTGCTCCCTCCCACCTAACATGGGGATGATTATGATGTTCTCAGCCATATAGTCTTTCCCAGGGTTGTGGGGAGTATGTGATAAAAGTGGGAACCTCTGTGCTTTTGCTCAGCACCTGTGGCGGTTGTCTTCTCTGGAGCTGCCGATGAACTAGAACAAGGGCTCAGAAAGCAGTTACTTCCATGGATGTAACATATTCTACTAAACCTAACCAGCAGCCTACACATTCAAAGTCAGTGAGTATCTAGGTCTTTATGTTTTTCTACACACGTGAGCTCACTCAAAGCTGAGTCTATTGAGACCTCTGGCTCAGAGCGAGGTTCTCAGGCTGATGTATGAGGGAGACCACGGATGCTTGCTTTGGTTTATCCATTCACTAATGTCCATTGAGGGCTCATCATCAGATACTGACCTTCTCTACAGGCAGAGAAAGAGTACAGCATGTTCCGGCATCACACAGCCATATAGTTAAAAAAAAACAAGCAGAGGCTAAATAAACAAATAAAGGTCTCTAGGAACAGGATTTATAGAAACCTAGAACCAAGTGTTTCACATTGCATGTTTTCCTCAGCAGAGGACATTTGCCCTGCAGTATTGGTAGAATGATATTCTTGAGCTAAAAAATGGAATTACTACTAAAGAAGGTGTGTGTGTGTGTGTGTGTGAGAGAGAGAGAGAGAGAGAGAGAGAGAGAGAGAGAGAAAGAGAGAGAGAGAGAGAGAGAAAGAGAGAGAGAGAGAGAGAGAGAGAGGATTGAACCAACATTAGAAAGAAAATGAGGAGATTCAGAAAATCTATGGGCTCTTAAGAAAGCAATGTGTTAAAATGAGAATAAAATCTAAAAAAAACCCCCACTGTCCTTTAAAATAACATTGAAATGTTTATGAGCCGATTTGCTTCATTACATAGAAAGCAAACTCCCAGGACTGCTTCCCACTTGACTTCATGGAGAATTTAAGAGCCATAGACCTTTGGCAGGAGTGCCCTCTCTCCCCTGCTCTATTTCCTCCCTCTTCTACTTCCCATTCATTTTCTGCTACCTCTCCTCCTTTTGAGTTCTTTGAAATGCCCTTTAGATAAGCTGCTTCACGGTGCTAGCTTTCTGATGGAAGCCACGACTCTGTAGACAACATGGAACTGCATGCACACGTCTGAACTTGTCTTCTCTTGCTGTCCCCTCCCTTAGCTGTGTGTGGTCCCCTGCATCTGAACACAATTCGAGCAGACATGTCCAATCACACAAGAGTAACTCACTTCATCCTCGTGGGCTTCTCAGACACCCCGCAGCTGGGATTGGTGGTCATCCTGTTTTTCCTGCTTGTCTACACATTCGGCCTCCTGGGGAACATCTCGATCATTGCAGCTGTGATGAGAGACAGGAGGCTCCACTCCCCCATGTACTTCTTCCTGAAGAATTTGTCTTTCCTGGACATGTGCTACACTTCAGCCACCATCCCCAAGGCAGTGGTTATGTCCTTCACAGGCTCGGGGCTCATCTCCTATCTCGAGTGTGTAACACAGCTTTACATATTTATCACACTGTGTTCTATTGAATGCTTCCTGCTCACGGCCATGGCTTATGACCGGTTCCTGGCCATCTTCAGACCACTGCTCTATGGAACCATCATGAGCCACAAATGTCGTGTTGAGCTGGTGGTCACTGCCTGGGTGAGTGGGGCCGTCTACTCTGCCTTCCACACTTTCAACACCTTCTCCCTCCCCTACTGTGGACCCAATGTTGTTGAACACTTCTTCTGTGACATCCCTCCAGTCATGAGGCTGTCTTGCACTGACTACCATCTCAATGAGGAGGTGGGCTTTGCTGTTGGCACTTGCATCATCATGAGCGCCTTCGCCCTCACGGTCCTCTCCTATGTGGGCATTGTGTACACAGTTGTCCGCATCCCCTCAGTGGACGGCAGGTGGAAGGCCTTTTCCACCTGCTCCTCTCACCTGACCACAGTCGTCTTGTTTTATGGAACTGGAAGCTTCGTGTACCTGAGGCCTGCCTCTCGGTACTCCCTGACCCAGGGTCGCCTGGCATCTATTTTCTACTCTGTTCTCACTCCGTCTTTGAACCCAGTGGTCTATTGTCTGAGGAACAAAGATATGAAGTTTGCTCTGCAGAAACTTTATTGTGGAGGAAAGTATTGAGTCCTCCAAGACTACACTGTGTGGCTCTTATGATCTGATGGCTGTTATGGGACCCAAGCAGTTCATCTTCTTAATCCCCTTTCATTTCTGTGATACTTGGCATTTGTTTGACCTGTAGTGTCCCAATCCTTTCAGATATGCTTTACTCCCTCCCAGCGACCTTTGGCTTTAGTAGCTTATAGCTCCTGCCACAGATGCGCATACAAGTGACATATCTCTAGAAATATACACTATTCTCTCTTTAAAGTTTTTCTTCTAAGCCAGATGTGGTGGCTCAGGCTTGCATCAACTGGGAAGGCAGAGGCAGGAGAATTAGGACTTCAAATCCAATGTCAGCTCTATAGTGAGTTCAAAGCCGGTGTCCTTGTGGAACCCTAGCTCAAAAAGACCAAAGCAGGGGCTGGAAAGATGGCCCAGCTATTAAGAACACCTGCTGCTGGAACAGAGGACCTGCATTGAGTCCAGCGCCATCATGGGAGTAGTTCCAGTTCAAGGAAATCCAACTCTCTCATCTGACCTCTGTAGGCACAGCACACATGTGGTGTGTGCTGCACATACACAGGCAAAACACTCCTAAATATAAGAAATCCAAAACAAAGCAACCAAATCCTCCAGCTGATATAGTTGTGGAATTCGTGTTTTCTGACCTGTGCTCATTACAGTAGACAGGATTCGCAGGTCTTTGCCATCAGCCTGATGCGATGGCCACTAATTTGGATTTTCATTTTTTTCCTTCATTTTTCCTGGCTTGATGGAGGAAGGTCATTGGTTAAATAAAAAGAAACTGCTTGGTCCTCATTGGTTAGAAGATAGGTGGGAGGAGTAAACAGAACAGAACGATGGGAGGAAGAGGAAGTGAGCTCAGACTCCACAGCTCTCCTCTCGGGAGCAAACACCTCAGGGAGACGCCTTGCCCCGCTCCCGGGCAGACACACGCAATGAAGCTCCGACCTAGAATCTTCCCGGTAAGACCAGTGCTCACAGATTATTAGAGATGGGTTGATCGGTATATCAGAATTAGCCAGTAAGGGCAAAAGCTAAAGGGCCAGGCAGTGTTTAAATGAATACAGTTTGTGTGTTGTTATTTCGGGCATAAGCTAGCCGAGCAGGCGGCTGGGGTGTTGGGAACGCAGCCCCGCCGCCGCTCCTTCTTACTACACTGGCTCTCCCATAAGGAACACATTTCATCACTCTAAGTGTTCCCTCCCTCAGTGTCCCACTGTTCTCCCCTTTCAGTCATTTGGACCTTCCCCTGAGTTTTCCCATGCTGAAGAATTTTAAGCATCCCTTAACTTAACTTTTAGTTAAGTGTCAATCCACACCCTCCAACCCTAAACATCTCATTTTGACCTGAATTATCCTCTGTTCTTATTCTGGAATGACCCTCCAGACAGTTCTAGCACCGGCCCAGCATGGAGGGTTCCAGAAACAAGACTAATAATTCAAGCTGAGGGATGCTTTATTGACAGAGCACAGGTGCAATCTTGTACATTCTCCTCAAGAAAGCCATGTGGTTTTGAAGGCTCAGCTTATTTCTTCTTGCCCTCCAGAAGGCAGCGAAGACTCCAAGAGGCTGTTTGAGCCTTGTTTGGGACACAGAGGCCAGGCGCGGATCACATTGATAAGTCATAAAGGCACTATAAAGACAGTGTGACTCTAACTGACTGAATGTTTTAAGGGACTATATAATGATGTAAGCAAACAAGGCTACAGCCAGCGAACACAAAACCCTTACCTACCTCTACTGCACAGGGACTGGGGGATGCAGAGAGAGATGACAGATCTCATCTTTAATAGCTTAGGTATAAACAAGCACATTTAGGGAAGAAGCTAAGATTATTGCAACAGAGTATTACCTACCAGACAGGGACTCTACTGCCTGGTAAGGCTTCTGAAAAGCGATCGCCTGTGAGCTCATATGAACATTGGGTAGAAAACTTCTGCAGAGAAGATGCAAAGAATCCTACAGGTCAAGGAGAAAAGCAGCTAATTATGAAGTCATTGGTAGGTGTGGTTTTGGGGATTAGAAACAATGGCTACACACTTAACTCTATAAATACTATCACACGTCAAACATCCTGGGTCATGAATGTATGAATGAGCGAATGAAAGAAAGAGCACAAGCTTTGGCATCTGTGTTTAGCTGCTCACCAGAGCCAGGCATGGCTTTTCTCCCCACTGTAGGCTTCTTATGTTTATTTAAAAATAAATCATGTTATAGAAGGTGATTGGAGGTTGAACAGGTATAGAAAGAAAGATGGTGGTTGTCAGGGGATGGGACAGAGGACACTTGCCCAAGGGGTGAGTTCTGTAGCTGGGTTTCACACTGTGCCCATACTTCTTGCAGCTGGACTGCATACTTGACAGTGGCTGAGATGGGAGATCTTAGAAGATGTGTATTTTGCCACAATGAAAAATTGAAAGTAGTTGGGTGGTAGGAGAGACCTAGAATCCCAGCAATTTAGGAGGCTGGGGCAGGAGGATTGCAAGTTCAGCATCTTCATGGGCAACTTGAAGAGATTCAGTCTTAAAATAAAAAGGCTGGAGTTATAGCCCAATGGTGGAGCAGCTCCCCTATGTGTAGATGCTCTGAGTTCAATCCCTAGTATTACAAAAAAATAATTAGATAAATTATAAAGATGTCGGTTTACTTAGATTAGAAAGGGTGGTGGTCCTGTGGTCTCTGGGCACTGGTCAGAAGATTGACTGCCAGTGGCCATGTCAAGGGAGCAGCAGGTGGCAGTTGAAATTCAGGAAAATAGCTCACCAGGAAGCAAAACTCTGATGGGTGAATCTCGGATAGGCAAGGCCCTGGGAGCCATGGACCCAGAATGTTTCTTGTTACTGCTGTGCCTTTGCATGTCTGCCACTGTTATTTTTCTCTGGTATCCCTGGCATGGTGTGAATGGGCATAGGGAAATCCCCACTGTCCTTAATGTAGTCTTGGAACTATCCCATTCTACTGAACATTTTTTAACCTGTGGATTATTATGAAGATGATTTCCTCTTAAGCTGTACTCTTTAACTAAAGCAATGATTTTATACAATAATAGTGTTAGTTTAAATAGAATTTTATTGAGGATTTTTAATAAATATAGTAGGGGATTATGATAGAAGTTAATTTAGTAGAATAATTAACATAGGTAAATGTAGGATGAAAGGTTTCCCCTGCCTCTGATAAGCAGAAGTTGTAGAGGATAAAAAATAAAAAAGGAAATGTCACACAACTAGTTTCTTTTGAGGAGCCATATAGACTACGGCTTAGGTTAATGATAAAGAAAAACAACTGAGTCCCTGAAGCCTAGCTAGTTTAAATTCTTTAAATGTTGCGAGATATATTCACAGGCTTTGGAGTGCATCAGAGCTGAAAAAGAGCTTTGGGAATGACTTAAGGTTAGACTGAGAAGTTTTTGTCAAATACCTTTGAGGTGAAAAACCCTAGGAAACATTTTCAAGTTGTGGAGAGGCACGTAGCTAGATGAGGGACTCCTTAAGATCAGGGAAGAACAGAGCAGCCCAGAGATTCGCTGACGTGCCTTTCTTGATAGGATTGATGATCGAAGGTGTGACTAATTCCATGTACTCATTTCTGCCCTCAGCTTCCTGATATGGAAACTGTTGAGGAATGGGCATGCACCCTGAGGCTTTCAAGTAGAGCTGACTGATTCTTTTCCATGTATAAAAGCTTGGGTGTGTGATTCTCTTAAGAGTTCTTATAATGTTAACTTTAGAGATGGTAATAAAATGATAGTTCTTTTCATTGTAACCAGAAAATGCAGCCTGCCAGCGAAAGAGTTGGCTGAGAAAAATACCTTGCTTGCTCACACTCTGTTAATCTGTAACAAGTTACTTGGGTATGAATGTATGTGGGTTCTTGAGACAACTTGGTTTTCACTTGTAATATTTAAAATGTTTAATTATGTAAGGGAAACGGGAAACATGGTTTTTATCTATATTCATTATAATCCTTGAGAACTAGAATGTAACTGCATTGGAGTTTATATATTGCTATGTATGCTGTAAGGGAAAAATAAAGACAGAACTGATGCTGAAGTTGATAGGAAGATCCTAAGAGTGCATGTATGTTTTTTCCATCTCTCCCAGGCCCAGAGAATGAAGTGATACTTCCTCAGACAGAAAAGTCAAAGGTCTGCCTCAATCCCTGAACTGCTGGAGGCTGGTCTTCATACCAGCAATATTTGACTCTAACTCTCTGTCTTTGCTCTGCCCCACCTTGTGTGTTTGTCTGTGTCAGAGGTGTTTTGTTTTTGCCTTCTCTTCTTCTTCTTCTTCTTCTTCTTCTTCTTCTTCTTCTTCTTCTTCTTCTTCTTCTTCTTCTTCTTCTTCTTCTTCTTCTTCTTCTTCTTCTTCTTCCTCCTCCTCCTCCTCCTTCTACCTCTCTCTCTCTCTCTCTCTCTCTCTCTCTCTCTCTCTCTCTCTCTCTCTCTCTCTCTCCCCTTTATCCTTTTCTTTCTAAATTTAAGGCACCTGCTTTCAAATCTATTGGTTTTTGTCTCCTCCTCAAACTGTCTTTAGGAATCGATCACCCATGTTGATGTCCCCACTCCAGTCTTTTCTTCCTGGCTGGGTAAGGGACAGCTGCCCTTTCCTAGAGGTGCACAGGGGAGGTGCTACATCTGGATGCTGGGTCCGGGTCTGAGGGCACTGGTGGAGGATCAATGAGACACCAGGAGCCTGAGAGCTTGGAGGGTGGAGTGGACAGAAGCCAGAGAAAGACTGCCAGGGAGGGTGGTGCTGTGGAATCTGGCCGCTGTTGCCTAGAGACAAGAAGGACGCTGTTGCCTGAACACAAGGGGAACACTGTTGCTACGAGACAGCAGAAGGCAATCTTTCTCTTGGCAAGGAGAAGTCAGATAGCCTGACCTCTCAGAGCAAGGGCAAGGCCATGGCAAGACACACGGGGCAGAAGATGTTCCAGGACGAAGTTCATCAGAATCAGATCTTGAGAGAACTATTTCTGAAAGAGCTGCGAACACAGAAGCTGTACACGCAGTATCACGTGAATCCCCTGCGCAAGGGTGAGCAGGCACAAGATGGTTTGGAGGAGTGGGAGAGCAAGCCTCCTCTGGCTCTATGTTGAGTTTTGAGGGGATCTCTCCCGTTCTCCCCACATCACCCCAGGCATGAGAGGTGCATCCAAATGCGTCCGAAATTGAGTATTTTAGATGTAGAATAAAGATAAATGATTTGGGGTGGGGGTAGTTGTGCTTCTTAAGTAATTGTACAGGGTTTTTATGTCTGCTTTTTGTTAGGTTTTTATGTTTGGTTTCTTTTTAATACACCAAGGGGTTTTGTTCTTGTATGGTTTGTTGTTTTTATTATTATTTTGACTTCTTACCCCTGACCTCCCTAAGCTCAGAAGTGGTAAGCTACCAGGAACAGAGCTTGAAATTTCCCCTCCCCTCACCCCCACTCAGCAAAACCACCCCATGCCCACGATCTCTCACTGTCTTCCTCCTGTGTGACTCCATTGGGTTCTCTGAAACCGCCTCTGGGCCTGAAACTGAACTCCAGACTCATGGGTCCCACCACTTCCCTGCATTCTTCTTTGGAGCAGCTCACCAGCAGCTTTCTGGCTGAATGTTTGCCCCTCCTGGCCTGCTCTGCTTGCCTGGCCTAAGCATCCCACTGCGCTAGCTAAGGTGTTAGCTTCTCACCACTCCACCTCGCTGCACTCTTGATCATTCCAACCCACAGTTCTCCCAATTAACATCTGCGCAGCTGAGCGAAAGGTCCCAATGCCCATGGCAGCCGCTCTGCCCGCTCAGGACATTCGCTCTCTAATAGTGTCTGAGTAGGTCTCTGTGGTCTCCAAACCCCCTAGATTTGTGACAGTCTCAGGAGCTCCAAGTTACTCTCCCTCCAAGCACCAACTTCCTTCCTCCACATTCCTTCCTGCTATCTATGTTAAAAGACCAAACAGACCAGGCCAATCCCTTTGTAAACATTTTGGAGGTGTCCTGCAGTTTTGAGCTGGTTTGAACCCAGCAGCCTAGAAAGTCTCATTGGATCTGGCTCTGGTTCCTTTCCAGCTTCCATCCATTCTGACCCCTCCCCCCACATTTAATTCTCCCACCCAAGAGTCTCCAGCAAAGTCACAGTGCTTACTGTGCTCTGGCTCAGCTACTGCTACATACACACATACCACAAACACACACACACACGATACACACACACACCACACATACATACCACACACACACACCACAATACACCACACACCACACACACCACACACACACACCACACCACACCACATACATACCATATACACACACCGCACACACACACCCACACCCCTCCCACACCACACACATACCACACACACCCACACCCCCCTCATACCACACCACACACACATACCATATACACACACCACACACACACACCACACACACATACCATATACACACATTATACACACACACCACACACACACACCACACACATACCATATACACACACCACACACACATACACCACACACACCACACACGTACCACACACACACCTCACACACACACATATACCTGACACACACCACACACACATACACACAATCCTTCCTCCCTTCATTCCCATAGAAACAGATTTCTTAAGTGTGCCAAGCCATCTCCCATACCTACATGCTCCTTGTCTCCAACTTCTGTGCTGCGTTAGCCACAGTCAAGTCCAGTCTCGCTGTATGCAGAAAGTGTGGAGACTTTATTTACCCGTATGTAAGCTAGTTTTTGTCAGGAGACTTGATCACTAAAGTGAGGAGAAAAATTATTCCCCAGTTCTGTTTAAACATTGTCCATTTTACGAATTAAAATGACCCCTGAAGGCCGCATGCAGGCTTTCGCAGACAGTGCAGTCTCCTGGCCCAGCCCCTCTGGGCTCATAACTAATGGAGTTCACTGTTTTTTTTTTTTTTTTTTTTTTTTTAGTTTTTCCGAGACAGGGTTTCTCTGTAGCTTTGGAGCCTGTCCTGGAACTAGCTCTTGTAGACCAGGCTGGCCTTGAACTCACAGAGATCCACCTGCCTCTGCCTCCCGAGTGCTGGGATTAAAGGCGTGTGCCACCACCGCCCGGCCAATGGGGTTCACTGGAATAAAGTGAGAATATACTACAGGGTGTTGGCACTTGCTTTCGTTCACAAAGACTTTGCTAACACACTGGTAACGTCTTTGGCATTTGAGTGTGGCTGGGCTGAGAATAGCTAATAGGGTCCGAGACAAAGAACTTCTTGGAGGGCACGGGCTCCCGTCACCTTCTCATTCCTCCTGTTCTTCACCAGCTCTCTCCTTTGGATGCGCCTGACTCTGCCAGCTGTGACTCATCTTCTTTCCATGCCTTCTCACACAGTGTACCCACCCCTTCACTCAGGACTCCCAGGCACCTCCCGGGGACACTCACCACACACCCACGCCACCACCTCTATGCACGTGGCCTGCTCCCAGGTTTCTTCTCACATGTTATCCCATGTTGACATGCTGTCAGTCACCACCAGAGGGAGTACTCGGGAGCTGGGAGCACTTCCTGTCTTGCTCAGTGCTGTCTGCAGTGCTCCCGTCAACTGGAGGATGTGGATTCAGTTTCTCCAATCAATGGCCTCCTGCATGTCCATCCTGTCTTCAGACATGCTTGCTTCTCTGCCAACTTGGCAGCAAAAGTTTCCTCATGCTGGAAACTGGAAGAGAGTATTCATGTAGGACACCGGGAGAGTTCCAGTCTTTTAAGGTCAAGTAGGCGCTCCTGGCTACGGTACTGGAGTAACAGGCTTGCTGTGAGGTCTTGTTCCTTAGTGTCCTGCACAGTTCCTGGCAGATGCCAGACTCCTTAGTGAATGCTAAACAGAGGCCTTGTCTAAGGTGAATCTTAGGACAATCTTAGGCCCTGCTAATGTGAATTTTGCTGCTTGTTTTTCTCTAGTTCACACGATTGCCAGGAAGCCTATGTCTTGGCATGATAACTTGGAGGAACCTGCAGATGGTGAGTGCTGGGCTTGAGAACACTAAGGGCCAGGGTACAGAGGGTCAGGCAGGCTGTAGATACCTCTCAGGATTCTGCTACCTTGGGGAAGATATGGGGTCCTCTGAAACTGGTTTTAACCAAGGTCACAGGAGACTGACTTTTTAGCTACAATGCCAGGTCACTACCCACGAAGCCAACAACAATGTTTATAAGCCCTTACCTTGTATCCATCCAACCCTCCATCACCTTGAAGTCATAGTGACTGGTTTTAATTTTCAATGCCTCTACCCACTAAGCAAGTGATGGGCAGTGCTCTAGCATGCTTCTGTTGCTGTGGTCAAACGCTCTGACCAAAAGTAGTTTGGGGAGAAAAGGGTTTATTTCTTCTCACATTTCCAGGTCCCTTTTCCCCAAGGAACGTCAGGGCAGGAGTGTATTGAGGAGGCGAGCAGGCCTGCTTTTCATCCTGCCCAGCTCCGGCATGGCTAGCTTTACACCAGAAATAACAACACACAAATTGTATTCATTTAAACACTGCCTGGCCCATTAGCTCTAGCCTCTTACTGGCTAACTCTCACATCTTGATTAACCCATTTCTATTAATGTGTGTAGCACCACAAGGTGGTGGCTTACTGGAAAGATTCTAACCTATGTCCATCTTGGGCTGGAGCTCATGGCGTCTGCCTCATTGCCTTCTTCCCAGCATTCTCCTGTTCTCATCTCCCTGCCTCTACTTCCTGTCTGGTTGACCTGACCTGCCTATACTTCCTGCCTGGCCAATTAGCATTTTATTGAAATATATGATTGACAGAATACAGACAATTCTCCCGCACCACAGGAGCTTGAAGCAGAAGTCATGGAAGAAGGTTGCTGGTTCACTCAGTCTCTGGCTTGCTTGCTGCAGCCTCCTGCTCAGCTGGCTTTCTTATACAGCTCAGGACCACATGTGTAGGAATGGCGCTGCCCACAGTGGGCTGAGCCCTCTACATCAATTGTCAATCTTGACAATCTCTCCCACCCCCGTGGACATGCCCACCTGTCAATCTGATCTAGGTAATTCCTCAGCCCAGGCTTTCTTCTCAGATGACCCTAGGCTGTGTCATATGGGCACTTTTAAAGCTGATCAGGACAACCAGTTTCATTTTTTTTTGTTTTCAAAACTTCTCTGAAACAGTTTTTAGGATGATTGCTAGAATTAGGCAAAATAACGCAAGTGCTTAGGGGTGTGGTTTGTGGTGCTTCATAAATGTTGGCTGTTATTTTCATAATTACCCTGTAACAGTCCGCAGGCTGGGGCTAGGAGGAGGGCCTGTTATGAAGGAGCAGGAAGTAGCCTCATACATACTTGGAGAGGAGTTAGGCAAGGGGATGAGTGAGCCAGCATCTCAGACTGGTGCCTCTGTCAGGCAGTGGCATTCTGGGAAGAGTTCTCAAAGACTCCAGGCAGAGGCATGTAGTAATAAGAGCAGCGGGGCTGCTTCCCACTGCTCAGCTCCCGGCCACCGGCCACCGGCTAGCTTTACCAGAAATAATTACACAGAAACTGTATTCTTTTAAACATTGCCTGGCCCATTTGTTTTAGCCTCTTATTGGCTAGCTCTTACATATTGATCTAACCCATTTTTAATATTCTGTGTAGCCCACGAGGTGGCTTACCAGGGAAGATCTTAACCTGCTTCTGTCTGGAGTGGAAGAATCATGGTGACTGACTGACTCGGCTTTTTTCTCCCAGCATTCTGTTCTGTCTACTCCACCTACCTAATTTTCTGTCCTATTAAAGGGCCAAGGCAGTTTCTTTATTTAACCAATGAAATCAACACAAAACAAAAGACTCTCCCCCATCAGAGGCAGAGCTTCTCAGGGGAAGCTGTGCAAAGACATTTCATGATCTGTAAACAGGCACAGGAAGGGGAGGCGGCAGCACGGTCTGAGAATTGTGTACAGCCTGGCTCTTGTCCTTGCTGCTGACAGTGGGCTGTCCCTCTGTTTCTTCCCAGGGCTGATTCCTGCTCAGCATCCAGAGTCCCCCTTCTCTCACTAGTTGTGTGAAAGTGGGAAATTACTAAACTCTTTGTGACTTGGTTTCTTTGTCATGAAATGAAGGCATTGCAGTACCTGCTCCTTTCTCTAGTGAAGGAAATGCACCAGATGAAGAGGAACATAAATAAAGTAATCCCACATTATCTCTGAACTGGGTATAATAAGGGGTTCTTTATTTAAGAGGGGACTCACAGATCACAACAGAGAACAGAAACAAAATCCAGAATTCAGGTGTGAGAGCAGAGACAGAGCAAGAAAGCAGAGAGTGTGCACCTTTTGGTACCCAAAGCCATGCCCAACCTGGTCCAGTTTCTCAAAGGCCATTGGCTGAAGGAAGTTCCCCATCACCTCCCCCTTTTGTCTAAGTAAGAGAGTTCCAAACCCAATACAAAACTATATACAATAAGAACAGATATCAGGTATAAAAATTAGAAGTACAACCAGCACAAACATATTAAGCAAGAAACATATGCTAAATATTTCAATTAAGTCATAAGAGGAAAGCAACTATGACTATCTAGTCTTCAACCCCATCGAAGACCAGAGAAGGGAGATAATATTACTTGAGTAGGCAGGAAGTACAATCAAGCAGCTTCCAAAATGTGCAGTAGATGACAGAGACAACGACTACCTGGGCAATCACCCAAAGTCTCATTTGCAACATTGGAGCAACCAAATTTGGCTAAGGACTATAGTAACTGATGGACCATTTTCAGAGGCAGGAAAGTTTTCAAAACCATCTTACACTGTCTTGCCAAGGTTTGGCAGTCCTTTTTTTTTTCTTGTATTTTGCTTGTCCAGTCTGGACACTGTGCATTTTGTCAGTGGTTGAGGCATGGGCATTTCTTTGTCCAAAGGCAATTTTTTTTTCCCCAAGAAGAAAACAAGCTTAAAGTGAAGTTTCTTTAGTGTTCAACGTTCTCTTAGGAATAAATTGGTGCTGCCAGGAGGAATCACGTTTCACGTCAACATAACCCTAAGTTATTTAAATGCCATATTCTACAGTTCTTTGAAGTGGTCGAAGATTACAGTACCAGGTATGGTTTCCCTCCTGTTGAGTGGTACTTAGGACCATTTAGAGAGCTGCTGGTTACCACCAAGGTATGCATGCCACTACCACACCCATAGGTTTATCATGCCATGCTAGTTGTTGCTGCGGTTTCTGATTCCTTTTTAACTATGCCTCCTCTCCCAGCCAAGTTCCTGAACGTCATTCACCATGCTGCACAGGGTCCAAGGAAGAAATATCCAGAGACACAGACTGAATCCCAGGAAATTGGATGGGATCCAATTCCCTTGGTAAGTATGGCTCCTTCACTTAGTGGTCCCTGGGAGCATACCAGCAGTGCCAGTGATGGTTTTGAATTCGGGGCCACATTCCCTAGTTGTGTGACCTTGGACAAATCACTAAGTTGTTTTGTATTCACCTTAGTGCCATGCTCCTTCAATACGCCTACACATTTGTCAAGTAGCCCATGCTAGGCACTATCCTCGTAGCTTAGCTACAGTAATAAATACACTGCCTCTCCTCTGTGAGCTACTTTCCAGGGGTGGTGAGCTCTGAGGCAAGGCCTCCTTCAGGCAGCAGGGAGGGGCCTGCCTCAGCTTTGATAGGTTACTCTCCTTCAGTTTGGAGATCCTCACATATATCTGTGTCACAGCTCAAGGTTTAACAAGGAAAAGCCCTGCTGTCACCGGGCCTTGGGCCTGATACAGATCCAGCTCTACATCATGTAAACCCTAGTCTGCTTCCTCTCTGAAAGACTGACCCTGCCCCCTCCCCTCTAGGTCAACCCAGACCGCCAGGACAACAGGCTGAACCACTTCAAAGTCTACCATGACATCACTCTGTACAAAGCTAAACTGTGGAGTCTGGGGGAGGATGATCACCGGAAGTAGCATTCTCTTGGTAGAGCGAGTCTGAACGCAGAATTCCCAAGGTGTGCGCCATCGGGAGAAATAAAGGCAGCTTCTGTTAAAAATCACACAAGACATATTTTACACGGGTCACCACATTATGATTTAGAGTCAGGTAGGGTCTGATTGAAAACGCTTCAGGAGGCCTTGGAGCATCACATAGGCAGAGGGAAGAGGAGGCATCCACAGAGAACGGAAGTGAGCTAAAGAAGCAACCTGATTGGTTATAACATGTGCCCATCTTGTCTGTAATGGTTTGAACAGTTGCCCTCTGGTAATGGGGACTACAGCTCAGCTACTTGTTGTGAGAGGTCTTTGTAGGGCCCTCAGATGAATCCCAATGACCAGAAGACACCTGATAAGCAATTGAAGAGAGCAGCTTCATTTTCAAGAAAAGACCATCAAGCTGGGCCCCCCTGAAAATGGCCTTAAGCAGTGGGAGGGAGGTTGGGGGTGGGTGGGCATGTAAGGCAATCCTTTTAAGCCTGCATAGGAGAATTCCAGCTGTGGTTAAGTGTGCTTTGAAGTGATTGGGTATAGGCTCTTACTGATACAGGAATCATTTTTTTGGTTGGCTCATGACATCTGGACCTATGATTATGGTGTCAAGAGCCTGTCTGCTGTGTCAGGGGTCTGTGTGACAGAAAATAGCAAGAACAGTTCCTGCATATGGCCGGGTAGAACCCCGATTGACCACTAGACTGGATGTACTTCCTGAGGGTCTGGTTGAAGCCAGAAATGAGTCAACATAGGATGGGGTAGTAATAAAGGGCAGAGCTCCTTGTAACCTGACTGCTGGGGAAAACAAAACTGGCCCTGGTCCCTTCACTCAAACAAATCAAAGCAAAACAAATAAACAAACAAAATGTTGGGCATGGTGGTGTATGCCTTAAATCCCAGCACTCCGAAGTCAGAGGAAGGCAGATCTTTGAGTTTGGGGGCAGCCTGTCTACAGAATGAGTGCCACAACAGTCAGGATTATACAGAAAACTCTGTCTTAAAAAACGAGAGAGAGAGAGAGAGAAAGAGAGAGAGAGAGAGAGAGAGAGAGAGAGAGAGAGAGAGAGAGAGAGAGAGAGAATATATCTCAGTGTTGCATATTGGGTTACGTTACTGTGTTCTGGTTTCATTTCTGTTGCCACGAAAAACAGTCAGACAAAAAGCAGCATGGAGCTGGCCCCATCTTCCCCACCTTGAACAGTCATATCCCCCACAATATCAGTAGCCCATATGTCATCCTTTTTTAAAATATGTATTTATTTATTTATTTATTATGCATACAATATTCTTTCTGCGTGTATGCCTGAAGGCCAGAAGAGGGCACCAGATCTCATTACAGATGGTTGTGAGCTACCATGTGGTTGCTGGGAATTGAACTCAGGACCTTTGGAAGAGCAGGCAATGCTCTTAACCTCTGAGCCATCTCTCCAGCCCCCCCATATGTCATCTTTAAAGGCCTTTCATCACCCATCACAGGCAAGTGTCAGGTCTTCCAACTAAACCGCCCCAATCCCTAAGCCCTAAACCCCAGTGCACATCCCCTGTTCCTCCCTCTCCAATCTCAGCCCAGCAAGGGAACTGGACCCTGCCTCCAACTCTGGTGGAATCCCACTGCTGTGGTACAGTCCCTAGTAGCTGGTCAGCAGCTAAGAGACCTACAGACAGGATGCACCACCACCTCTGCCACCCACTGGACTCTGTTCCCATAAGACCTACTCTGCCACCAAACCACACATATCCCAACTTCCTCCCTGCATACAATGCTTTCCAGCAACATCAGCAGCCCCTATGGGCACAAACGCCACCTACACAAGTTGGAAGAACAGATGGGTAAATGCCAGTGTAAGAATACATTCAGTAGCAAAAAGGGCAATATGGCACTACCAGAATCCAGTTGTCCTACAACAGCAAGACCTGAACATCCCAACACAGATGACACAGAAGGAAAAACTTAAAAATAACTTATGAAAATAGAGGCCTTTAAAGACAAAATGGAAAATCCCCTTAAAGAAATTAAGGAAAAGACAACCAAAAATTGGAAGAAATTAATAAATCCCTCAAAGAATGTCAAGAAAACCAAGAAAAAAATCAGACAGGTGAAGGAAACAATTCAAGACTTGAACGTTGAAACAGAGGCAATAAAGAAAACACAAACCATGGGAATTCTGGAAATAAAAAATCTGGGTAAGTGAACAGGAACTACAGAAGCAAGGATAACCAACAGAATTCAAGAGACGGAAGAGTGAATTTTAGGCATTGAAGATATACAATAGGGAAAATAAATTCATCAGGCAAAGAAAATGTTAAATTCAATAAATTCCTAACACAAAACATCCAGGAAATCTGGAAGACCATGAAAGACCAAAGCTAAAAATAAGGATAGAAGAAGGAGAAGAATTCCAGCTCAAAGGCATGTAAAACATACAAAATCATGGAAGGAAACTTTTCCAACTTAAAGAAGGACATGTCTATAAAGGTAAAAGCAGCTTACAAAACACCTGACAGACTGGACCAGAACAAAAGCCCCCTCACCACATAATAATAAAGACATTAAATATATAGAATAAATAAAATTAAGATATGCAAAGGAAAAAGGCCAAGTAACATAAAAGGCAGACCTATCAGAATTACACCTGACTTCTCAATAGAGACTCTAAAAGATAGGGTCCTGGACAGACATTTTTCAGACTAAGAGACTAAGGATGCCAGCCCAGACTATTATACCCAGCAAAATTTTCAATCACTGTAGATGGAGAAAGCAAGATATTCCATGATAAAACCAGATTTAAACAATACCTATCAACAAATCCAGCTCTACAGAAAGTACTAGAAAAAGTACTTTATTGGTGTCGTGTTGCTCTTTGTGGTGTTGAGTGTGTTATTATTTTGTGTACCCATCTTTCCCTTTGATTGGTGTAGTTGGCCTTGTGTCTTTGTTGATCAGTCTTTCAGGTGCCACTGGATCCAAGACTCAGATGGTTGCTCTTTGTGGTGCAGTTAGGGCCATGGTTCCAGTTTCCCTGAAGGTCACTCAGTGTTCCTGTAGGGGTTGCTCTGAAATACTGGGGGTCGTTTGGGCCTGCTCCCACAGAGATTGTTTGCTTGGAGCTGTTTCCTACTGAGGTCACTGCCTTGGGCCTGCTCCAGCAGTTGTCGCTGGCTCTGGCCTGCACCTGTGGAGAGGTCACTGATTCACGCCCAGTGCCGCAGAGGTTTCTGGTTTGGCCCTATTCCATCAGTAGTGGCTCCCTTGTACTTGCTCCTGTGGAGGTCCTTGCCTTGGACCTGCTCTGGTAGAGGCTACTGGCTCAATCCTGCTCCTGTGTAGGTCACTGGCTCAGGTCCATTTCCACAGACGTCCCTGTCTCAGGCCTGCTCCCTTGGGGGTCTCTCTTTTGTACCTACATCTGTGGAGGTCACTGCCTTAGGCCTGCTCCAGCAGAGTTGTTGACTTGGTCCTGTTCCCATAGATGCCTCTGGCTTGGGCCTGCTCCTGTGGAGGTCCCTGGCTTGATCCAGGTCCTGGCTCAGGCATACTTCCTCAGTGGTGGCTTCCTTGTACATACTCCCATGGAGGTTGCTGCCTCAGGCCTGCTCCAGATGAAGTCATTGACTCAGGCCTATTTCTACAGATGCTCCTGGCTCAGGCCTGTTTGCTCGGAGGTCTCTGACTCATGCCCAGTCCCACAGAGGTCTTTGGTTCAGGCCTGTGCCCTCAGTGGTTGCTCCCTTGTACCTGTTCCTGTGGAAGTTGCTGCCTCAGGCCTGCTCTGTTGAAGGTCACTGGCTCAGGCCTGCTTTGGCAGAGGTTGTTGCCTTGAGCCTGCTACTACAGAGGTCACTGGCTCAATCCTCTTCCTATGCAGGTTGCTACTTCAGGCATGCTCCAGTGGAGGTCGCTGGCTCAGGCCTGTTCCCACAGAGGTCCCTGGCTTGGGCCTACTCTCTCAGAGGTCCCTGACTTGTGTCTGATCCCAAAGATGTCTCTGGCTCACAAAATGAAGTCTTAATTCTGAACATTTTTGCCCCAAATATAAGGGCACTCATATTTGTAAAAGAAACATTACTAAAGATTAAACCACACAGCAAACACCACATATTAATTGTGGAAGACATCAACACCCCACTCTCTCCAATGGACAGGTCTGTCAGTCAGTAATTTAAGAGAAAGATAAGGGAACTAACAAAAGTTATGACTCAAATGGACTTAACAGACATCTACAGAGCATTGCATTTACCCAAACACAAAAGAGTATACCTTCTTCTTGGCACCTACCTCATCGAATCTTCTCTAACATCAACCACATATGTGATCATAAAGCAAATCTCAACAGAAACAAAAAAAATGGAATAACCCCCTGTATCTTATCTGATCACCATGGGTTAAAGCTAGAATTCAGCAACAACACAAAATACAGAAAGCCTACAATCTCATGGAAAATGAACAACTCTGAACTGAATTGCCACTGGGTCAAGGAAGAAGTAAGAAAGAAATTAAACACTCTAGATTTCAACGAAAATGAATCCACAACATACCCAAAATTATGAGACACTATGAAAGCAGTGTTAACATAAAAGTTCATAGCACTAAGTGCCCACATAAAGAATTTGGAAAAAAATCTCACACTAGTGACTTCATAGCACAACTGAAATCTCTAGAACAAAAAGAAGTAGACCACCCAGGAGGAATAGGCGGGAGGAAATAATCAAACTCAGGGCTGAAATTAGCAAAATAGAAACAAAGAATCAGTGAAACAATTGGTTCTTTGAGAAAGTCAAGCTGGATAAACCCTTATTCAAACTAACCAAACGACAGAGAATGTCCAAATTAACAAAATCAGAAATAAAAAGGGGACATATCACCACTGATCACTGAGGAAATCCAATGAATCATTAGGTCATACTTCAAAAACCAAAAGGAACGAATAATTTTCTTGATAGGTACCACAGACTAAAATTAAATCAAGACCTGATAAACAATTTATATAGACCTATAATCACAAAGGAAATAGAAGCAAATACTAAAAGTCTCCCAACCATTGTTGTCAGACTGATGAATGTCTTAAACATCACCATAGAACCTTCATCCAGCAACTGATGGAAAGAGAGGCAGAGAGAGACCTGCATTGAAGCCCTGAGCTGAGCTCCCAAAGTCCAGCTGAAGAGTGGGAGGAATGAGAATATGAGCAAAGAGGTCAAGACCATGATGGGTACACCCACTGAAACAGCTTACCTGAGCTAATGGGAGCTCACCAACTCCAGATGGGCAGGGAAGGAAATAGCATAGGACCAAACTTGTCCCTTTGCATGTTGGCGACAGTTGTATGGCTGGGACAGTCTGTGGGGCCATTGTCAAGGTTTGTTGCTTCGAAGAAAGTGGAAGAGGTTGAAAAGGAACCCCAAGTAGACACGAAGTGAAAAATTCCAGACACTGAATGCAAACATTGTCACGTTCAGCTTTATTCTAAAATGCCAAACACGCCTTGGAATAGCTGAGTGAATCACAACGTGTTTGCAGTGGAAGCAGCAGCATGTTTTGTTTTTATTTCCAAGACTGAGATACAAAGTTCAAGATGATATTCAACCTGGCAGTAAGTCTGTACAAAAACACTCAGCATCAGGAACCACCAGAAAAACACACACAGGATGCAGGATGCCGTACTGCCAGACTTCCTGAGTGGAAAGCGTTGATAAAGCTGGGGCAACGACACCCTGTGTGAACTGCTTGTGGGAATGTGAAACTAAACAATTTGATAAAAGTTCCTCATCCTTCTACCAAGTGAAGTGAAAACATGGAATGCAGTAAAAGTTTGAAGGTCATCTACATTTCCATCACAAGTAGGGAACAAGTAGTGGTTTTTAAAACACTAGGGTATTATTATCAATTTTAAAGAACAGCTACTGGAGTGTGTAAAATGCAGAGAGCCTTCACAAACACATCACACACACACACACAGACAAAGACATCAAAATTGAGTCTATTTTATGTCCAGCAATGAAACAGTATAGGATGGGAATGGAATTCCGTCTAGCCTTGAATTTGTGGGCAGATGTTTGATTAGAAAAGGGCGCAGGGGACCTCTGTCCAGTTTGGGACTTTGCATCTCTTAGTAACAGATACAAAGGCAGAGCTCTATAGAATTGTCTGGAAGATAAAGCTTGCTGTGCGTACCCCTGGCTAGAAAACCGTGCTTCGCTTCCCCAGACTTGAAACCAACTGGCAGTTAATACTCAAGGCTGCCTTCAGTTCCTGCTGGCATAAAAATTTGTGTGTGGAGAGGCATGAGAACTTTTCACTGAGAATTTGCGATTTTTCAGGTCTTTTTTGAGAATTCATTTTGAAATGAGAAGGCAGCTCCACACTCAACTCCCAGCATGCAGCTTTACCAAAACCTCCGAGTAAAGCAGAAAATATCCAAGACATGGGCACAGATGCACACACACACACCTTACTTGTGGCTTTGCCTTCCAGACTCATAGCTTCCTGCAGACAACTGTCATCTGAAAAAGAATGAAACCTTCCAGGATTTTTAACTCTTCCACTACAGTGCTGCCTTCTGAGTAGCATGTTGAGATGGCTTACGGTTCTGGTACCCAGTTATGACCAGTGTATCCACTCTATGTATGCTACCCATTCATTGGTCACATGGGAGCCACCTCAGTTCTAGTGACCTTTATTTCCCCAAAGTGAAAAAGCTGTGATATAGCTATGTTAAAGACAAGCTTTCTGGGTGGTGGTGGCACACGACTTTAATCCCAATGCTTGGGAGGCAGAGACAGGAGGATCTCTGGGTTCTAGGCCAACTTGGTCTACATAGTGAGGTTCTGGACAGCCAGTGCTAAACAGAATAAACCCTGTCATGAAAAACAAAAACAAACAAACAAAAAGACAAGCTGTAAGGTGCTTTTTAAGTAAACTACGGAAGCTGTAGCCTGCTAAGTTTGCTAATGTCCAGAATAAGAACAAAGGTGTCCATGAAATTGTGAGGAAGGACAACAGGAACTTAGTCCCAGTTTTGCAGACTCCTCAGGTCCCCCCAGTTCCAACCACAGGATAGAAGTGTTGAGTTAAGGTGGAAAAGAAACTCAACAACAGAGCTTGCAATTCTCAGTGGCTTCAGGTATCCACTGGGCATCCTGACATATAACCCCGTGAACGTGCCTACTATATGTCTTTCCTCTTTGTACAGCTGCTAAGGTCCAAGCAAACCAAGGTATCTCTACTAGTTAGGGCAGCACAACGGGCCACACACTTCCTCAGGCTACCCTTGACCTCGCTGTTCCTAAGGCTGTAGATGAGGGGGTTCAGCATGGGAGTGGCAATAGTGTAGAATGCCGATACAACCTTATCATGGTTAGCCGACCTGGAAGATGTGGGTCTCATGTAGATGAAAATGGCAGCTCCATAGAAGAGGCCCACTACAGCCACGTGAGAGGAGCAAGTGGCAAAGGCCTTCTTGCGGGCTTCTATGGACCGCATTCGGAGGACAGTGGCCAAGATGAGGCCATACGATGTCAGGATGAGGGAGAAGGGGACCAGAAGCATCAACACACAGCAGATGTACATGACAAACTCAAAGGCAGATGTTTTACCACAAGCCAGGTGCAACAACACAGGGGCTTCACAAAAGAAGTGGTCGATTTCGTTCCGGTTGCAAAACTGGAAGCTCATTGTGGCAGCAGCCTGCATGGCTCCATCGGCTGCGCCCAGGAGCCAAGATCCCAAGGTCAATCTCAAACATAACTGCCAGCTCATGAGAACCGGATAGCGCAGAGGGTGGCATATCGCCACGTAGCGGTCATAGGACATGGCCGCTAAGAGGAAGCACTCGCCACCTCCCACTGTGAGGAAGAAGAAGATCTGGAAGCCACAGCCAGCCGTGGAGATGGACTTTTTGCCCGTGAAATAACCAGCTGCCATGGGGGGCACTGTGGTGGAGACTAGCATCATGTCCATAAGAGAGAGCTGACTGAGGAGAAAGTACATGGGTGTGTGGAGCCGGCGGTCCTGCTGAATCAGGAGAAGCAGGAGGGCATTGCCTACCACGGAGTTGAGGGCCACAGTCAGAACCAGCACAAAGAGAACCAGGTGAGCTCTGGTGTGGTTAAAGAGTCCTAGGAGAATGAACCCGGCGGTGGCATTTCCCATGTCCGTGGTTCACAACAGGGGCAGCACTGCAAATCGAGGGAGGGGAGAGAGTTTCATTATCTGTGACGCTGTGTGAACTACGCATGCCCAGAAAGTTGCCTGTGAGAAATGGTGAAACCCACTTCAAATCCATCTATGCTAGCAAAATGTTCCAACACAGTCACAACTTAACATAAATCTTTCCTCATTTCCAAGGTTTACCTGACACATGTCACCAGAACAGTGAGTTCAATAATGAATCAACGTTCTTTGTAAGCTGAAGTAACTCCTGATTTTTTATTACACTGTAGCAACATAATGGTTGAAAACTATTTGCTTATTCATAATTTATATTTTCATATTAATTATACTTTGCATAATAAAGTCTTAGTTAAGTAAATATCTATTATATACAACTTAGGGACTGTTAATGTAGGTGACACATTTAACATATCAAAATTTTTATTTATTGAGACAAGGTGTCATGTATCCCAGGCTGGCCTTGAATTTTCTAAATAGTAGAAAATGACCTAGGAACTCTGATCTTACAGGTTCTTCCTCTTGAGTGCTGAGTTACAGGCATGTGCTACCATGTCTGGTTTATGTAATGCTGGGGAATGGACACAGAGCTTTGTGCATGGCAGGTAAAAATTCTACACACTAAACCATCAAACTTTATTGAAAAAACCAAGTTCATATGGTTTTCTCCAACACTGGATAGTAAATGTCTCGCCAAACAAAGGGGTATTTGCTCTTAGATCTAAAAGTAGGAAAGCCAGACTGTGGACAGAGGCTAGACTCACCCTGGTCTGGGAGTTCACTTGGTTCTGTTTACAGAGGTTGACACTTCAGATACCAGAGGACTTCTTGGGTGTTTCTAAGTATGAAGCTGTAATGCTAATGAATGCTTCCACGAACTCTTCGTCAGTATTTTGTCCTCAGTCAGCCCCTCCCTCTTCAGCACCACACAAACTCACTCTTTAGTGGGTAACTCAGAGACTCTAGTGTTTGCCCAGCTGTAGAGAAAACAATGATTCCCGCTTCACTCTCAAGAGACTTTAAATCTTTACTTTCATTTTAATCTTTGACTTGCTTTTGGCCAATATTGGTTGAGCTTATTGAATCAAAAAAATCCACCCTACAAAGATGTGGATACTACTTCATCCTCAAGATCGTTGTCTAGCACAAATGCCTTGAGGAAGTCCGTGCCTTCTGGGGGTACCTCCCTTGTTTCTTCTCTGGTAAGATCACAGCTATGGCTGGAACAATGACTCCACGACTCACTCAGCCCCTGACCAAGTCCCTGAGCATTTTAGTTGGTTGCGTGAAAGTTAAATATTTTGGAGATTCTCTCTGCTCTGCTCACGAGTTGCCCACGTGTCCAGTTCTCAGATACCCTTTTGCTCCAGAAACTACGTGGAACCATGGCCATGGCTCTCAAGACACCCCATTGCTGAAGACTCAAACCCTGCCTGACTCATTTTTCACTGTTCCAACCTCTCAATATCGAAGATAGGTGAGACTTTAAGTTTGCTTTGTTTAGCCACTGGGAGGCAGGGAGCAGCTTCCTTAAATTCATTTCTGCACCTGCAGTCACTATTTTATGTACATAATCACTGTGGTATTGTTAGGCACCTTCCACACTAGAATCCATCTTCTAAATTCTCTTAATGCCTCCAGATGAGAACTCGGCCCCCATTTAAGCAAAACTCCCTCTTCTTTTTCCCCCATAGCTGCTGGCAGCCACTATTCTCTCTTCCTCAGCAATATGTGCCCTTGTGAAGCTTTGATGCTGCCATCCCACAGAACCCACCTATTTGTGTCCGAAGTCCCGAGGCTCATGGATGTCATGTCTGCCCTCCCTTCATTTTTCAGGAAGTTAATGGTCCACGGTGTGGGGCGTACTGTGATTGCTGCTCCCCAGTCTGGGGCCAGTGCCTCAGGCCTTTCCCTCCCTTTGGGATACACGTGCACCAGTTTGATAAGATGCTTGACTACAGATGTTGGAGTGTGTGCTTTGATAAAGAAGTAAGATACCACACTAAACAGCAATGACGAATCTTTGCTTAAAACATGCAAGAGCGGTGCACGTGTTTTTAGAAAACCAGTTCGACAGTTAGCCCAACTTCTCTGTTTCTTTAAAAACACATTTATGTTTTCTTCTATGTATACAATACTGGAGATTTGTTATAGGGCCTCCTAAAGGCTTGCCAAGCTCTCTATCACTGAGTTATATTCACAGCCCTAGAAAAATATATATTAAGAAATTTCTACTTTTATTTATAATTTTAAGATTAGAAATTATCTGCTCAACTTTTTAGTGGCAATAGGTGGATACATATTTAAGGTGATAAATATTTAATAGTGGTCAGTCATTATAAATCTATTGTGTGTTCAGTTTGTTTTTATTAAAATTATTGTCTATACCTCTTTATACAAATGAGACAAGTTACTACCAATTAAAATGTTTATAAACCTCCACAGAGTAGACTAAATTCCTAAAACTGATCATGGAACTGAAACATGGTTGAAATTGGTCCTAAAGAATTAACTCATTTGGAAAACATGCTAAATGCATTACCGGGCAACGAGACCTCCAGCTTGACTAGGGCAGGGAATGGGGAAATGTTTACCCTGAAAAATAAGGGCTTCCTTTTGCCCTCCTTGCTTTGTGTCCATCGGGCTGGACATCTCCTTGCCACATTCCACAGCTCTTCCTTAAAACTACACTCGCATCTCCTGCATTTGAAATCACAGTCAGACAGATGCCTTTCTTTTCTTCCTGTAAAAGCCTTGTGAGAAACCACAGAAAAGTCAGAATATATAGTTTCCTTTCCACATTTCCCCAAGTTCATTGTGAATATGTAATTTTAAAAGTCTGTACTTCAGGATAGAGAAATGAGAATCGACCTGCATGTGAAAAGAAGTTAGTAGCCGAGGGCTTGTTTATATTGATAGAATTATGGGTTTGCTTTAAAAAAAATTAACCTATTACCAGCATGCGCTTGCACACATTTTAATTCACTGAGGACTGAGATGTCTAACCGGGAAGACTTTCTCTGTCAAATGCAGAGTGGTGGGACCGGATTTTCTATGTAGCCGAGGGCTCCTTGTTTCTCCGGTCTCCACCTCTCAAGTTCTGGGATTTGGAATTGTGTTTTCTAGAGTTAAAGTTCACAAATAATCAGACATGAAAAGGTTGGTATGACCTACCTGCAAGAGTCAAAACTGGTGTCCAGCAGGTTGGATCTGCACCCTCTGTGATGCACCTGGATGTCCTCTCCTGGACGGGAGGGGAGATGTGTCTAACCTAGCCCTCCACCTCCCTCATATCAATGCCTGGGCTGATCTGTCATGAGGATGGCCCAGTGCCAGCGTGGGCTGCAAACACTATCCCATCAATACCCCAGAGCTGCTGCGGTGATAATTCAGTGGCCAAAAGTGTTTACTGTGTTGAGAAATTAAAAAAATCCCCAAGAGATTGTGAATGGTCCACACATCTCATAAAGCTATGAATCATGGGAATGACAGAGGATGGCTCAGGAGAAAGAAATATAAATAAGTGTCCTTGAAAAGGGATTGCAATTTCAAGTGGAGGAACCAGGGTATCACGTGATTCTGGTAATTTCTGCACAGACTTCAGCAGGAAGATTAAACTGTCTTCTATTCAGACCAGCTCAATTGTCAAAACAGCAATCAAGATAAAATGAAGCTCATGGAAGGAATTACCTGTAGTTTATTTTCTGCTTGGACTCAGTTTGAGACAATTAAATTTGTGTCTTATGCATCGGTTTCTGTGCATTTGCAAGAAGCTGTTATATTTTGATTTTATATTTTCATTTTTGAATCTGTATAGTAAAATAACAACAATAACAAAAGCAACATTAATAACAGTGACAGCATCTTCAGGCTGTCATATCAATGACACTTCTCAGGTTGAATGTATATGGACTTCAGGACATTTCCTTTTTTTTTTTTTTTTTTGCTTTTTTTTTTTTTTAAAGGAATTCCCTGTGTAATAGTTCTGGCTGTCCTGGAACTTGCTCTGTAGACCAGGTTGGCCTCAAACTCACAGCAATGCCTGCCTCTGCCTCCCGAATGCCACCTAGCTGATCCTTTGCTTTTGATGTTTTCCAATGCTGGGTACCCTGGGAACTTGGATGTATGCCTTGCAATTTCTTTTTTTTTTATTGAGAAAAGGAAAAAAAAAGTTTCCCCCTCCTCCCAGCCTCCCATTTCCCTCCCCCTCCTCCCACCCTTCTCCCCTCCTCCCACTCCTCTCCCCCTCCCTCTCCAGTCCAACGAGCAGTCATGGTTCCCTGCCCTGTGGAAAGTCCAAGGTCCTCCCCGCTCCGTCCATGTCTAGGAAGGTGAACATCCAAACTGGCTAGGCTCCCACAAAGCCAGAACATGAAGTAGGATCAAAACCCCGTGCCATTGTCCTTGGCTTCTCATCATCCCTCATTGTTCGCCATGTTGCAATTTCTGAGTTATCTACTGCTATATAGAGACTCCAGAGTCTACAACTGGAAATAGATAAATGAAAACAAAATAAAGCAATAATTCTTTATCATGGATTATGTGTTAGGGAAATATACCTGGTTAAAAAATGTACAATTTGGTAAACTGCAATTGCCATTTAATTTTATTTAAAGGAAAGTACAGGTTTTTTCATTATTTAACATTTATTTACTTACTTATATAAAACTGAGCATCATGTAATTCAGGCTGGCTTAATAGTAAACTATTAAACTAGCTTAGTAGCAGAGGCTGGCCTTGAACCTCTGATCCTTCTATCTCTACCTCCCAACTTCTGGGATTGCCACCACAGTGGGTTTATCTGTTGCTGGAGATGGAAGCACTTACCAACTGAGCCACTCCCTCAGTTCTTTGCTTAGATTTCTTTCATCAAATTGAAACTTTATCAAGCTGGCAAATCCTACTTGGATTTATAATTGTTCAAAGGTGTATAGGCTAAATTTAAGCCCACATTACAAACAGCAAAAACCCCTAGGCTCCAGATGAGGCCAGTCGGGCACCATGGACATTCTGCGCAAAAGCTTTCTACAGGAGAGTGACCGTCCTTCCTGACAAAGCTTATGTCCCTTTCTGTTCTGACCACTGCTGTGCTGGGGTCTCTAGAGGCTATCAAGAGACGCTGCCCTGTCATAGAATGGACACTGTTGTATGACTAAATCAAGTCCTGAGAGAGTATATGGAGTTCAAGGATGAGTAGAGGCATTCAGCGACCGGCGAGAGAAAGAATGGGGCTCAGAAACTCTGGGGAGCCGAGGGTGCACCCCATGTGAGTATCTGGTGTGGATTCCATAAGGGCTGTATGACTAGGGTGAGTATCGAGGTCACCCATCCTGAGGATGGGCTGTATCTACCAAGTGCATAGCCCAGAGGCTTGGGTCAGCCATCTTTAATGAGGGAGGGATTCATACTCTACTGTTGCCTTCTCACTCAGAGAAGGCGCTCCTGGGATTCATGGAGGACACACACGCAAGGATGGGGATCCAGGAAGCTGGGAAGTCCTCTCAGGATCGACACCTAAAGAAGAATTAAGCAGAATTGAGCAAATGGTGAGAATGAACTCTGATGCCCAGGGTTAAACTCCTGAGAAAGTTAGGGGATAGGCTCTGAGAGTCTCGCAGCCACCATGCACTTGGGCTTTAGCGTTGCTGCAAGGACACTGGTTGTGGTTTGCTTCCAGAAATGGACTGTGACCTTGGTCTTAACAGTTTTCCCAACAAGAAAATACCTTGAGAGGGACTTAGCTAAGAACTGGCGGATTCTTACATCCTAGGCAACTCTGGAAAGTTGGGACTTTTAATTACTGAAGGGGAAAAGTTGTGCATATGGCAGAAACACATTCCAGCCCAGATACTGCTCACAGCCACTTTTTTAGGACACGGAGGTGGGTGTTTTGCTGGGGTACAGAGAAAACAGATAACAAAGGCCAGTAGTTCACCAAAATAGAGGAGCTCCTGGGAACACCAGCACCAGAGAAAAGTTGGAAACGGTTTGGTATTCACACACCAAGTACACGCGCTCACGGAAAACCCTAAATTCAGCATTCAAATGTTAAAGATGTAGGAGAGGAAGGATTTCCAGTTTGGGGGACAGGCAGGGGCTGTGAAAAGGGGTAGGTCTGTCTGCCTTTATACAGAGTGACCCCAAGGTCAGCTCAGTCTCTGCTGCCAACGCCTCTCCTGAGATCCAAGGATGTGGCTTGCCCAGTGTGCCTTTGTTTTGCTGAATGGTATAAGTCCTTGGTAGAAAAACTGGTACACAGCAAACATACAAACAAATTGTGAACCCTCCCTTCAAGAAAACTTGCCTGTCTTTCCTGTGACAAGCTCTGAGGCTGAAAGTTGGCTCAAAGCAGCCAACAGGGTGATGAACTGTGATGTTTGCCTCTGTGGAAGTTCCTAGAGTTTGTATCTCCCTTTCTTTCCTTTTGCATCCGATGTGCTATTTTACACACCTGTCTCTCTCCATTCTCTGAGGCCATAACAGGATACCATCTCTTGGGTACCAAAGAAGGAATGTTTGTTCCCCAGTGTTCTGCAATGGGGAAAGTCTAAATTCAAGGGTTCTGCATCTGTCAGGGGCCAGATTCTCTATTAGCAGATGGTGGAAGGACAAGGAAAGGCCATAGGGGGCTAACAATGAAAAGAGGGGGCTGGACTTGGAATGGTCTGAACTTTGAAGATGGCCTGACTGTTTGGCACGTCAGTGATTGTGGAGGGATTGGAACATTGCGAGTCCAGAACCAAACAATCTTTGGTTAATCTTTAGTCTTCACCTGTACGTGACCTAACATATGAATGACTGCTAAGAAAATCCTTAGGGATGTGCAGAGCACTGGCTTCCAACAGACCAAGAACAGAGTCAGATAGCTCGTGAGCCTATACCCGAGATGTCCCTGTAACCTTCACCAGAACCTGCCTACCTGCTGTTCCCCCAAAATGTGTTTGAAAGACGTATTTATTTTGAAACTTTTAAATTTTATTACTATAAAAAACTTCACAAAACTGGCACCATGTTGGAACGTGGAACTGGGGATAATCTAAATCTGGAGGGGCCATGGTGACTCATTTTTAGCTCTAGAATAAACTCTTATTCATTTTCAGGTGAGTTGTGGGTTTTATTTACTTATTTTTTGGTATGGAAATGGCCAAACTCACTATTATTTTGTTTTATTACTTGAGACAGGGTCTTATGTAATCCACCTGCCTAGAACTTACAGTTCTTCTGTATGGCTGGTTTTGTTGCCATACTGAGCAAACTAACACTTTAATAATGGCACAAATGCTCTCCCATCATGACAGTAGAGCCCTGAGGCCTAACTACTTCTTAAAGATCTCATCTTTAAACTCCCTTAAAATAGAGATTTGGAAATCTCATAATGATTCCTAATATTTTGGTTAGTGATATTTGTTTTGTTGTTAAAGATGTTAAATATAGATACAGTTTTAAAGCCATAAGCCCTACATGCCCATCTCCTTTTAAAGAATTCTTTAAATTGTAAATAATTTTGGAAAATTCCCCTGAAACATTTTGACATATGGTTTGTGCAATTATGTTTATGTTTAATAATTCTTACGGTTATGTATTTCATTACAATTTACTTTGTAATAGCAATCAATTAGGCACTACATTTTTAAAAGTTATTCATTTATTCCTTTTCCTCTTACGTTTTACATCACATAATAGAAACTGAGTTATATGATTAAAGTCTAGCTAACAGACCTGTGTCACTGCCTCTCATCTCTAAGACCTTATTTGAAAACAGACATAGTAGCTAGCCCAAGGGACACTGGAAGGGCAAGTTGATTTTACATTTATTTTCCAAACACTTGGTAAATTTTATAATATAAAATAACAAATGAGAGTCAGATAAATTAATACAACACTAAAGAGTGAGCTCAATGGAATAGATCAGCTGAGCTAGTGAGTGAGGTGTGCCTAAACTGAGTAGGGCTGTTTTGGTGACCTTCCTTCTACACGTTTATCACACTGTCTTCTGCAGCCACTTCCTCAGGGCTCCCTTGACCTCCTTGTTCCTCACACTGTATATGAGGGGGTTCAGGACCGGTGTGAAGATCGTGTAGAAGGCAGACACCACTTTGTCGCGCTTTCCCGGCTGGTGGGACTTAGGCCTCATGTAGATGAACATGATAGCCCCGTAGAATAGCCCCACCACAGCCAGGTGCGAAGAGCAGGTGGCAAAGGCCTTCTTCCGGGCTGCTGAGGATCGCATGTGGAGTACTGCAACCAGGATGAGGGAGTAGGAAACCAGGATGAGGCACAGAGGGATCAGGAGCATAAGGATGCAGCAAATGTACATGAAGAACTCAAAGACTTTGGTGTCGGCACAGGCGAGGCGCACCAGAGAAGGTGCCTCACAGAAGAAGTGGTTGATGGTTCGAGAGTGGCAAAACGGGAAACTCAAGATGGTGCCCGCTTGCATCAACCCATCAGCGGCTCCCAGGAACCAAGATCCCAAGGTCAGATGCACGCACAGCTTGGAGCTCATGAGGACATGGTAGCGCAGGGGCTGACATACAGCCACGTAGCGGTCATAGGACATGGCTGCCAGGAGGAAGCACTCGCCCCCTGCCAGGGTGAGGAACAGGAAGATCTGGGAGCCACAGCCTGCAGGGGAGATGGACTTCATGCTCATCAAGTAGTTGGCTGCCATCTTGGGGATGATGGTGGAGACGAGCATCATGTCCATGAGGGAGAGCTGGCTGAGAAGGAAGTACATGGGCGTGTGGAGCCTAGGGTCCCTGCAGATGAGCAGGATCATGAGGGCGTTTCCCATCAGGGAGGCGGTGAAGATTACTAAAACAACAGAAAACAGGAACAGGTGGACTTGTGTGTGGCTGAAGAGCCCAAGAAGAATGAAGTCCAAAGCTGTGCTGTTACTGGGAGGCTCCATGACTCTGGTCAAACCTGGAAGACAGGTTTTTGTTTTTTTTTTTTTATGAGATAGGCTGTCATGGAACTACCTCTGTAGACCAGGCTGGCCCCAAACTCAGAGATCTGCCTGCCTCTGCCTCCCCCAGTGCTGGGACTAAAGGCACATGCTGCCATGCCTGGTCTGAAAATGACTTTTTTTTTTTAAAAAGTGACTTCCAATATCCTTAAAATCTTTGTCCAGGTGTCAGAATATTTTAATTTAGTGAAATAATAATTTTTTTCTGCAACCTGATGCTGAGGTATGGATCAGTGGGTAAGAACACTTGCTACACCAGCCTGAAGATACGAGTGTGGATTTCAGAGCTCACATAAAAAGCTAGGTGTGGTCTTCATTTGTCTGTAGCTTAGCTCTGAAGGGCAGAGACCAAAGGATTTCTAGTTGTTTCTGGCTCCAACCTAGAAGTTGCCTCAAAGAAGTAAGGCAGAGACTGATACAGGAGGACATCAACACCCTCCTCTGGCCTGCCTGTGAACCCACATGCATGAGTGTGTATCACACACACACACACACACACACACACACACACACACACACACAGAGTGCCACACACAGCATACCCCCACCACACCATAACACACACACATACACACACTTCTGCATTATCCACATTCATTTTACCATATTTCAATTTTCAACTGAATTAAATGAAACATACAGAATGCATAGTCTACTGCCCATGTGTTTAAACCCTATACTTATATTAATCATGACATAAAGAAGCATTGTTGCGTGATTTCACTTTCCTACAGTTTGGTGTTTGTCAGTTAGGAGAATCCTAAATCCTTGTGCATTTGTGAATGCTGCTGTGACCCGACTCATGACCTTTGCACCTTTCTTACATATCTATTCAAGGAGCTCCATAAGAGAGTAAAGAGGAACTCTTTGCCCTAAAGGAAACACACACGGCTGAATTTCTCTATTCCATGTGTGAGGCCCTGTTGTCCTATAGCACATGTAATGATGACCACAGATGACGACAGATGCTTCATGCCCCAGGACCACACCTCACACTATCAACACTTCCCTGATGAGAAGGGCCATTGGTCCATGTAGATTTCTTCTCTCTCTCCCTCTTTGGTTTTCTGACAGGGTTTCTCTGTGTAACAGTCCTGATTGTCCTGGAACTTACTTTGTTGACCAGACTGGCTTATAACTCACTGAGATCTGCCTGTCTCTGCCTCTCCAGTGCTGGGATTAAAGGTGTATGCCAGCACATTAAAGGTGTGTTTTCATCTTCTTATTTTGATGGTTAAGTGTCAGGTGTAACAATAGATGTTATTCATGGAACTGCCAGAGTGTTAGTAGTTAGTAGTTAGACATCACATATGTCTTGACGCTGAGGCAGAAAAACTCTGGCCTCCTTAACCTTTGAGCTAACCTGAAAAACTGCATGTGAAATTTTGTTCTCACTGGGTATTCTGGTTCACGCCTTTTATTCCAGCACCTAGGAGGCAGAGGCAAGTGAATCTCTATGAGTTCCAGGGTGGACTAGAAAGTGAGTTCCAGGACAGCCAAGGGCACACAGTGAGACTCTATTAAAAAAAGAAGAAAATCTTTTTAAACTAAAAATATTTCTTATACATTTTGTGACACGTACAGTCCTGCCATAGCTATACATACTGCATATATGTTCAGCTTTTTTCACACATTTCAAGTTATTATAATGCACCATTTTAAACACACATCATCTGTTTGGAATGCTAGCACATTAATTACCACTTCTTAGATGTTGGATTGTGTTTCACTAGTGCATTCCTGGGAAGGCTAGTAGTTATTTGGACATGAATGGCGTCTATGATCATTGTAAACTTGATATTACTATGTACTAGCATTGCAAACATACTGTGACACCTATGAGACGCCCCCTTCTAGACAGACACAGGCACATACACACATAGACATATACACACATAAACATATACACACATAGACATATACACACATAAACATATACACACATAGACATATACACACATAGACATATATACACAGACATATACACACATAGATATATACACACATAGACATATACACACATAGACATATACACACATAGACATATACACACATAGACACAGACACACACATAGACACATGCACATACACACATAAACACAGGCACAAAAACAGACATATGAGAGAGGGAGGGAGAGAGAGATATTATGAAAAATAAGTTTAAATGAAAGTATTTTTCTAGGGCTAGTCATGCAACTCTGTGGTGGATTGTTTATCTTCCATGTGTGAAACCTCAGGTTTGGTTCCCATAACCACAAAAAACTAATACAGTTATCTGAAAATATATGTGTCATATTTGAATATCTTTAAGAAAAAAAGATGTATCTCAGAAATAACTTACAATGAATCTTCCCCCTTGTTTTAATAAAATCAAAACATTTCCAATGTCTCCTTGGACTCTCATGTCATTCATGTTTTATGGATTTCTTCTGACTCCAGAGTAATCATATGTGACTGTAGTTCATATAAAGTCACTCTGGTATTTGAATACTTAGGATTCATGAGAGTTTCCCTACATTTTCATTAAAGTATTAGCTTCTAAAAGTCAATAAAATGCTTATATTGTCACAGAACTATTATTTATGCTTCAAATTTTAAGTTATTTTAACTTTAGAAACAACCAGATAACAAACAAAATCTTATAATGTGTCCTTTATGACAAAGATATTATTTACTCAGGTGAATATAATAATGTGATTTCAAAGCCTAAATTACAAGCTAAATTTGGAGATCAAAAGAATTGTGATTTTTTTTGTACCCTGATACTCTGTATGCTGAAAACAAAATAAATTTCTGCTCTTATCCATTGTGTCAATCAAAAAGGAAACATACTCAACAGTAGGCTCTTGAATGCCCAGGCTAGATGGAATAATCAACCTTCAAGTAATTGATAAATTGAATTCAGATAGGTTATATGCTTTGCCACGTATAACTTTAAGTGGTGACTGTTTTGCTACCAAAAATATCCTTTTGCAAAATGATAGAAACGAATAATTGACTTTAGCAATTTGTTTTGTGACAAAGTCTCGCTATGTAGCCCAGGCTGACCTGGAACTTGCCGCTCTCCTGCCTCAGCTTCCCGAGTGCTGGAATGAGACGTGTGTTGTCAGAGCAGCACTTTTGTGGACTCAAGAATGATGAAAACCATGGCCAAGGGAAACCAGCATACTTTTGCTGTCTAAATGACAGGAAAGCCCAGTGGGTATATACCATACTGTCAGGAGTCAGTGTGGATTAATGGTCTTGTTCATCTACCCGCACACTCCGCATCTGGAGTGTGTCCATTGCTATTACAGTGCTTTGAAGTCAAACACATTTCTTAGACCAGCTGTTCTCGACCTCTTTAGGGGTCACATATCAGATATTTGCATTATAATTCATAACAGTAGCAAATTATGAGGTAGCAATGAAATAATTTTATGGCTGGGGTCACCACAACACGAGGAACTGAATTAAAGGGTGTCAGCATTTGGGAGGTTGAGAACCATTGTCTTAGACCAAAAAAATTCCCAGTCAGTTTTTTTTAAAATAGGGACTTAATTTGTTTTACAGATTTGTTTTAATAAAACATGGTAGTTTAAATGGAGTACTTAACCAATTACTTTTTTTTTTTAAGGAAACTACTGGAAACACATGGCTGGAGCCAGCAAAATGGCTCAGTGGGCGAAGCACATCCTACAAAGGCCTGTGGACTTGCATCCGATACCTAGGCCATTTGTAAAAGGGAGAGAACAGACTCCACAACACGGTCCTCTCACTTGTGTTAGTGTGTGTGCGTGGAGGCACACACACATACAATAATAACGATAAACACAATTTAATGACGGGACTGTCACTAGCCCTAGAAGGGAGTGCATGAAGTATTAGTACAATGAAATAGAATGTACCCATCCATCTCAGGCTTGGACTATGCCTCACTCAATTCTTCTGAAAACTTTTTTGGTCTTGTCTGGATACCTTCCACATGCTAACAAAAAGCTATATATAATCAAAAGTTTATAAATACTGTAAGGTTTCAATTAAGTCTTGAAAATTTATAGTCTCAGTGAACATGAAGTGCACGGTTAAGACATCTGTCATGCCTGTGCACTAACCACAGGAGTGAGTACAGTCTCCGTGTTTCACATTCTAAGTTGGATTGTACTGAAGCCAATCTCATGGCAGAAGTGAAAAACAAAACAACTGTAACACATCGTCAACTGGGGGTGGAAACATAGAGCTTCTCCACGTTTCTTCTCAATATGTCTCTCCCTGGGAAGTATTGAGATTTGTCCTCAATTTGATCCTAGGAAATGCTTAAAGAAATTCACAAAAGTTTTTAACATTTATCTAATGTGTAGCGAGGAAAGCCGTGTGCTGCTGCAGTGGAACAATATATGACCCCTAGTGACCTTCATATACCGTTCATCGGCAGAGACCGACGCCGTACTCTGTGCATTGTACCAAAGGTGTGGCAGAGAGTTAAGAGACCATGCTTGTGAGCTTATGGGTGAGGTGTGCATACATTGGCTTCTCTATTCTAAAAATGCTATGAATTAAGGCAGAGTCCCTAAAATTGTGGAAATGAAATATATTGTAACAGAATCTTGAGAGAGCACCACCTGTGGTTGTAAGCACTCCATCTCAGGGACGGAGAACTCACCTGTGTCGGGAGCAGCTGCTGTGCAGGACGATCCTGAATCTGTGGCTCAGGTCCCAGGACTCACCACTGAGAGCTCTGTGCCACTCCTGGCCCTTGCTCTAAATGAAACTCGCCGGCTCATGGTCCAGGTCATGCCACAATCAGGCTTCAGAGTCCTCAGTGAGAGCACCCCTGGTGAAATCCAGCTGAAAAGACCTTCTCTGTTTATTAGCTCCCTAAAGTTAGTGTTCAAATCCCAGGGTATTTGATCCCTGACGTAACTGACCCATACTGGTAACATCAGGGTACAGCCAGTTTGAAGAAGATCCACTTTTTAATATCATTACCTGTGATAGTAAACTCCTGATTTCCACCCTCCCCCACCCCCAGGATCATATCAGTCATGTTAGCCTGTGCTTTAGTGAAAACCCATGTGTTGAGAACAATCTGGAAGTTAGATGAAGATGGACACAGGATGTGAGGAAAACATTGCCTATAAAGTTGCTATTTGAAAATGGGGATGGCTCAACTGAAGTAGTAAAGTTTGTAGCTATACAACTTGGCAGTCACCTGAACGTCTTGACACTCAAGCTGATCATCCATAAAAAGGGCTAAGATATCTGTCCCCATATGGTTTATTTACAGTGAGTGACAAGCTCCAGGTTTACCCCAAAAGTATCTGCTCCCACCTGGCCTTCTGATTTATGTATAGTTACGGAGAGGTGTTTGTCTAATGCCTTAACTAGTTAAAAAAATATAAATTAAATCTGTGTTATTCTACTTAACTGAGTTGTAACTGATTGGTTGCACACCACTGGGTGTGAACTACTGAGAAGTGAGAAGTATGCTTGAGTTGTGTTCTACACAGTGATACAAGGATTCTTGAAGCCAGTATATAGAGCTGTTTGAATTTTATATTTAAATAGATTGACACCTATAGGCATAGAGGAGATGAATTAAACAGTTCTTGCTGGTATTCTGTTACAGAGTAAGGTAACTGGTATTAATAAAAACAGACTATTCAGTTCAAAGAAACCTGGAACAGAGGACTCTGAATAATTTTTAACTACAAAGAAATGATAAATGTTTATGGTAACAGACATGAAATGATCATCATCCATTATATACATGGGTCGCGTTATATGCCATAAACAAAAACAATTATTTTGTTCTCATTGTATAAAAAGTTTAACATGTAATTAATTAAGGCATCCTTAGACTAATAACTGCATTTTATTTTTAATCTCAAATCAAGAAAACAATGTTTTATTTTTTGATCTTTACTTGATTTTTAAGTGTGTGTGTGTGCACGTGTGCATCTGTGTCTTTGTGGAGGCCTGTGCACCTGAGTGAAATGTCTGCAGATGACAGAGGAAGCCTTGGATCCTCTGCAGCTCAAGTTACAGTCAGTTCTGAGTCGCCTGATGGGTGCTGGCAATTAAACTCAGGTCACCTGCACTCAACTGTTGAGTTGTATCTTAAGCTACAGGACAATGTTTACTATTGACAACAGAAGTTAAAATATTGTTTATGGATTTCGAAAATAAATCCAGAAAATATATACTCTTTCTTTTGCTATCACTTGAGATCTTTCAGTATTATTATTAGTTGATGGATTATATTATATTTAATATTCAGTCTTAGTTTAGCAATATCAGAAAACTTCTGACTTACGATTGACATTTAGGCATGAAGAAGAAGTTTTTTATTTATTGGCATATAAGACATTAAGAATTGATTGGTCATGGGAGATGGCCAGTTCATGTCACATATCTGCTACTGTTAGGAGTCTTAGCAGGGTCCCCTTAGATCTGACCCTGAATGCTACTTTCCCAGGCTTCTCTTGCAGTTCTCTCTTCCCTTCACTCCCTCCCAATCTGATTGCTCATGTTCCCATCCCCACCTGCCCATGTCCCACTCAGGAAATCTCTTCTATTTCTCCTTCCCAGGGAGATTCAGGTTTCTCCCGTGAACCCTCCTTGCTACTTAGTCTCTCTGTGTCTATGGATTATAGCATAGTTATCCCTTATATCCACTTATGAATAAGAACATGTCATATTTGTCTTTATGGGTCTGGGTTACCTCGCTCAGGATGATTTTTTCTAGTTCCATTCATTTGCCTGCAAATCTCCTGATTTATAGGTCTTATTTCAAAATAGGACCTATAAATAAGTGTTACAAACTTTAGAACTGAAGAACAATCTTTCTGAAAATTAGAACTAGCCACTCTGTATAACATTACAGCTGTGAAACCAGACTGGCCAAAAGAAAGCAGAGTTACAAGTAATTAAATTATTTCTAATATTCTGTTCATAAAATATAATGATTCATAGGTACAATAACTAAAGGGCAGAGAGGAAACATACAGGTACCCGGTTGAGAGATGATTCCATTCTTGTCTAGTAAGAAAGTGGTGGGTATGGGAGTAGAAGGGAAAAAAAACCAGCTGAAAATGGCTACAATTCTTAGGGGCTAGGGGCAGGGAGGGTGATTATCAGGAAGGGACAGGTTACTCCGAAACAGTCATCCTAAATGCTTTAGAGGAACTGTGAAACTCTGCCACCTAAGGAACAATGATCCGTGGTCAAAAGTTACTGCAGAAAGGGCAGCTACTGATTAGAGTGATGCAGTGTCAATTGGATGGACATTCCTGAGGTCCTTTGTCTGCTGTAGCTTTGTCTTTTCCCTTTTCATTTCATCAGGTATACTGCCCTGTAAACTGCAGTAATGGTACCAGGAATAAAAAGATAAGGAATTTTAAACTTCCAGCTGCGAGCCTTGTTCTCTAGATATGGAATTCAGGATTCAAGCTGTTTTCACTGAAAAATTCCAGCTGGAACCATTAGCCACTCTCCACCTTCACATCTCAGCTTCTGATATAGGAGGATCTTCTTTCTATGTGTTGCTTTCATTGGTTGAATAAAGAAAACTGCCTTGGCTTTTGATAGGGCAGCCCTTAGATGGGCCTGGTAGACAGAACAGAATTCTGGGAGGAAGAAGACAGTGTGGCAGACGCCATGGCTCTCCTCTCCTAGCTGGATGCTGGTTAGACTCATGCCGGTAAGCCACAGTCAAGTGGCGATACACATTAATGGAGATGGGTTAAACAAATATGTAAGAGTTAGCCAATAAGAGGTTAGAACTAATGGGCCAGGCAGTGTTTAAATGAATACAATTTGTGTGTTGTTATTTCGGGATATAAGCTAGTAGAGTGGCTGGGAGCCTGGCGGGATGAAAAGCAGGCCCGCTCCTCATTACTATAAGCTTCCAGCATCCTTGCCTTCTCTGATCATCTATGGACTCTTTTTTTTTCCAAAATGGATTTATTTATTTGTGAATGTTTAGCTCACATATATGTCTGTACACCATGCATGTATCCCTGGTACCCTTGGAGGGAGGTCAGAAGAGGTTATTGAACCTCCTGGAACTGGAATTAAGGATGGTTGTAAGTCACTAGGTGACTGCTAGGAATCAAACCCTGGTCCTCTGCAAGGACAAATGCTCTTAACTGCTGAGCTATCTCTCCAGACCTCTCTACTGCACACTCAGATATTTTTGTGTGTGTGTTCAAGTCTAAACCACCTTTTTAAAGGGGCTTATAGAAAATAATTATTATTATTAATAAGAAGAAGAAAAAAAGAGGAGGAAGGAAGAGGAATCTATTTGAGAAACGCTAGTCAAATGGTGTATGCATGTTGTGATAGGTGGTTATTTACAGTACAATGACTAAATGTCTCATCGCCCATAGCTGAACACATAGAGAAAGTGGAATTGGGTCTCTTCTGTGTTGTTCTAGATTTCTTGTATTCACCTTTGTTACTTCCTGTACCCTTTCATAAAGCTGATTTTGCATGTCACATTACACGTCATATTGAAACCTTTTGTATTTATTGCTAAAGATTGAAGTGAAAAAACTTTGAAACACAGAGAAATGAAGGTTATGGTACTGTTACTGTTTCAGCATAGGAATAAGAAATAGGCAAAGACACAAAGTGATCAAAATTGGGTTCAAGGTTCATGGAAAAATGACAGCCAAGAAGAGTGCAGAAATGAGAACTGAAAGGAATAAAAGTATTCACTATTCTCAGAAACTGCATAAAGCATATTTAGGCATTGTAAAAACTAAATGCATAGAGTTGTTGCTAATACTTCGACCCTTCATTGTGTCCTATGTTATTTTTTATCATATACTGTGTCCTGTGCCTGATTTGACCTGAATAATTATTTGAAATGTATATATCATATATGTGTGTGTCTGTATGAATTAGATGTATTCTACTGACATAAGCAAAGTTGGCAGAACTACTTTTATAACACAGTCTCCAACAGACTTATTTCTGTCTGCCTGTGATAGGCTGTGCCTCCTACAGTAGGAATAAATTACATTTAATTTTAAAAAAACTCATTTGGTACTTATACTTTCTGAGGCTACACTGTGCTCTTGACAATTTAACCTCAGATACAACATTCCTGGTAACATGTCACATGGAAATTCTGTGACAGACCCAGAGAGTGGGGACAAATCAGATTAGAATGGTTGCACCTGCTACCTCTCTCTCCTAATGGACTGCTACCCTAATTGTCTAGACTCCTAGGAATGAGCTTCCTCACCACAGGGCATAAAACAGCACTTGGACTCTTTCTGCAGTAGATGTGCCACTTGGCCAACGGGGACACCACGCTGAACTTCCCAGAGGACACAGCCACACACATGTCAAAGATTATGTACCCGGCTAGCTGATTAGCTCTCCCGTGATCGTGAAGCATTGGAACATTACAGATACAAAGCAATTTGCCAAGCCCATCTATGGCACCCTTTGGAGTCTTTTATTGCCAGTTTTGGTTTCTGAGCCAGCATCCCTGTGACTATCAGATGAAACATTTTGGAAAATATTGCCTTATTCGAATGCTAGCTTTTCCCAAACTAAAGACTTTCTTTCTCAACAGACAGTATCTGAGAACCATGGCAGAGATTTTCCCACTTTGCTACAACCTAAACCCCTGATGTCTCCATGGCACAGCTGAAAAATGCCTTGAGTTATGACATATGATTTGTTTGTACTCTGGAAAGTCCCATGAAACTCCAGAACATATCATTGGGGGTAACCTGAGTCCATGTTCCTGGGCCTTGGTCACTCACATTATGCTCAAGAACAAGCTGTACCCCATTCCCTTGAAGTGAGAGCTGTGTTTGGTTTTGAGAGATACATGAGTGCATTTATGTGCAAATATGGCTTTGCTGACAATTTGAAACCCTTCTGGACACTTGTACTACTTAGATTTAAATATCTTTTTAACCATTATTATTAATATATCATAATACAGGAGCTGAAAGGATAAAACTGTATGCTGCTCTTTATTTTCTTTAATTTCAAATATGCATAAATTATCAAGAAATTAACATAATTAATTCAATATGCCCTTTATCTTGATTCACCTCTTCTCAGCATTGTTAACCACTTTGCTTCCAATCCACTCATCTTTCAGCAGTTGAACACCTCAAGATCATTTATGCCTCAATATGACATAATTTTGAAGGATAAGAATATTGTACCACAAGATTTAAAAGCCACTATCAATGTCATAAAAATATAACATTGGCAGGATACAAATAAAGATTTTGAATGTGCAAGAAGTACACCAACGATAATTTCAGAGTACAGAAATAAGTCTTCCAAAGGGATGACTGTGCAATGAGACTTGATGGATGAGGAATAATATCAGAATGAGAGCTGGAACAACAGATGTGTTGGAGACAAAGGAAATAAACTATTCATTTCTAATTACTTGCTTTATTGTTCCTAGAAGGAGGGGTTGACACCCAACAATTTCTTCAGAGCCTCTGTGACATTCTTATTCCTCAGACTGTAGATTAGTGGGTTCAACAGAGGGGTGAGTATTGTGTAAAACACAGACACAACCATGTCCTTCCCTGGGGTGTGGAAGGAGGCAGGGAACATGTAATTATAGACAGCAGCACCGTAGAAGAGGATGACCACAGTCATGTGGGAAGAGCAGGTGGCGAGGGCCTTCTTCCTGCCCTCTGCTGAGTTCATCCTGAGAACAGTGAGGAGGATGAAGGAGTAGGAGCTTGAGATGACTGTCACAGGGATGAGAAGCATGAGCACACAGCACAGGTACATGAGGGTCTCATAGAGCCAGGTGTCTGAGCAGGAGAGCTTGGTCACAGCAGGGGCCTCACAGAAGAAGTGATGGATTTCCCTGGATCCACAGAATGGGAAGTTCAGGATGACAGGGGTGAATATGAAACCATCCAAGGATCCCAGGAACCAGCAGACAGACATCAGGAGGAGACACACCCTGCGGTTCATGAGAACAGGATAACGGAGTGGATGGCAGATGGCCACATAGCGGTCATAAGACATTGCAGCCAGAAGGAAAAATTCTGAACCTCCTAGTGTCAGGTATAGGAACATCTGCATCCCACAGGCAGCAGCTGAGATCCTGTGGCTCCCCAGGACCTGGTCCATGAGCATCTTGGGCACAGTGACAGAAATGTATGTCATGTCCATGAGGGACAACTGGCTGATGAAAAAGTACATGGGTGTGTGGAGCCGGGTGTCAGAGTGGATCAGAAGGATCAGGAGGGCATTGCCAGACAAGGCCACCAGGAAAACCACAAATATGACCACAGCAAGAAGAGCTGGGTGTTTGATTTGATTGAAGAATCCCACCAGGGTGAAATCTAACTGTCCAGTGTAGTTGTTCATCCAGGTAACGATGTTCATTGGTGTCTCCTAGGCAACCAAGAATGCCTTGGGGTTAATGACTGCAAACTCATATGTGCACAAGACTAGTGTGCTGAGAAGCAAGTCCCCCGGGCCTTTAGTTCTGAGAATGATTATCTAAGTAATAGTTAAGGATTTTAGAAGAGCAGGAATTCACCTCTGTGGTTAGATCATCACAACCCAGAGTAGATCGACCACGGTTCATGATGACTCATAGTGACCTCTATTAGGAAGTCTTGAAAACTGCAGGATTATCCACAAAAAGACACACAAAACAAATGAAAGACAAATTCAAATAAGCACACAAATGTTAGACACATTTTTAAAACTGTCAATGAGTAAAGGTACTCTTACGAACCATTGTAGAGTTGCTCATAATATTAACACATTATGATATACACTTTCCATTTTCACATTCATTGAAGAATATGGTTTTTTAAATTATATGGTAAAATATCTTAATTGAAAATGCATTTAGTCCATGTAAAATTGAATTTGAAGTTTCTTATGTATGTCTTAGATAGATAAATTCTCTTTAAGTATAAATCATATAAACATAGTCATAGGAAAATATAGATACAACAATGCATAGAACATGTTTGCTTCTCTAACTCTGTTTAGACGAAGATAATGGGAAGTCTCACCCTTCTCCGTTACCTGCTTCTCCAAGTTCGTCTCCTCTCGGGGCTCAACACTGGCTCAAAGCCTCAGCGGAGGCAGAGGATTGAGCAGTTACTGCTGCTGCCCAGGTCAGGGTGTGTCAGCAGCATCTCTATGGACAGTCAGCCGCTTCTTCATGGAGTCTGAGAAGCAGGGAGAACACACCCATGAGAAGTCCCTGAACGTGGATAACCAATCCCTCTGCTGCACGCTCAGCCTGCCTCTGTGTTAGGTGCTAAAAGACAAAATCAAATCAAGGACAAATTAACCTTGATTGTATTAAACAACTTTAGTGCTCATCCGTGTGGGGACATAGTACATGAATGTGAATTAAAATGAAGGTTTAAGTAGGTACACCATAGTGAGAAACAGCAGCAGACAGAATGTACCCAGCCTTTCTGTCAAGGTTCAGTGAACGCCTCTTCCACATGTACTTCTCAAAGACAGGAGATTTTTTAAAGTTTTATTTCTGAACTAGTTGATACTGCATTTTGATAGCTCTAGGCAGTAGAAAGGAATGAAATCTCCTCTTTCTGAGATGTTAGGAATACTTGCAAGGGAGGAGCTGCTGAGATACCAATCACAGGTCTCAGGAACATTCTAAATTTATGTCAAGATTCTAAAAACAAAACACAAAAACCCACCTGAAGCCACAAGACATACCTGAAATTGAAGTCCTTCATGTTCTGCCAAGCTACTCTCTGCCATAGAGCAGAGAACATGGCCAGGTCCTTAAAGCTTTCATATAAATATCAGAAAGCCTGAGACCTGTGGGAGGAGATGGACAGAGATACACACAGACAAACAGACTGAGAGGTATGAAGAAATGATAGATTTCCAATTTTAAAAGGCTTATTTGTGAAAGAAAACATACCTGTTCTAAACTTAAGCTTTATAGTGAGCTCACCTTAAGGTTCCTGCTGACTGAATTTGCATTCGTGGACACAGTGGATGAGGACTGGGGAGGGTGCCACAGTCTATGAGAATCCCTGAACAGTGCAGGTCAAGAGGCAGGGGAGGCACAGGAGATGTGCTGGAAAGGCAGTACACTCTGTTAAGCTGGGGGCACTCAAAACAGGGCAGCCAGGACCATGAGACAGGAAAGTGCTGTCTGCATATGGCACAGGACCAGCAGCTGTAGCCAGTCCTTACACCTGCTGTGCTGTTTAATTTCATGTGAACAGCTCGGTGCACTGTTAACATTGGGTGTTACTAACGGTGAAGGCAGAGAAATGACAAAACATCATCCCAAGCCAGCAGCATCTCTGATCCACCCTGTGCTTCAGTATCAGTCACTGTGTTTCTTCGTTTACAGTGGAGAAGCTCAGGGTCTCAGCATCTGCCTCACATCACACAATAACACACAGTGTGAGTGCTTAACTGATGGGTTGGCACAGAGTGGTACCTATCTGGTTCTATGGGAAACACCATGTGCCCAGGAACTTAGAGTTTCTGTTTAGATCATCCACAGTCTGCTTTATATGATGAACATAAATAATATTAAGACAAATATTTGGAATTCTTGTAACCTTCAAATATTGCCCACAACTGAAGTTAAATAAACTGCAAAATAGACAATTTTGGGAAACTAGTGGATTGTAATATGAACACTAACAAAACATAGGAAGAGTAGATTTGTTGGCTGATGCCTACTGCAGTCTTATCACTTGAGAGACACATGCAGGGGGTTACCAATGAAATCAAGGCAAGTCTGCTGTGTGTGTGTGTGTGTGTGTGTGTGTATGTGTGTCACATATTCATAACTTAGATAAAAATCTCAATACGGAAGTGCTAACATGAAGCATTAGGTAGAAGCTGGGTGTGGTGTACACTCCTTCAATCCCAGCACTGGGAAGGCAGAGGCATGTAGATCCCACAGTTAAAGGCCGGTCTGATATACAGAGCAAGTACCAGACAGCCAGGGCTGCACAGAGAAACCCTGTCTCAAAACACCAAAAAAAAAAAAAAAAAAAAAGAAAGAGAGAAAGAAAGGCAGAATTTTACTCCTCCATATACAAGTAGAAATTAAATGATAATCAAACCCCTTGAAGAAGTAACAGCCTGTGCAGCGTTCACCCTGTGCTGTGCATTCTCTCCTGTCGGGTGGACTCACCATCAGATGCAGCTGCAGCCTGGGTCATATGGGCCAAGGGTCAGCAGCTGGTTAAGTGCAGAAGGCACAGAAGCAAGTGACGTCATCCTGGCTGAACCCTGCTTATTCCTGAATAAAGAATCATTAATAACTCCCCTGTGGGTCTTTAAAGAAGGATGTAACTAAGCGAGCTGGGAATGGTGATTGAACCTCAGCCACAGCCTCATCTACTGTTCAGTTTGTTAAAGAGCAAAGCCATAGCCAGTGTCAGCCATAGCCTGGAAATCACCATCAAGTGTTGTGGATTATGTGTTTAACTAGGCAAAGATGTGTTCCATTTGTTTATGCTGCCTTTGTTTAACTATGTAAAGATGTGGTGCATTTGTTTATGCTGCCTTTGTTTAACTATGTAAAGATGTGGTGCATTTGCATTCATTAATTAAGATTAACCTGGGCTCAGAGAGGTGGGGTTAGGAACTAGTTGACAGAAAGTAGCAGGGAGTAGCTTAGCCTGGGATTTTTTAGTTGGGGTGGTGTGGAAGGAGAAAGGTTCCAGGGATGCCAGCTAAGAGAGAAAGTTAGCCAGCTGCTACTCTAACTCTCTGAGCTCTCAGGTTTTTCACGCCAGCCTTTGAATCTCGAGCTTTATTAGAATGATAGAGATTAAGTTAAAGCTACCTTTAGCAGGAGCAGAGCCACTCTCTGGGGGTACAGAATTCTCCTCAGGCTGCGACCTTAATACCCTGGGTGCTAGCATTTGAAATCACAGCCACTGTGGCGAAAGTGAAACAGCAATCAAAAAAAAAATCTGGTCCACACGAGTCAGTTACTGTATTCCCAGGTCCTTGTACACTCCACAGCATTCTGTTCCCTCCCCACCCATCCCCCTGCCCGCTGTGTACGAGTGTTCACATAAACCTTCAGTAGTTTTCATGACATGTTATCTTTCATAGGCATGGAGTCCAAACCTAGCGGTTCAGTTCCCCTCACGAGAATGTTGCGGACTGACCCTGAGGCCCCATCCCTCATGTGTCATTGTGCCCTCTCACCAGCACACCACCCCTGGGTTCTGCTGTCAGTCAGAAGCCATGTTCATTAGAAACGCATTCAATTCAAATGTTTATTTCATTTTAATAGTGACCTGAACATTAGAATGATCTACAAGTACAACTGGTTCAGATGAAAATGCAAATATTTATTTGACCATCATCAGCTGGACAAAAGTCACAACTTCAGACAGTCACACCAGCCTAACACTGCAGACATCTGTGGAGGAAAGGAGAGAAAGGTCTTGGGGAGAGGGGAGAGTAGGGTGTGGTGGCACAAAGTCAGCAGAGTGATGGGGAAGGACTTTGAAGTAGGGAAACGGATGAGGGTGAGGGTGGAGAGAGAACAACTAATTCTAAGGCCATAGTGAAAAGGTTTGCTATTCTTCTTTAGGTATTCCTATGGATGTACATGCTCTACACAGGAGACATGGCTTCCAGAAATCATGGATGGCCAGTGCCAGGTGTGGGATGTCTTTTGTTGACTTGTTTCTCAGGCCTGTCCTGCAGACTCCCAAAACTGCACAGGTTGTGGCCATTGCTCTTGGTTACCTCCTTGAACTTGATGGTAAGACCTTAATGCAGAAGGAACCCCAGAGACTCTTCACAGGTCATGGAAAAATCAAGTTAGTACTGACAGGAAGTGTCCCCTGCTGGCTAGCTTCCACACTTCCATCTGCCTTGTAGATGGCTGCTGACTTTTCTGCCCCCGAAGCCTACATGGCACCTCATGTACAAGGAAAGCCAGTTACCAGGGAGGACGGTGAGTACAGCTTCGTTTCTCCATATCCTGTGAGCAGAATGTTTGGTGTCTTAAGACTATCGATTTTGTCCCAGTGACTGTAATACAAATATCCATGTTTTTCTGAAGTCATTTGCACTCATAGATTGTTCTGTAATTTCATGTCACTATTTACAGTGAAACAAGCATTCAGACTGAATGCAATTCTAAAGAACATGGCTTGTGATTGACAGCAGAGAACAAGGATGATTTCACAGGGAGAGGGCAAGATGGCAGATGATGGATGGAGCTTCTGGGTCAGTCTGTTAGACATTAGAAAGGGGCAATGACAGTGAATAAGAAGCTGAACTCCAAACTTTGGTCTACACCTGTGAAAAATACTGAAAGTTTCTACAAACACACACACACACACACACACACACACACACACACAGGAGAGGGAGAGAAAGATAGATGAAGAGAGGCAGAGACACAGAGAGAAAACAAACTCCGAGAAGTGCCTCAGCTTTGGCCATGCGTTACCTGACTTATGTATCTCATGTTTGATATTTATCTATAATGTTCAAAGTTCAGATCATTGTTAATTCTGGTTACAATTACACTTTTACAAATCTGGGAGGTTAAAGGCATAAGGAACTTCTGGAGGCATCACCATTACTGACATCAAGCTCTATTATAGAGCGACAGTAATTAAAACAGCTTGGTATTGGCATAAAAACTGATATATGGACCAATGGAATTGAATTGAAGATACTGATATTAATTCATACACCTATGAACATCTAATTCTTGACAAAGAAGCTAAAACTTTACAATGGTAAATAGAAAGCATCTTCAACAAATGGTGCTGGCATAACTGGATGTCAACATGTAAAAAATGCAAATAGATTCATATCTATCCCCATGGATCAAAGATCTCAACATAAATCCACCCACACTTAACCTTATGGGAGAGAAAGTGGGAAGTAGCCTTGAACGCATTCGCACAGGAGACCACTTCCCTAAATATAGCCCCAGTAATACAGACACTGAGAGCAACAATAAATAAATGAGACCTCTTGAAACTGAGAAGCTTCTGTAAGGCAAAGAACACACTCAATAAAACAAAACTGCAGCCATCTCTAAAAGATCTTCACAAAGCCCATACAGGACAGAGGACTTACCTCCACCAGATGTCTTTTTTACAACAAACAGAGGAGAATTCCAAAGACTGGTTGGTTCTTCAATATGGTGAGCATCTAGTTGCTCTTGTACCAGCTGTTCTAAACCCTGCAACTTATCTTCACTGCTTTACCCATATTGGTTTCTCACTTTCTTACTTCCTCTTTATTTCCTCTTTACTTCCTCTTTACTTCCTCCGCTTCTTTCTTCCTCCTCTTCCTCTTTCTTACTTTCTTTTTATTTACTTTCTTTTACTTCCTTTTTACTTCCTTACTTCCTCCTCTTCCTCTTTCTTACTTTCCTTTTATTTACTTTCTCTTACTTCCTCTTTACTTCCTTACTTCCTCTTTCTTACTTTCTTTTTACTTCCTCTTTATTTCCTCTTTCTTATCTCCTCCTCTTCCTCTTTACTTCCTCCTCTTCCTCTTTCTTACTTCCTCTTCTTCTTTCTTACTTCTTCTTTCTTACTTTCTCCTTACTTCCTCTTCTTCCTCTTTCTTACTTTCTTTTCATTTACTTCCTCTTACTTCCTTACTTCCTCTTTCTTACTTTCTTTTTACTTCCTCTTTATTTCCTCTTTCTTACCTCTTCCTCTTTACTTCCTCTTTCTTACTTCCTCCTCTTCCTCTTTCTTACTTCTTCTTACTTCCTCTTTACTTAATCCTCTTCCTCTTTTTTACTTCCTCTTTACTTCTTCCTCTTCCTCCTCCTTACTTCCTCTTTACTTCCTCCTCTTCCTCTTTCTTACTTCCTCCTTCTTACTTCCTCTTTACTTCCTCTTTCTTACTTTCTTTTTACTTCCTCTTTACTTCCCCTTTCTTACTTCTCTTCCTTACTTCCTCCTCTTCCTCTTCCTTATTTCCTCTTTACTTCCTCCTCTTCCTCTTTCTAAATTCTTCTTTACTTCCATCCTCCTTCTTATTTCCTCCTTTTCCTCCCTCTTACTTCCTCCTCTTCCTCTTTCTTCCTTCCTCCTCTTCCTCTTTACTTCTACTACTCTTTCTTTTTTCCTCTTTATTCCTCTTTACTTCCTCCTCTTCCTCTTTCTAACTTCCTCTTTACTTCCATCATCATCCTTCTTCTTACTTCCTTTCTTCCTCCTTCTTACTTCTTCTTACTTCCTCTTTACTTACATCCTCTTCCTCTTTCTTACTCCCTTTTTCTGGGAGGAATTTACTTCCTCTTTACTTCTTCCTCTTTTTTACTCCCTCTTTATTTCTTCCTCTTTCTCTTCTTCCTCTTTCTCTTCTTCCTCTTTCTTACTTTCTCTTTACTTCCTTCTCTTCCTCTTTCTAACTTCCTCTTTACTTCCATCCTCTTCCTCCCTCTTCCTCTTTATTCCTTACTTCCTTACTTCCTCCTCTTCCTCTTTCTTGCTTTCTTTTTACTTCCTCCTTACTTCCTCCTATTCTTCTTTCCCAAATCTTCAAATCCCACTTTCCCCCCTTTCCCTTTTTATTTTTGAGGCAAGGTCTAAACAGAGCAGGTCAATTCCTTTTATTTATTCGCTTCTTTGAGACAGGGTCTCTTTGAGATGGGGTCTGGTTTATTGACTTATTTGAGACAGTGTCTCTCTGTAGCCCTGACTGTCCTGGAACTCACTCAATAGATCAGGCTATTCTTAAACTCACAGAGATCTGCCTGCCTCTGCTTCCTGAATTCTGGGAGTAAAGATGTGTATCACTATGGTCCACATCTCAGGTTGGTTCTGAACTTTCTATCCTAAGCTTTCAGAGCCACTGCGATCACACACAGGCTGGAGCCACTAGGCCTGGTCAGGTACCTTACTTTTCTTGGTCATTTTAGGCATTTGAAATATTGTTTGCGTCAAATGCATTATAAATAAATAAATGGATAGATAGATAAATAAATATTTGTTAAGGAGAGCAATGTGTCTGAATGAGGCCAGTAAATCAGAGATGGTCCCTGCCCCCTGACAACTCTAGCATGTTTTGTTTTCTTGTTTTATGAATTAGGGGTCCATCTACTGGTCATAGGAGGGAAGGCATTCTGGGAAAGGAGTGACAAAAATATAAGTAAGCCAGGGCAAAGTGGGTGTAATCCTAGAACTCGGGAGCCTGAGGCAGAAGGATCAAGAGTTCCAGGCCAGCCTGGGGTATATAGTGAGCTCCAGGCTATTGTTGGCTACACAGCAACCCCTGTCTTATGGAATATCAGAAGCAGCGGAAGAGTAGCCCCATTTGTTCAGTTACCTCAGTCCCTGTTCTGAAAGTCTTAGAATTATTCCAAGCTCACTGGATATGGTGCCCCTGCTGCTAATCCTAGCACTTGGGAGGTCTAGGCAGAAAGATTCTGGAGAAGGTCGGCTTAAGGCAACCCTGCTCGGTGTTTTATGTTAACAAACTAGAGAGGAGGGAATCTCAATTTTAAAAAGTCTCAGCTGGGTGGTGGTGGCACATGCCTTTAATCCCAGCACTCAGAAAGCAGAGGACGGCGTATATCTGTGAGTTTGAGGCCAGTCTGATCTACAGAGGAAGACAGGCTCCAAAGCTACACAGACAAACCCTGACTTGGAAAGCAAAGTAAAGGGCTGGAGAGATGGCTCAGAGGTTAAGAGCATTGCCTGCTCTTCCAAAGGTCCTGAGTTCAATTCCCAGCTACCCACATGTTGGCACACAACCATCTGTAATGAGGTCTGGTGATGTAAGAGGAAGTAAGAAAGAGGAGGAAGTAAAGCAGAAGTAAGAAAGAGGAAGAGGAGGAAGTAAAGAGGGAGGAAGAAAGAGGAAGAGGAAGTAAGGAAGAGGAAGTAAGAAAGAGGAAGAAGTAAGGAGGAAGGAAGTAAAGAGGAAGTAAGAAGGAGTAAGAAAGAGGAAGAGGGGGAAGAAAGAGGAAGTAAGAAAGAGGAAGAGGAAGTAAGAAGAAGTAAGAAAGAGGAAGAGGGAGGAAGAAGAGGAAGTAAAGATGAAGAGGGGGAAGAAAGAGGAAGTAAGAAAGAGGAAGAGGAAGTAAGAAGAAGTAAGAAAGAGGAAGAGGGAGGAAGAAGAGGAAGTAAAGATGAAGAGGAAAAAGAAAGAATAAGAGTAAGAAAGAGGAAGAGGAGGAAGTAAAGAAGAAGGAAAAAGAGGAAATAAAGAGGAATTAAGAAAGAGGAAGGAAAAGGAAGTAAAGAGGAAGTAAGAAAGAGGAAGAGGAAAAAGAAAGAATAAGAGGAAGTAAGAAGGAGAAAGAGGAAGTAAGAAAGAGGAAGATGGGAAGATAGAGGAGAAAGAGGAAGTAAGAAAGAGGAAGAGGAGGAAGAGGAAAAAGAAAGAATAAGAGGGAGGAAGAGGAAGTAAAGAGGAAGTAAAAAAGAGGAAGGAAAAAGAAGTAAAGAGGAAGAGGGGGAAGATAGAGGAGGAAGAGGAAGTAAGAAAGAGGAAGAGGAGGAAGAGGAAAAAGAATAAGAGTAAGAAAGAGCAAGAGAGGAAGTAAAGAGGGAAGTAAGAAGGAGGAAGAAAGAGGAAGAAGAGGAAGTAAGAAAGAGGAAGAGGAGAAAGAGGAAAAAAAGAATAAGAGTAAGAAAGAGAAAGAGGAGGAAGTAAGAAGAAAGAGGAAGAGGAGGAACTAAATGAAAGAGGAGGAAGTAAAGAGGAAGGAAGTAAAGAGGAACTAAGAAAGAGAAAGAAAAAAAGAGGAAGTGATAGTGGGTATATGTGTGTATAGGTGTAACTGTGTGTGTGCTTGCACATGTGAGTGCAGTGTCAACAGAGGCCACCAGAGGTCATCAGAGCCTCTGGAGCTTGATTTACAGGTGGTTGTGGACTGGCCAACAAGTGTGCTGGGAAATGAACTAATCCAGGCGTCATATTGGACCTTATCTTTTGCCCATCTGGTGGCTCCATGTGTTCCAACTGGGTAATGCAGTCCACTGTCACCAGTGGTGAGCACACGCTAGCACCAGCTCCTGCTTTCTCATTGTCGTGTACACTCCTCCTGTTCTCTCAGGGAATACTGCAGAAGAAGGGGAGAAAGAATTGAAGGATCCAGAGTGGTCAGGGGCATCACAAAAAAAGGCAGAGAATCAACTCACCTGGGTTCATAGGGGCTCACTGACACGGAACTGATAACCAGGGAGCCTGCATGGGATTGATGTAGGCGTTCTACACATATGGCAAGATGTGTAGCTTGGTCTTCTTGTGGACTCCTAACAGTGGGAGCAGGGGCTGTCTCTGACTCTTTTGCTGACTTTCAGGACCCTACTCCTCATACTGGGGAGGTGCTTACTCATACTGCCGCTTGACATGCCATGGTTTGTTGACGTTCGTGGGAGGTCTGCCCCTTTCCTGAACAGAAATGGAGAAGTGGGTTAGAGGATGGGGACAAAGGGGAAGTGGGGGAGGGACTGAAAGGAAAGAAGAGATGGGAAACTGTGGCCAGAATGCAAGAGTAATTAATTAATTAAACTTAATTAATTAAGAAGATATTAAGGCTATTTTTAGAAGCACAAGATGTCTCTATTAAAGGATTTTTTTTCCTTCTCTGTAGCCAAGCAGTTTTAAGCCTTGATTGTATCCTGGGGAACTTTTACTATATCTACCCAGATAGAAGAGGTTGCTACAAGATCAACTTGCTTGGTTTGAGAGATGCTGACAGAACTAAAGCAAACCTCTAGCGTGTCTCGTGCAGGAAAGAGGGAATTTCTTCCAGAGAGGGACTTCATTAAGAGGGATAGCTTGCAATACGAGTGAGACAGAGAGACAACACACTCATGAGATTGTGGCAGAGACAGAGAAGAGAACTTCAGACAAGTTGCCCAAACAAAGGAAATATCTGACTTTTATAATTTTTCAGGAGCTTATGGGAGTTTTATATCACATGATTTAATCTGGGAGACTATGTAATGGAGAATGGAGGAATCATGCTTTGGGAGAACCATAAATTAGACATATAAAGCCACAACACAGAAACAGCTCCTTAACTCTAGGTTCCAGAAGGAGCTGTTCAGGAGGGTGCAGTCCAATTTCTTTAGGCTGTGAGAACTGGACACCAAAATGACCAGCATCTTAAAGGGACAAGCCTGTGCTCAAAAGCTCTGGTTGTCAGGCCTGGTGCCAGGTTCCAATGCTCACTGGCAAAAAGAGAAAGTGACATAAAATAGAAAATAGTAAAGAATTTATTTCTAGTTCTGCACAAAGCAAGAGAGAAGGAAATTTTCAGTCATTTCTGCCTTGCTCCTAGAATAGAGCCTGGTTTAGGAAAGAAATGAAACAGTAGTCAGGATGGGGCCAGAGAGACGGCTCCACAGGGGACAGAACTTGCTGCATGAATTTGAGTTCAGTTCCCCAGAACCCAGAACAGCCACTTAAAGCTGACTTTGATCTCCATTAGCACTCTGTGGCATGTGCACACCCGTGTTCACACACACACACACACACACACACACACACACACACACACACACCCCACAATAAATTTACAAAATTAAGCCAAGACCCATTTGTATGGAGATAGCCTTTGTCCTGGAAAATGAGCTCTTCTCCTGCCTCAAGGCCCCTGAAGCAGGCTATCTCCACTCCCAGTTGAAATTCCTGAGTCCTATGTTCCTATGGCCCATCTTAAAATCTCTGTGTATTTCAGATTTAATAACGGGGAAACTTACATCGCTAAAGTAACATTAGCCATCTACCAATGCATATTTTTAAAAGCTGAAGATTAGTAGTCTAGTTTTCTAATCTTTAATGCAGCAGAATTTTTCTTCAGTTGCAGTATATTCCATGAAGACACAGAGTTTTGATGGAGGAAGGTCATTGGCTAATAAAGGAACTGCCTTGGCCCATTTTATTGGTTAGAGCATAGGTAGGTGGAGTAAACAGAACAGAACGCTGGGAGGAAGAGGAAGTGAGCTCAGACTCGACAGCTCTCCTCTGGGGAGCAGACACCTCAGAGAGAGACGCCATGCTCCCAGCTCCCAGGCAGACACACACTATGAAGCTCCGACCCAGGATGGACAGAGGCTGGAATCTTCCCGGTAAGCGCACCTAGGGGCGCTACACAGATGATTAGAAATGGGCTAAATTAATATGTGAGAATTATCCTAGATAGAAATGGGCCAAGCAGTGATTAAATGAATACAGTTTGTGTGTTGTTATTTCGGGGCAAAAGCTAGCTGAGCAGGCGGCTGGGGTGTTGGGGACGCAGCCCCGCCGCTCCTATTACTACAGAGTTTGATGATTCTTCATCTTGAATAGACATACCTCTGATTAATTCACAGATGAAAACTGGCCTTCTAAATCCCTTTAAATATCAGATTAACTATGGTCAGAATTAGGTAAAATAATAGCCTGTACCTATTTTTAGGGTTTGTTAAAAAATATTTTAGTGTGTGTATATGTGCGTGTGTGCACGCGAAAGTGTGTTTGCATGTGCATGTGTGTGTGTGTGCATGCATGTACATGAACGCAGCGCCCTGGGAGGCCAGAAGCAGGTGTAAGATCCTCTGGGACTGAAGCTACAGGTAGCTCTGAGTCACACAACATTGGTGCTGGGAGCCGAACTAAATATGGTGACACAGGCGGTGCTGGAAATCCAGTAGGGAGCCGAGACCCAGGAGCCCTCAGAGGTTTCTGTAACTGAGCATGCTCAGAGACTCACACCTCCTTTGGCTGGAAAAGAGAGAGTAGCCACTGGGTTCTGCGAGCTGAGCACCACTGGCTTCATCCCTGCCCCTGTAGGGTCTTTCCAGTAAATCCTTATATTCTCGCAGCTTTATTTTGGTTTGATACAATCTCTGCAGTGTATCTTGTGTAATTTGTCCCTTCTTTCCATATCACACAAGGCTGAGAATATGAACAGAATGACAACTGTGATTGAGAAAGGAAACCTCCAAGACTGCTTTCTTTATAGGTGCTGGAGAGGCTCTGCTGTGCAACTGTCCTAGGAAGGTCACATCTCTCATGGCCTAATTCTTATGAGCTAGTTCCTTCTTAATTACAGAATTAGCTTCTATTTTAGTTCTGCCCACATAGTCTTGATCTAATTCTTTGCTTTGCTGGAGCCCCTTGAAGAAATATTCACATATGAAAGGTCCCCTGATAGAGAGAGTAGTGTAGTGAGCAGATGCCAGGATATTCTCTGTATCAGACTTAAGGCACTTAAGTATATAAATTACTGTTATATTGAAAGCTTAGGTAGACGCTATTTCCTATGGATTGTATTTCAGGATACCGGATAGGACTTTTCAAAACATCAGCATCATGGTACCATTGAGAGGCCAAAATTCTGCCCTATGGCTTCTGTAGATATAGAAGCTTGATGAAAATACAGTCTCTCTGTTGCCTTTCTAGAACAAACACCGATCTTTACACCCACATAGACTCTTTTCATGACCAGCTTTGCAATATTCTGTCCAGCAGGCATTGCAAAACCAGATTATTAGCCCAAACATCCATCAACCCATCTGTCTCCTCAGGGCCCCCATGACTTCCTTGTTACGCAGGCTGTAGATAAAGGGGTTGAGAACTGGAGTGACAATTGAGTAAAGCACAGCCAACACCTTGTCCCTTGAAGGAGAATGCAGGGAATGTGGCTGGGTGTAGGTGGAGAGAGTGGTAACATAGAACATGCTGGCCACAGTCAGGTGGGAGGAGCAGGTGGACAGGGCTCTACTCTGCCCTTTCCCTGAGCGCATCTGGAACACAACAACCAACACACGAGCATAGGAAGCTAGAATGGCCAGGAAGGGGAGCAGCAGAATGACAAGGCCACTCATGAGGATTGTGTGCTCATATTGGGATGTGTCTTCACACACCAATGGCAGGAGGGATGGAACCTCACAGAAGAAGTGGTTAACAATTCGAGATCCACAGAATGGAAGTTGAAATGCATACAGCACGTGAACTAAAGCATTGAAGGAACTGCTACTCCAGGCACAGGAGACCATGGAGCAGCAGATCTTCCTGCTCATGAGCACAGGGTAGTGCAGGGGCCGGCAGATGGCTATGTACCTGTCATAGGACATGAAGCCCAGCAGCAGGGCTTCAGAGCCACCCAAGCTCAGAAACACAAAGGCTTGAATCTCACAACCCAGAAAGGAAATGGTGTTAGTGTCTGACAGGAAGTTAGCTGCCATCTTGGGCACGGTGGTAGAGATGTACATCATGTCAATGATGGAGAGCTGGCTGAGGAGGAAGTACATGGGGGTGTGGAGTCTCCGGTCCAGCCTGATGAGGAGGACCAGTGTGATGTTGCCTAGCAGAGCTACTGCAAAGAGGATGGCGATGATTGTGAAGAGGAGAGCGTCCATCGGGCCATACTGGAAAAGACCCATCAAGATGAAGTCTGTTGCCCAGCTGTAATTTCCTGTTTCCATGGCTCAGGCTGAACTATCAGAGCAGACACAATCTGGAAAGGACATGGTCTGATTAGGATTGCCCTTGGGGAGAAAGCAAATGACAGTTAACATATGAGATAGATTGTTCTGGAATAGTTCCAAGGCAATCTGTCTTCCATCCTGTGTAGTAAGCTTTTATATGTTGAGAAATGAAGAATGCATGCATCAAATCAGGGGATCACCTTCCCAACTCCTGCTCATTTCCCATGATTGAAGTCTGCAGATTCTTCCCTCTCAAAGTCTTGGTGAAATACAAAGAGGAAATGAAAACAAAGACTTTTCAGGATTGCAAAATTAACATGCAAACAACAAATTAATTTGTTTTTCTAGTTTGTTTTCAAAAATTGTATTTCTCTCTGTAGATTCTTTAAATTGAGGCCTGGAACATAGGTGTTTGGCAGTGAAAACATTTTCTCACATTTGTCGCTGATTAACTATGGCGGAGTTGATCAAATAAAGTGAATGTTTGAATGATTCTTTATTCCACATTTCTATTAATTATAAGTAGGAAATAATATTTTTGTTATATCTGTACAGATGTCTGCAATCCTTATGAACTAGAGTTAACGTATTCATGTAAACAACATGGAGAAAAAGTTACGTTGGTGTAAGAAATCAATTTGTCAGAACTGCAAAGATAGTTCAGCAGAGAAGAACCTTTCAGAGGGCACAAGTTCAAGACCCAGAACTTAAAAGATAGCTCACAACTGTGTCAGGTGGATCTAATGCTCTATTCTGACCTCCGGGAGTGTTACACAAGTAGCAACACAGACCATGCGTGTCAAACACCAGGACACATAAAATAAAGTAAAATAAAATAAAATCAATTGATTCAATATGTCTTAGTACCTTTTATTCTTTGAGGTACTATGCAAAGGTTATTAAATTAAAACTATAGAGCTAAAATTCTTGCTGTGGGCTGATGCAGAGCCTGGCTTCTCTGTATTTGCAGGGGACTCAGGCCCTAGTAAATACTGGCTCCAATCACCTGGTGAAACAATTCTACATTTCTTGGCATTTATTTGACCTTGACTATCTGGCCACAGAGAAGTCATTCCTAAGACATAAAGATAGTGGAACGATTACAACAAGACCGAAATGTTTTAATGTTTTGAAAATTGAAAAGTGAAAAATAGCTATGCAAACATTAAATCAACTGACTGCATGAGTTAGAATTATTAAAGTAGCAGAAATTCATCAGACATCTTCTGCATTTGCAGCAACCTACACATTACTAATACATACCTAGTAATATGTAGGCTCTATCTTAATATGGTTATAATGAGAACAATGCATATGTCACATTCCCTAGACAACACTTCTTGGCGCTAACACACACGGACTCCATGGCAACAAATGTTTTTTTTAGCAATGGACCCTCAACTTCAAGATTACAAATATCACAACATGATGTAAAAACTCATAAAAAATTCAGGAAGAAAAATCAAGTCACAGGTGGAGAAAGAGCTGAGAGGGTTTGGGGGAAGTTAAAGAAAAAGGTGGAACTACACTGTATGAAATCCCAGCAATAAATAAAAGCCACAAAAAGAAAGTTGTTTGTAAACTGGTGGGAAGAAAATGGTTAACGTTTTTCAAGTATTTGAAATGATCATGATATCCGTATCTACTGTCATGCATTAGTGTTTGTTATTGAAAAAAACACAAGCTGAAAAATAAAACTAAGTAATGAACCAAAGACTAAGGATACACATACACATGCATGTGTATCTTCAGTAACAAGAAAATTAAATACCTGAGTATCTGCAATATGAGTTGTAAATAAGTGATACATGAAAAAGAAAATAAAAGGCTATAAAATGATTTACATAAATATGCACCACTATTAGTTAAATAAAAAAATCGTTAATCCCACTACTCAGAAGATAGAGGCAGGCAGATCCCTATGAGCTCCAGGCCAGCCTGCTCTACAGAGTGAGATCCTGTCTAAGAATCATCATTATCACCAATTCTCTTGAAATATCAGGAAAATAATGTTGAGAATACAGTCAGTTGTGCACTGGGATACATTTTCTTAGTGCATGCAGATTACTTAGCTTTTATCATTGCACACTTTAGGGACTAACGGTTTCAGATTTCCAGTAAACACTGGACAACATTTCATAAATCAGGAATTCTAAGAACAGAAGGACTGTGATACAAAGGAGCTCGCTCTCTGAGAACAACCTGGAGCACTGAGCAGGACAATGAAAAGGAGCTTCATAGGTCATGAGTCTATGTAACCTGCTCACATCAGCTCTGAGCACTAGTGACAGCTGTTCAATATAAACCCTAGACCAGGAGCACAATTATAATGCCTGCTGCTCACAATGCAGACAAATATGCTACATGAATATGGATGTGAAGTAATAATAACAATCCCAGAAAGTTCAGAAGAGCTTACTGGTCTGAGTTTGTGTGTCTCCCTCGGCTATGGAATTAACCCCACACATCCTCCCAATTCCCCTCACTAAAAAGAAATTCTCAACTCTTCCTGGCTTTCACATAGCTCCTATACTGATAGTGATAACATTCTCCTGTTGCTCTCAGTGTCTGAGAGTCACCCTAGGTGTAGGTGATGTCATGATGTCGGTCAAGGTTAAGAGTGTTAGTCTCTCTCTCTCTCTTTCTCTCTCTGTCTGTCTGTCTGTCTGTCTCATGTTACTGGGGCTCTAACTCAGAGCTCTGGACAGGCTAACCAAGTGCTTTGCAGCTTCAGACCTTGTTTTCTGACACAGAGTCCTGCCCTGTAACCCAGGCTGGACTCCATCTTGATCTTTGAGCCTCACGTGTCTTAAATCTGCCATCCTCTTGCCTGCTCTTTTTGAGTGCTGGGATCAGAGGCTGCACCACAGTGCCCAAGTGTGCTCTGACCTTGGGTCATCAGGAGTGCTATTCACACTGAGCCCAGCAGCCCTTTCATGCTCTAAAGCAGTGGTTCTCAACCTCTGTAAGGCTTCGCATCTTGTGGTGACCACCGCCCCCAATCACGAAATTATTTTAGTTCCTACTTAATAAGTATAATTTTGCTAATGATACAAATCTTAATATAAATATCTGTGTTTTCTGAGGGTCTTTGGTATCATGACCCACAGATTGAGAACAGATGTTCTCAAGTCTTTGGAGCAGCAAAAGACATATTTGCTGTTCTCTTCCTTTTATCATATAGGAGAGCAGAATTTTTTTCAGTGTATTGGAAATAACCTAGTCAGGTTTCTCTATCATTAAACAAGAAACATAGTCATTACCACAAACAGCCATAGAAGCAGCAGCAGTAACAGCAGTAGGGATCCATAACCCTCTCCTCCAGATGTTAATGGTTTGAACTTCATGCCATCTGAAATCCAACATGATACAGAAGTGGATATTTCCCTTGAGTAGGTGAAAACGAGAAAGAGGTGTGCTTCCTTCCCAAAGACAGAATGTGACTCTGCTGGTCCTGCTTCCTCAGGTAGAGAATTCACTGCAGGACCACACCTGTGCTCCCATGCTGGGACACTGAGCCCAGCCTTTGTCCCTACAACTGTGAGAGGCTGCACTGCAGAGCACTGTCTGACTCAAGCACACATCTCAATAACCCAGAGGTTTTTAGAGCAATGCCTGGAAACACTTCTAGCCTGGAATAAATCTAAATCAGAACATGAGCCTACAAGAAAAGGATGCTGTGTTCTGTGCAGGTCGATGCCTGTCGGACATACCTGAACCAGCAGGCAGGGCTAGTTGTGTCTCAACAATTCTCCACGAATTTTTCTTCACCTCAGGATGTCACTGGCCATGCAGTTCTCTGAAAGCTGAGGAAATGTGCGTGAACCAACCTTCTGCACTCCACCCACCTGCGCCTTGAACATGGGAAATGTGGATGTGGATGGACTCTTTCTCCAGATGTCTAGACATGGACTGTCTGTCATTTAATTGAAAAACTAATTCAATAATAATTCAACTATGGTAAATCTAGCCACTTTGTTGGACACAAACCTTTTCTCTGGGACGGTTACAGGGAAACAGACTACAAAGGCAGACACAGAAGAGCTCCTGACACTCTGCCTCTACTGAGAGACGGGCACTAGAGAGCACAGCCATGTCTTCCTCAAGGAACTTTTAAGTGAAATCAAGATACATGTGATCATTTTCATAAAAGAGACATAGAAAAGGAAAGTGACATGCTCCAAAGGACAGATCCACCTGAGCTGCGTCTTCTGAGGAACGGCTTACATCTTCCAGCCTCTTATCTCAACATATGAATTTAGAAATTATTGCTTTTGCCTTATCTAAATAAACCTTCAGTCAGCATTAAAAATTTCAGTGGAAAGTGGAAGTTATACAAAACGCTGCCATTATTCTTATCCTCTCAGGTGCTTTGAGTGTCTCCAATGGTCTGGCTACCTAATGAAGGGTGGATCTCACCGGGTTTCCATCTCAGCCCTTCTGGGAAAACTAGTCTCTGGTCCACAATTAAATACACCATATACAAAAGATGTGTTTCATGAGAGATGGTGTCTGCATTTCATTTCAGGAAAGCATTTAAAATAGCATTCATAATCAATTCTCAAAATATTTGTTCAAATTAGAGTTAGTCACAATTGAAAGTGTAAAGGCCCATTCTGGTTTTGATGTTCACGTGAGAGACTCAGCTGCTCATAAGTAACAAACTGAAATATGTAGACCTTTGGAAAACTGTTGTGGGAGGCTGCTTGTTCCTTCCTGTCTGCCCAGACCCGAAATAACCACACAGAATCTGTATTAATTAAATCACTGCTTGGCCTATTAACTTATGCATATTTCTAGCTCACTCTTATCTCTTAAATTAACCCACTTCTATTATTTTATATTTTACCATGAGGCTGGCAACTTACCAACAAAGTTATTCCTGGCCGTTTATGTCTTTCTCCTCTGGCGGATCCACGGCCTTTCTCTGCCTCTGCTTCCTTTCTCCCAGCCTTTAGTTTTCCCGCCTAGCTTTACTTCTCCTAAGCCACTGGCCGAAACAGATTTATTCATTAACCAATAAAGTAACACATATACAGAAAGACTTCTCACACCAGAAAACAACACAAAGTAACAATGTGATATTTCAAAGATGTTGAATGATCCAGGCTCGAATATGTTTCAGATATTGTAACATTCGTCCCTGAAAACCATCTTGATGACTGAAGGAAACTCATACTTCTGAAAGTTTCAGGTATATTCAAATGTGCTAATACTTCATTACACCCCATGGAGAAGAATTTAGGTTGTGGCCAAGCAGCCACTTAATCTCTTCCTGTAGTAACAAGGTTTATTAAGGGGAATTGAGTAGAATGAATTTCCTTGCACGCTGAGGTGAAATCCTTAAGCCCTTTGCTCAGGGAGAGAAGGAGAAATAAGTGTAGGCTCGGGCAGAGTGGTGACTGAATTTGGGATTCACAGGAAGCTGATGAGGTTCAGCATCTTGCCTTCTAAGCAGCTGGCTCCTATGGTCCTAGCCAATACACATGATTTGAATTTCCTTTCCTTTGCTGTAACAGATACTATTAATTAGTTTGAACTATTTTTCTCTCCATTTTATAAACTATACTTTATAAAGGTATCAATAGCAGGAGATTCTAGTTTTCAATGAATGTTGACCAAGAGTTTGGGTATAATCTCTAAGCTGATGACATTTCTAGAATGTGAAAAGACAAATCCACAGTTTGAATCTCATCTTAATAATCAGAAAATGGGAGAAACCCACTTTTCCCTCATGCCATGCACTAAGGGTGGACAGTACCCATGCTTAAATGTTTTAAGAACTTAGGAAATTTCATGACAATGAGACACATCTGCTTGTGGGAGCACCAATCTACTTCAAGAGGATGATGGGCATCCAAGAGAATACTTAATGAAGTTTGTTAGCCATTTGGGCAAGAAATTTCTCTTACCTGGACTGCTTGATGATCGCATGCTGTATGAACTGGACCTACAGGACCTACAGAAAAATGACTGCTGAACTTGTCAAAAGAAGGTGAGACAGTCTTTCAGGGTTCCTGCTTCATGAAAGAATCTGCCAGACATTCTTCAGAACACAGAAGAAAGCCACTGATGATTCTTTCTAGTACAAGGCATGATAGATCTTCATATTTCCTGCTTCATAAAAAAGTCTGCCAGAATCTATGGACCTGTAGGATGAAGATGGATGTCCCAACATTACAGAAGTACTTTGGGTGGACTGTTCAGGTAATGAGATGTCTCTGTCAGTTCTAGAGTTTTGGAAGTTGCTTACAATGCACTTCTTGTTTACTTAGGTCTGGAGTCTTTGATGGAGCTGAAGAATAGATAGTTATAATTATTGTTAATTATATTATATGATAAAATTATAGATATAATAAAAATATAGTAGATATAAACATTGTAACTGGAACCCTTGCTGGATACCCACATTGCTATACATAATTTTGCTATGTTAAATTTAAAACCTTTCTTTTTATTTAGACAGGAAAGGGGAGATGATGTGGGATTCCCCTCTGTATGCTGTGAATATGTTTTACTACCGTTGATTAGCAAAAGAAGCTACTTCAGTCTATAGCAGGGCAAAATATAGTCAGGCTAGAAGGGATATAGAAAAAAAAAGAAGGCATAATCAGGGAGACAGAAGGAGACAGACATGCTCGGAAACCTTGCCAGAAAACCATGAGCCTCATAGTAATACACAGAATAATAGAAATGAATTAATTTAAGATGTAAGAGCTAGATAGAAATACACTTAAGCTATTGACCAAACAGTATGGTAATTAATATAATTTCTGTGTGATTATTTCTGATCCGTGCAGCTGGGAAATGAATGAACAGCCTCCAAGTTAAACAGCAGAGATCATCTTGTTGATGAGAACACGGCTTCCCACTCCAGACCCAGGTATAAGACATGACCCTTCCCTCCATCCTCCCCGTCTATGATCTTTTGGAGCACAAGAAGGAACCTGATCTGCAGACCCAAAGCTGCAGGATCTCCACAATACAAGGCAACAGCAGCATATCCAGAAGCAGCCTAAATGAGTGCCCAGCATCAATAGGGTAGTAGAAACTAGAGGCCTCCAACAAATGCGAGGAACAGTTGCAAGTAAAGATCTATGGACAAAGGCGTTCACAGCATGACTCACTGTGTCACACTGCAGCTTTCATGATGAGATATTAAAAACTTTTCCTTTGCATTTATTTGTTTATCTTTTTTCCTCCTCTCTTTTTCCTCTTAAATTTTGTACTATTTGGAGAGTGGGTAGGCCTAGAGGGTAGATGTGAAGGGATGGAAAAAATAAATGGGATCAAGATAGATGATGTAAAGACACAGAGAATAAATAAAATCAAAAAAAAAAAAAGGAAAAAAGACAATTTCATACATGATCTGGAGGATTCCCACAACCCACCATGTGGAAACCCTGGGGATTGCAGAAGAGGGTTGATAAAGCTACAGAAGAAAACATTCAGAAACAAAACCATGAGACTGGAAAGGCAGTCAAGTAGAGTTAAAGGGAAGCATAAGGATCAAAGTTGGCATCGCAGCACCCAGATACCACAAACCAGGCCTCCTGCTCACATCTACCTGTTGCCTCAATTTCTAGCAAGGCAGAGACAGGAGGATAAAAGGAGCTTTCTGGTCTCCAGGCTAACTGAGCAAACCTGCACCCCAGGTTCAGGGAGAGCCTCTGCCTCAGAGAAATGAGTTGACCCTGTTGAAAGAGGAGACACAACCCCTTCCTTTCTCCTCTGTGTGTGTGCACAGACCCCCCCCATCGTGTTCACATTTACCCAAATAGACAATACACACACAAGTAAATAAATTAGACCCCTACCAAAACAATAAGTTATTAAGACAATAAGCAGCGCCACAAAAATAAAAAAAATTGGAGAAAAATAAACTGTTTCCAAAGAAACGGTGGACAATGTTAGTAACTTGTTTCATTGTTGAAAATACCTAAAAGGAAATTTTCTGAATTTCCCAATCTCAGTACATTTGGTGATAACATAAATATAGTAAGACCCCAAATTCAGAATCACATGTATGTTCATTTCTTCTCCTGTTGCTGTGACAAAACACCACCCAAAAGGCAGCTTAAGTGAGGAAGGATATATTTTGGCTCACAGATCCAGAAGGATATAGACCATCAAGGGGGAAAGACATGGCAGCAGGAAGAGAAGCCGTGGTGGTCCTGACAGAAGGCTCTACTCCGGAAGCAAAGCAGAGAACAGGAAGAAGGGCTAAGTTACAAAAGCCCAAAGTCCATTACCAGTGACCCACTTCTTTCCAGTCAGGATCTTCCCCATGAAGATTCCACCTTTTGCAATAGAACCAGCAGCTGGGGACCAGGTGTTCAAACATTGAGTCTTCTGGGGACATTCCTCATCAAACCTCCACATACATTGCCTGGTTCTCATAGGCCATCTCTTGATACAAAGTATATTTTGTTCAGTTTCAAATGTCCCCATCATCTTTAACAGTTCCCAAACCTTCAAAAAGTCCAAAGTCCAGATGCTCTTCTGAGACTCAACCAATTTCTCTTCTCTTCTCTTCTCTTCTCTTCTCTTCTCTTCTCTTCTCTTCTCTTCTCTCCTTCTTTCTTTCCTTCCTTCCTTCCTTTCTTTCTTTCTTTCTTTCTTTCTTTCTTTCTTTCTTTCTTTCTTTCTTTTTGGTATTTCGAGACAGGTTTCACTATAGCTTTGGAGCCTGTCCTGTAACTAGCTCTTGTGGACCAGACTGGCTGCAAGCTCACAAAGATCTGCCTGCCTGTGCCTCCCAAGTTTAAAGCCATGTGCTACCACAGCCCAGCTCAAAGGAATTTCTGTAGGTAGAGACTGCTTGTTGGTTTCCTCGATGCCCAGACCCAAATAATCACACAGAAACTCTATCAATTACAACACTGTTTGGCCAAAGACTTAGGCCAATCTAAATTCCTAACTAGCTCTTACATCTAAAATTAACCCATTTCTATCTATCTGTGTATCACCCCAAAGGTAAAGGTTGGCTCACTGGTAAATTTTCTGGCATCTTTCTCCTTCAGCATCTACTGCTCCATGGCATCTCTTTGACTCTGCTACTCTCTCTTTATCTCTTCCAGTCTGGCTGTAGTCTGCCCTGTCATAGGCGAAAGCAGATTTGTTCATTATCCAAAAAAGCAACACATATACAGAAGGACATCCCACAACAAATTTCTTAATTGCAGCTCTCTATAAAATAAAAAAAATAAAAATCCAAATAAATACCTTCAATATATAATGGTATGTAACACACATTTCCCATCCAAAGGAGAAGGATAAATGCATTGTTAGGAAAGACAAGACCACATCATGATCAAAACCAAGCAGAGCAAACACGTAACCCTGCAGTTCAATGCCTGACATCTAAGACTTGAAATCTTCTCAGTTCCAAAGGCATAGGTAGTCCCCACTGCTTCAGACTGGCTGCCTGTAGCACGCATGGCCTCAGTCTTGAGACTGCTTCTCAACATGTCCACAGGTATCCTTGGCAGATGTCACACAGTTCTGGCACACATGGCCTCAGTCTTGGGACTGCTCCTCAACATATCCACAGGTATCCTTGGCAGATGTCACACAGTTCTGGCACCTCCAATGTCCTGGCGTCTCCATTACAACCCAGGTTTCACCCTCACATCTTCATGCAGGAACTTTGACCATACCACGCATTTGCTTGACCTCAGCTGCTTTCCATGCACCCTCCCCATTTTTCATCTTTCATGCCTTCAAACCTAGTTCCATATGGAGAACTCTGCAAAGTTCTGCTTCCAGCTTGGCATGGAGACTGCCTGAAGCATCTCCCACTAGACCACAGCTGCATCAGTTCTGATTCCAGAGAAACATCTCCTAGGCAAACACTCTCAAGGAGCAAGAACTCAGTTCAGGCTCTCTTTTCCTGTAAATTTTCTTCTTTACAACTCAGAAACTTTGATAGGTAGGGCTTTATACTAAAGATACTTTTTCAAGCAACAAGCTGTTCTTTAATGTCATTAACCTCTTTAAAAATTACAGCAGCTTCCCTTTGTGTACACTGCCTAAACTTAAAGCTTGCTCTCACATCTTTCCTCTGTTAAACCAATTAGTCATCTTTCCTTAAATTTAACCTCACTCTAACTCAGACCAAGAAATACAAACATGCTATGTACTCATTTATAAGCGGATATCACCTGTTAGGTAAAAGATGATAATCATGCTACAATCCACAGACCCAGGAAGGCTGAGTAGCAAGGAGGGGTCTAAGGGGAATGCGTGGATCTTCCTAGGAGGTAAAATAGAATCAATTTAGTGGAGGAACCTGGAGTCTAGGGGAATGGAAACAGGAAGGATCAGATTAGGGGAGAAGGGATGGCAGGAGAGACACAGGAACTGGAGGGCATTAGAAGGTCAATGTGGGAACCTAGTGCAGTAGAAAACCCAGGATTCTATGAGGGTGACCCTTAGAGAAGACTCTGAGTAATGGAGGATATTGAACCCGAACTGATCATCTTTTATAACAAGGTAACTTCCAATGGTGGGACTGGGACACAAATCCAGCCACAACCTGTCCTGCCTGCAAGATGCACTGGAGCAATGGAAGCACAGAACTTGTTGGGATGGCAGCCAATTACTGGTTTAATTTGAGACCCAAGCCATGAGAATGAGCCCAGGCCCCAAACTATTAGGATGGCCAGGAACTGGAAGCTGCTTAGCTCAGAGACTTAGGATAGAAAAAAATCAATAAAATGATTCTTAATTATATTCTTCTATACTCAAAGGCCAGTGTCTAGCCTAATTATCATCAGAGTGGTTTCCTCCAGCAGCTGACGGGAGCAGAGTCAGAGACCGCAGAGCCATATAATAGGTGGAGCGAGAACCCAAATTAGAGATCTCCATTTGGTCCCTCCCCTTGGAGCTAAAGAAACCCAGCAGAAGAAGAAGAGAAAGAATTGTAGGAGCCAGGGCTCAGAGGCAGCAGGTGCTCACAAAGACTGATGCCTAAATCACAGAGCCTGCATGGGTTTGCGCTAAGTCCTCTGTATATATGCTATGGTCGTTAGCGTGGTGTTTTGTGGGATTTCTAACAGTAGAAGTGGGGGTGTCTATGACTCTTTTGCCTGCTCTTGAGACCCTTTTCCTCCTACTTCATTGCCTTGCCCACACTTGATAAGAGGGTTTTTGCCTAGTGTTATTGTATCTTGTTTTGCCATGATTGGTTGATACGCCTTGAAGGCCTGCTCTTTTCTGAAGGCATGCAGAGGAGGAGTGAATCTGGGCCAGATGAGAAGTGAGGGGGGGGCAAATGGGAGGAGTGAAGGGAGGAGAAACGATGGTTGAGATGTATAGTATGAAGAAAGAATAGATTTTAAAATTCAACTTCTTTCAAGTTCTTACGACATGGGCTTAAACCAGATTCTTGATGAAAAGATCACACAAACGGCTGGGGCTCAGTTCCTGGTAGAGTCTTTGTCGTCTCTGGAATCTCCTAAGCTAACTGTCTACTGCCCACGTGTCTATCAGCGGTCTTGTCCCAAGCTTCCACCAGAATGGCACACTAAGTTCCTCCTCCAGGCTAATGCTATTTTACTCCAAAGAACTAACTTGCCTTCAAGCCAGAGTCTTAGGATCCCTTGTCAGGGTTCTCCCAGCAAGGACTCTGTCACTTGGCACCAATTCCATCTCAGTTTCTTTTCCTGATGCTGTGCCAAGTCACCCTAATGACAGCAACTTGAAGGAGAAAGGTGTTCAGTTTGCAGTTCTGGAAGAATCCAGCCATCAAGATGGGGAAGACATGGCAGCAGGCAAGGAAGGTATGTGTACAGCCAGGAGGCTGGCTGGCCACATTGCATCTGTACTCGAACAGGAAGTAGGGCAAAGGGTAACACAACTTCGTGGCCCAGCCTCAGTGACCCACTTCATTGAGGTTCCCTATAGTAAAGGTTCCAAGTCTTCCCAAACACCATAACCATCTGGGGACTGAGTGTTTCATTGCGGGAATCTGTAGGGACAGATCACCCTCAAATTGCAACGATGAGGGATGCAGGAGGCTAGAGTTCAGAGGATACTTAGCAACTTCAGTCTTTCGATTATGAGAGAGTCTATGGAATACATTAAACCACAAGAAAACAAAATAACCAAAATGAGACGTTCATGGAGGCAATTCAGTTTTTATTAGAGCCAAGAACAGGTCTAAGTGTCATAAAAACTATCACTCTAGATATTGACATCAGTAACAAAGAAGCAATAATGAACCTCTAAATATTTTATATCATATATATTATTATTATTATTTTAATTATGTATAAGTGTGGGTGTGGATGTGGATATGTGAACATAAGTGCTGGTGTCCTGAAGACTAGAGGCCTTGAACACCGTGAAATTGAAGTTAGAGATAGTTATGAGCTACCTCACATGGGTTCTGGAAACTGAACTGAGGCCTTCTAGAATAGCAGCCAGTGCTATTAATAGCTGTGCCACCCCCAGAAACACCACTTTTAGGTATATATCAAAAGGATGCTCAATAATACCACAAGGTCATGTGCTCCACTATGTTCATAGCAGCATTGTTTGTATAGCTAGAACCTGGAAACAACCTAATTTCCCCTCGACTGAATGGATAAGGAAAATGTTGTACATTTACACAATAGAGTACTACACAGCAGAAAAAACAATAACATCTTGAAATCTGCAGCCAAATGGATGGAGCTAGTAAACATCATATTGAGTGAGGTACCCCAGACCCAGAAAGACAATCGTCATATGTACTCACTCATAAGTGGTTTTTAAACATAAGCCAAAGAAAACCAGCCTACAAATCACAACCCCAGAGAACCTAGACAGCAATGAGGACTCTAAGAGAGACATACATGGATCTAATCTACATTGGAAGTAGAAAAGACAAGATCTCCCGAGTAAATTGAGAGCATGGGGACCATGGGAAAGGGTTGAAGGAGAGGGGAGAGGAAGGGAAGGGAGCAGAGAAAGATGTATAGCTCAATAAAATCAATAAAAAAGAGCCAGTAGAAAGGAATTAAACAATAATCAAATACTTTGTAAAATTCTCAATCATTGTTGAGCAAAAATAACATATTTCAGTAAGCCATTTTAGGATGTTTTTCTTTTAATATAAATATGTTCCTACAAAAAGTTATTTATTGCTTGTTTCTCTGGGGTCAGCTGTAAGTTAGCTGGGCAGCTCTGCTGATCTTGGCTGGACACACTTGCCCTGAGCCTTCTGTGGCTTCTGGCTGACCCTGACTGCAATGACTGACCCTGGCTACAGTGACTGAACTTAGCATAGGTGAACCCTTTACTTGGCTGTATTCCTAGCATCTCTTGTTCTCCAGGAGGCCGGGAAAGGCATGTTCTCCAAGTGTTAGCAGAGATGCACCAGCCAGCCAACCCTCTAGCCCCACAGTGGCATCACGTCTGCTCTCAGCTCAAGCCTTCTGGGGAGCCTTGTGTATTCAGTCAAGGATGAAAACAGCCATCTTCCCACTGGGATGAGAAGTTGTATAGCAGAGTCCTGGTGAAGAGAGGAGCGAGGACAATGCTTGTGGCACACAGCAAGGTACATTCAATAATCCTAGAGGTGGTGACAATTTAAGCAGCTTTATTGCCTCATTGTGAACATACAATAAACTGTACATATTTAAAAAAATAGTTGTGCCACCTCTGTAACCTTGCAACCTATATACTTTAACACTGAAAATTACTTGTTGTGTTATTTATAACAGTACTTAGGTGAATAGACTTTTCCATTTATTATTTCTTGGATTCCATAACAATGACTTGAATATTTTAAGAATTTGGGGACTGGAGAGATGAGTCAGCAGGTAAGGTCACAGACTGCTCATCCAGAGGAAAAATTGAATTAAATGTATGCCCAGAAAATACTGAATCATGCATGGGCAGCCCGTATAGAGCAGTTCTGTTGAACTTTTGCATATTGAGTTTCATGGTCTAAGTTGATGAGGATGACTGACCAGGTCTCTTCCTCCAGAGGGCACCAGATCTCATTACAGATGGCTGTGAGCCACCCTGTGGTTGCTGGGATTTGAAATCAGGACCTTTGGAAGAGTAGGCCATGCTCTTAACCTCTGAGCCATCTCTCCAGTCCCAGAGGACCTGGGTTCAATTCCCAGCATCCACAAGGTAGCTCATTAGCATGTTTAACTTAAAACAAAAACAAAATCCAGTGATTATAACAAAAAAGGAAAGAAAAAGTAAGAGAGAGAGAGAGAGAGAGAGAGAGAGAGAGAGAGAGAAAGAGAGAAAGAGAGAGAGAGAGAGGAAGCTGTGCGTGTTAGCTCACACCTTTAATTCCAGCACCTGTGAGGTAGAGGTAGCAGAGTTTCTGGAAAATTGAGACCATTCTGGTTCACAAAAAAAGCTCTGGGATAGCCAACACTACATAGAGAAACCCTGTATATAAAAAAAATCTTTTTGTTTTCTTTTGAGACAGGCCTTCTCTGTGTAGCCCTGAAACTCACTGTATAGCCCAGGCAGGCCTTGAAATCACAAAAATTCACCTACCTCTACCTTCCTGGGTGCTGGGATTAAAGGTGTGTGACACCACTGCCGGGCAAAAAAATCTAATTGCTAAAAAGATATTCAGGAATTTCCTTGAAATAATAATGATATTATCAAAATTTATTGTATATTAACTATGGACAAAACACAGAAATTGTCTATGGATTTCTAAAGCAGAAGCATCCTGGGGATGTTTGTCCTAATGCCCTGCTCACAAGCTGGCATGATGGTGGGAAATCAGCATAAAGGGGTTTGTGGAAAGAGACAGAGTCTGTGCTGCCAGACAGATCCGTTATGATGCTTGTTACAAAGCCACTAGTGAATTCTGGAGAAAGGTATTAATAAAAGAGAATCCGCAAGATATCTTTACACAGCTTAGGAGAAACAGTAAAACTAATCCACCTGGTGGTAGTCACACAAGCATCAAAAGAAACAGTAAGCTATCTCTGCCTCTATATCTTTCAGAATTGTCCGTAAATATGGCATAGTATAAGAAGAGACACACAGTCTTATGTAATAGCTGTACCTGTAAAGGAAAGCCATAAAATATTTCAAATTTTTTGTAAATTATCTGCACACATACAGCTGTCCTCATAAACTGCAGGAAGAGCTTCTAGTAGAAGAAGTGGGCACGTGAATAGAAGGCAACTATACTGACTCACACAGTCTGAGAAGACACAGTGCCTTGCATCAGGGCAAAAGCTGATAAAGTTCTGTGAAGAGAAACCCAGAATGCCAGGCAGCCAGAGATCCCGGGAACATGGACGAAGCCCTTGATCTCCCTCAGAGCCAACATTTAGATTCAAACCATCAACTCGATGTGACACTGAGAGGACAGTTTCCTGCTCTTGTTGGTTTAGTTAGACAACTTGATGAGTGTCCACTGGAACATCAATCCTGCCGGCTTCCCAGTTAATGTTCAAGACCAGCTTTTATTTCAGTCCACAAGGTGACCCAAAGCCATCTTTCTGTCCCAATATCCATCACCCCAACTGTCTCCTCAGGGCCCCCATGACTTCCTTATTACGCAGACTATAAATAAAAGGGTTCAGAACTGGAGTGACAATTGAGTAAAACACAGCCAGCACCTTGTCCCTTGAAGGAGAATGCAGGGAATGTGGCTGGCCATAAGTGGAGAGAGAGGTAACATAGAACATGCTGGCCACAGTCAGGTGGGAGGAGCAGGTGGACAGGGCTCTACTCTGCCCTTTCCCTGAGCGCATCTGGAATACAACAACCAACACACGAGCATAGGAAGCTAGAATGGCCAGGAAGGGGAGCAGCAGAATGACAAGGCCACTCAAGACGATTGTCTGCTCATATTGGGATGTGTCTTCACACACCAATGGCAGGAGAGATGGAAGCTCACAGAAGAAGTGGTTAACAATCCGAGATCCACAGAATGGAAGTTGAAATGCATACAGTACGTGAACTAAAGCATTGAAGGAGCTGCTACTCCAAGCACAGGAGACCATGGAGCAGCAGATCTTCCTGCTCATGAGCACAGGGTAGTGCAGGGGCCGGCAGATGGCTATGTACCTGTCATAGGACATGAAGCCCAGCAGCAGGGCTTCAGAGCCACCCAAGGTCAGAAACACAGTGGTTTGGATCTCGCAGCCCAGAAAGGAAATGGTGTTGGTGTCTGACAGGAAGTTAGCTGCCATCTTGGGCACGGTGGTGGAGATGAACATCATGTCAATGATGGAGAGCTGGCTGAGGAGGAAGTACATGGGGGTGTGGAGTCTCCGGTCCAGCCTGATGAGGAGGACCAGTGTGATGTTGCCTATCAGAGCTACTGCAAAGAGGATGGCGATGACTGTGAAGAGGAGAGCGTCCATCTGACCATACTGGAAAAGACCCACCAAAATGAAGTCTGTTGTCCAGCTGTGATTTCCCATTTCCATGGCTCAGACTGAACCATCAGAGCAGCCACAATCTGGAAGGGACATGGTCTGATGAGGATTGCCCTTGGGGAGAAAGCACATGACAGTTAACATGAGACAGATTATTCTGGAATAGCTCTAGGGCAATCTCTCTTCCATCCTGTATATTAAGATTTCATATGTTGAGAAATGCAGAATGAATCATCAAATCAGGGGATCACCTTCCCTACTCCTGTTCATTTCCCACGATTGAAGTCTGCAGATTCTTTTCTCTCATAGTCTTGAATACAAATACAAGGATAAAAATACAAAATTAATACAAAGGGGAAATGGGAGGAGAGATTTTTCAGGATTGCAGGATAAACATGTGCACTACAAATTATTTTGCTTATTTACTTTGTTTTAAAATTTTTTACTCTTCTCATAAGATTCTTTATTTTGATGGACTAAACTTAGGTTTTGGCAATGAAAACATTCTCTCACTTTTGGGACTAATTTCCTATGTCAGAATTGATCAAACATAGTACAATTTTTTGATGCTGTATTCCACCTGTCAGTTTTAATTATATGTAGGGATTAAGGTTTCTGCTGTATCTGCATAGAAGTTTGCAATCCTTATGAATTAGAATTAACTTATTCATGTAAGATTAATGTGGAGAAAAAGGTACAGTGGCTTAAGAAATCACTTAGCTGGAGCTGGAAAGATGGCTCAGCAGATGAGAGGACTGGCTGTTCTTTCAGAGGACACAGGTTGAAGTCCCAGAACACACATGACAGGTCACAACTGTCTGCGACTTTTGTTTCAGGGGAATCCAATACTCTATTTTGGCCTCCATGGGTTCCAGGTATACAAATGTTTCACAGACATACATACAAGGCAAGCAGCCATGCACGTAAAATTTTAAAAAGTAAAATAAAAATTAACTGATTGAATTTGACTTGGTACTTTTTTCTTCTCTGAGGAACCGTGTAGTATTTGCTGTGGGCTGACACAGAGCCTCGCTTCTCCATATCTGCACAGGGATTCAAGCTCTGGTAAACACTGGTTCTAAATACCTGGTGAAACGTCTGAAATAGTTCTACATTTCTTGGCATTTGTTTGACCTTGACTGACCACGGAGAGATCATTGCTGAGACACAAAGATGATTCAGTGATTAGTATGAGACTAAAGCATTTTACAGTTTTGAAATTGAAAAGTGGAAAATATCTTTACAAACATTATACGGCTGACTGGTTGAGTTAGAATTATCACAGTAGCTTATTTTTTCTGGTAGTAATTATACGTTTATTAGACTTTTGATTGTTATGGATATGTGCTGAACTCTCTGGATAAATGCACAAATGTCAGAAGATACTTTACTTCTCTGATCTTACTTACTTTTTATTTATTTATTTATTAAAGATTTCTGCCTCCTCCCATTTCCTTCCCCCTCCCCCAATCAAGTCCCTCTCCCTCATCAGCCGGAAGAGCAGTCAGGGTTCCCTGCCCTGTGGGAAATCCAAGGACCTCCCACATCCTTCCAGGTCTAGTAAGGTGAGAATCTTACTTTCTTAAAGTACTTAAAATATCCCTTTCAATCTACTTCACCATTTTCTGCTTGTTAAAGAATTCAGCAATAATGGCTTTAAGCTTAAAATCTTTAAACAGATCACTGGAATCAGAACCTTTGTGCTCTTCAGATCAAATTTTGTTGATGAAGGAGCAATAATAAACACTCATTATGTTTAAGGTTCTGTGTGATGGAGAGAACCTGATAAGACCTAAGTTTTCTTTTTGAAATAAGGCTGATTTTTTATTACATTATAAATAATACCAATCAAAATTTCCACTTCCTCCCCTCCTCCTACTTCCCACCCGTTCCCCTCGCCCACAAACCCTCCCCCCTCCCCTCTCCATTCCTAAGAGAGGGCAAGGTACCCTGCCCTGTGGGAAGTTCAAGCTCCTCCCCGCTACATCCAGGCTTAGGAAAGTATGCATCCAAATAGAATAGGATCCCAAAAAGCCAGTGCATGCAGTAGAGCAAATCCCAGCACCAATATCATTGGCTTTTCAGTCTGCCCCAAAAGTTGGGAACATGAGGGTGGGGGTGGGGTGCAGGAAAGGGGAGAGGGAGAGAGAGGGGAGAAAGGGAGGGTTGGGTAGAGCTTGGGGGAGTGGGATGGCTGAGATGGATGAAGGACGGATATGGGAGCAGGGAAGGAGATATCTTAATTGAAGGAGTCATTTTGGGGTGGGCAAGAGGCTTGGCTCTGGAGGGGTTTCCAGGAGTCCATGGGGATGACCCAGCTAGGACCCTGGGCAGTGGAGGAGAAGGTGCCTGAATTGGCCTTGTCCCATAGTCAGACTGATGACTATCCTGAATATCACCATAGAACCTTCTGGCAATGGATGGAGATAGAGACAGAGACCCACATCGGAGCACTGGACTGAGCTCCCAAGGTCCAGTTGAAGAGCGAAGGAGGGAGAATATGAGCAAGAAAGTCAGGACCACTAAGGGTTGGTCCACTCACTGATACAGTGTGCCTGAGCTAATGGGAGCTCACCAAATCCAGGTGGACTGGGACTGAACAAGCATGGGATCAAACTGGACAGTAGCAGAATTTTATCTGGCATTTTTTTTGCATTTGCAGTAGCCTAAACCACTTCATATTATTAATACACACCTAGTGATAGGTAGTGTCTATTTTAATATAGTTGTAATAGAAGAGCACATATGTTACTTTCACTAGACAATACTTCTTGGAACTAACACAGATAGATTCTATGGCAGCAGATGCTTTTGTAAGTAATGGACCCTCAACTTCAAGATTACAAATTTCCCAACATGATGTTAAAAACTTGTAAAAATTCAGAAATAAAAAGCAATGTAAAGGGACAGTAAAGGGTTGGCAAGATGGTAACACAGAAAATTTGGCATAAGATTGTGTGGAAGAGATTAAAAAAAGAGTAATACAGCTATGAGAGAATTCCATCCTGAAATACACACACTAAGTCATACAGACCATGTGCTTTATGACGTCATAGTGTAGTGCCCCGCTGCTATAGAGAGCACAGAGAGCTGCCCAGTGCTTAGAGTTGTTGTCCAACAGAGGTTGGACTCTGCCTTTTATGTGTGGTTTGTTTGGGTTTAAATTTTCTTTTCAATAGGAAGAATATGAAGGTGAGTCGCTAGGAAGGTAGAGAAAGAACAGAAGAGGGTTGGGGGAGTTGAAAGAAAATGATGAAAGCCTGAAATTCCAAGCAGTAAATAAAAACACAGAAAAATTGTTCTTGAAACAATAATAAGAAAATGGGAAAGAGTTTTCAAATATTTGAGATGATTTTGCCATCCATAGCTCCTTTCATGTATTAGTATTTGTTCTTGAAAAAGACTCATGCTGGAAAAAAAATGGTAAAGAATGAGGTAAGAAAGACTGTGTGTCTCTGTGTGTCTGCGTGTGTGTGTGTCTTCAGCAACAGAAAATGAAATACCTTATATACATGAGTAATTGGAACATAAGCTGTAAATAAGTGAATCATAAAAAGAATAGAAGGCTATAAAATGGTTTACAAAAATATACATCACTGTTAGTTAAATAAAATAATAGCTTTAATGCCAGAACTCAGAAGATAGAGGCAGGCAGATCCCTGTGAGCTCCAGGCCAGCCTGCTCTACAGAGTGAGACCCTGTCTAAGAATCATCATCACCATCCCATGAAATTATCAATAAGAAATGATGTTGAGAATACAGTCAGTTGTGCCCTGGGATGCGTTTTCTTAGTGCACGCGGATTACTTAACTTAGCTTTTATCATTGAACACCTTAGGGACTAACAGTTTCAGATTTCTAGTAAACACTGGACATTTTCTGAGCCAGGAATTCTAAGAACAGAAGGACTGTGATACAAAGGGGTCAATGGAGCTCGCTCTCTGAGAACAACCTGGAGCACTGAGCAGGACAATGAAAGGAGCTTCTATAGGTCATGAGTCGATGTAACCTGCTGGCAGCTCAGCTCTAAGGACTAGTGACAGATTTTCAATATAAACCCTAGACCATGAGCACAATCATAATGCCTGCTGCTCACAATGCAGACAAATATGCTACATGAATGCGGATGTGAACTAATAATAACAATCCCAGAAAGTTCAGAGGCGCTTACTGGTCTGTGTTTGTGTATCTCCACTGGCTGAAGAATTAACTCCACACATCCCCCTAATTCCCCTCACTGAAAAGAAATGCTGAGCTATTCCTGACTTTCACATAGCTCCTATACTGTGATAGTGATAACATTCTCCTGTTGCTCTCAGTGTCTGAGAGTCACCCTGGGTGTCAGGTGTTGTCAAGATCACGATGTCTGTCATTGCTAAGAGTGTGGGTTTCTGTGTATGTGTGTTCCTGTCTTATTGGGGCTCTACCTCAGAGCTCTGGACAGGCTAACCAAGTGCTTTGCAGCATCAGACCTTATTTTCTGACACAGAGTCCTGCCCTGTAACCCAGGCTGGACTCTATCTTGATCTTTGAGCCTCGTGTGTCTTGAACCTGCCATCCTCTTGCCTGCTCTTTTTGAGTGCTGGGATCCGAGGCTGCACCACAGTGCCCAAGTGTGCTCTGACCTTGGGTCATCAGGAGTGCTATTCACACTGAGCCCAGCAGCCCTTTCATGCTCTAAAGCAATGGTTCACAACTCCCTAAGGCTTTGATTCTTTTATACACTTCCTTATCTTGTGGTGACCGCCGCCCCCAATCACGAAATTATTTTAGTTCCTACTTAATAAGTGTAATTTTGCTAATGATACAAACCCTATGGTAAATATCTCTGTTTTCCGAGGGTCTTTGGGGTCATAACCCACAGGTTGAGAACAGCTGTTCTAATGTCTTTGGAGCTGGAAAAGCCCCATTTGCTGTTCTCTTCCTTTTACCACATATGAGAGCAGGATTTTTTTTTTAGTGTATTGGAAATCATCTAGTCAGGTTTCTCTACCTCTGAAGAAAAAACAAAAACATAGTCACTACCGCAAACAGCCACAGCAGCAGCAGCAGCAACAGTAGCAGCGGCAGCAGGGATCCATAACCCTCCCCTCCAGATGCCAATGGTTTGAACTTCATGCCATCCCAAATCCAACATGATTCAGAAGTGGATATTTCCCTTGAGTAGGTGAAAACGAGAAAGAGGTGTGCTTCCTTCCCAAAGACAGAATGTGACTATGCTGGTCCTGCTTCCTCAGGTAGAGAATTCACTGCAGGACCACACCTGTGCTCCCATGCTGAAATACTGAGCCCAGCCTTTGTCCCTATACCTGTGAGAGGCTGCACTCTAGAGCAAAGTGTGACTCCAGCACACATCTCAATAACACAGGTGTTCTTAAATCAATGCCTGGAAACACTTCTAGCCTGGAATAAATCTAAATCAGAACATGAGCCTACAAGAAAAGGATGCAGTGTTCTGTGCAGGTCGATGCCTGTTGGACATACCTGAACCAGCAGGTAGGGCTGGTTGTTTCTCAACAATTCTCCACGAGTTCTTCTTCACCTCAGGACTTCACTGGCCATGCGGCTCTCTGACAGCTGAGGAAATGTCCGTGAACCAACCTTCTGCACTCCACCCACGTGAGCCTTGGGGAATGTGGATGGGCTCTTTCTCCAGATGTCTAGACATGGACTGTCTGTCATTTAATTGAAAAACTAATTCAATAATAATTCAACTATGGTAAATCTAGCCACTTTGTTGGACATAAACCATTTCTCTGTGATGGTAACAGGAAAACAGACTGGCAAATCAGACACAGAAGAGCTCCTGACACTTTGCCCCCACCTAGAGACGGGCACTAGAGAGCACAGCCACTACTTCCTCAAGGAACTTTTATATGCAATTATGATACATCTGGTTATTTTTATAAAAGAGACGTTGGAAAGATACTTAAGTGCTCTGATCTATGAGCTGAGTCTTTTGAGGAGGAAAGGCTAAGTCGTACAGCCTCGAATTTCAACCATATTTTAGGAACTATGACCTGTCTATGAACATGGAAATTGCTTCTTATGCCTTACTGAAATAAACCTTCAGTCATCACTAAAATCTTCAGTGGAAAGTGGAACTTATACAGAACGCTGTATTTTTCTTCATCCTCTCAGGTGCTTTAGTGTCTTCAATGGTCTGGCTTCTTAATCAATGGTGGAACCCACAGGGTTTCTGTCTCAGCCCTTCTGGGAAAATGAGTCTCTTGACCACAATTAAACACACCATGTACACAAGACATAATTCATTAGAGCTGGCGTCTACATTCCATTTCAGGAAAGCATTTAAAATAGCCTTTGTAATCAATTCTCAAAGTATTTGTTTACATTACAAATAGTCACAGTTGGAAGTGGAAAAGCTGGTTCTGGTTTTGATGTTCATGTGAGAGACTCAGCTGCTCATAAGTAACAAACTGAAATATGTGGACCTTTGGAAAACAACACAAAGTAACAATGTGATATTACAAGGAGTTGAATGATCCAGACTTGGATGTGTTTCAGATATTGTAACATCCGACCCTGAAAAACATCCTGTTCCCTGAAGTAGACTTTTATTTCTGAAAGCTCCAGGTACATTCAAATGTGCTAATACCTCATCTCACCCTATGGAGAGAATTTAAATTGTGGCCATGTGGCCCCTTAATCTCTTCCTGTAGTGACAGTGTTTATTCAGGAATTGCTGTGAGATCGAGTAGAATGGATTGCCTTGCACACTGACGTGAAATCCTTGAGTCCTTTGATCTCGGGGGAAAGGAGAAAGAGCGGGAGGTATGGGCACTGTGTCGATTGGAATTGGCATTCAGAGGAAGCTAATGTGGATTCAGCAACTTGTCTCCTAGGCAGCTGGTTCCTATGCTCCTAGCCAGTACACATGATTTCTATCTCCTTTCCTTCGCTATAACACGTGCTATTAATTAGTTTGGGCCATTTTCTAAATAATACTTTATAAAGGTGTAAATGGCAAGAATCTTCCAGTTTTCTGTGAACGCTGACCAAGAGTTTTTGTAGGAATTCTATGCTGAGAATATTTCTAGAATGTGAAAATATAAATACATAGTTGTGATGTCATCTTAAGAAACAGGAAACAGGAGAAACACTGTTCCACGTGCACCATGCACCCAGGTAGTGTAGGAACCAGACAGCCACGGGCCTGGTACATTCTAATCCGGACTCCCGACCAGAGTCCAGAGAAACCCTTCACCTTGCCCAATGCAGTCAAATGCAACAGCCAGGAACCTAAAGCAACTGGCCGTTTGGCAGTATGCTAAACTCTTAGTGATGAGGTAGCATGGCCTGACACCTACCAGGGCAACTTGTATGTGACAAGCAGACTTCTTGCAGCTCTTGGGCTGTCCACTCCAGGCTGGGGGGTTGGGGCACAAGCCCACCTGGTATCTTGCAGAAGCAGCCAGTGGGACACTGTTGGTGTGAGCAGAGGTGTGGTATGGTGGTTCATGGGAGAGAGAGTCAGAATGGCTCAGGTTCTGTAGACAGAGGTGTATCCGAAGAGACAAGAGAGAAAGGGAGGGGCTGGAGAGATGGCTCAGTGGTTAAGAGCATTGCCTCCTCTTCCAAAGGTCCTGAGTTCAATTCCCAGAAACCACATGGTGGCTCACAACCATCTGTAAAGAGGTCTGGCGCCCTCTTCTGGCCTTCAGGCAAACAGACAGAATATTGTATACATAATAAATAAATAAATTTTAAAAAAAAGAGAGAAAGAGAGCATAAGAGATGGAGAGGGAGCTGAACCCTTGACCAGCAGACACACGTGGGAAAGCTTTCCCTGCACGCTGTCTGGGCTGCACAGCTGAGACCACCCTGTTGATGAGAGCACAGCTGCCCACCCCAGACCCAAGGATATGACATGGCCCTCCCTATCTTCTACCCCATCTATGATCGGCTTGAGCATTTGAAAGGCCCTGACCTTCAGACCCAGAGCTACAGGGTCTCCACAACACTGGGAAGCACAGGATATCCAGAAGGACCCAAACGGTTGCTCAGGGTTGATAGGGTAGCAGGAACCAGAGAGCTGAAGCCAGACCATTGACTCTGCAGTGAACACTTGCAAGTAAAGATTTATAGACAGAGAGTTTCATGGTGTGACTCAGAGTTTCACTCTGCAGCTTCAATGATGAAAGTTTAAAAGTTTTTCTCTTCCTTATTGTGTTTTTACTTATTTATTTACTCTTTTATTCTCTTTTCTTTTTTTCACTTAAATTTTGTATTATTTGAGAGATGTGCAGAGACAGAAGACAGAGGTTAATAGATGGCAAAATGCGGGGAATCGAGATACATGATTTTACATCTCATCAGCCCTCATTGTTCGTCATGTTCAGAGAGTCCAGTTTTATCCCATGCTTTTTCAGTCACAGTCCAGCTGGCCTTGGTGAGCTCCCAATAGATCAGCCCCCTTGTCTCAGTTGGTGGGTGCACCCCTCGTGGTCCTGACTTCTTTGCTCATGTTCTCCCTCCTTCTGCTCCTCATTGGGACCTTGGGAGCTCAGTCCAGTGCTCCAGTGTGGGTCTCTGTCTCTATCTCCATCCATCACCAGATGAAGATTCTATGATGATATGCAAGATATTCGTCAGTATTGCTCTAGGATAGGGACATTTCAGGTTCCCTATCCTCAGCTGCCCAAGGAACTAACTGGGGACCTCGGCTTGGGCACCTGGGAGCCCCTCTAGGGTCTGGTCTCTTGCTAAACCTAAAGTGGCTCCCTTAACTAAGAATTGTGGTTCCGTGCTCCCCTGTCCAACCTTCCTTTATCCCAATCCTCCTGTTTCCCCAAGGCCCCACCTCCTTCCCTTCTAACTTTTCTCTCCCCATCTCCCCTTACCCCCATACCACCCCACCCCCAAGATCCCAATTTTCTCCCCGGCAATTTTGTCTACTTCCCTTAGCCAGGAGGCTGATGAGACGCAAAGGACAATGGCACGGGGTTTTGATCCTATGTAATGTGCTGGCTTTGTGGGAGCCTAGCCAGTTTGGATGTTCACCTTCCTAGATATGGACGGAGGGGGGAGGACCTAGGACTTACCACAGGGCAGAAAACCCTGACTGCTCTTTGGACTGGAAAGGGAGGGGGAAAGGAGTAGGGGGGAGGGGGAGAAGGGTGGAGGAGGGGGAGGGAAATGGGAGGCTGGGAGGAGGTGGAAACTTATTTTTTTCTCTCCTTTTCTCAAAAAAAAAAGATACATGATTTTAAAGACACATAGAATAAATTAACTACAAAAAAACAGAAACAGGGGGCTGGAGAGTTGGCTCGGCGGTTAAGAGCATTGCCTGCTCTTCCGAAGGTCCTGAGTTCAATTCCCAGCAACCACATGGTGACTCACAACTGTCTATAATAAGGTCTGGTGCCCTCTTTTGGCCTGCACACACATGTGAACAGACTATTGTATACATAATAAATAAATATTTAAAAAAACAGAAACAGAAAACAACATAGAACATGTTCTAGAGAATTACCACAACACACCATGTGGAAAGCTTAGGGGTTATAGACAGATTTGGTTATGTTCCAGATAACAAAACTATAGAGGAGATACAGCTCCTTTCACTATTCTCTCTCTCTCTCTCTCTCTCTCTCTCTCTCTCTTTCTGTGTGTGAGTGCATAGTATAACACCATTTCTTTAATCATGCTCACATTCATACATAAAGACACATAGACACAAAAAGAAATTATACCTCTACCAAAACAATAAGCTTTTGTGACAACAAACATCATCACTTTATCAAAATAAAATCATCTGGAAAAAAAGGCTGTTTCCAAGGAATTGTGGACAGCCTGTGTAACTTGTTGTTGAAAATATCTGCAGGTAAATTTTCTGATATTCTCCATCAAAGTTCATTTGGTATGATATAAATATAGTAAGACCCCAAATTCAGATGCACATTTATGTTCATTTCTTCTCTGTTGCTATGATAACACACCTCCCCCCCCCCAAAGAAGCCTCAGGATGCTGTTGGGTCACCTTTCAGTACACTGTGAATATGAGTTGCTCTGATTGGTTGATAAATAAAGATGACCACTAAACTTTGCTAAAGCAGTGCAGAATGGTCCTTCAGGTTCCTGCTTCACAGAAGAAATTGCCAGACATTCTGCAAAACACGTAGGAAAGCATCTGACAAACTCTGCCAAAATAGGCAGGACAGACCCTCAAATTTCCTGCTTCACTGAAAAGTCTGCCCGATACTCTAGGCATATAAGCTGCAGATGGATATCTAATGTTACATAAGAACTTTGGGTGACTGTCCAGGCAGACAAATGTTTCCGTCATTTTTCGAGTTCTGTGAGATGATGCTTTTGCACACTCAAAAAAATTGTCACTCTTTGGTTTAATAAAATGCTGATTGGCCATTAGCCAGGCATGAAGTATATACAGGGAAACAAGACTAAGAGAATTCTGGGCAAAGGAAAGACAGAGAGATTCAGTCACGAGCCAGATACAGAGGAAACAAGATGAGAATGCCTATCTGATAAAAGGTACCAAACCACATGATTAAACATAGATAAGAATTGTGGGTTAATTTAAGTTGTAAGAGCTAGTTAGTAATAAGGCCAAGCTAATACATTAAACAGTTTTTAATTAATATGAGCCTCTCTGTGTTTCTTTGGGACTGAAGTGCTGTATTACATGGCAGGACAAACACTTTTATTTACACTAGTGTTTAGGAAGTTTCTTGCAGTGCACTTCCTGTTTACTCAGGTAATATTATATACTTCTGGTGACTTTGATGGAGTTGAAGACAATATAATTTTAATTATAGTTTCCTTAATTATGATAAATGATTGATATGAAGCTTTGGACTCACAGAGATAGGATAGATGATAGAGTACTTTTTACTTTTGCAAAACACAAATGGAATGGATGTTGCAACTGATTCTTGCTTGATAACTGTTTCCTTATATGTTATTTTATTATGCTAAAATGAAAAACTTTATTTTTTGATTAGACAGAAATGGGGAGATGCAGTGGAATGGTCTTTCTGTACACTGTGAATATACGGTGCTTTCATTGGTTGGTAAATAAAGCTGCTTTGGCCTATGACAAGGGAGGTAGAGACAGGTGGGAAATTCAAGCAGAGATATAGGAGAATAGCAGAGTCTGAGAGTTGGCAGACTCCAAGGAGCCAACATGCCAGAGTAACAGTGATAAGCCATGGGTCACGTAGCCAAACACAGATTAATATAAATGGGTTGATTTAAGGTAAGAGGTACCAAGTAATAAGCCAATGCAATTGGTCAAGCATTTATAAGAAACAGTAAACCTCTGAGCAGTTATTTGGGAACTTGCAAGCAGGAGAGAAATGGCAAATATTTAAGGGAGGAGGGATATTTTTTGGCTCACAGTTCCAGAGGTATATAGACCATCAGGTTAGGAATGACATGGCAGCAGAAAGGGAAGGTGTGGTGCTATGTCCAGGAGGTTGGCTGGCCACATTGCATCTGTACTCAGGAAGCAGAACACAGAACAGGAAATAGGGACAGGGCACACAACCTCAGAGCCTAGCCTTCATTACCCATTTCATTGAATATCCATATTGTAAAGGTTCCAAATCTTCCCAAACACTATTACCATCTAGGGACTGATTATTTTAATGCATGAATCTCTAGGGACAGATCATTCTCAAATCACAAAGAAGGGATGCATGAGGGAGAGTCCTGAGGATACTTAGCAACTTCAGTCTTTCGATTTTTTTTATTTTTTTTATTGATAAAAAAAGAATAAAGAAAAGAAAAAAAAACAAATTTCCACCTCCTCCCAGCCTCCCATTTCCCTCCCCCTCCTCCCACTCTTCTCCCCTTCCCCCCACTCCTCTCCCCCTCCCTTTCCAGTCCAAAGAGCTGTCAGGGTTTCCTGCCCTGTGGTAAGTCCTAGGTCCTCCCCCCTCCGTCCATATCTAGGAAGGTGAACATCCAGACTGGCTAGGCTCCCACCAAGCCAGCACATTGCGTAGGATCAAAACCGCGTGCCATTGTCCTTGGCGTCTCATTAGCCCTCATTGTTCGCCATGTTCCGAGAGTCCAGTTTTATCCCATGCTTTTTCAGTCACAGTCCAGCTGGCCTTGGTGAGCTCCCAATAGATCAGCCCCCTTGTCTCAGTTGGTGGGTGCACCCCTCGTGGTCCCGACTTCTTTGCTCATGTTCTCCCTCCTTCTGCTCCTCATTGGGACCTTGGGAGCTCAGTCCAGTGCTCCAGTGTGGGTCTCTGTCTCTATCTCCATCCATCGCCAGATGCAAGTTCTAGGATGATATGCAATATATTCGTCAGTATTGCTCTAGGGTATGGTCATTTCAGGTTCCCTATCCTCAGCTGCCCAGGGAACTAACTGGGGACCTCAGCTTGGGCACCTGGGAGCCCCTCTAGGGTCAAGTCTCCTGCCCACCCTAAAGTGGGTCCCTTAACTAAGAATTGTGGTTCCGTGCTCCCCTATCCAACCTTCCTTTATCCCGATCCTCCTGTTTCCCCAAGTCCCCCCTCCTTCCCTTCTACCTTTTCTCTCCCCATCTCCCCTAACCCCCATCCCACCCCACCCCCAAGATCCCACTTTTCTCCCCGGCAATTTTGTCTACTTCCCTTATCCAAGAGGATAACTATATGTTTTTCCTTGGGTTCACCTTCTTACTTAGCTTCTTTAGATTCGCCTATTGTAGACTCCGTGAACCCTATTTATGGCTAGAAACCAATTATGAGTGAGTACATCCCATGTTCATCTTTTTGGGTCTGGGATACCTCACTCAGGATAGTGTTTTCTATTTCCATCCATTTGCATGCAAAATTCGAGAAGTCATTGTTTTTTACCGCAGCGTAGTACTCTAGTGTGTATATATTCCATACTTTCTTCATCCATTCTTCCATTGAAGGGCATCTAGGTTGTTTCCAGGTTCTGGCTTTACAAATAATACTGCTATGAACATAGTTGAACAAATGCTTTTGACATGTGATAGAGCATCTCTTGGGTAAATTCCCAAGAGTGGTATTGCTGGGTCCAGGGGTAGGTTGATCCCGAATTTCCTGAGAAACCGAAACACTGACTTCCACAGTGGTTGCACAAGATTGCATTCCCACCAGCAATGGATGAGGGTACCCCTTCCTCCACAGCCTCTCCAGCAAAGGCTATCCTTGGTGTTTTTGACTTTAGCCAATCTGACAGGTGTAAGATGATATCTCAAAGTTGTTTTGATTTGCATTTCCCTGATCGCTAAGGAGGTTGAGCATGACCTTAAGTGTCTTTTGGCCATTTGAACTTCTTCTGTTGAGAATTCTCTGTTCAGTTCAGCGCCCCATTTTCTAATTGGGTTAATTAGCATTTTAAAGTCTAGTTTCTTGAGTTCTTTATATATTTTGGAGATCAGACCTTTGTCTGTTGCGGGGTTGGTGAAGATCTTCTCCCAGTCAGTAGGTTGCCTTTGTGTCTTAGTGACAGTGTCCTTTGCTTTACAGAAGCTTCTCAGTTTTAGTAGGTCCCATTTATTCAATGTTGCCCTTAATGTCTGTGCTTCTGGGGTTATACCTAAGAAGCGATCGCCTGTGCCCATCTGTTGTAGGGTATTTCCCACTTTCTCTTCTATCAGATTCAGTGTTTTCGGGCTGATATTGAGGTCTTTAATCCATTTGGACTTGAGTTTTGTGCACTGTGATAGATATGGGTCTATTTTCATTCTTCTACAGGTTGACATCCAGTTGTGCCAGCACCATTTGTTGAAGATGCTTTCTTTCTTCCAATGTATACTTTTAGCTCCTTTATCGAAAATGAGGTGTTCATAGGTTTGTGGGATAAAGTCCGGGTCTTCTATACGATTCCATTGGTCGACTTCTCTGTTTTTATGCCAGTACCACCCTGTTTTCATTACTGTAGCTCTGTAATAGAGTTTGAAGTCAGGGATGGTAATGCCTCCAGAAGATCCTTTATTGTATAGGATTGTTTTGGCTATCCTGGGTTTTTTGTTTTTCCATATAAAGTTGATTATTGTCCTCTCCAGATCTGTGAAGAATTTTGATGGGATCTTGATGGGGATTGCATTGAATCTATAAATTGCCTTTGGTAGAATTGCCATTTTTACTACGTTGATCCTCCCAATCCAAGAGCAAGGGATGTCCATCCATTTTTTGGTATCCTCTTCAATTTCTTTCTTCAATGCCTTAAAGTTCTTGTCAGATAGATCTTTCACTTCCTTGGTTAGATTTACCCCAAGATATTTTATGCTGTTTGTGGCTATCGTGAATGGAGAAGCTTCTCTGATTTCCCTCTCTGCTTCCATATCCTTTGAGTATAAGAGGGCGACTGATTTTTTGGAGTTGATCTTGTATCCTGCCACATTACTAAAGCTGTTTATCAGCTGTAAAAGTTCTTTGGTGGAATTTTGGGGGTCGCTTATGTACACTATCATATCATCTGCGAATAACGAAAGTTTAACTTCTTCCTTTCCAATTCGAATCCCCTTGATCCCATTATGCTGTCTTATTGCTATTGCTAGAACTTCCAGCACTATATTGAAGAGGTATGGCGAAAGTGGGCAGCCTTGTCGTGTTCCTGAGTTAAGCGGGATGGCTTTGAGTTTCTCTCCGTTTAATTTGATGTTAGCTGTCGGCTTGCTGTATATAGCTTTTATTATATTTAGGTATGACCCTTGTATCCCTAATCTCTCCAAGACTTTTAACATAAATGGATGTTGAATTTTGTCAAATGCTTTTTCAGCATCTAATGAAATGATCATATGGTTTTTTTCTTTCAGTTTATTTATATGATGGATTACATTGATAGATTTTCGTATGTTGAACCAGCCCTGCATCTCAGGAATGAAGCCTACTTGATCATAATGGATAATTTTTCGGATGTGTTCTTGGATTCGGTTTGCCAGTATTTTGTTGAGGATTTTTGCGTCGATATTCATGAGTGAGATCGGCCTGTAATTCTCTTTCCTGGTTGAGTCTTTGTGTGGTTTTGGTATCAGAGTAACTGTAGCTTCATAAAAGGAATTTGGTAGTGACCCTTCTGTTTCTATATTGTGGAATACATTGAGGAGTATAGGTATTAGGTCTTCTTGGATTTTGAGTGAGTCTATGGATGGCTTTAAACTACAAGAAAATAAATTAACAAGAGTGAGATGTTCATGGAGGAAATTAACTTTGATTAGAGCCAAGAACAGGTGTTTCTAGGGGTCATTAAACTTACACTCTAGTTATTGGCTTCAGTAACAAAGAAGCAATAATGTACCTCTAAAATTTTCTATCATAGATAATTATGTATAAGTGTGGGTATGGATGTGGACTTGTGCACATCAGTGTTGGTGCCTTGGAAACTAGAGTTTGTGAATACCCTTTAATTGAAGTTAAAGATAGATGTGAGCTATTTCACATGGGTGCTGGGAACTGAACTCATGTCCTCCAGAAGAGCAGCCAGTTCTATTAATGGCCATGCCACCTCTCTAGTCTCACAACATGTATGTTTTAAAACAGAATTATAATGTTACTTATAATTGTACTTAAGTGAATAGATGTTTCTATTTATTGATTATTAAACTACATGACAATGATTTGAATATTTTAAAAAAGAGGAGCTACTGAATACTCTGATTAGCGGTTATGAGCACTGATTGCTCATCCAGAGGACCTGGTGCAATTCGCAACATCCACAAAGTAGCTCATAAGCACGTGTAACTTAAAATGAAAGCAAAACAAAAGGCAATGATTGTAAAGCAACAGAAAGAAACCCATGAACAAAACCTGTGCACACTGGCTCACATCTTTAATCCTAGCACTTGTGAGGCAGAGGTAGGAGAGATTCTATGAGTTTGAGGCAATTCTGGTCCACATAAGGAGCTCCAGAATAGCCAGGACTACAAAGGGACACACTAAAAAAAATCATATAATAAAAGGAATATTCAAAAAATTTCATTGAAGTAACACTGATGATCTCAACATTCATTTTCTATTCACCATGGATAAAACACACAAATCTTGATGCAGGACTATTCTGGGCCAATTTGCCCTAATGTTCTTCTCATAAGCTAGCATGATGCTGGAAAATGAGCATAAAAGAGTTTGTGTAAAGAGACAGAGTCTGAGCTGACAGACAGATCCTTTGCTGATGCCTATTACCAAGCAATTAATGAATTTTGGAGAAAGGTATTAATAAAATGGAGTCAGTGAGACATCACTAAATGGCGTGGAGAACAATCAACCTTTATTTACCTGGGAATAGTTACACAAGCATCAAAGGAAACAGTAACTTATCTCCTTCTCTATTTTTTTGAGAATTGTCCTTAAGATATGTCATACTATCAAAAGAGATGTACATTCTTAAATAATAGTTGTATCCGACAAAACCCAGCAAAATATTCCAGGTTTATGTAAAGTCTCTGCGCACATACAGCTGTCCTCATAAACTTCAGGAAGAGCTTCCAGAGCAAGAGGTGAGCAAGTGCATAGAAGGCGACTATACTGACTCACACCGTCTGAGAAGACACGGTGCCTAGCCTCAGGGCAGAAGAGGGTAAAGTTCTGTGAAGAGAAACCCAGGATGACAGGCAGCCAGAGATCCCAGGGACAAGGACAAAGCCCTTGATCTCCCTCAGAGCCAACATTCAGATTCAAACCATCAACTCCATGTGACACTGGGAGGACCAAGTTTCCTGTTCTTGTTGGTTTAGTTAGACAACTTGATGAACGTCCAATGGAACATCAATCCTGCCGGCTTCCCAGGTAATGTTCAAGACCAGCTTTTATTTCAGTCCACAAGGTGACCCAAAGCCATGTTTCTGTCCCAATATCCATCACCCCAACTGTCTCCTCAGGGCCCCCATGACTACCTTGTTACGCAGGCTGTAGATAAATGGGTTCAGAACAGGAGTGACAATTGAATAAAGCACAGCCAGCACTTTGTTCCTTGAAGGAGAATGCAGGGAGTGTGGCCGAGTGTAAGTGCACAGAGTGGTAACATAGAACATACTGGCCACAGTCAGGTGGGAGGAGCAGGTGGACAGGGCTCTACTCCGCCCTTTCCCTGAGCGCATCTGGAACACAACAACCAACACACGAGCATAGGAAGCTAGAATGGCCAGGAAGGGGAGCAGCAAAATGACAAGGCCACTCATGAGGACTGTGTGCTCATATTGGGAAGTGTCTTCACACACCAATGGCAGGAGAAATGGCACTTCACAGAAGAAGTGGTTAACCTTCCTGGATCTACAGAATGGAAGTTGAAACACATACAGCGTGTGTATTAAAGCATTGAAGGAGCTGCTGCTCCAGGCACAGGAGACCATGGAGCAGCAGATCTTCCTGCTCATGAGCACAGGGTAGTGCAGGGGCCGGCAGATGGCTATGTACCTGTCATAGGACATGAAGCCCAGCAGCAGGGCTTCAGAGCCACCCAAGGTCCCAAACACAAAGGCTTGGCTCTTACAGCCCAGAAAGGAAATGTTCTTGGTGTCTGACAGGAAGTTAGCTGCCATCTTGGGCACGGTGGTAGAGATGTACATCATGTCGATGATGGAGAGCTGGCTGAGGAGGAAGTACATGGGGGTGTGGAGTCTCTGGTCCAGCCTGATGAGGAGGACCAGTGTGATGTTGCCTAGCAGAGCTACTGCAAAGAGGATGGCGATGACTGTGAAGAGGAGAGTGTCCATCTGGCCATACTGGAAAAGACCCACCAAGATGAAGTCTGTTGTCCAGCTGTGATTTCCCGTTTCCATGGCTCACACTGAACCATCAGAGCAGCCACAATCTGGAAAGGACATGGTCTGATGAGGACTGCCATTGGGGAGAAAGCAAATGACAGTTACCATATGAGATACATTGTTCTGGAATAGCTCTAGGCAATCTCTCTTTTATACTGTGTATTAAGCTTTCATATGTTGTAAAATGCAGAATGTGTGCATCAAATCAGGGGATCACTTTCCCTGCTCCTACTCATTTTACATGATCGATGTCTGTAGATTCTTCCGTCTCAATATCTTGGTGAAATACAAAGACAAACGATAAAAATACAAAATTAATACAAAGGGGACATGGGAGGAGAGATTTTACAGGATTGCAGAATAAATGTGTTAAGAACAAATTATTTTGTTTACTCTTTTTGTTTTCAAAAGTTTAATCTTTTGAATAGAGTCTTTACTTTGATGGGCTGAAATTTAGGTTTTCAATGAAGGCAATCTCTCACTTTTGTGATCAATTTATTATGTCAGAATTGATCAAATATAGTGTAATTGTTAATGATTCTTTATTGCACCTTTAGTTTTAATTATATGTAGCAATTAAGATTTTTGCAGTATCTACATAGAAGTTTGCAATCCTTATGAATTAAAATTAACTTATTCATATAAACTTAACATGGAGAAAAATTACAATGGCTTAAGAAATCATTTAGTTGGAGCTGGAAAGATGGCAGATAAGAGCACTGGCTGTTCTTTCAGAGGACACAGGTTGAAGTCCAAGAACACACATGACAGCTCATAACTGTCTGCATGTTTTGTTTCATGGGAGTCCAATACTCTATTCTGGCCTTCATGGGTATCAAATATACAAGTGTTGCAAAGACATACATGCAGGTAAGCACACATGTACATAAAATAAAGTAAAATAAAAACCAACTGATTGACTTTGACTAGTATTTTTTACTCTTTGATATACTGTGCAATGTTTTCTCTTGGCTGACACAGAACCTGGATTCTTTACATTTGCATGGGGACTCAAGCCCTAGTAAGTACTGGTTCTAAATACTCCGTGCAATGGTCTGAAAATAGCTCTATGTTTCTTGGCATTTGTTTGACCTTGACTGACCACAGAGAAGTCATTGCTGAGACACAAAGATGATGGAGTGCTTACTATGAGACTAAAGCATTTTACAATTTGAAATTAAAAAGTAAAAAATATCCTTACAAACATTAAATTGGCTGACTGAGTTAGAATTATCACAGTAGCAGAATTTTATCTGGCATTTTTTGCATTTGCAGTAGTCTAAACAATTTCACATTATTAATACACACCTGGTGATAGGTAGGCTCTAATTTAATATGGTTGTAATAGAACAGCACATATGTTACTTTCACCGGACAATACTTCTTGGACCTAAAATAGATTGACTCTATGGTAGCAGATGATTTTGTAGTAATGGACCCTCAACTTCAATATTACAAATTGCCAACATCATGTAAAAATTCATAAAAATTCAGAAATAAAAAGCAAACTAAGGGATAGTAAAGGATTGGCAAGACGTTAACACAAAAAATTGGCATAAAATTGTATGGAAAAGATAAAAAATAGTAATACAGCTATGAGAGAATTCCATCCTGAAATACACACACTAAGTGATATAGAAAATGTGAGTTATGACGTCATAGTATAGTGCCCCGATGCTATAGAGAGCACAGAACTTAGAGTTGTTGGACAACACAAGTTGGACTCTGTCTCTTTTTGTTTTGTTTGAGTTTTGTTTTTCTTTTCAATAGGAAGACCATGACATTGGGGGGCTAGGAAGGTGGAGAAAGAGCTGAAGGGGGTTGGAGAAGTTGAAAGCCTGAAATTCCAAAAACAGGAAAAAAAGCACAAAAACTGCTCTTGAAGTGATAATAAGAAAATGGAAAACTATTTTAATATATTTGAAATGATTTTCCCATCTATGACTTTTTTCTTGAATTAGTATTTGTTCTTGAAAAAGACTCATGCTAAAAAATGATAAAGAATGAAGTAAAAAAGATGTGTGTGTGTGTATGTTCAGCAACAAGAAAATTAAATACCTTAAATACATGAGTAGTTGGAATATAAGCTGTATATAAGTGATTCAAGAAAAGGAAAATAGAAAACTATAAAATTGTTTACATAAATATACATCACTGTTACTTAAATAAAATAGTAGCTTTAATCCCAGTACTCAGAAGATAGAGGCAGGCAGATCCCTGTGAGCTCCAGGCCAGCCTGCTCTACAGAATGAGACCCTGTCTAAGAATCATTATCATCATGATGATTCTTCACCTCATGAAATTATCAATAAGATATGATGTTGAAAACACAGTCAGTTGTGCACCAGGATACGTTTTCTTAGTGCACGTGGATTACTTAACTTAGCTTTTATCATTGAACACCTTAGGGACTAACAGTTTCTGATTTCCAGTAAACACTGGACAACATTTCCTGAGCCAGGAATTCTTAGAACAGAAGGACTGTGATACAAAGGGGTCAATGGAGCTCGCTCTCTGAGAACAACCTGGAGCACTGAGCAGGACAATGAGAAGGAGCTTCTATAGGTCACGAGTCTATGTAACCTGCTGGCAGCTCAGCTCTGAGCACTAGTGACAGATTTTCAATATAAAACCTAAACCAGGAGCACAATTATAATGCCTGTTGCTCACGATAAACTAAAACACTCTACATGAATGCAGATGTAAACTAATAATAACAATCCCAGAAAGCTCAGAGGTGCTTTCTGATCTTTGCTTGTGTGTCTCCCTTTGCTGTAGAATTAAACCCACACACCCCGTAATTCCCCTAACTGAAAAGAAATGCTGAATTTTCCATGGCTTTCATTGCTCCTATACCGATAGTGATAACATTCTCCTGTTGCTCTCAGTGTCTGAGAGTCACTCTGGGTGTAGGTGATGTCATGATGTCTGTCAAGGCTAAGGGTATTAGTTTCTCTCTCTCTCTCTCTCTCTCTCTCTCTCTCTCTCTCTCTCTCTCTCTCTCTCTGTGTGTGTGTATGTATGTATGTTTATGTGTTACTGGGGCTCTAACTCAGAGCTCTTGACAGCCTAGCCAAGTGCTTTGAAGCATCAGACCTTGTTTTCTGACTCAGAGTCCTGCCCTATAACTCAGGCTGGACAGGATCTCGATCTTTGAGCTTCACGTGTCTTGAACCTGCCATTCTCTTGCCTGCTCTTTTTGAGTGCTGGGATCCGAGGCTGCACCACAGTGCCCAAGTGTGCTCTGACCTTGGGTCATCAGGAGTGCTATTCACACTGAGCCCAGCAGCCCTTTCATGCTCTAAAGCAGTGGTTCTCAACCTCCCTAAGGCTTCGACCATTTACACATTTCCTCATCTTGTGGTGACCCCCGCCCCAACCATGAAATTATTTTAGTTGCTACTTCATAACTGTGTTTCAGAAGTGGATATTTCCCTTGAGCAGGTGAAGACGAGAAAGAGGTGTGCTTCCTTCCCAAAGACAGAATGTGACTCTGCTGTCCTGCTCCCTCAGGTAGAGAATTCACTGCAGGACCACACCTGTGCTCCCATGCTGGGACACTGAGCCCAGCCTTTGTCCCTACAACTGTGAGAGGCTGCACTTCAGAGCACTGTGTGACTTCAGCACACACCTCAATAACACAGGTGTCTTAAATCAATGCCTGGAAACACTTCTAGCCTGGAATAAATCTAAATCAGAACATGAGCCTCCAAGAAAAGGATGCAGTGTTCTGTGCAGGTCGATGCCTGTTGGACATACCTGAACCAGCAGGCAGGGCTAGTTGTGTCTCAACAATTCTCCACGAGTTCTGCTTCACCTCAGGATGTCACCGGCCATGCAGCTCTCTGACAGCTGAGGAAGCGTGCGTGAACCAACCTTCTGCACTCCACCCACCTGCGCCTTGAACATGGGGAATGTGGATGTGGATGGACTCTTTCTCCAGATGTCTAGACATGGACTGTCTGTCATTTCATTGGAAATCTAATTCAATAATAACTCAACTATGGTACATCTAACCACTTTGTTGGACATATGTCTTTTCTCGTGGAAACAGACCTACAAAAGCAGACACAGAAGAGCTCCTGACACTTTGCCCCCACCTAGAGATGGGCACTAGAGAGCACAGCTGTGAATTCCTAAGTAAGTTTTATATGCAATTATGACATATGTGATTATTTTTACAAAAGAAACATAGGAAAGGCAAGTGATGTGCTCCGAGGGACAGATTCTCCTGAGCTGCGTCTTCTGAAGAGGAAAGGCTAACCTGCTACAGTCTCTAATCTCAACCATATTTTAGGAACTATGACTGCTCTATGAATTCAGAAGTTGTTGCTTTTGCCTTATCTAAATAAACCTTCAGACCACACTAAAATCTTCAGTGGAGAGTGGAACTCTACATAACACTGTCGTTATCTTCATCCTCTCAGGTGCTTTAGTGTCTTCAATGGTCTGGCCACCTAATCAAGGGTGGAACTCAACACAGCTTCTGTCTCAGCCCTTCTGGGAACACTATTCTCTTGACCACAATTAAACACACCATGTACACAAGACATAACTCATTAGAGCTGGTATCTGCAGTTCATATCAGGAAGCATTTAAAATAGCATTCATAATCAATTCTCAAAGTATTTGTTTACATTACAAATAGTCACCACTGGAAGTGTAAAAGCTGGTTCTGGTTTTGATGTTCATGTGAGAGACTCAGCTGCTCATAAGTAACAAACTGAAATATGTAGACCTTTGGAAAACAACACAAAGTAACAATGTGATATTACAAGGAGTTGAATAATCAAGGCTTTGGTGTGTTTCAGATATTGTAACATCCGACCCTGAAAACAATCTTGATGCCTGAAGTAGACTATTATTTCTGAAAACTCCAGGTACATTCAAATGTGCTAATACCTCATCTCACCCCATGGAGAGAATCTAGACTGTGGCCAAGTTCCCACTTAATGTCTTTCTATAGTAGCAGTGTTCATTCAGGGGAATTGCTGTGAGATTGAGTAGAATGAATTTCCTTGCACACTGAGGTGAAATCCTTCAGCTCTTTACTCAGAGGGAAAAGGAGAAAGAGTGGAAGGCTCGGGCAGAGTGGTGACTGGAATTCGCATCCAGAGGTAGTTGATGTGGATTCAACAACTTGCCTTTTAGGCAGCTAGCTCCTATGCGCCTAGCCAATAAACATGATTTCTATTTCCTTTCCTTCACTATAACACATACTATTAATTAGTTTGGGCTGTTTTTCAGTTTCTAAATAATACTTTTTAAAGGCAGGAATCTTCCAATTTTTTGTGAATGCTGGCAAAGAGTTTGGGTAGGGATTCTATGTTGAAGATATTTCTAGAATGTGAAAATACAAATACATAGTTTGAATCTCATCTTAAGAAAGAGAAAATAGGAGAAACCCCCTTCTCGTGGACTATGCAGTTGGGATGTGTGACCTAGCCAGCCATGGCGTATACATTCTAACCTGGACCCATGACGGGAGTCCAGAGAAACCCTTCAACCTGTGCCATGCAACCTAACTCACCAGTCAGGAGCCTATGGCATTTGGCCATTTGGCACTGAGCTGATCTCTTAGTGATGAGGTAGCATGGCCTAACACACTACCAAGACAACCTGTATGTGACAATTAGACCTCCGCGCAGCTCTTGGGCTGTCCGCTCCGGACTAGGGGGTGGGGAGGGCCACCTGGTTCCTAGCAGAACCAGCCAGTGGGACACTACTGCTGTGAGCAGAGGTGTGGAATGGTGGTTCATGGGAGAGAGAGTCAGAATGGCTCAGGTCCTGTGGATAGAGGTGTATCAGAAGAAGAGAGAAAGGGAACATAAGAGATGGTGAGGGAACTGAACCCTTGACCAGCAGCAATTCATGGGAAAGCTTGCCCTGAACATTGTCTAGGCTGCACAGCTGAGACCACCCTGTTGATGAGAGCACAGCTGCCCACCCCAGACCCACGGATATGACATGTCCCTCCCTATCTTCTACCCCATCTATGATCTGCTTGAGCACTTGAAAGGCCCTGGCCTTCAGACCCAGAGCTATAGGGTCTCCACAACACTGGGAAGACAGGATATCCAGAAGGACCCCAACGTGTACTCAGTGTTGATAGGGTAGCAGAAACCTCGAACCAGACCAATGACTCCTTGCAGTGAACACTTGCAAGTAAAGATTTATGGACCAAGGGATTCACAGTGTGACTCACAGTTTCACTCTGCAGGTTCCATGATGAAAGTTTAAACTCTTTGTACTGCACTTTTACTTATTTTTTCTTTTTTCATCTTTTTCACTTAAATTTTGTATTATTGGGGGTGTGTAGATCAGAGGGCATAGGTAAAGGATAGGGAAATTAATGGAATTTAGATACATGATTTTAAATAGAAATAGGAAAAATGAAATATAAAAAACAGAAACAGCAAGGAAGTCAGGACCGCGACGGGTGTACCCACCCACTGAGACAGTGGGGCTGATCTATTGGGAGCTCACAAAGGCCAGCTGGACTGGGAATGAAAAAGCATGGTATAAAACTGGACTCTCTGATAACAATGATAGATATGAAGCTTTAGACTCACTGAGATAGGATAGATGATAGAGTACCTTTTTTTACTTTTGCAAAACACAAATAGACTGGATAGTGCAACTGATTCTTGCTTGATAACTGTTTCATTTAGATAATTTTATTATGTTAAAATAAATACTTTCCTTTTTGATTAGGGATGATGTTCCTGTACACTGTGACTATGTGTTGCTTTCATTGGTTGATAAATAAAGCTGCTTTGGCCTATGACAAGGGAGATAGAAACAGGTGGAAAATTTAAGAAGAGATATAGGAGAAGAAGGGCAGAGTCTGAGAGATGAAAGGCTCTAAGGAACAACATACCAGAGTACTACTGGTAAGCCATGGGCCATGCAGCAATACACAAATTAATAAAAATGGGTTGATTTATGTCAGAGCTAGCAAGTAATAAGCCTGAGCAATTGGCAAAGCATTTATAAGAATATTAAGTCCCTGAGTGGTCATTTGGGAACTCGCAAACAGGAGAGAAATGGCCAGTTATTTCAGAGAGCAGGGGTGTATATTGGGTCACAGCTCCAGAGGTTGTGAAAGACATGGCGGCAGAAAGGCACATCATGGTGGTATGTCCAGAAGGTTGGCTGGTCACATTGCATCTCTACTCAGGAAGCAGAGCACAGAACAGGAAGTACGGCCATGGTACATAACCTCAGAACCCAGCCTTGTGACCTACTCCTTTGAATTTTCCTATTGTAAAGGTTCCAAATCTTCCTTCCCAAGCACCGTTACCATCTGAGGACCGACTATTTCAGTGCAGAAATCTGTAGGGACAGATCACTCTCAAATCGCCCTGATGGGGGAAACATGAGGTGAGAGTTTTGAGAAAACTTAGCAACTTCAATCGTTTGATTTTGAGTGAGTCTATGGATGACATTAAATTACACGGAAATAGAATAACAAAAGTGAGATGTTTATGGATGCAATTAATTTTTATTAGAGCCCAAAAGAGGTATTTCTTGGGGTCATTAAAACTTACACTCTAGTTTTTGGCTTCAGTAACAAAGAAGCAATAATGAACCTTCAAAATTTTAAATCGTATACATAATAATGTATAAGTGTGGGTGTGGATTTGTGCACATCAGTGCCTTGGAGACAAGAGGCTTTGAACACCCTGGATCGAAGTTAGAGGTACTTGTGAGCTACCTCACATTGGTATTAAGAACTGAACTCAGGTCCTCTAGAAGAGCAGCCAGTACCATTAATGGCCACGCCACCTCTCTAGCCTCACAGCATTTATGCTTCAGAATTGAGAATTATAAAGTTACTTATACTCATACTTAGGTGAATAGATGTTTCTATTTATTGATTATCAAGCTTCATGACAAAAATTTGAATATTTTAAGAATGTGGAGGCAGTGGATAAACTGATCAGCAGTTGAAATCACAGATTGTTCATCGAGAGGACCTGGGTTCAATTTCCAGCATCCACACGGTGACACATAAGCATGTGTAACTTCAAATTAAAGCCAAAAAAGTCAGTGCTTGCAAATCAACAGCAAAATGCATAAAACCAAATCTGTGCACATTGGCTCACATCTTTAATCCTAGAACTTGTGAGGCAGAGGTGGGAGAGTTTCTGTGAGATTGAGGCAATTCTGGTCCACATAAGGACTTCCAGGATTGCCAAGACTATAAAGAAATGCACTGTAAAAAAATAAATTTTATTACTAAAAGGAATATTCAAGAAATTCCCTTGAAATAACATTGATTTTCTGAACATTCATTGTATATTAACCATGAACAAAACACAGAAATCTTTTATGGCAGAAGCATTCTGGGTCCGTTTGTCCTAATGTACTTCTCATAGGCTAGCATGATACTGGAAAATCTACATAAAGTTTTTGTGGAAACAGGCAGAGTCTGTGCTGACAGACAGATCTGTTAATAATGCCTGTTACCAAGCTATTAGTGAATTTTGCAGAAAGATATTAATAAAGGGGGGGGGTGGTGAGACATCACTAAATAGCTTAGGAGAGCCAGGAAACCATATTTACATGGGAATAGTCACACAAGTATCAAAGGAAACAGTAACCTACCTCCTTTCCTATTTCTTTCAGAATGGTCCTTATAATATATCATAGTATCAAAACAGATACACACTCTTAAATAATAGTTGTATCTTACAAAAATTATTCTAGGTTTATGTAAAGGCTCTGTGCACATACAGCTGTCCTCATAAGCTGCAGGAAGAGCTTCCAGAGCAAGAGGTGGGCAAGTGCATAGAAGGCGACTATACTGACTCACACCGTCTGAGAAGACAAGGTGCCTTGTATCAGGGCAGAAGGTAGTAAAGCTCTGTGGAAAGCAACCCAGGATGACAGGCAGCCAGAGATCCCAGGGACAAGGACAAAGCCCTTGATCTCCCCTCAGAGCCAACATTCAGATTCAAACCATCAACTCCATATGACAATGGAAGGACAATGTTTCCTGCTCTTGTTGGTTTAGTTAGACAACTTGATGAACTTCCCCTGGAACATCAATCCTGTCGTCTTCCCAGGTAGTGTTCAAGACCAGCTTTTAGATCAGTCCAAATTCATAATTTTTTGTTCCAATATCCATCACCCCAACTGTCTCCTTAGGGCCCCCATGACTTCCTTGTTACGCAGGCTGTAGATAAAGGGGTTGAGAACAGGAGTGACAATTGAGTAAAACACAGCCAGCACCTTTTCCCTTGCAGCAGAATGCAGGGAATTTGGCTGGGTGTAGGTGGAGAGACCTGTGGCATAGAACATGCTGGCCACAGTCAGGTGGGAGGAGCAGGTGGACAGGGCTCTACTCTGCCCTTTCTCTGAGCGCATCTGGAACACAACAACCAACACACGAGCATAGGAAGCTAGAATGGCCAGGAAGGGGAGCAGCAAAATGATAAGACTACACATGAGGATTGTGTGCTCATATTGGGATGTGTCTTCACACACCAATGGCAGGAGAGATGGAAGCTCACAGAAGAAGTGGTTAACAATCCGAGATCCACAGAATGGAAGTTGGAACGTATAGAACATGTGCACTAAAGCATTGATGGAGCTGCTGCTCCAGGCACAAGAGACCATGGAGCAGCAGATCTTCCTGCTCATGAGCACAGGGTAGTGCAGGGGCCGGCAGATGGCTATGTACCTGTCATAGGACATGAAGCCCAGCAGCAGGGCTTCAGAACCAGCCAGGATCATAAACATAAAGGCTTGAATCTTACAACCCAGAAAGGAAATGGTGTTGGTATCTGACAGGAAGTTAGCTGCCATCTTGGGCACGGTGGTAGAGATGTACATCATGTCGATGATGGAGAGCTGGCTGAGGAGGAAGTACATAGGGGTGTGGAGTCTTTGGTCCAGCCTGATGAGGAGGACCAGTGTGATGTTGCCTATCAGAGCTACTGCAAAGAGAATGGCGATGACTGTGAAGAGGAGAGCGTCCATCGGGCCGTACTGGAAAAGACCCACCAAGATGAAGTCTGTCCCCCAGCTGTGATTTCCCGTTTCCATGGCTCACACTGAACCATCAGAGCAGACACAATCTGGAAGGGACATGGTCTGATGAGGACTGCCCTTGGGGAGAAAGCAAATGACAATTATCATATGAGATAGATTGTTCTGGAATAGCTCTAGGGCAATCTCTCTTCCAGCCTGTGTATTAAGCTTCATATGTTGAAAAATTCAGAATGCATGCATCAAATCAGGGGATCACCTTCTCTACTCCTGCTCATTTCCTGTGATTGACATCTGCAAATTCTTTCCTCTCAATGTCTTGGTAAATACAAAGAGGAAATGGAAGCAAAGATTATTCAGGATTGCAAAATAAAAATGTGAACAACAAATTATTTTCTTTATCACCTTTTTTTCCAAAAATTTATTCTTCTCTGTAGATTCTATATATTGAGGGACAGGAAGTTTAGCTTTGGGCAGTGAAAACATTCTCTCACATGTGACTATTAACTATAGCAGAGTTGATCAAACACAGTGTAATTTTTAATGATTCTTTTTTCCACCTCATAGTTTTAATTATAAGTAGGAATTAAGGTTTTTGTAGTATCTGTATAAAATTTGCAATCCTTATGAGTTAGAATTAATTTATTCATGTAAACTTAACATGGAGATAATGGTTCACTGACTTAAGAAATCAATTGATTCAGAGATAGAAAGATGGTTTATCAGATAAGAGCACTGGGTATTCATTCAGAGGACACAGGTTCAAGTCCCAGAACATACATGACAGCTTACAAGTCTGCATCTTCTCTTCCAGTGGAATCTACTACTCTATTCGAGCCTTCATGGGTATTAAGTATATAAGTGGCACACAGACATACAGACAAGCCGCATAGCCATGCTCATAAAATAAAATAAACTAATATAAAAATCTTTCGATAGAATTTGACTTGGTACCTTTTATTCTTTGAGTGTGAAGATTGCTAAGCCAAAACTATACATATGAAATTTTTGCTCTGGACTGATACAGAGCCTGGCTTCTCTATATTTGCAGGAGGAATTAATGTCCTGGTAAATACTGACTCTAGATACCTGAAAAACGTTTTGAAATAGTTTTGTTTCTTGGCATTTATTGGACCTTGAGTATTTGACCACAGAGAGCAATCATTCCTGAAACACAAAAATAATGGAGTTATTACAATGAGACTGAGATACAAAGCAGAGAACTGCCCGGTGCTTAGTTGTTGGCCAACACAGGTTGGACTCTGTCTTTTTTGTGTTTTGTTTGGGTTTGGTTTTTCTTTTCAATAGGAAGAACATGAAGTTGGGTGGCGAGGAAGGTGGAGAAAGAGCTGCAGTGGGTAGGGGGAGTATAAGAGAGTGATGAAAAAATACGACATGAAGTTCCAACTAATAATTAAAAACACAAAAAGGAAACTGCTATGATGATAAGAAAGTGGGAAACAGTTTTCAAATATTTGAAATTATTTTTCCATCCATGGCTAGTGCTGTGGATTAGTATTTTCTTTTGAAAAACACCTGCTAAAAAATCTGAATAATGAAGTAAAATTAAGGATGTACAAACATACACACACAAGCACACACATTCAGCAACAGGAAAATTAAATACCTGAGTAGCTGGACTATAAGTTGTAAATATGTAATTCAAGAAAAAATATAAGACTGTAAAATGATTTACATAAATATACAGAACTATAAATTAAATAAAATAATCTCTTTAATCGCAGCATCCCGAAGGTGGAGGCAGGCAGATCCCTGTGAGCTCCAGGCCAGCCTGCTCTACAGAGTGAGACCCTGTCTAAGAATCATCATCGTCACCATCCCATAAAATTATCACTAAGATATGATGTTAAGAACACAGTCAGTTGTGCCCTGGGATACCTTTTCTTAGTGCCTGCGGATCACTTAGCTTTTATCATTGAACACCTCAGGGACTAACAGTTTCAGATTTCCAGTAAACACTGGACAACATTTCCTGAGCCAGGAATTCTTAGAACAGAAGGATGGTGATACAAAGGGGTCAAATGACCTCGTTTTCTGAGGACAATCGGAGCATTGAGCAGGACATTGAAAAGAAGTTCTGTAGGTCATGAGTCTATGTAACCTACTGACAGTTCAGTTCTGAGCACTAGTGACAAGATTTTCTATGTAAAACCAGACCATGAGCACAATTATAATGCCTGCTGCTCACAATGCAGACAAATATGCTACATGAATGTGGATGTGAACTAATAATAACAATCCCAGAAAGCTCAGAGGCGCTTACTAGTCTGTGTTGTGTGTCTCCCTCAGCTATGCAATTAACCCCACACATACCCCTAATTCCCCTCACTGAAAAGAAATGCTGAGCTATTCCTGGCTTTCACATAGCTCCTATACTGATAGTGATAACATTCTCCTGTTGCTCTCAGTGTCTGAGAGTCACCCTGGGTGTCAGGTGTTGTCAAGATCATGATGTCTGTGATTGCTCTAAGGGTATGGGTCTCTCTCTGTCTCTGTCTCTGTCTCTCTCTTTCTCTCTGTATGTTGTGTGTGTTTATGTGTTACTGGGGCTCTAACTCAGCACTGGACAGCCTAGCCAAGTCCTTTGCAGCATTAGACCTTGTTTTTTGACAGAGCCCTTCCCTGTAACCCAGGCTGGATTCCATCTAAATCTTTGAGCCTCATATGTCTTGAATCTGTCATCTTCTTGCCTGCTCTTTTTGAGTGCTGGGATCAGAGGCTGCACCACAGTGCCCAAGTGTGCTCTGATCTTGGGTCATCAGGAGTGCTATTCACACTGAGTCCAGCAGCCCTTTCATGCTCTAAAGCAGTGGTTCTCAACCTCCCTAAGGCTTTGACCTTTTATACATTTCCTCATCTTGTGGTGGCCCTTGCCCCAACCAAGATATTATTTTAGTTCCTACTTAATAAGTGTAATTTTGCTAATGATACAAATCTTAATATAAATATCTGTATTTTCTGAGGGTCTTTGGGGTCATGACCCACAGGTTGAGAACAGATGTTCTAAAGTCTTTGGAGCAGGAAAAGACACATTTGCTGTTCTCTTCCTTTTACCATATAGGAGAGCAGAATTTATTTCAGTGTATTTGAAATCACCTAGTAGGTTTTTCTACCTCTAAAGAAGAAACATAGTCACTACCGCAAACAGCCATACCAGCAGCAGCAACAGGAGCAGAGCTGCAGCAGTAAAGATCCATAACCTCCCTTCCAGATGTTAATGGCTTGAACTTCATGCTATCCCAAATTCGACATGATACAGAAGTGGATATTTCTCTTGAGTAGGTGAAAACGAGAAAGAGGTGTGCTTCCTTCCCGAAGACAGAATGTGACTCTGCTGTCCTGCTCCCTCAGGTGGAGAATTCACTGCAGGACCACACCTGTGCTCCCATGCTGGGACACTGAGCCCAGCCTTTGTCCCTACAACTGTGAGAGGCTGCACTCCAGAGCACTGTGTGACTCCAGCACACATCTCAATAACACAGGGGTTTTTAGAGCAATGCCTGGAAACACTTCTAGCCTGGAATAAATCTAACTCAGAACATGAGCCTACAAGAAAAGGATGCAGTGTTCTGTGCAGGTTGATGCCTGTTGGACGTACCTGAACCAGCAGGCAGGGCTGGTTGTTTCTCAACAATTCTCCACGAGTTCTGCTTTACTTCAGGACTTCACTGCTCATGCGGCTCTCTGACAGCTGAGGAAATGTCCGTGAACCAACCTTCTGCAGTCCACCCACCTGCGCCTTGAACATGGGGAATGTGGATGTGGATGGGCTCTTTCTCCAGATGTCTAGATATGGACTGTGTCATTTCATAGAAAAAATAACTCAATAATAATTCAACTATGGTAAATCTAGACACTTTGTTGGACACAAACCTTTTCTCTGGGACGGTTACAGGGAAACAGACTACAAAGTCAGACGCAGAAGAGATCCTGACACACTGCCTCTCCTAAGAGACAGGCACTAGAGAGCACAGCCATGTCTTCCTCAAGGAACCTTTAAACGAAATTATAATACATGTGATCATTTTCATAAAAGAGACATAGGAAAAGAAGCTGATGTGCTCTGAGGAACGAGTCACCTGAACTGTGTCTTCTGAAGAGGAAAGGCCAACATGCCTCAGTCTCTAATCTCAACAATATTTTAGGAACTATGACTACACTATGAATTCAGAAATTGTTGCTTTTTGCCTTATCTAAACAAACCTCATTCAGCACTAAAAATTTCAGTGGAAAGTGGAAGTTATACAAAACGCTGTCATTATTCTTATCCTCTCAGGTGCTTTGAGTGTCTCCAATGGTCTGGCTACCTAATGAAGGGTGGATCTCACCGGGTTTCCATCTCAGCCCTTCTGGGAAAACTAGTCTCTGGTCCACAAGTAAATACACCATGTACAAAAGATGTGATTTATGAGAGTTGGTGTCTGCATTTTATTTCAGGAAAGCATTTAAAATAGCATTCATAATCAATTCTCAAAATATTTGTTTAAATTAGAAATAATCACAATTGAAATTGAAAAGGCCCATTCTGATCTTGATGTTTGTGTGAGAGACTTAGTTGCTCATAAGTAACAAACTGAAATATGTAGACCTTTGGAAAACAACACAAAGTAACAATGTGATATTACAAGGAGTTGAACAACCCAGACTTGGATGTGTTTCAGATATTGTAACATCTGTCCTTGAAAACCATCTTGTTGCCTGAAGTAGACTCATCCTTCTGCAAGCCCTAGGTACATTCCAATGTGCTAATGATTCATCTCACCCTATGGAGAGAATTTAAATTGTGGCCAAGTGCCCCCTTAATCGCTTCCTGTAGTGACAGCGTTTATTCAGGAATTGCTGTGAGATTGAGTAGAATGGATTGCCTTGCACACCGAGGTGAAATCCTTGAGCCATTTGATCAGGGGGGAAAGGAGAAAGAGCGGGAGGTATGGGCACTGTGTCGATTGGAATTGGCATCCAGAGGAAGCTGATGTGGGTTCAGCAACTTGTCTCCTAGGCAACTGCTTCCTATGCTCCTAGCCAGTACACATGATTTCCATCTCTTTTTCATTGTTATAACACATGCTATTAATTAGTTTGGGCTATTCTACATTTTCTAAATAATACTTTATAAGGGTGTAAATGGCAAGAATCTTCCAGTTTTCTGTGAACGCTGACCAAGAGGTTTTGTAGGAATTCTATGCTGAGAATAAATATTTCTAGAATGTGAAAATATAAATACATAGTTGGAATGTCATTGTAAGAAACAACAAAACGGGAGAAACGCCATTCCTTGTGCACCATGCACCCAGGATGTGTAAGACCTGGCCAGCTACCTGCCTGTACATTCTAACCCAGACCCATGAAAGGAGTCCAGAGAAACCCTTCACTTTGCGCAATGCAGTCAAATGCAACAGCAAGGAGCCTAAGGCACCTGGCCATTTGGCACTGTGCTAATCTCTTAGTAATGAGGTAGCATGGCCTGACACACTACCAGGACAACCTGTGTGTGACAAGTAAATCTCCACGCATCCCTGGGGCTGTCCACTCCAGGCTTGGGGCTTGGGGCAAGGGCCTACCTGGTACCTTGCAGAACCACCTAGTGGGACACTGTTGGTGTGAGCAGAGGTGTGGTATGGTGGTTCATGGGAGAGAGAGTCAGAACAGCTCAGGTCCTGTGGCTAGAGGTGTATCAGAGGAGACAAGAGATAAAGGGAGTCTAAGAGATGGTGAGGGAATTGAACCTTTTACCAGCAGCAACACGTGGGAAAGCTTTCCCTGCACACTGTCTGGGCTGCACAGCTGAGACCATCCTGTAGATGAGAGCACAACTGCCCACCCAGACCCAAGGATATGACATGGCCCTCCCTATCTTCGACCCCATATATGATCCTTTGGAGCATTTGAGGGGTCCTCATTTTCAGACCCAGAGTTACGGAAAATCCAAAACACTGGGAGACACAGGATATCCAGAAGAACCCAAGTGGGTGCCCAGTGTTGAGAGGGTAGCAAAAACCAGAGACCTGAAACCAGACCATTGACTCTGCAGTAAATACTCACAATTAAAGCTTTTTGGACAAAGTGGTTCACAGTGTGACTCATGGTTTCACTCTACAGCTTCAATGATGAATGTTTAAATGTTTTTCTCTCTTTATTGTGTTTTTACCCATTTATTTACTCTTTTACTCTGTTTCCTTTTTCACTTAAATTTTTATTATTTGAGAGATATGCAGAGGCAGAGGACAGAGGTTAAGAGATGGCAAAATGAGGGGAATCAAGATACATGGTTTTAAAGACACATAAAATAAACGAACTATTAAAAAACAGAAACAGAAAACTACATAGAGCCTGGTCTAGAGAATTACCACAACACACCATGGGGAAAGCTTTGGGATTATACACAAATTTGGTTATGTTATAGAAGAAAATATTCAGTAACAAAACTATAGAGGAGCTATACCTCCTTCCTCTATCCTGTGTGTGTGTGTATGGATAGTATAACATCATTTCTCTCATCATGCTCCCATTCAAATGTAAGACACATATTCACAAAAAGAAATTTGCCTATCCAAAACAACAAGGTATTGTGACAATAAACATCATCACTCTATCAAATAAAATCATCTGGGAAAAAAGTCTGTTTCCAAAGGAATGGTAGACAGCCTATGTAACTTGTTGAAATTACCTGAATGTAAATTTTCTGAAATTCTCCATCAAAGTTCATTTGGTATAATATAAAAAAGACCCCAAATTCAGACTCACATTTATGTCCATTTCTTTTCTGTTGCTATGATAATACCCCCCCCAAAAAGCCACAGGGTACTGTTGGGTCACCTTTCAGTACACTGTGAATATGGGTTACTCTCATTGGTTGATAAATAAAGATGACCACTAAACTTTGCTAAAACAAAGCAGAATGGTACTTCAGGTTCTTGCTTCACAGAAGAATTTGCCAGACATTCTGCAGGGCACATAGGAAAGCATGTGACAAACTCTGCCAAAATAGGCAGGACAGACCCTCAAATTTCCTGCTTCACTGAAAAGTCTGCAAGAAACTCTAGGCATATAAGCTGCAGATGGATATCCAATGTTACAAAAGAACTTTGGGCGACTGTCCAGGCAGACAAATATTTCTGTCATTTTTTGGGTTCTGTGGGATGATGGTTTTTGCACAATCGAAAGATTTGTCACTCTTTGGTTTAATAAAATGCTGATTAGCCATTAGCCAGGCAGAAAGTAAAGACAGGGCAACAAGACTGAGAGAATTCTGGGCAAAGGAAAGACAGAGAGATGCAGTCACGAGCCAGATACACAGGAAACAAGATGAGAATGCCTATCTGATAAAAGGTACCAAATCACATGGCTAAACATAGATAAGAATTGTGGGTTAAATTAAGTTGTAAGAGCTAGTTAATAATAAGGCCAAGCTAATACATTAAACAGTTTTTAATTAATATGAGCCTCTCTGTGTTTCTTTGGGACTGAAGTGCTGTATTACATGCCAGGACAAACACTTTTATTTACACTAGAGTTTAGGAAGTTTCTTGCAGTGTACTTCCTGTTTACTCAGGTAATATTATATACTTCTGGTGACTTTGATGGAGCTGAAGACAATATAATTTTAATTATAGTTTCTTTACTTATGATAAATGATATGTAGCTTTAGACTCACAGAGATAGGATAGATGATAGAGTACTTTTTACTTTTGCAAAACACAAATGGAATGGATGTTGCAACTGATTCTTGCTTGATAACTGTTTCCTTATATGTTATTTTATTATGTTAAAATGAAAAACTTTCTTTTTTGATTAGACAGAAATGGGGAGATGCAGTGGAATGGTCTTTCTGTACACTGTGAATATATGGTGCATTCATTGGTTGGTAAATAAAGCTGCTTTGGCCTATGACAAGAGAGATAGAGACAGGTGGGAAATCCAAGCAGAGATATAGGAGAATGGCAGAGTCTGAGAGATGGCAGACTCCAAGGAGCCAACATGACAGAGAACCAGAAGTAAGCCATGGGTTATACACAGATTAATATAAATGGGTTGATTTAAGGTAAGAGGTACCAAGTAATAAGCCAAAACAATTGGTCAAGCATTTATAAGAAATATTAAGCCTCTGAGCAGATATTTGGGAACTTGCAAGCAGGAGAGAATTGGCCAGTTATTTAAGGGAGGAGGGATGGATATTTTGGCTCACAGTTCCGGAGGTATATAGACCATTAGGTTAGGAATGACATGGCAGCAGAAAGGGAAGGCATGGTGCTATGGCCATGAGGTTGGCTGGTCACATTGCATCCGTACTCAGGAAGCAAAACACAGAACAGGAAATAGGGACAGGGCACACAACCTCAGAGCCCAGCCTTCATGACCCATTTCATTGAATTTCCGTATTGTAAGGATCCAAATCTTCCCAAACACTATTACCATCTGGGGACTGAGTATTCCAATGCAGGAGTCTGTAGGGACAGGCCACCCTCAAATGACAACGATGGGATGCATGAGGGAGAGTCCTGAGGATACTTAGCAACTTCAGCTTTTCAGTTATGAGTGAGTCTATGGATGACATTAGACTACAAGAAAATAAAATAACAAGAGTGAGATGTTCATGGAGGAAATTAACTTTTATTAGAGCCAAGAACAGGTGTTTCTAGGGGTCATTAAAACTTACACTCTAGTTATTGGCTTCAGTAACAAAGAAGCAATAATGAACTTCTAAAATTATTTTCTATCATATATATATAATTATGTATAAGTGTGGGTATGGATGTGGACTTGTGCACATCATTGCTGGTGCCGTGGAGACTAGAGGCTTTGAACACCCTGAAATTGACATTAGAGATAGATGTGAGCTACCTCCCATGGGTGCTGGGACCTGAACTCATATCCTTTAGAAGAGCAGCCAATGCTACTAATGGCCATATCATCTCTGTAGCCTCACAACATATATGTTTTAAAACTAAGAATTATAATGTTACTTATACTTTACTTAGGTGAATAGATGTTTCTATTTATTGCTTGTTAAACTACATGACAATGATTTGAATATTTTAAGAAAGAGGGGGCACTGGATAGACTGATCAGCAGTTGAGAGCATTGATTGCTCATCCAGAGTACTGGGTTCAATTCCCCACATCCACATGGTGACTCATAAGCATATCTAAGTTCAAATTAAAACAAAAACAAAAGCCAGTGATTATAAAACCACCACCACCACCAATAACAACAACAACAAAAACCCCATAAAACAAATCCTGTGTACATTGGCTCACATCTTTAATCCTAGCACTTGTGAGGTGGAGATAGAAGAGTTTCTGTGAGTTTGAAGCAATTCTCATTTACATAAGGAGCTCCAGAATAGCCAGGACGGCAAAGAAGTACTCTTTAAAAAATCTTAATATTAAAATGAATAGTCAAGAAATTTCCTTGAAATAACATTGATGAACTCAATATTTATTGTATATTAACCATGGACAAAACACAAAAACTTCTATGGCAGAGCCAATCTAGGTCTATTTGTCCTAATGTTCTTCTTCTAAGCTACCATGATGCTGGAAAATCAGCATAAAGGGGTTTATGGAAAGAGACAGAGTCTGTGCTGACAGACAAATTCGTTGATGATGTTTATTACCAAGCTATTACTGAATTTTGGAGAAAGTTTTTTTTTAAAGGGGAGTCAGTGAGATATCACTAAAGGGCTTAGGAGAACCAGGAAACCTTATTCACCTGAGAATAACACAAGAGCATCAAAGAAAACAATAACCTATATCCTTTCCTATTTCTTTCAGAATTGTTCTTAAAATTGGTCATAATATCAAAACAGATGTGCACACTTATGTAATGGTTGTGTCAGACAAGAAGCACAAGCAAAATATTCCAGGTTTATGTAAAGTCTCTGTGCACATACAGCTGTCCTCATAAGCTGCAGGAAGAGCTTCCAGAGCAAGAGGTGGGCACGTGAATAGAAGGCGACTATACTGACTTACACAGTCTGAGAAGACACCGTGCTTTGCATCAGGGCAGAAGGGGGTAAAGTTCTGTGAAGAGAAACCCAGGATGACAGGCAGCCAGAGATCCCAGGGACAAGGACAAAGCCCTTGATCTCCCCTCAGAGCCAACATTCAGATTCAAACCATCAACTCCATGTGACACTGAGAGGACCAAGTTTCCTGCTCTTGTTGGTTTAGTTAGACAATTTAATGAGCGTCCAATGGAACATCAATCCTGCCTGCTTCCCAGGTAATGTTCAAGACCAGCTTTTATTTCAGTCCACAAGGTGACCCAAAGCCATGCTTTCTGTCCCAATATCCATCACCCCAACTGTCTCCTCAGGGCCCCCATGACTTCCTTGTTACGCAGGCTGTAGATAAAGGGGTTCAGAACAGGAGTGACAATTGAGTAAAACACAGCCAGCACCTTGTCCCTTGCAGAAGAATGCAGGGAGTGTGGCTGGGTGTAGGTGGAGAGACCTGTGGTATAGAACATGCTGGCCACAGTCAGGTGGGAGGAGCAGGTGGACAGGGCTCTACTCTGCCCTTTCCCTGAGCGCATCTGGAATACAACAACCAACACACGAGCATAGGAAGCTAGAATGGCCAGGAAGGGGAGCAGCAGAAAAACAAGGCTACACACGAGGATTGTGTGCTCATACTGGGATGTGTCTTCACACACCAATGGCAGGAGAGATGGAACCTCACAGAAGAAGTGGTTAACAATTCAAGATCCACAGAATGGAAGTTGAAATGTATAGAACATGTGTACTAAAGCATTGATGGAGCTGCTGCTCCAGGCACAAGAGACCATGGAGCAGCAGATCTTCCTGCTCATGAGCACAGGGTAGTGCAGGGGCCGGCAGATGGCTATGTACCTGTCATAGGACATGAAGCCCAGCAGCAGGGCTTCAGAACCAGCCAGGATCATAAACATAAAGGCTTGGATCTCACAACCCAGAAAGGAAATGGTGTTGGTGTCTGACAGGAAGTTAGCTGCCATCTTGGGCACGGTGGTAGAGATGTACATCATGTCGATGATGGAGAGCTGGCTGAGGAGGAAGTACATGGGGGTGTGGAGTCTCTGGTCCAGCCTGATGAGGAGGACCAGTGTGATGTTGCCTAGCAGAGCTACTGCAAAGAGGATGGCGATGACTGTGAAGAGGAGAGCGTCCATCTGGCCATACTGAAAAAGACCCACCAAGATGAAGTCTGTCCCCCAGCTGTGATTTCCCGTTTCCATGGCTCACACTGAACCACCAGAGCAGACACAGTCTGGAAGGGACATGGTCTGATGAGGATTGCCCTTGGGGAGAAAGCAAATGACAGTTAACATATGAGACAGATTGTTCTGGAATAGCTCTAGGGTAATCTCTCTTTGTTCTGTGTATTAAGCATTTATATGTTGAGAAATGCAGAATACTTGCATCAAATCAGAGGATCACCTTCCCTAATCCTGCTCATTTCCCATGATTTAAATCTTCAAATTCATTCCTTTCAATGTTTCGGTAAATACAAAGAGGAAATAGAAACATATATTATTCAAGATTGCAAAGTAAAATTGTGAACAACAAATTATTTTCTTTATCAACTTTGCTTTCATTAATTGTATTCCTCTCTGTAGATTCTTTATTGAGAAGCTGAAGGTTAAGCTTTGGGCAGTGAAAACATTCTTTCACATATGACTAACTATGGCAGAGTTGATCAAACACCGTTTAATTTTTAATGATTTTTTTCCACCTCATAGTTTTAATTATAAGTAGGAATTAAGGTTTTTGTAGTATCTGCATATTATTTACATTCTTATGAATTAGAATTAACTTATTCATGTAAATTTAGAATGGAGAAAAGGTACAAATATTTAAGAAATCAGTTGATTCAGAGCTGGAAAGATGGTTTATCAGATAAGAGCACTGAGTATTCATTCAGAGGACACAGCTTCAGGGCCCAGAACATACATGACAGCTTACAAGTGTCTGCATCTTCTCTTCCAGGGGAATCTAATACTGTATTTTTGCCTCCATGGGTATTAAGTATATAAGTGGCACACAGACATACAGATAAGCCTCATCCCTATGCTCATAAAATAAACGATTGAATTTGATTTGGTACCTTTTATTCTTTGAGTGTGAAGATTGCTAAGTCAAAACCATAGATCTGGAATTTTTGCTCTGGACTGACTCAGATCCTGGCTTCTCCATATTTGCAGGGGGAACTAATGTCCTGGTAAATACTGGCTCTTGATTATCTGACCATAGAGAGAAATCATTCCTGAAACACAAAAATAGTGGAGTTATTACGATGAGACTGATATGTTTTAATGTTATAAAATCAAAAAGTGAAAAATATCTTAGCAAACATTAAACAGGCTGACTTAGAAGTTACAATTATTAAGGCAGCAGAATTTTACCAGAAATCTTTTGCATTTGCAGCAACCTAAGACACTTCACATTGTTAATACACATCCAATGATATGTCGGCTCTATTTTAATGTGTTTATAATAAGAACAGTTTATATATTGCATTCAGTAGACAATACTTTTTGGGACAAATATAGATGGCCTGTATGGCAGCAAATTGTTTTGTTAGTAATAAACCCTCAATTTCAAGATTACAAACTTTCCGAGATAATCTAAAATCTCAAAAATCCAGAAAGAAGAATTAAGTCAAAGGGATGTGAAAAGTGTTGGTCAGAGGGCAACACAGAAAATTTGGCCTAAGATTTAATGGAAGAAATAAGAGAGCAATACATCTGTGAGAGAATTACATCTTGAAATACACATGCTAGGTAATATAGACCAGCGATACAAAGCGGAGAACTGCCCAGTGCTTAGTTGTTGGCCAACACTGGTTGGGCTCTGTCTTTTTTGTGTTTTGTTTGGGTTTGGTTTGTCTTTTCAATAGAAAGAACATGAAGTAGGGTGGCAAGGAAGGTGGAGAAAGAGCTGAAGGGGGTCGGGGGAGTATAAGAGAGTGATGAAAATATGCGACATGAAGTTCCAACTAATAATTAAAAACACAAAAAGGAAACTGCTATGATGATAAGAAAGTGGAAAACAGTTTTCAAATATTTGAAATTAGTTTTCCATCCATGGCTATTGCCATGGATTAGTATTTGCTCTTGAAAAACACATGTGCTGAAAAATATCAGAATAATAAAGTAAAATTAAGGATGTACATACACACACACATCTTCAGCAACAAAAAAATAAATACATGAGTAGCTAGACTATATGTTGTAAATAGATTTAAGAAAAAGAAAATAGAAGGCTATAAAATGATTTACATAAATATACATAACTGTAAAGTAGATAAAATAATCTCTTCAATCCCAGCACCCAGAGTCATGAATCGTAACCTGCTCACAGTTCAGCTCCAAGCACTAGTGACAGATTTTCTAGGTAAAATCTAGACTATATCTAGACTATATGCACAATTATAATGTCTGCTGCTCACAATGCAGTGAAATACTCTAGATGAATACAGATGTGAAGTAATAATAACAATCCCAGAGAACTCAGAGGCACTTTCTGGTCTGTGTTTGTGTGTCTCCCCGGGCTATGGAGTTAACTGCACACATCCGCCTGATTTCCCTTACTAAAAAGAAATGCTGAGCTATCCCTTGCTTTCACATTGCTCCTATACTGATAGTGATAACGTTCTCCTGTTGCTCTCAGTGTCTGAGAGTCACCATGGGTGTCAGGTGTTGTCAAGATCACGATGTCTGTCATTGCTCTAAGGGTATGGGTATCTCTCTCTCTGTCTCTCTCTCTCTCTCTCCTTATCTCTCTCTTTCTCTCTGTATGTGTGTGTCTATGTGCTACTGGGGCTCTAACTCAAAGCACTGGACTTCCTAGCCAAGTGCTTTGCAGCATTAGACCTTGATTTCTGACACAGAGTCCTGCCCTGTAACCCAGGCTGGACTCTATCTTGATCTTTGAGCATCACATATCTTGAATCTGTCATCCTCTTGCCTGCTCTTTTTGAGTGCTGGGATCCGAGGCTGCACCACAGTGCCCAAGTGTGCTCTGACCTTGGGTCATCAGGAGTGCTATTCACACTGAGCCCAGCAGCCCTTTCATGCTCCAAAGCAGTGGTTCTCAACCTCCCTAAGGCTTCGACCATTTTATACATTTCCTCATCTTGTGGTGACCACCGTCCCCAATCACGAAATTATTTTAGTTCCTACTTAATAAGTGTAATTTTGCTAATAATATGAATCTTTATATACATATCTGTGTTTTTGAGGGTCTTTGGGGTCATGATCCACAGGTTGAGAACAGATGTTCTAAAATCTTTGGCACTGGAAAAGACACATTTGCTTTTCTCTTCCTTTTATCACATATGAGAGCAAAATTTTTTCAGTGTATTAGAAATGACCTCGTCAGGTTATCTGACTCTGAAGAAAAAACATAGTCACTACCGCAGACAGCCACAACAGCAGCAAAAGGAGCAGCAGCGGCAGCAGCAACAGTAGCTGCGGCAGCAGGGATCCATAACCCTCCTCTCCAGATGTTAATGGCTTGAACTTCATACCACCCAAAATTCAAAATGTTTCAGAAGTGGTTGTTTCCCTTGAGTAGGTGAAGACGAGAAAGAGGTGTGCTTCCTTCCCGAAGACAGAATGTGACTCTGCTGGTCCTGCTCCCTCAGGTGGAGAATTCACTGCAGGACCACACCTGTGCTCCCATGCTGAAATACTGAGCCCAGCCTTTGTCCCTACAACTGTGAGAGGCTGCACTCCAGAGCATGGTGTGACTCCAGCACACATCTCAATAACACAGGGGTTTTTAGAGCAATGCCTGGAAACACTTCTAGCCTGGAATAAATCTAAATCAGAACATAGGCCTACAAGAAAAGGATGCAGTGTTCTGTGCAGGTCGATGCCTGTCGGACATACCTGAACCAGCAGACAGGGCTAGTTGTTTCTCAACAATTCTCCACGAGTTCTTCTTCACCTCAGGACTTCACTGGTGATGCAGCTCTCTGACAGCCGAGGAAACGTGCGCGAACCAACCTTCTGCACTCCACCCACCTGCGCCTTGAACATGGGGAATGTGGATGTGGATGGGCTCTTTCTCCAGATGTCTAGACAGGGACTGTCTGTCATTTCATTGAATAAAATAATTCAATAATAAATATGGTACATCTAACCACTTTGCGGCACATAAACAATTTCTCTGGGACGGTTACAGGGAAACAGACTGCAAAGGCAGACACAGAAAAGCTCCTGACACTCTGCCTCTACTGAGAGACGGGCACTAGGGAGCGCAGCCATGTCTTCCTCAAGGAACTTTTAAATGAAATCATGATACATGTAATTATTTTTATAAAAGAGACATAGGAAAAGAAATTGACATGCTCTAAGGGACAGATCCACCTGAGCTGCGTCTTCTGAAGAGGAACAGCTAACATCCTCCAGCCTCTAATCTCAACATATGAATTCAGAAATTGTTGCTTTTGCCTTATCTAAATAAACCTTCAGTCATCACTAAAAACTTCAATGAAAAGTGGTACTTATACAAAATGCTGCCATTATTCTTATCCTCTCAGGTGCTTTGAGTGTCTCCAATGGTCTGGCGACCTAATGAAGGGTGGAACTCACCTGGTTTCCATCTCAGCCCTTCTGGGAAAACTAGTCTCTGGTCCACAAGTAAACACACCATGTGCAAAAGATGTCATTCATGAGAGATGCATTTCATTTCAGGAAAGCATTTAAAATAGCATTCATAATCAATTCTCAAAATATTTGTTCAAATTAGAAATAGTCACAATTGAAAGTGTAAAGGCCCATTCTGGTTTTGATGTTCATGTGACTCAGCTGCTCATAAGTAACAGACTGAAATATGTAGACCTTTGGAAAACAACACAAAGTAAAAATGTGATATTTCAGGGAGTTGAATGATCCAGACTTGGATGTGTTTCAGATATCGTAACACCTGACCCTGAAAAACATCTTGCTGCCCAAAGTAGACTCAACCTTCTCCAAGCCTTAGGTACATTCAAATGTGTTAATACTTCATTTCACCCCATGGAGAGAATTTAGATTGTGGCCAAGTACCCAGTTAATCTCTTCCTGTAGTGACAGTGTTTATTTAGGACTTGCCGTGAGACTGAGTAGAATGGATTTCCTTGTACACTGAGGTGAAATCCTTGAGCCCATTGCTCAGGGGGAAAAGGAGGAAGGGTTGGAGGCTCAGGCAGAGTGGCAACTGGAATTGGCATCCGGAGGAAGCTATTCTGGGTTCAGCCTGCCTCCTGGGCAGCTGGCTCCTATTTTCCTAGCCAATACACACGATTTCCATCTTCTTTGCTTGGCTATAACAGATGCAGTTGATTAGTTTGGAATATTTTTCTCTCCGTGTTCTTCTCTATAAATTTGTCTACAGAACAAATATTCCAGTTTTCAGTGAATGCTAACTAAGAGTTTTGGTAGGGATTCTTTGCTGAGGATATTAACTTCAACTTTAAGCTTGCTCTCACATCTTTCCTCTATTAAACCAATTAGTCCACTTTCCTGAAATTTAACCTCACTCTAACTCAGACCAAAAAAGACATACATGCTATGTACTCACTTATAAGTGGATATCACCTGTTAGGTAAAAGTTGATAATCATGCTACAATCCACAGACCCAAGAAGGCTGAGTAGCAAGGAGGGCTCTAAGGCGAATGCAGGGATCTTCCAGGGAGGTAAAATAGAATCAATTTAGTGGAGCAACCTGGAATCTATGGGAATGGAAACAGGAAGGATCAGATTAGGGGAGAAGGGATGGCAGGAGAGACGACAGGAATTGGAGGGCATTAGAAGGACAATGTGGGAACCTAGTGCAGTAGAAAACCCAGGATTCTATGAGGGTGACCCTTAGCGAGGACTCTGAGTAATGGAGGATAGTGAACCTGAACTGACCATCTTTTGTAACCAGGTAACTTCCATTGGTGTCCTGGGACACAAACCCAGCACAACCTGTCCTGCCTGCAAGATGCCCTGGAACAATGGAAGCACAGAACTTGTTGGGGCGACAGCCAATTAGTGATTTAATTTGACCCAAGCCATGAGATGGAGCCTACGCTAGGACCTGGAGGCTGGATAGCCCAAAGACCTAGGATAAAAAAAAATTGATAAAATGATTCCTAATGATATTCTGCTACACTCAGAAGAGTACCTAGCACAATTATCATCAGAGAGCTTTCCTACAACAGCTGCAGGTAGCAGAGGCAGAGACCCCACCATCAAATAATATGTGGAGAAAACCCTAATTAGAGATCTCCTTTCAGTACCTCTTGTTGTGGATCAGAGAAACTCACAGAAGAAGAAAGAAATGAATTATAGGTCTAGGGGTCAAAAACACCAGGAGAACATGTGTAAATAGAAGTTTCTGTCTTGTCAGGCCCTGCAGCCTTTCAGTTCCAAAGAAACACACAGGGGCTTATATTAATTATACACTGTTTGGCCAATGGCTCAGGCATATTCCTAGCTAACTCTTATATCTTAAATTAACCCATTTCTATTAGTCTATGTATTGCCTTATGGCCGTGGTATTACCTCATTTTCTACATTTCTTGTTTCCTCGGCTGCTACATGGTATATTTTGACTCTACCTACTCTTTCTATATATCTCTGGATGGATTTCTCACCTGGCTTTACTCTGCTAGGCCACTGGCCAAAACAGCTTAATTCGTTAGCCCATAAAAGCAACATATATACAGAAGGACATCCCATATCATTTCCCCTTTTCTGTCTGAACAAAAAGGATGATTTTAACTTTAACATAGTGAAATTACATATAACATAACAGTTATCAAGGAAAACTACAGTTACAACATTTAGTCTATTCGTATTGGGAAAAATTAAAAAAAATTCTATCATCTATGTTATCTTTGTGAGCCTAAAGTTTCATATCTAATTTATCTTTTATCATAACTAAGGAAAACTATAATCATAACTATCTAGTTTTCAACTCCATCAAAGACCCCAGAAGGATATATTACCTAAGTAAACAAGAAGTGCATTATAAACAACTTCCAAAGTTCTAGAAATGACAGAGACATCTCGCTGCCTGAACAGTCACCCAAAGTTGTTCTGTAACATTGGGGCATCCCTCTTAAGCCTATAGGCCAGTAGGATCTGGCAGACTTTTCAGTGAAGCAGGAAATTTGAAGATCTGCTCTACCTTGTACTGACGAAGTTTGTCAGTTGCTTTCTTCTGTGTCCTATGAATGTCTGGCAGTTTCTTCTGTGAAGCATGAACCATGAAGAACCATCTTATCTTTTGGTAAGTTCAGCAGTCACTTTTCTGTGGGTGCTGCATGTCCAGTTCATACAGCATACCATCAAGCAGTACAGACAAGGGTAGTTTCTTGCCCAAACAGCTAGCCTTGTCACAGTGGGAGTGGGAATGTCTCTTACCCTTTTTCCTATTCTTGGGGCCCTTTTCCTCCTATTTAATTGCCTTTCCCTGCCTTGATATAAGGTTGTGTGCCTAGTCTTACTGTATCTTGTTACACTGTGTTTGTTTGATCTCCCTTGAAGGCCTGCTCTTTTCTGAAGGCATGTATTGATGGAGGCTTATTGTTTCCCAGCCACCCAGACCTGAAATAATCACTCAGAAACTATATTAATTACAGCACTGCTTGAGATGCCATATAGCTGCCATAGCAGACATACGTACGCCAGAACCTTGAAGGTAGAGCTATGACCTCATGGTGATGCACAGATTAGTAGAGATTAATAAATACATTGATTCAAGACGTAAGATTTAGCTAGAAATATGCATAAGCTAATAAGCCAAGAAGTGTTGCAATTTAATAAAATACTAGCTGGGCTGCGATGGTACATGTCTTTAATCCCAGCACTCGGGAGGCAGAAGGAGGAGGATCTCTGTGAGTTTGAAGCCAGCCTGGTTTATAAGAGCTAGTTCCAGGCAAGGCACCAAAGCTACCGAGAAACCTTGTCTTGTAAAAAACAAACAAAAACAAAACAAAAAACTTCACCCAACAAAAAGCGGGAAGCAATTTGGAGAGAAGTACTCCCAAATTTCCAAATATTGTTTACAAATGTTTGTTTACATTTAAAGGGGGATATGCTATAGGGATGAAGACTTTGCATTGGTATGGATTTTGGTCTATTGATACAAATTTAAGGTCAATTTTGTTATATGTATATTTCTGCTCTTGATTAACGTATCATATTTGTGCTGCTTATTAAAATGTATAATTAAGAAATATAGATAATAGATGGTCGTCTATAATAGTCAAGCTTGTAGTCATGTTACTTAGGTTTTCTAGATGCACAGAGGTATACTTCAGGTGGATAGATATTCTTCAGATCTTTCAAAGATTAACAGAATATGGCATTTAAAATGTTTTAAGAACTTAGGACTTTTCATGACAATGAGACACATCTGCTCCTGGCAGCACCAATTTATTTCAAGAGGATCATGGGCATTGAAGAAGCTCCTTATGGAGTTTGCTAGCCATTTGGGCAAGAAATTGCTCTTACCTGAACTGTTTGATTATATGCTATATAAACTGGACATGCAGGACTCACAAAAAATTTTCTGTTGAACTTGCCTAAAGGTGAGACAGTTCTTCGAGATACCTGCTTCAAGAAAGAGTCTGTCAGACATTTTGCAGGACACAGAAAAAAGTGATTGATAAGCTGTCAATATAGGTGGAACTGTCTTTGAAATTTACTGCATGAAAAAGTCTTCCTGGATACTATGGTCCATGGGAAACACTGAGACAAGATTCACACAGGGCAACAAAAGGTATTTGTAACACAAGGGATGTACTAGGGGCTGTGTGAAAACTGTGGAGCCAGGCCAGGAATAGCCCAGCGGGAGTTCATGGCTAGTGAGGGTTACTTGCTAACCCCCTGGCTCTAGGCAGGCATGAATTTCTACCACAGATCCCCCTTCCCCTATACAAAATTTAGTTATTGTGAATGTTATGTAGCCTCATAGTATATGAATCTTTTTAGTATATATCTCAAGACTTACAATCTTAAGAAGACCAAAACACATTTTGAATCAAGTAAATATTATTGATGGGACAAGAGCAACACCTGCTACAATGAGAGTTCTATTAAGGTGATTCATAGGGTTGGATGAAGCTATGGTATCTACGAGACTTTCCATAATATCTATTTCTGTCTTCTCAGTAACTTTTTTGATAAAAGTCTCCATTTTTTATTTATGTAAATCATAGACAATTTGAGAAGAATTAGGGTGACTCATCAAATGTATCTTAACCTTATCCCAATCATACTTGCTTTCATTAAATCTTAAGGGTGTAATACATTTAGAAGAAACATTTCAACCACATTTTAATTTCCTCTGCTCCTTCAAAATTTTTAACTGGTCCTCTAACAATATAACAGCTTGCCTTAAGTCAGCTAATTTATTCATTATCTCATTTTCAGTCTTATTTTGTTTAGTCCATAGTCATCTGAAAAGCTAGGAAAAAAGCAGGAGACTAAAAGAATAAGAGAGAAAAAAATAGATTAAAGGTATATAAAAAGTTATAAAAGGTCAGAAGGAGAATGAACTATGTTTGCTGTGGTTTCTCATACATGCAAATATTGAATATGCTTGTCTTGTTGAAAAGTATGTCTGTGTAAGTTTTCTTGCAAGCATGGAGCTGAGACAGAAATCGTCTGACTATTTTTGCTGTCTCTGTCACCCATCACTGCTGTGGCCACATTTACAGGGCTGACTTCAGAAATTTATCACTGAGCTCTGGTTACTGAATTTGGGTTAGCAAAAGTTCTGATGTCTTTTTGATATTGATAATGTTAAAACTGCTATATGCTGTTTTTTTTAAATTAAAAACCTGGCTCTAGAATTGGATTATGGCTCTTTCTTTGTTAGACCCATGTTTTATTTACTTAAAATCTATGCATGGGTAATTTTAAAAAACCATAAGACATAATTCCATTTAAAATTTTTAGATTGTCATTTTACTGGAGTTAAAAAAAATGGATACCACATGTTTTCACCACCATCTTGATTAAAGGTGACCATATGGAGTGGGCCTAACAAATCTCCAAGATAGTTTAAATTAAAATAAATTTAAAAATATAATATAGGGTTTTAAATATTAGAGCTGTACCTCAATGTTTTTATACTAAAATATGTACCTAGCTCTGCCAGCTAGACTTTGTTAATTTAAGAGTCACCAGGTAATAGTGGTTATAAAGAGAAGCCTTGTCTTCTTCCTGATTCCAGGGGGATCACTTTTATTTTCTCTCCATTTAGTTTGATGTTGGCTGTTGGTTTACTGTATATTGCCTTTATTATGTCTAGGTATGTTCATGAGTGAGATTGGTCAGTAATTCTATTTCTTAGTAATGTCTTTGTGTGGTTTGAGTATTGGGATAATTGTAGCCTCATAAAAAGAGTTTGGCAATGTTCCTTCTATTTCTATTGTGTGGAACAATTTGAGAAGTATTGGTATTAGTTCTCTGAAAATCTGATAGAATTCTGCGCTGAAACTTTTTTTCTGGTCCTGAACTTTTTTTGGTTGGAAGACTTTTGATGACTGTTTCTATTTCCTTAGTGGTTATAGTTCATTTAATTTGCTTACCTGGTCTTGATTTAATTTTGGTATGTGATACTTATCTAGGAAATTGTCCATTTCCTTTAAGTTTTCCAATTTTGTGGATACTGGTTTTTGAAGTATAACTTGATGATTTTCTGGATTTCCTCCATGTCTGTTGTTATGTCCCCCTTTTCATTTCTGATTTTGTTAATTTGGATATTCTCTCTCTGCCTTTGGTTAGTTTGGATAAAGGTTTGTCTATTTGGTTGATTTTCTCAAAGAACCAATTCTTTGTCTCATTGGTTCTTTGTACTGTTTTTTGTTTGTTGTTTCTATTTTGTTGATTTCAGCTCTCCGTTTGATTATTTCCTGTCTTCTAGTCCTTCTGGGTGAGTTTGTTTCTTTTTGTGCTAGAACTTTCAGTTGTTCTTTAATTTGCTAGTGTAGGATTTTTCTAGCTTCTTCATGTAGGCCTTTAGTGCTATGAACTTTCTTTTTAGCACTGCCTTCATTGTGTCCCATATGCTTGTGCAATAATATATATTGAATTTTAGGAAGTCTTTAATTTTTTCTTTAATTCTTCCTTGACTCAGTTGAGCATTTTTTAGTTTTTATGTGTTGATATGCTTTCTACAATTAGGGTTGTTATTGAATTCTAACTTTAATCTATGATGATCTGAGAAGACACAGGGGTTATTCCAATTTTTTTTTTGTATCTGTTCAGATTTGCTTTGTTACCGAGTATATGGTCAATTTTGGAGAAGAATCCATAAGGTGTTGAGAAGAAGGTATATTCTTGTGTGTTTGGACAAAATGTTCTATAGATGTCTGCTAAGCCCACTTGAGTCATAACACCTGTTAGATACTTTATTTCTCTGTTAAGTTTCTGTCTGGCAGACTTGTCTAGTGCTGAGAGTGGAGTATGGAAGTCTCTCGCTATTAGGGGCTCGATGTATGATTTAACCTTTAGTAATGTTTCTTTTACAAATGAGAGTGCTCTTGTATTTGGGGCATAGGTGTTCAGAATTGATATTTCCTCTTGATGGATTTTATCTGTGATGAATATGAAATGACCTTTTTCATCTCTTTTAACTAATTTTAGTTTTAAGTCTGTTTATTAGATAGTCTGATGGCTATACCAGCTTTTTTCTTAGGTCCATTTTATTGGAAACTCTTTTCCCAATCTTTTAATCTGAGGTAATGTCTGTCTTTGTAGTGAGATGTGTTTCTTGTATGCAGCACAAGGATGGATTCTGTTTTCGCATCCAATCTGTTAGCCTGTATCTTTTTATAGGCTAGTTGGGACCATTGATATTAAGGGATATTAAAGACCAATGATTACTAGTTTCTATTATTTTTTTTTGTTGTTGTTGGTTGTGGTGGTAGTGGTGGTGGTGGCGTGTGTGTGAGTGTGTTTGTGTTTCTCTTCTTAGGGAATTCCTGGTGTGGGATTATCTATTGACTGGCTTTTATGGGTGTAACTAACTTCCTTAGGTTGGAGTTTTTCTTCTAGTACTTTCTGAAAAGCTGGATTTATAGATAGGTATTGATTAAATATGATTTTGTTGCAGAATACTTTGTTTTCTCCATATATTTTGATTGAAAGCCTTGCTAGATATAGTAGTCTGTGATGGCATCCCTGGTCTCTTAGTGTCTGCATAATGCCTGACCAGGACCTTCTGGCTTTCATTGTTTCCATTGAGAAGTCAAGTGTAATTCTGATAGATCTGCATTTATATGTTACTTGGCTTTTTTTCCTTTGCAGCTCTTAATATTATTTCTTTATTCTGTATGTTTAGTGTTTTGATTATTATGTGGTGAATGGACTTCCTTTTTGGTAAAGTCTATTTGGTGTTTTGTAAGCTTCTTGTATTTTCATAGACATGTCCCTCTTTAGGTTGGAAAAATTTTCTTCTATGATTTTGTTGAATGTATTTTCTGTTCCTTTGAGTTGGACTTCTTCTCCTTCTATCCCTATTATTCTTAGGTTTGGTCTTTTCATAGTGTTCCAGATTTCCTGGATATTTTGTGTTAAGAAATTGTTGGGTTTGACATTTTCTTTGACAGATGAATCTATTTTCTTTGTCATATCTTTAATACCTGTGATTCTCTCTTTCTTCTCTTATATTCTGTTGCTTATGTTGATTGTTTATCCAGATTCTCCATTTTCATATTTCCCTCAGTTTGTGGTTTTTTTTTATTTCTTTTATTTCAGTTTTCAAGTCTTAAACTGTTTCTTTCACCTGTTTGATTGCTTTTTCTTGTTTTTTTTTTTAAGGGATTTGTTGATTTCTTCCAAATTTTTTTGGCTCTTTTCCTCCATTTCTGTAAGAAAAATTTTCATTTCCTCTTTAAGGGCCTCAATCATCTTCATAAACTTATTTTTAAGGTTGTTTTCTTCTGCCCCCTCTGAATTGGGATGTTCAGATCTTGCTTTTGTAGAACCACTAGTTTCTCTTGGTGCTATATTGTTCTTTATGCTGTTGAGTGTATTCCTATCCTGTTGTCTACCCATTTCTTCTTCCAATTGGAACAGGTGGAGCCTGTGTTTCAGGGATGGTCTCTTTTCCTCCAATTGGTGTAGTTGAGGTCTGTGGCTCTGTTGACTACTCTTTCAGATGTAGGCAGAGGAGAGCCTTCAGTGACCATTCCTCCAAGTGCCTTCAGGCCCAAGGCTCAGATGGTTGTTCCTTCTGATGTTGGCAGGGCTAAGGCTCCAGGGAACAGATAATTTCTGGAGGCCACTGCTGTTGTCTTGGCCAGTTGTGGTGCTGCTAACACATCTCCTTTTGGCTGTCTGGCCCAGCCTGGCATGGTTCTGCTCACACTTCTCCTCCCAGTGACCTGACCTGGCCAGCCTGCCTAGTTGCTGCTCATGCTTCTCCTCCCAGTGGCCTGGTCCTGCCCACCACATTGCTGCTCACTCTTCTTCTCCCGGCAGTCTGTCCCAGTCTGCCATGCTACTCTCTACCAAGGCTCACACCACAAACAAAAGGGCATTTAAAGGACATTTGTATGTTGATACAAATTTAAGGTAATTCTTGTTATAACATATAAAATAGATATAAAATATGACATTTAAAATAATGTGTTAGCTTAGGGGGTTTCATGACTATGAGGCTCATATGCTCCTGGCAGCACAGATTTAATTCATAAAAGGATGATGGGCATTGGAGAAACTCCATAGGAGTTTGATTTCATTGTGGCAAGAAGAGCTATTTGGGCAAGAAACTGCTTTTGCCTTGACTGCTTGACTGTGTGCTATGCAGAATGAATATGCAGGACCCAAAGGAAAGTGACTGCTGAACTGTGCTGAAACAAGGTGAGACAGTCCTTCAAGATTCCTGCTTTACAGGAGAGTCTGCCAGATATTCTGCAGGACACATAAGAAAGTAACTAATGAACTTTGTCAATACAAGGCTGGACAGTCCTTCAAATTTCCTGATTCACTGAAAAGTCTGCCAGATACTCTGGGTCTTTAGGCTGAAGGTGGGTAAACCAATATTGCAAAGAAACTTTAAATAACTTTCTAGATAGCAATATGTCTCTGTTGTTAGGTAATACTATATCCTTCTGGGTCTTTGATGGAGTTGATGACTAAATAACTAGAGTTTCAGTTTTCCTTAGTCATGATAGGAAGTAAATTAGGTATAAAACTTTAGATTCGGTAAGATAGTATAAATAATGAAAGATTTTTAAATTGGACATTGTGAACATAATTCTTACTTTATAATTGTTATTGTAGATAGTCTTACTATGTTTAAGTTAAAACCTTTTCTTTTTATTAAGACAAAGAGGAGTAAATGTTGTGGAATATTAATTAAAGATGTGATACATTTTTTTCCATTTTTCTCTGTTGAATTTTGTTTTATTCAGGAGTAGTACAGGTGTGGAGAGTGAAAGGATGGGGAATGAATAGGATCAAGAAACATGATGTGAAAAACACATAGAATAAATAAAATAATTTTTGAAAAAAGTCTCTCCTCTGCTTCCCTCCTTGACAATAGAATCACAGATATCTGCAATAAGGTGAGCCTTGAGACATCTTGGATTGGGCACAGATTCTGCTGGGGTTTGTCTTTAGTTCTGAGTCTATTGTGGGAGTCACAGTAATTAGGCCAGCCACAAGCAAACACTGAGCTTACACAATAGGAGCACCAGGCAAGGACTTAACACACATGCAATTTTTCTTACAAAAAAAATGAAAACAAACCCAAGACATAATAAAGCTTTTCATCTAATGCCCCCCCCCCCAAGTTGTTATCATAGGTCACCTTTTCTGTTATTCCAGAATGACAGATATGGGGAGGAGAATGTCAAATCAGAGCAAAGACCCAATGCAACTCCACCATGGGCTTTAGATGAGAACTTGGGAAATATAAAACATCAAACTATGCTGACATCGATGCTGAATGGTGGTCATGAAGAGACACTTTGTTCCTGTGAACAGAGGAACAATTTTGTGATTAAGGAAAATACAGGTTTGGCAAAATGTCTCAGTGGGTAAAGGTGCTTGCTGCCAAGGCTCTTGACTTGACTTGGATCTCCAGGACCTGTGTTGTTAAAGGAGAGAGCTGATTCCTGCAAGTTATCCTCTGACATCCCCACATACACTGTGAGTCATATAGGCCTACACACACACACACACACACACACACACACACACACACACACACACACAAATAAATAAAGGTGGTTCTGTCTGTCCATTCTGTCAAGAAGGCTTGATTGAGCATTTTCCCTTACCTCCTAACAGCAGGGAGATGTGATGTGGGAAGGTCATTTGTCTATCTGTTGCTTTCATTGGTTAATTAATAAAAAAAAATGCTTGGCCTGATAGGTCAGAAAACTAGGTAGGTGGAGTAAACAGAACAGAATGCTGGGAGGAAGTGAGGCAATCGCCATGCCTCTCCTCTCTGGTCATACGCGTGAAGCTCCGACCCAAGATGGACGTAGGCTAGAATTTTCCCAGTAAGCCACCACCTTGTGGTGCTATACAGATTATTAGAAATGGGTTAATCAAGAAGTGAATTAGCTGATAAGAGGCTAGAACTAACGGGCCAAGCAGTGTTTAAATGAATACAATTTGTGCGTTATTATTTCTGGGGCTAAGCTAGCCGTGCGGGAGCCGGGCAGGATGAAAAGCAGGCCTGCCCGCAGCTCATCACTACAGAGATGTGGCCTCCTATTTGTTTCCTCTTTTGTAGTCCTGTTGGTCTGTCTGGGGCTTTGAGCCATCAGACAGTGCTGCTTACACTCGGGGTGGGTCGTCCCCATAAGTCAAGCTTCTGCAAACCCCCTCACTGACCCACCCTGAGGTGTCTCCTAGGTGATTCTAAACCTAACCGGGCCAACAAGGGAGATGAGTGAGCATACTCTGATTTATTGATTCATAGCTCATCACGGGACAGCATGGAAGGGTTGGGTGACAAGCAACATTCGGTTCATTCATAAAGCAGATGATCTGGGAGCTTGCATGGGCTTGTAGAAGCCCAGAAGATGCAAATCAGTGGAGATTTGCAGACGAGAGTTGATTAGACCCAGTACTGTCAATGCTACCCAAGACCTTGCATGGAGTGACATCGAAACCAGGGCTGCTTGACCCTCCCATAGCCCTGAAACTGAAGTAGGCACACAGGTGGGGACAGGACAGCATAGATGCTTATGCCCTAAGCCTTAAGGTGTGCTGCCCACAGTCGCTCTCCCCAGCTGCTGACAGTGCCTCGAAGGCACCTGTTGTCTCCCTGTCTTACCCTGAGAACATGTTTCACCACACACACCAAGACATTATAGTGACAAATGGCCAAATTTGCATTTTACATGGGAAAGTCCTCTTTAACCACAAAAAGAAATGTAAAACACGTGCCACCATCATGACTACCAACCAAATCCCAGAACTCTTCAAGAATTCAATAGCATGCCTGCTTTCTCTCTGCTACAGGGAAGCCTGAACTTTCCCCCAAATCATTGTGGAACGTTTTTCTCAGTCCTTTTCTGTCTCATTAAAATGTTTGCCGAAGAGCTTGCCTCCCCTCTCATCTTTCATTGCCATCCTCACTAGGCCAGCTTCCCTCTGTTCTATCTAGAACCAGCAGGTATTTCCTTTGTCTCTCTGCTACCCAGCAGCAACCTCCTCAGCGCCCCCTTCACTTCCTTGTTCCTGAGCGTGTAAATCAGAGGATTGAGGAGAGGGGTGACAATGTTGTAGAAGAGGGTGAGGAACTTGCCCTGGTCCTGGGAGGAGCTGTTTCCTGGTTGCATGTACATGTAGATGATATTTCCATAGAAAAGCGAGACCACAGTGAGGTGTGAGCCACACGTATTGAAGGCCTTTTGCCGCCCTGCAGCGGAACGGATTTGCAACACGGCCCTCACGATGTAGCCGTAGGAGATCAAGATGAACACCAGAGGAGAAAGCACGATGCCTATGGCCAGGACGAAGACTGTGCCTTCCACTGCAGCGGTGTTGACACAGGCCATCCTGATAAGAGCTGGCATCTCGCAAAGGAAGTGGTCCACCCGGCAGCGCCCACAGCGGGGCAAGCTGAGGGTCACTGGAGACATGGCCAAAGAGTTGGCTACCCCGCAACCCCAGGCCAGTGAGACCAGGCCCAAGCAGAGCTTGGGGCTCATAATCACCATGTAGTGCAGGGGCTTGCAGACGGCCACAAAACGATCATAGGCCATGACGGCCAGCAGCAAGCACTCCACACCCCCCAGGCCCAGGAACAGGACCAGCTGCAGAGCACAGCCCACATAGCTGATGGTCTTGTCCTGCCCACTGAGGTTGTAGAGCAGCTGCGGGATGGAGCTGCTGGTAAAGCTGAGGTCCAGGAAGGACAGGTGGGTGAGGAAGAAGTACATGGGAGTGTGCAGGTGCGGGTCCAGCCTCGACACCAGGATGATGGTGCTGTTGCCCAGCAGCGTCAGGAGGTAGGCAGGCAGGATGATGGCAAAGAGGACCTTCTCCAGCTGGGGCCGGTCAGAGAAGCCTACAAGGATGAAATGACTGAAGATGCTGTCATTGGCTGTATCCATCTCTGTGCACCTGAGGAAGACATCAGTGTTTCTGTCAAGCATTGCTCGTTTAGCTACAACAATGGTACAGATAGTACTGACAGACTAGGAAACTGAGTCGTGCATGTAGCAAGCCAGTTGTCGTGAGGAGAAAGAGGATGGAGTTAGTTTTGAAGCCAACAATTGCAGCTTAGTGTGTCAGCCTTAGTCCCTCTAGTCCTGCCTCTAATTCCATGAAGTGAGAGAGGAATTGGGCGGTGGCCCAACTTTTGAGTCTTTCAAGACACGCGATCCCAAGCTCCCGTACAATCACAGGGAGCACAAAAGACAGCCCCAAATAATCAACCAATAGAATTTGAAGAGGCCCAGAGCAGGTGACTGGACACTTGGACATCACTCATCTGAACCCTTGTGGTTAACTATACAGAGAGGTTTTTTAAATACACATGTTGGATTTTTTTCTGGAGATTTTAAATAATTTGGTAATTCAAGAACAAAATGGTGTTCCCTAGAAATGACTTTAAATTTTTTAAGTTTGGAATGCTACAAATATATTACCCTATGTAGACATTATGCACTTTATAATTTACTGTAAAAATAAAGAAATCTATTACAAACAAGCTTGTCAAAATAGATGAGAACAAAGACCCTCTAGAATATTATTCCCTGCAGAGAGGAGCTTAACCAATGTGGCGGGAAGCACTCTGCCATTTCTGGGTCAAATGAGCTGTGGTCTGGGGCTCTGCCTCTAGATTTCAGTCATTCTTGTTGCTATTGCTGTGAACTGAAGGGTTCAGAATCCACCCCAAACACCACCCGTCTAGAACTCAGCAGCTAACCTTTGCCAGCATTGTGTGGCATCACAAAGTGCCTCCGGCCCTCACACAGTTTCCACTCTGCAATACAGAGACTCTCGAAATATCATTGAGCCAAATGCCACCGTCACTGCATGTCTCTGGACAGCGCAGGATACCGGTAGTTATTTTAGAGTGTAGTCGAATGTTTTATCCAGATGTCCAACAGTGAAGGTAGTGGACGCCCTTAACAGCTGGGTCCAGTTATTTATTTGGGATGCTTTTGGTTTCAAAGACTCATTCTGTCTTTCTGATTATTATTTTTGGGTAATTTTGGATGTCCGAGCACAAAAATGGTGTAGATGACAACAGACGACCACCATAGGTGACGATAGAAGACAATAGGTTATCAGCGAAAGCTTGTGCTCACGAAACCTCTTTCTGGGCCTGCGACATTAGCGGCATGGGGCTTGTTTATCCTCTGAAGTACATGGGAAATGTTGATTAAAGAAAAGCAGTATCCAAGTTTAAAATTTTGCTTTTAAAAAAAAATACTATTTGTGTGTGTGTGTGTGTGTGTGTGTGTGTGCTCACCTTTCGAGGTCCAAGAAAAACTTTCAGCCATCAATTCTTCCCTGCCCCCATGTGAACTTAGGGGATCAGATTTAGGTCATCAGGCTTGGCACCAGGTTCCCTTGCCCACTGAGTCTTCTTGCCAGCCAGAACAAGAAATGAAAAAGGTCTAGCGCCCAGGTTTGCATCCTGCCAGCAGAAGACCGACTGACCCATCTCACAGATAAACAGCACACGTGTATTCTCTGGCCTCTGTTTCATCTTTTCTCTGCAACTGTAACACATTACAGGCAAGACAGAGAGAAAGGAAGACTCTTTCTCTCTCAGGTTCGTAAAAGTGTAAATAAATCCAATTTCTATACCAGTTTTCTTTCCCTAATTTCTTTGACACACAGGGAAGCTGAGGTGGCCTGCATGCCCTGCACCGGTGCTACATGAGGCTCAGAAAGGCATGGGACGTGAGGCCAGTCTGGCGTTCTTGATGGGAGTTTAAGTTGAAGTCACAGTCTTTAAGAGATCACTACTTCTGTGTACATACATCTCAACATTGGGCATGCTGCTTTAATAAAAGAAATATGTTTTTCTTATAGATTGAGAATTTAGTGTTTTCCCTTTGTCCAATTAACCTCCCTGGTAGGAATCTGCCCTGTATATACTGACCCTCCACACTTCTCCACGGTGTCAAAGCAAGCAGGTGATTTGCAGAAACAGGGTTTGTGGTTAATAGCGTTTTATTTCACAGACCATACCGTTACAAATGAGAAGCAAGCAACTGCCGAATCCAAATAAGCATAGGCATGTGACATCAGTTGAAACTTTGCCCACCCAGATATATTAAGTTCAAATATGTAGAAAACAAGATACAAGGCTGAGGCTCACTTTTGAAGGTGCCTGCCTAGCATGCACGAAGCCCGAGTTTTCTCCCCGGCAACATGTAAACTAGACATGGTGGTGCATTCCTGCAATCCCAGGACCTGGGAAACAACCGCGAGGATCAGGAGTTCAAGGCCATCTTTGACTACAGACAAGGTCAAGGCTATCCTGAGCTACACAACAAAACAAAATGTGTGGTGAGCGCACACACGTAACTAAATAATAAATTAAATGATAATACTCTTTTTCTTTCTTTCTTTGTTTCTTCTTTTTTTGAGACAGGGTCTCACTATGTAGCCCTGGCTGGCCTAGAACTCACTATGTAGACCAGGCTGTCCTCAAACTCACAGAGATCTTTCTGCCTCTGCCTCCCAACTACTAGAATTAAAGGTGTGTTCCACCATGCTAGGCAATAAATATTTTTGAAATCATTCACTGGCATATTTTCTAAGTATCGTATTCCATTTGCATACTTCATTGCATATTTCCCTTAAATAACTAACTTATGCTTATTGGTGATTACACATCACTGTCTTCATGGATTAAATTTCTGGTCCTCAGCCATCAATAAGAACATTTCTCAGGTTTAAAAGTCACTTGTTTATAAACCATTTGTTTTCCTATAAGTTTCTTCTTCATTTCTTATTTTGCTTACCAGTTTTTTGGGAAGAAATGTAAAAATGAATCTCTTATTTCATACCTTAGCCTATTACTGTATCATTCCAGATATTTGTTTTAATTTAAGAAAAGTACACACATAACACCCCCCCAGTGTGTGTGTGTGTGTGTGTGTGTCTGTCTGTCTGTCTGTCTGTCTGTCTGTCTGTCTGTCTGTCTCTGTGTACCTGCCTGCAGAGGCCAGAAAGAGGCATCAGATCTATGAGCCTCCTGATGTGGGTGCTGGAAACCCAACCCAGGTTCACTGCAAGAGCAGTTCTCTTAACCTCTGAGCCATCTCTACTAGCTATGAGAGATAAAATGCTAACCTATCCTTTTCCCTTTGTCATTGTCTTCTCGGAGGTCATGACCTCAACTCTCCTTGGTTTTCTCCTAAGCACTAACAATGAGAAGGGAGACTGGGAAGGACGCTGCAGAGGCCACAGCACAGACAGCTGAAATGGCTCTCCAGGTACCGTACCAACAACCTGGTGCTTAGGAGTACTGCAGGATTTCATCCTGTTTGACTCAGGAATCTGGAGAAGTTGGGGATTGGGAACTGAGAAACAAATCCTAGCACATGAATGGCTTGGGTCCGATTTTCAGGACAGCCCGAGTTCGGATGTCCTTCCTAATGTTCATTCTCTTGCCTGAAACAGTCCAGAACGGCTTCCCCTGGGAAGGTTTGGTGTCTTTTTATGTTCATGTCTAAAGGGGATGTTTACACTTGTGGCTCCCATGGCATCAGCTCTTACAATGTTGCCTCACTCACCCTCTTTAAAAAACTCTGCAGACTCTCATGCTCGCTTGGGGTTCCTGCCTCTGCAAGGCTTGAAGCCATTACTGGAATACCCGGATCTTGCATAAAATGCTATTGCAAATTTGATTCTACTGAACTGTTTACTAAGATGAGATTTTTCTAATATGAGGGTTTTATCTCTCTTCCTAAAACAAAGCAAACAAATGTAAGAGCTGAACGGGAGATAGGAGTCTCTTTCAATACGCCCCCAACCCCTACTCATGCAACTGCTCAGACTCCATTGCTGAGACTCCTGCCTTCTTTACCTCTAATTCAAAAGCTATGTTTGTCCTCTCTTCCTTTTCCCCTTCTCTTTTTCTTTCCTTCCTTCTTTCCTTCCTTCTTTCCTTCCTTCTTTCCTTCCTTCTTTCCTTCCTTCCTTCCTTCCCCTCTCTCTCTCCCTTCCTCCTTCTTTCCCTCCTTCCTTTCCCCTTTCCTCCCTCCTTCCTTTACTCCTTCATCTCTCTCTCCCTTCCTTCTTCCTTCCATCCATCCCTCCCTCCTTCTTTCCTTCTTTCTGCCCCTTCCCAGCAGGTGCTAAGATCTCCAACTTTCCTGCCCCTTGGCTTCTTGAATTCTAATAAAGTAAAATTGTCCTTGAGTTTTCTTCTGGGTCCTTTTTAAACTCTTTTATCTATAAGGCTAATGATCTGCAAAAGGAACCCTATGTGTCCCAGTGACATGAAACTAAACAAATGCTTTTTCATGCACCGAGCAGAGTTTCCTATGCTGGTGTAGTTGGAGCCAGAAGCATACTTCCATCTTTCACATCTGGACACAGCAGGCAGGTGCTCATGGATTACTAGCTCAGCGTCACGGCAGGGCATGTTTTCTTGTCTTGGAGAAAGACATCCTCTTTCCCTTCCTGACTCAGAGGGAAACACCACAGGTAGGAGCAGACACTAAACTGGAGTCCTGAGTTCTCCCCACATGGGTGAGGTGGCAGGCAGAAAGGCCAAGAGGAAACTGAGGATGGTCACTCAGAGCCGGTGTTTCAGGGTACAGTGAAGCTATTCCCCTGCACGGAGGGGCCCTTTCCCTGTGAAACATCTCTTCAGCCTGTGTGTTTGGGAGCATAAGCAGACTGTGTGTCACACTGGTGTTGCCTATGGGTGCTGATGGGTCAGACAGTGGGGATCTGCTGTCCTCACGTATACCAGCCAATCTCAGAAATGATTACACTTGAGAGGAGGAAAAAAATGAGTGCTTTTGTCAGATTCTAGAGGGCTGGCAGTATTCAGAAGAAAATATTTTAGTTTATTTGAAACTTAATTAAAACTTTTAAAGCAAATTTATTTTCATCATTTAGAAGACTAAAGATCCTCCCCCACTTAGACTATAATATCAGTGTGACAGGTACTAGATTATGCTCTCAGAGCTGGGGGCCTGGGTCATCATTAGTTCTCAGCGAGGAGCCAACACAAATTTGATTGCTGTATTGGGGTTGGGGCACCCAAGTGAAACTCAAATCTCAAATCTTATTTTTATCTGACAAAAATCAGTTTTCTTTTTCCCAATAAACTAGTTCCAATACTAAGACAGCAAAAAGCTCATGTATTCTGTGTCCACTCAGTGCTTTTATAAATATATATATATATATATATATATATATATATATATATATATATATATCACTCTTAGAGTTAAGCAGTGCAATGTGTAGCCCTGTGCTGTGTTGTCCTCAGGGTGAGTCTGCGATTCTCACTTTTCCCCATGCCCCATGCCCTGGCACAAGCTAGGTGAGCACTCTTCCGCTGAGCTAAGCCTAAGTGTGCTTCAGCTGAGAAGTGCAGATCTCTGAGATCAGCTTCCAGATTCAGAACCTACTCACCATGGTACTTGGATGCTGCTGGTACCCCGTGCACCCCAGTCAGAAGGTGTGGCCCCACAGAGGTTATCAAGGCCAGAATATGCAGTGTCTTCTCCAGTTAGAGGCCCATAGCTGTTGTGGATGAGTCGCTGTGGAGAAAACCCACATGCCTATCCCTGATTTGACATCTTTCTCTGTCTGACGGGTCCTGATGCTGGCAGAGGGGAATGCTGAAGCTGCAAACGTGCTGCTCTCCGGAGGAGATGGAGAGAGTCTTCTGTGCGGGGTGTGGGTTCATCAGCATCCCCAAGGGAGGCAGGGACGACATTCCCTCAGCATCTCTGAGCTCTGGGCAATCTTCGGAACCCACCAGGGTCATTAGCACATTCAGTTTGTGCTGCCTCAGTATTCCAGTCCCCACTGGTCCAAACAGAAAACGAGGGCCATGAGAATTTGTCTCTTGATAGAAAAATAATTTAATATAGCAGGCAAGCAAAATTTGGGCACAGTCTGTTGTTCAAAAGGCAGAAATATACAGGGGCTAATTTTCTTCTTTCCCTTGTCCACATGAATTACTATGTGGCTTTAAAAATTCAGTTGAGGTACAACTAGTCCAATTCTACTTAAAGCAGGCTCACACACTTTTTTCCTTTTCTTTTCCTTTCTTTCTTTTTTTTGTTTTGTTTTTCAATACAGGGTTTTTCTGCCTATCCTGGAACTCTCTCTATAGACCAGTCTGGCTTCAAACTCCTAGGGATCCTCCTGCCTCTGCTCCCTGAGTGCTGAGATTAAAGGTGTGCACCATCATTACCAGACTGATCGCACACTTTTAAAAACATAAGATCCATTAAAAACAGTTAAATGATTTTTGTTTGTTTGTTTTTAATATCTAGAACCAATAATTTTATGCCAAAAAAGCCTGCTTTTCAAGACAGCAGAAAGATTCAGTTAAGGAGTTGGCAAGTAATCTTGTATTATTTCTTTATTTTTACTGTTGAATATGGAAAAACATTGTCATAGATATGTTTGTATTTTAACTTTAGAAACTGAACTAATATCTTGAGCTCCCTGATTTCTTTAGCTGTGAATATGCATGCATTTATTGTTTCTCTGCGGTACTGTGAACAGAGTGTAGGACATCATATAGGCAGGCAAATGTTGGCCACTGAATGCCCTCCACAGACTTGTGTCCTTGTTCCTAATGCTACTGTAGAGGGAAAAATGATGTCACATAATAAAAACATACAGGAAAAAAATAAAAAAATTAGTAGGAGCCAAGCTCCTGGAATCAGCAAGGCAATCCTGGAGACCAGCAGGTGAAATTAGAACCATTGGTCAAGGATTGATCAAAATGGCTGTGCAGGCACTTTTGACCGAACATAATTACAGCTGCAGAAAATATTCCCCGCCAACAACTGTGGACATCGTGGGTCCACAATGTTCCTTGGTGAGTATCTGCCTGCATCCTTTCCTCTTCCATGTACAGTAGAATAGAGGGACAGAAGACCCCAGAAACAAACACCAGCCACAAAGGAGACAGGACACATTTAACAAGTTATCCAGTGCCTCCACCTTCTCTGACCCAATGGGATTCTGGGAATAGGAGCTGCCACTCCAAGTTGGGCTAGTGAGCAGGGCCAATGCTGCGTACTGTTTTCCCCTAGTATTCCAGATTTTCAGTATGCTGAAAACCGGGTCTATTTAGACAATGCCTGTATCAAACTAGTGACTTGATTCAGGAGAGTGAGACTGGAGAAGACAATACTCATGAAATTAGTTCTGTAAAGAACTCATCTAGTCTGCTGGAAATATAGGTCTCACGCTACATAGACACAACTCAAGTTTATAGCTTAGGACAAGGGAATCTAATGGGATTCTAAAGGGAATCTCTATAATGGGATTCTTTATAGAGAAGGGAATCTTCTCTATAAAGAGAGTTTTCTAATTGTCAGAGCAATCAATGTGAAGGAAACAAGAAACAGTGGAAAATGATAATATTTCAGACTAGAAAATAGTCCAGTCTGTTCTGAGAGGGATGCACAAGAGGGCAGAGATGATGGGGCCTATGGATCCCAAGACAATGCACAACTTAACAGTGCCCTTATGGCATTGCAAGGACCCCAAACTCCAGCAGGTTCAGGGAAGCTGTGCCTGAAAAGGAAACATCATCCCATCACTGGAATCCTGGATTTCTCCAAAGTTGGTTTTCTACCTAGATATTCCCCCCCTGTATCTATAATAAACTTGACATGTTTAGTACTGGGCATTAACCTTTATTGGATAGTGGCTGACTGGTTACAAATAGTATCTATATATCGCATTTTGTAAAATATTTCTGGTTGCATCATTTAGTTCTCCTTTCAGGTCAATCATTTACTCATTCAACAAATATGTATTTGGCCATAACCACACACCCAACCAGTGTTTGAGATTGTGGGATATACTTAGGATTATATTGTTAATAAATATTCCATTCTCTTCATGATGCTTACATCATACCACAAAAGAACAAATAAATTAGTAATTAAATAAAACTTCATAAATAAGAGTTAACTATGATGTACTGGGAGCTGATACATACTGATAAATATTATGTGGGGTAAGCAAACTCATGATCTGGTGAAGATGAACTGGGAAGGTGTGCTCTGGGGGTGTGGAGAGAAGAGGTCTTTAGTGAGAAGTCTTTGGAGTGGGCTTATCAGAGAGAAGGAAACAGATGAAGAGATTCTGGGAAAGGAGAACTGCAAGCCTAAATCACAGCTAGGGAGAAGCCTTGTGGTGGGAAGCTCTTGGTTTGATGTAGCTCCACCATGGAGACAAGGGATCTGGAGAAGAATGAAAGAAGAGGTGAGGGAGGAAGATAGAATTGGAGGAGAGATTGAGCACAGTTCTCTGAGGGCTTAAGATCTCACCATGGAGGGTGAAGTTTTCACCAGACTCTAACCCTATTGAGATGGTCAGTGCAGTGGTACCACTGTCTGGGACCTGAGAGGTGTTGAAGATGAACGTGAGCAAGGAAGGGCCAGCTGGGAAACCATAAAGAGAAGAATGGGGGTGAAGGTGCAGGCTGAGATTGCAGCAGCTAAAGATGAAGACTGGCTGGGCTCTTCACCCTTTAGAAAGCAGAGCCACACTATCACTGCTGAGGGACTAGAGGTGGACAGTGGGATCAAGAACACAGCAAAAGGGTCACTCAGTCTGAGAAACTGAAGGGAAGACATTGCCATGCACAAGATATGGGTCATTTTTTTCTGTTTTTAATTAGAGGAAGATTGTACCATGGTAAGGTCTAGGGTTAAGTTTTAGACAGTCTAGGCTTTAAATGCCTGTAGAGTCCAAGCCAACAGCTAAATATAAGAAAGTATTGTTTGGGAGAAAGGGTGGGGAAGGTGGGAAAACAGGTACCCATTTAGAGGGTCTTACAGTCAATGGAGTAGAATTCCAGAGAGGATGTTGAGATCATTTCGAGGATTGGAAAGGTGAGGAGACAGATCAAAGCAGGAGAGGCAAGGTCTTAGAACACAGAGGATGAAGTCTTCAATGACTCATGTTAGCTTGGTGACTGACATCTTGCTAAGGGGCACTGTGAGATGGTAGAACTTAGGGACACCCCAGAGACATGAATTAGGATCTCCATGGCAGAAAGGCTGGTCTTGGGACTCAGATGTACCAATTGCCTCAGTCCCAGAAAGATGGTTTCCGTGACCCTGTGAGTGGTTGGCAATCCCCGGGAGATGTCACCTCAGGCCAACCTTGGTTCATTGGTCCAGGCTCTATTGATGGGCTAAAGTCCCTTTCTTCCACTCAGATTGTACACTAAGATGGCTTGTGTGTGTGAACTACACACAGGGACATGTGAAGACATGTAATTTCCTGTCTGTAAATGAGAGATAGAGCAGAGAATTATCTGCACACGATTTTTTTAAAAATTCTAAAAAACATGTCAATAACATGATTAGAAGTAATAATGTGGATTATAAAAATATCCATGGAAAAGGAAAACATGTTGAGTTTTCAAGTAAAATTGAAGAGGAAGATGAAATTTTTGGTAGACTATTAAGATAAAGATAACTGAATTTACCAATAATTCCTATAGGGCTGGCATTTCAGAACTTGACACTTTGTAATGTTTGTTTAACACTTATTTATCAGATACAGATACAGAGAGAGGCGATAGCAAGGGAGCCTTCAATGACCTTTAAGGGTTTTGTTAGAAAGACGTAGAATATACTTGGAAAATAAAACGAACATTATTATTATTTCATCACCATCCTTAAATAGTATTTAAGTAAGAGTTAAATTCTGGCTACTCATCAATGGTAACTTCAGAAGTCTCTGTTACATTACATGGGTGTCATCAGGGTTTCCTGCATAGGATCCATTTCCAGAAGCTGAGTCTGAGTGAGAACGAATATTGTTTGACTGAGGTCTTTAGAACCAGTAACAGGTAAAGGGGCAGAAAGTAAGCATATGCCGTTTCCATCCTGCAGAAAAGGACATTGAATGGGAAGTCAGCTTTTAAGCCAGTTACCTAGTCATTATTAGATCCTGAAAGAAAAAAAATCTAAACTCCTGAGAAATTCCTGCCTGTTTGGATACTGAGGATTGAGTTCAGGATGTTGAACAAGACAGCCAAGTACTTTACAACTAAGTTACATTCTCTGACTTTGAGGTAGGATCTTGCTATGGAGCCCACACTCAAAGTCCAGGCTCTACCTCCTTGATGTTAGGATGACAGGCACGCACCACCACCAATGCTAGAACTTCAAAATAATTGACAACTGGTTCTAAAATAAAGGGGACAGGGACTGGAAAGATGGCTCAGTGGTTAAAACTGCTTGCTGCTCCAGAGGACTGGAGTCCTAATCCCAGTTCCCAGCATCCATGTTGGGCAGCCCACAACTGCATGTAATTCCAGCTGCAGGAATCTGACGCCCTCTTCTGGCCTCAGCCGGCACTTGCATTGATGTAGCATACACATGCACATATACACATAAAAAAACTTTAAACAGAAAAGATAGAAAGTAATTGTCTGTAGCGCTAGGAAATACAAACATATAAAGGAATGACTCTGGATACATTCATCTAGAAGGAACTTTAAGACTAAGTAGGATGAGACATAAAGCAAAAGAAAGCGAGAGAATAAAATCAAGAAAGGAAAATTAAAAAAGATTCAGAATATGGGTCTCACTAGAATAATATCAGGTTATTTTGAAGTCAACTTATTTCTCAGCAAAGCATTGTGGCACACACCTGCTCCCAGGCCACAGAGGCAAGAGTTTGGGGACAGCCTAGGCTATACAGCAAGACTGTGTCTCAAAAACAAAACAAACAGAAACGAGCAGAACTGATACTCCTAAATCCCATTACACGAAATGTTGAGGCTGAAAGGACAATACATTTAGTTCTAGCTTATTACTGTGAGCATGTACCAAGGAAGGACGAGACGGCTGGCAAGGGGGTTTGATGAGCCTGCTGCCGTCTCCGCCATTCCGTCCACATTCACTCCTCGGTGTGTGAACCACCCTGGATCCACTCCCTAGTCCCCACCGGAGAATTTCCACAGAATGGGCCGCAGAGCTGGCACGGCTGTGGTTTGCTGAAGCAGAACACAGCCATGATGGTCATCCACCCAGGGCCTCTGTGAAGCACAGCACGTCTGGGTGGTTTTAGCAGTCCTCACTTCTAACAGCAGCAGCGAGATCAAGGAGACCTTTGGGGGTCCAGTTTCCAGGTCCTGCTTCTGTCATGGGTGGCAAGATAAGAGGAGTCGCGTCACAGACAAAAAAGTAGGGCCTGAGAATGCCGGAGAAGAGATGGCTGAACGTGTAGATGTAAGACCCATTTGTGATGTTGTAGAAGGAGATTTCGCCTGCTTCATAGTCCAGAAAGATCCCAATGCGGCGAGGTCGCTCATCTTGTAGCGTAGGCACCGAGGGAGAGGACAGGACCATGTACTCGCTTCCCCTCAGCAGCCACATGGCCCAGAAGCCATTCTCTGGAGATGGTGTGGTTTCCCCCTTTCTCGGCACCGAGTCTTGGCAAACCCCTAGGCCCCACTCTGCTCCTTCTCCCACGATGACTTCCCAGTAGTGCCTCCCAGAGGAGAAGCCCTGCAGGCCCAGGATGCAGGGCCAGGTGTCAAAGCGCTCAGGGTTGCTTGGGACATCCCTCCAGACCTCCGCATCCTGCACACTGCGCAGGTCGGCCGTCAAGAGCAGGCTGGGGTGGGCAGTGGCGGGGTCCAGCTTCACGTCCACTGTGGAGTTTTACCAAGCGTGAGAATGAGCAGAAAGGTCTAGTAAAACCTTATCCCTCTTTCCCTCCCTCCCTCCCTCCCTCCCTCCCTCCCTCCCTCTCTTCCTCCCTCCCTCCCTTCTACTGTGCGTAGGATGGACCCCAGGGCCTTGCATAGCATCACTGAGCTTCAGTTCCAGCTGGGGAAAACTCAGGCACCACTAAGAATCCTCAAAAGCTGACCCTGGCAAAAGCCATGATTTGGGTCTCACAGAATTCTGCTGTACACAATGGGACTTGCATTGTCCAGTGACACAGTAAAATCCATTGCTTTATGTGCAAAGGAGAAATAAATAACCAGGAAAGTACAGAACGTGTGACCTCCAGACCACCAACCACACTGAGGATCCTGGAAGGAGGAGTCCGGTGTAGGGAGGGGTAGGGATGGGGTAGAAGAAGCTGAGCCTCTTCTCCTTGTTCCCTACTCATCTTTTCTGCCTGCCTGTCCGTCTGTAACTCTTTCACAATAAATGGCAAGTGGTGTCTCCCTGTGTTCTGTCAGCAGGCCTCACGAATTAACTGGATTAGTTGATCCCGAGGACAGGAGTCCTAAGAAACTCTACTGACCACTCATCAATCACAAGTACAGGCCAGGACCGGTCAACTGCAATGGTGTTCTTGCAGCCATTTAAAGATGAGTTAACACCAATACTCCCTAAACAGTTCTATAAACAGAAAGGGAAAGTATGCTACCAAACTCGTTCCATGGAGCCAGGATCACCTTAATATCAAGCCCAGAGAGGGGCACAGCAGAAAACTACAAACTTCCCTGATGAAAATGGTGCAGACAATTTCACTCAAATATTTTCAAACCAAATTTAAGAAAATTTAAGAATGCCATATTCCATTGCCATGTTGGTTTCATTCTAGCTATGAAAAGATGGTTAATAACCAGTACAAGTAACCCGGCTGTGATGGCTACTCTTATGGCAACTTGACACAAGCTAGAGTTTCTAAAAGGAGGCCACTTCAATTGAGAAAATTCCTCCAAAAATCAGTTGTAAGGCATTTTCTTAATTAGTGGTTAATGGGGAAGGGCCAGCCCACTGTGGAAGGTACCATCTGTGCATTGGTGGTTCTGAGTTCTATAAGAAAGCAGGCTGGACAAGCCAGTAAGCAGCAACCCTCCATGGCCTCTGCATCAGCTCCTGCCTCCAGGTTTCTGTCCTGCTTGAGTTTCTGTCCTGATTTCCTTTGATGGTGAACTAATCTACACACCTCCTCCCTGGAACCTGCAAACCCCATTGAGGTAGGACCCCGACAGATGTCACCCCAATGTGTGGCCACAACACATGTAAAGAAGTGGAATAGAAGAGAAAATCCAGGTGTAAACTCACGTAGCTACAACCAAATGAATCTCAACAAAAATGCCAGAATCATGCATTGGGGTAAAAATGAGTCTCTTCAGCAAGTGGTGCTGGGTAACTGGATGCCCACATGCCAAAAAATGAAGCTAGACCTTTATCATTGAGCAGACACAAAAAAATCAACTCAAAGTAAATCAAAGGCCTTAATTGAAGATGTAGGACTCTGAAATTGGTAATGGGAAATATCTATCATCTGCTCAGATTAGGACATGAAAGCAAAAAGCGGGGAGGATATTTGAGTGAGGGTCAGGGACAGACAGGAGGTAAGAGGGCCCTAGAGCTTCAGCATGAGCAAAGTACAATGACGCTCATATATAACAAGGTCAGAAAGAGCCCACTGCTGGGGATAGAAGGATCCCCAGTGGTTAAGAGCACAGGGTGCTGTTGTAGAGAATCTGGGGTTTTGTTCCCAGCAACTACATTGTGTCGCATAACCATCTATAACTCCAGAGATCTGATGTCCTTGTCTGGTCTCTAAGGACACTGTACACACATGGTACAGGCAAAAACAACTCATATGGAAAAATAAAAATAAAGAAATCACTTTTAAAAGAAAGAAACCCATTATTTTGCATGCTTACTTAAAAAATCAAAGCAAAACACAAATACAACGCCTCCCCCAATAAAACTCTTAAAAATGGAGGCCACAACCTACTTGCTATTGATGGGGTAGGGTAAATGTCAGTCTTGAGGGGTGTACTGCCTGCCTGATTCCATCTCTTGGCTGATCTTGTCAGAAAGGGAACTGGGTTAGATTCCTAGTTAGGGAACCCACTGGGGCATGGCATTGTTGGAGGGAAGAATCTAACACATTTTTGGTGACCAAAGGTGCTAGGGTCATTGAGAGAACGGGGAAAAAATGATAATCTTTGCTTCATTTGTCCTTCTCCCTGATGACAAGCACCAAGGCAGAGGTTAAGCTCTGGGTCTCACGGTCCACTCATGACAGCATGCTCTCAAATAAGTCTTGTCTCTGCGATTTGGGACTCTGATTGTTACCACTGAGTGGCTGCAGTGAGAGGCTGGCCCAGGCATCAAGATTCTCTCTACAAATGCGGCATGCTTCGGGTAAGAATAGGCAGCCTGGGGAGCCGAGAGGAAAAGGCGTAGCTAACAGCTGAGTCTGCACACGCGCACATTCTAGTCTTAGTTTATCTTTCCCACACATTGTGAGACTTTTACAGGCTACATGGAGAGAGAGTGGGAGTTTTTCTTTCCCCAGTTCTGGCCCAGAGTAACTTCCTTTGACCTCTTCCTGTCTCTTACTCTTTTTGTAAAAGGGAGCATGGTGGACCTGAGGCCCTGGATGCTTACCTTGGAATTTCTTCAGCATCTCCCTCATCCCAGGGATGCGACATACTGTCTTCAGCTCCAAGGGGACCACCTCTGGTTCCAGCCGTGTGACAGCTTTGCTTCTGGAAGCATGCAGAGCCCACGGGAGTCAGTGTGGTCACCAGGGGCCTGCCTCCCCTGCACCAGCCACCCCACACTGATTCAGAAATGAAACATACCTGGTCAAGACTCCTCTCACGCCCTGGAAAGGAAAGACAAACAGGGATGAGTCAAGCCTCTGACCTCTTCCTGAAGTCAGCCTGGGTGCACAGTAAAGAGGGCGATAGAAATATTTAAGAGTTGCTAACACCTAAGATGAAGCTTCAGGGAAAAGCGAATCCCTGCTCTTTATAGGAAGAAAGGGCTTTAAATAACCAAGAGTCTCAGTGGTGAAATCAGTCACAATCAGAACAGGATCATGCCACACACGGTTTACATCCATTCCCCCCAAACCCATCACGTTAGCTATTTTCTGAGCCAATAATTCTGCCAATTGATTCTTTTGGTAGAGTTACAAGTTACACTCTGTACTTAATGAAGACAGAATTGGGGGGAAAGATATCAAAATATCGGAAGGATTGATTTGAGGTAAACGCACACACAGATGTTACCCTTACTGCCTTTGTAAGTGAATACTAAATGTCTGATTCTTTGATCCATCACACCAAGGCTGATCCCTTGATCTGCATTGATGAGAAGGGAAGCCATTAATATCTGGTAACACCTTATCTTTGAAAAGGGGCGTGTGTGTGTGTGTGTGTGTGTGTGTGTGTGTGTGTGTGTGTGTGTGAATTACCTGAAATCTAAAGACAGTCAACATAAAACTTTTCGTAAACGCTAAATTGTTTAACGTGTGTCATTTAAGCTTTTTGTTAAAGCTGGCTCTCTAAGGGTCCCCTCAGATTCTCATGTCTTCTGTATCAGCTCTACATTCTTTTAGGAGCAAGCATGCCTAGGTGCTGGTATGCAGATGACAAGATCTCACCTCTGTCCCTTAGCCTCACATCTGCCTCCACCCCAGAAGCTAGCCTCACCTCCAGCAGCCCCAGGGCTGGCCGCTGGCTCCTCTCCTCCAGCTCCTCAGCCAGTTCCTTCAGGACCTTGTTCTGTTGGATCAGCCTGTTCCTACTGTCCCGCAGTCTCTGCAGGGTGGCTCGCTCTTCCTCTTCTAGCCGCCTCAGTTGCAGCTGCTCCTCCTGGGCCAGAAACCCCCGGTGTTTCTCAAACTCCAGCCTGAAGCGCTGTCTCTGCATCTCCACTTTCTCCTGTGGAGACATAGCAACCTGGGTCATGGAGGATGTTGAGAGGTGCCACTGAGGGGGGGGGGGGCGGGGGAGCTCCTGCTTTCAAGTGTGGGGCAGTAGAGATAGGGAGGCAGGCCCAGAGTCAGTTCTGATTTTCTCTCAAACTGACTGTTGGCTGTGTTCTAACAGCATGCATACACCATTTGTATGGCGGATGGGGGCCTGGCACAGCAACAGTTTGAGAAAGGTTACTGGACTCAGAACCTCAATCAGACAGAGATTTGAAGGCAAACATTTCTGGATACAAGCTTCAGTATCATATGTAAAATAGGAGAGAAGTGTGGGGGTGGGAGGTCAGTGCCATCCGCCCATCTGTGTACAGTGTCCAGCCCCCACACAACACTAGTTACTGTTGATTCTACCAGCTACTGTATCTACTAGAAACAGCAACGGAGAGATGAAAGAAACCTGGATTTGTAACTGTGAAAAGCTTGAGATTAAGAACGGATGTTCTTTTTAGTGCTTGTGTGTGTGTGTGCATGTGCACGTGTGTACGTGACATGCGTATGCATGTTCACATGTGTACGTGTGTGTAGAAATGTGTTCGTCTGTGAGTACATATGCAGAGACCAGAGATTTACTTTAGGTCTCTCCCTCTATTGTCCTCCCTCTCCCCCTCATTTTTATGACAGGGTTTCTACCCGAACCCTGTGCTCGCTGTTTAGGCTGAACTGGTCTGCCTGTCTCTGCTCCCCAAACCCCAACACTGAGGTTACAGGCATGCACTGCCACCCCAAATTTTGGTGTGAGTGCTGAGGACTCAAATTCAGGTCCTCGTGGTTGCATGACAAGCACGCTAGCTCTTGAGTCATCTCCCCGGCTCTAAGTGTCCTTTACTATGTGGTAATGGCGGCTCACATTTTCTGCACAGCCGAGAGAGAGCTGAGTGCTCCTCAGGCAGGGGCTTGCACATCAGATTTAGATCTTTATCCTGGTTCCCACCTTTAACGTCTATGCTCCAATGAGATCCAAGGAATAGATTTTGTTATGGGTTATTATATCTGTTTGATTCTCGCAAAATTAATATTTAGGAAATCAGCTGTAAACCAAGAGTAGGAAGCAAATTATCCCCCAGAGCATCTACCTCCTGTATTCTCCACTCTGTTTCTAATGTTTTTAATTTCTTGGTTTCACTGAAGGACAGATTTTTTTTCTTTTAGAACCAGCTGTATTAACATCTCCCTCTCTTAAGACAACACCTTCCTCCTGTGTTCATCTCCTCTCTTTTCACATTTTCTAAACCACTACATTCATAATGTGATGGCCACTTTCCAAATTCAAATAAATCAGAATTTCAAGCCCTGATTTCTGAAAGGTAAGGCTCCTGTTAAATATACACCACACACCCCGGTGTGGGAGGCAATGCTACTGTTGAGCTGGACCGAGAGTGGAGCTGTGGGGTTACAGCGAGTCAAACCAGAAGCGCATGAGAAGCAATAATGAGGAGAGATTTCTGTAACCCATCCTCCTTCATTCCATCCTTCTGCCTGTGAAAGTTACCAAGACAGAAAGAAGGACCCTGTATTTATCCAACTTCCTTTGTTGCCCGTGTCTCCTATGGACACATTGCTGACTGTAAACCATGTAGGAGCACTAGTCTTAACGGGAATCTTAGCATCATGTCTATGTTAGCGTAGCCATTATGGCATCTAGATATGAAGACTGGGGTCTTTGATATGGGACTCTGACTTCCTAGGTCCATGGATGGGCTAAGATCAAGAGAAAGTGACTTGGTTCATAAGCCTGGATATTATTAATTTGAGAACCAATGGTTAACTTCACCCATATTGGACAGTGTGATTGGAATGGAATAAGACTTATCCCAGAAGAAAAATGTAGAAAAAAAAACCAGTTCTTATAGGGGAAATAATTTGTCTATAAAGGACTGTATTTTCAACAAAAAACAAGAAGGAAATATCTAGAAAAAAATGCAAAAAATAATAGAGACAGTTATTTGTAAAAGGAGAAAAATAAGAATGTATCTTGGATATCACACAACACAATGTATACATGATATGCCTATGATTTCTAAGTTTCATATTCTGGCACCACTGAGAGTCTGACCTGACATCTCTGTGACACCGGTGTGGGGAGAATCTTATACACGGTAGCAGGTGTGTCCAGCCCACGGCTCATAGGTGGTCTGAGTGTGTGCTGGAGGACAGTTGTGAATGCAGCCCAACACAGTGTTAAAAGGTGTTCAGCAGCATTCCTGACTCTGCCCACTAGGTGGCAGCAACATGCTCCAATTTGTAGCACATCTGGAGATAACCTACGTTCAGAAACACTGCATCCACAGGTATACAGATTAGATGCATAAGGAAGAAAAGGGGCTGGGTGAGGTGCAGAAGAGGAATGCGTGATTGCGTGACTGCAGACAGCTGATTGTTCTTCTGTGTATAGGATGGTTGCTGCTTTCTGTACTCTTGTTAATGCGTTGTGTAGCACTGGTTTTCATTCGTCTCACAGATCTATCCAGGAATCATGGATTGAGGTGATGGGCTTTTAGCAGCGAGTTTGCAGGTAAGATTCAGAGAGCAAAGCTACTTACTTAGAAGTCAGGTCATATCAACAGGACGCAACAGGGGTAGGTTGACCTAGGAGGACACTGGGATGCTTCCTGGAGGAGACAGAGTCAGGAATGGGAGCAGGAGAGTGAGCGAGTTAAAGGTGACAGCGGGATGTCTCACATCCTCAGCCTGAAAGCTCCCTGAAGCCACAGCTGTGTCCTCACCTTCCAAATGACAGTCTTCTTCCCCACGTTGGTCTCCTGCATCAGAGCCTCCTCCATGTCCTTCCTCACAAGTTCCAAAGCCACTCGGAGCATCCTCTGTTTGGGAAGACAACACAAGACCATTGCAGGTGCGCTCTCTCAGGCCTCCAGTTGGCTTAGATGTACAGAACAAAGAGTAGCTGGGAAGTCCCTAACTGACCTAAGTCAGTACTCACCAAATGCAGCAAATATGGTCCTAAAAGTGTCTCATTATGTCACTCTTTCCAATAGTAATACAAAATGTCACAATGTGAGGTGAAAGGATATAGCAACAATAGAATACAGATAAGGGATATACTTAATGGTTAGAAATACAATTATGATGGTAAGTAGTTGTATTTTATAAAATATAATGCCAAATTTGAAAGAATGTTTACAGTGAATTTATAAAAACTATGATGTCATAGAGGAATTGCCATCTATTGTTGACAGACTGAAGTATATGATGGCATTTCTTATTACTTAAGAGCTTTTTATTCTTTTTTATACTTTTCAGTGTGTGTGTGTGTGTGTGTGTGCCCACAAGAGTGCCATAGACACATATGGAGGTCAGAGACAACCTGCAGGGGCCAGCTATCCCTCGATCATGTGGGTTTAGGGATCAAATTCAGATTATTGAGTTGCCAGCAAGTGCCCCTACCCAAGGAGTGGAGAGGATGCACCGAAGGCTACATCTCCTTTGGGCAATAGGACCCTGCAGGAGGCACGAGTGTATACCTGGTTACAGAGGACACACACAAATATGCTTTGGGAAGGAAAATATATGAACCTCACTGTGAAAGTTACCCAATAAATTCTACACACACACACCTGAAAGGAGGCCACAATAGCACTCTGTAAAACGTGCTTTTGGAACTCATGGGGGCGCCTGACAAGACTGCCGTGGGATTTGCTTTGCTATTGGGACATTTTGCTCTGTCAGCCCCAAGAAACCATGAGCCAGGCCAAGGAGGTGACAAACAGCATGGCAGGCCTGGGGACAACAGTGACAGGGCGGATTCTGCTGGATCTGTGTTTGGTTAGGATAAGGGCTGTGCACGCTTAGCCTTAGACCGCTGTAACTGATTGGCTGAGAGGTCTAGATGGTGTTTATTTGGCATTTAACTGAAAAAGAAACTACTGACTCGTTATAGAAAACAGTATCAGAAATGTCTCACTAGCCAAGCTCTGTGCAGCATTTTCAGAACTTAAACAGGTAGGATCATAATTTTTAAATCTAATTTAAAAAATACCTCACGCCTGAATTTTTTTAAAATCAAGAGGAAGCAAGCAATAAAATCAAGAGATATATTTCCAATGAGTTGAGGAAAATACCCCAATTAATTTTAATTTAGTTTTAATTAATTAATTTTAATATTAGAGAAAATAAACCAGCCAACATTTTAAGACCGTCGGTGCTCCTTCCAACAGGGTGGTTAAGCTTGCCAACCGCAGGAAAACCACACTGGCTTCCCTGGTAGGGTTGTTCAGGAAGTTGAAAACTTAAATGTACTTAAAACGTGTCCAGCAAATTTGGCGGAAGATGAGCGAGCAGGCTTCTGCTGTTGCCGAGATAATTAATACACACAGAGGCTGGAAGCCTTAGGGAGCCCCCTCTTTATAGAAAGCAGCAACTGTGCTCTCTCTCAGCAGGGGCGACCCACCGGCAGCAGGAGGCCCATTGTCATCAGAGGCTGTGCTTAGCAGTTGCCCAGCTCCCGGGTTTCCCAGGGGCAAAAGCCACAGCTCCGGGAAGTGTGAGCTAGTAAGGATGGAGAAGCCAGGGAAGAAATGAGCTTGGGAGCTACTTAGGGTCAGACTCGGTCGCACCTTTTGGATCTGTATGAATATGGCCCTTTACATTCCCAGAGCAGCCTGCCCCAGGGTCTTCCCATTTTCCACACGGGAACCTGAGTAGCGTCTCACCTGGTAGCGGCTGGCAGCCTCCTGCAACGGTTCAGTGCGGTGGCTCTGGTGCTCAGGGCTAGTGTCACAGACCCAGCACAGCAACGTATGGTCCTCCTCGCAGAAGCGGCTCAGGTCCTCGCCGTGCCTCGCGCACTGGCGCGTCCCTGGGTGTCCTGTACCCAATCCCAGTTGCCGCACGCTGTCCACCAGACTGGCCAGCTGCCGATTGGGCCTGAAGCTGGCGGGGCTGAAGGGACCCCTGCACTGGGGACAGGCATAGACGCCGCCCTGAGCGCTGTCCGACTTCTCGCAAAACTCGGAGATGCACCGCAGGCAGAAGCTGTGGCCACAATCCACACTTATGGGCTCCTGCAGAAAGTCCAGGCACACGGAGCACCGAGCCTCCTCCCGCAGCCGCTCCCCGGGTGCAGTGGCCATGGCCCTGGCCGGTGGCAGCAGCTCCTGCTGCCCTAGCGGTCTGCACAGAAGGAAGAAAACCCACAAGGAGGGGTGCAAGCCTTTGGGGTGTTATCTCCTGGGCTGGGCCGGATCCAGCAGCCAAAAAGAACCACTCGTGGTGACAGCAACAAGTTTAGTAACTGTCACCTCCTAAGAAACCTTTTCTTATTTTTTCTATTTTTTATTTTTCTACTCCTCCTCCACTAGTGTTATTTGAGCTCTTTAATGTAATGCAGCGTTTACACCATCCTGACTCGCATTAGAGGTGACTGAAATTGCACTGTTTTGTGGTGTGGATGGAACCCAGGGCCTCACACAAGCCAGGCAAGTTCTACCACTGAGGAACGTCTCATTTTACCTTTTATTTTGAGACAGGGCTCTATCAAATTTGCCCAGGCTGGTCTTGAATTCACACTGTAGTCTAGGCTGGTTTTGAACTTACTCTGCCATCCAGTCTGACTTTGAATGCTCTGTCTTCCTGGCTCAGTTTCCCAAGTAGTCGATGATAGAAGTACACAAGGCCAGCTAAGTTGCCCTGCTGTTGGTTGTTTTATTTATTCTTTTGCTCTTTGGTGGGGGGGGTCAAATAAATATACACATGGAGGCTTAATTCTTACTTATAAATGCCCTGTCTTAGCTTGGCTTATTTCTCACCAGCTTTTCTTAATTTAAATTATCCCATCTAACTTTTGCCTCTGGGGCTTTTCCTTTTCTTACTTCTGTAATCTGACTTTCAATTTTCCTTGGTGGATGGTTGTGTGGCTGGATGGTTGTGTGGCTGGATGGCTGTGTGGCTGGATGGCTGTGTGGCTGGATGGTTGTGTGGCTGGATGGCTGTGTGGCTGGATGGCTGTGTGGCTGGATGGATGGCCCTTCTTTTCTTACTCCTTGATTACTCTCTCTTTTTCTGCTCCTATTTATTCTCTCTGCCTGCCAACCCCTCCTACCCTTTCTCCTGCCTTGCTATTGGCTGTTCAGTTCTTTATTAGACCAATCAGGTGTTTTAGACAGGCAAAGTAACACAGCTTCACGCCAGTTAAACAAATGCAACATAAAAGAATGCAACCCAGCCGGGCGGTGGTGGTGCACGCCTTTAATCCCAGCACTTGGGAGGCAGAGGCAGGCAGATCTTTGTGAGTTCGAGACCAGCCTGGTCTGCAAGAGCTAGTTCCAAGACAGGCTCCAAAACCACAGAGAAACCCTGTCTCAAAAAAACCAAAAAAAAAAAAAAAAGAATGCAACCCATCTTTGCATCATTAAACAAATATTCCACAGCATAAACAAATGTAACACACCTTAAAATCACATTTCCTTCTTTTTGTCTAAATAAAAACGAAAGGTTTTAACTTTAACACAGTAAAACTACATGCAACAAAAACAATTATCAAGTAAGAATTACATTTACAATACCTAGTTCATTTGTATTTAGTATATTCAGAGAAAATACTACATTATCTATATTATTGAGTCCAAGGTTTTATACCTAACTTTCTACCATAACTAAGAAAAACTGAAACCTCTAATTATTTAGTGTTTAACTCCATCAAAGACCCTAGAAGGAGTTAGAATTACCTAACAACAGAGACATTTGGCTGCCTGGAGTCAGCCAAAGTTCCTCTGCAATGTTGTGGCGTCCATCTTCAGCCTACAGGCCTAGAGTATCAGGCAGACTTTTCAGTGAAACAGGAAATTTGAAGAACTGTTCTACCTTGTTCAGGAAAAATTCAGCAGTCACTTTTCTGAGGGTTCTGCATGTCCAGTCTGCATAGCACACAGTCAAGCAGTCAAAACAAAAGCAGTTTCTTGCCCAAATGGCTAATCTTGAGAAAACAAACCCCTATGGAGTTTCTTCAATGTCCATCATCCTTTTATAAAGTAAATTGGTGCTGCCAGAAACAGATGTGTCTCATTGTCATGAAAACCCCTAAGTTAATAAAACATTTTAAATACAATATTCTATAGATCTTTGAAGTGTTTGAAAAACATTTATCAATCTAAAATATGTCTCTGTGTGATCTAGAAAACATACCTAACACATCTACAAATTTGATTGTTATCAGTGACTAACTACTACCCTGTGATTCTTGATTATCCTAAATAGTTTATAATAATAGCTTCCAAAAACTAGAATTTTGCCTTACATTTTAAAATGAACTACATAAATACAATACCTTAAACAAGAGTATCTATCTATGTACATATATGTGTGTGTGTGTGTGTGTGTATATATATATATATATATATATATATATATATGTACAGTGTAACAAAAAGAACTTTAAATTTGAATCAATATACTATATTCCCCTAAATGATAACAAACATCCATAACCCACTAAATAACCAAAAGCTTCCACATTCCTCTTGGGAATGTGGGTGTCTTGTTCTCCAAACTGCTTCCTGTTGTCTTTGGGTGAAGTATCTTTTAGGGTCCCTGAGAAAATTCAGAGAATGTCCAGGTCCTGAGAAAACTAGCAGTAACCTTTGTCAACATATATCGTCTGTCAAGATTCAGGAGGTTTTTCCTGATCCAATCAAATTAGCTTGGAAGGAATCCACAGCCTCTCATTTCTCACTGGAACAAAAGCCAAAAGCTCTTCTCCAAAGCATTTTTGGTGTCCATTTCACAAATGAAATTTTTGACTTCCATTTTAAAGTTAAGGCATTCTTTAAATATCTAGGCTGGTTTATTTTATCAGTCCTTCTTTCAATACCATGGCTCTTAGCAACTGTTATTAGCTTATCAGCATTCAAAAAATTCAAAACCAACACAATACTATCTAGGATCTAGACTCCCTGTGTGTTTTCCATCTTGTGTGGCTTTTTTTTATATTACTAATAGTTTCTCTTCGAAGGTTTTATTATTTGTTAACTCTTTCTTTTTGTAACTATCTGCGCCCATTTTCTTTCTTTCTCAAGTCTATGCACATTCTAAAACACACTGGAACCTGTTTAGAGGTTTTCTTTTTCCTGTCAGGACCTCCTATACTGCGTATCTCTAGTCTTTTTTGACCCCATGAACAAATTTCAAACTGCTAAACTACACGGCTTCACCTGCTCTTGGACCATGAAAGGCAAATCTAAAACTCGTGGCTGGTCAGAGGTGTGTCCAGGAACTGCACTCAAACTTCCTCAAGCTCTAGAATGCTGATGTTTGTACTGACACAGAACTTAGTTTTTTGTTCCTACTTAACAGGGCTAACCAGCAAGCAGAAAGTCTTAACGGAGCCATATCCTCTTTTTTAAAGCTTTCTCAGGCACTGTGGAAATTCCAGCTCATGTTGGCACACCAAAAAGTTGTTGGTTGTTTTTAACTCTTTTGGCTATTTGGTGGGCCCCCAAAGAGCAAAAGAGCCCAAAGAGCAAAAAACGATCACAGCATTGCCCATCCTTCCAAAAAACATTGAAAGCCCAGAAGATGGCTTAGTAGGCAAAGATGCTCGCCATCAAGTCTGATGACCTGAGTTTGAGCCCCCCAGACTCACAATATAAAAAAGTTTACTGACTCATAAAAGTTAGCTTCTGGCCTCCATGGGTGTGCTGAGGCTGTGCCGCCCCTTACACACGCACACATACACGAACTCTAAATTTAAAATGAACAAAGCTCCCACTTTCCTGAAGCATGTGGACTCAGGGTTAGCTCTCAAGTCTGTCAGCACATGGCATTACACATGAAGTTGACTTGGGGTGGTCAGCCTCCTACTAGAGCGAACTGAGAAGTGCCCTGGCTCATGCCAGCCAGTGTGGAGCACACCTGCCCTCTTTTCCTCCCACACCTTATTCAATGGCACCACGGGCTTTTTCTGCTGTAATCGCTATTTTAAAAAAATCCTACATATAATACTTACATATTTTTTTAAATTTTTTCCTTTAAACTTGAGATTTCCTACTTTCAGAAATAAACGACCACTTGAAGGGAAGATGTGTGGAATGACAAGTAGGATGATGAGAACAGTATAATGGGTGTCCTCCTGCCCAAGGAGGACAGAAGAAGGCATAGGATCCCCTGAAGCTAGAGTTACAGGTGCTTGTGAGCCATCTGACTTGGGTGCCAGGAATGGAACTCATGCCCTCTGCAAGACCTCTTGACCACCGAGTCCTCTCTTCAGCCTCTGGATGAGCAAACCCAGCCCATGGAAGCTGCCTCCTCTTGGGACCGAGCCACAACACATCCCCTATGAGATCACTTTACCCAAAGCCTCAGTCTCCCCCATTCAACACGTGCAGGTGGTGGCTGGCATGCTTCTGCCACGCCCATCCATGTGTCCCGTCTCCAGCATGCACGTATTCGTTGGGAGTCTAGAGTCTCAGAGGCAGTGCTGGGGACTAAGGCACAAGGAGAAGGCTGGAAATTGAACCCCATCCCTCCAGAAACCCTGTGCTCAGTTGGTGGAGACCTACTCAGAATCAGCAAACAAGGACATGTCCTGATCCTGTGGGAGCATAGCACAGGACTCCACCATGAAGCTCCGGTGGTTGGACCTCAAAGTTCTCTGAACTAACAGGGGAAAGGTGAGGACAAGCTGGCAATAGAAAGCCCCTGTTCCAGGCTGTGTGGACCCAAAGTGTCCCGGGCAGAAGGGCTGACCATTTCCAAACAATTAAGAAGTTTCCAGTAGCAGACAAGGTAGCAAGGAGCGGCAGGCTGGTGACTCAGGACCTGGCAGAGCTTTATCATGAGATAAATCTTGGCTTGGAGCTTTGGTGGGGTAAAGGGTCAAAATGCTCTTGGGGCCAGCTGTCTCGGGGTTAGGTGGATAATTGAAACGGATTCTTCAGAGCCAACTACAGAAAACATTTAAGATGTGACATCAGGGAAGAAAGGGGCAAAAGGCTTAGGGAGAGCAAAATAGATCTTGATTACAGAATAAGTGATTTGGGGCAGACTGTGCCTGCTTCTTATGCTGTATTTCACATCACAGTCAAGGATGATGGTGCTTAAGTCTCTCTCTCTCTCTCTCTCTCTCTCTCTCTCTCTCCCTCTCTCGATTCTTCAGAGTATTAAATAGGTACCGCCATGCTTAAAATAGGTTACCATATAGTAATTGTATGTAACTGAAGAAAAAATAAAAAATTGGAATACAAAGAGAAGCTGTGTTAGTACTGGGAGGTTTCTTGCCAATTTCTTTTGTCCCCGGAACATTACAAACTGATGGAAACATATGGCTACTCACCAAATACCAGCAGAATAAATAAGAAAGTGGGCCAACAGAATTAAGAGTCTATCACAGATGCTCTATAAAGGGAGAGTTTAATCTGTGCTTTTCTACAGAGGACACCTGTGTCCATTGCTCAGTCAGATGATGCAGCATCGTCCTAATTGACCAAATAGGGTACCAGTTGCTCTCGGGCCTCACCTGAAGCAAGGCTTCCATACCTAGTAGGCTAATGTAAGGGACAATATGCTTTGGGTGGGGGTGAGGGTGGGCATCGAGGAAGGTGATGTGGGGTGTGTGTGTAGACATATGTGTACCACGGTGCACATATCATACAGAGGTCAGAGGACAACCTGTAAGAGTCTTTTCACCATGTGTGTTTAGGGACTCAATCCCAGGTTTTTTGGGCTTGACAGCAAGCACCTTCAGCCACTGATCCACCTCACTGGCCCCAGTGTTGCCGAAATGACACAAAATTCCATTATGGATACCCATCTAGGTAAGTGGTGGACAGAAATGAGAGGAATTGTAGTATAAGAGCGATATGTGAGAACGCTTCCCCGGCACTTTCTAGCTCTCTGGGAAAGAGAGGGTCTAATTGGAATTTGCACTTTCTCGGGGTCTTTTCTTTTTGATGCAGTACCTGCTTCCATGCAGCCCAGCTGTGCCTAGAGACCCAGTCTGCCCTCCCTGCTCCTTGCAGCCCACAAGCTGACTCATGGTCAGGCTGCCTGGGTGGATCCAAGTCTTATTCCAGCCTGCCTTTCTCTCGACCCCTCTTCTCCACCTGGGTTCTGTCTTCTCTGACGTTGGATTAGTTCAGTGACATCTGTACCCCAAGTATCTTCTTCACTCCTTTGGGTCCTTGGTCTGGTTTCCACTGCGTCCATCATGAGTTCTTTACAATGTGTCATGCCTCCTGTGCTCCTTGCTTTCACCTTTGTACCACTAGAGGGAGCCACAGCCCAGGGCTCAGCCCAGTCCCCTAGTCTGTGTGTTCCTGGGTAGCTGGCCTTTCTCTCTCCCTCTGCCTCTCCCTCCTCCTCCCTCTCTTCCTCCATCTCCATCTCTCCCTCTTTTCCTCCCTCCCTTGCTCCTGCCTCTCTCTCCCCTCTCCCTTTTCCTCCCTCCCTCTTCCCCCACCGCTCAACCGCTCAGCCACAGAACTCAGGAGCAACAGTTACTGACTCAGCAAGTCCTTTCCTGCCTGTTCTATTTTTGGAACTTCAGTTTGTTTGCATTTAAGCAATTATGTCCCATATTTTTCTCCTAATTTTAAAATTGTGACAGACATACATTACTAAATTTACAACTTTAAATGTACTCAAATGTTTAAAATTTGAATTTTAAGTGTACAGTTTAAAATGTAAGTGTATATAGGTCAATGCCATGGAAGATATTTATAATGTATTGGTTTTCTCTAAAGCATCTCCCCTCTTATCCAACAGAAGGAAGCCCTGTACCCACTAAACAATAAACTCCTCTCCCCACCCCACCATTCTTCCGGTGCTTATGATGATTACAGATTACTTTGCAAAAGGGGACCCAGATATTTGTCATTTTTGTGACTGGATAATCTCACTTAGCTCACACCCTCAGCCTTCATTCACCAAGTGACCTCCTGTGGTCTGTCCCCACCCACTAGTCCAAGTAAGAAGCCCTTCACTACCCTCTCTGTTTTATAGAAACCGGCGGGGGGGGGGGTCCTTCCATCTAAAACACTTGGGCTAGGAGTGAGAGAGAAATCGGGAGAGACCTTGGAGGGTGTTTGAATGTGGTGTCTCTGACAAGATGCAACATTCTCCAAAGAAACAAGACAAAAATCAGCCCCACAAAAGATCACAGAGTACAATGTAAATTTATTTTTTGGCCTTTAGAATTAAAATTTCTTCAGAATTTTTTGGTTGTGAAGTTTGTCTGGAAAGCAGATCGTCACAGAAGAATGCGGTGATCGGGAGCACCAGCCCAGAGAGTCCCCAAACTCCCCAGCTCCCTGTGGAGAAGGAAGCTCTCTCCATACACCTGATCCATCACTCTGATTTGGGGACTGATGCCTGGTCTCTTGAGTATTTCTTACTGGCTCCAGACCGCCTGGCAGTCCTGGTATCTCTTGAAGAGCTGACATGCATTCGTGTTCTTGGTGGAGCGAGTTTGATTGCAGCATCTGAGATTCCCAGAATGTTCCTCAGAGTTCCATAGTGAAGGACAGCAGCTTCAAAGCTGAGATAGACCTGGGTTGGCACCCAGTGCTCTGCTAAGCCGTTCAAGGACCCTGGTGAGTCACCCAGGCCTTCCTGCCTCCACCCTCTGCTGCTTGCACGCAGGTATTGTGGATAGAGATGGGGATTCTAAACTGTACCAGCAGCTGCTCCCAGACCTGGCTCCACAGGGGAGAAGAAAAGGAAGCCAGACCTTTGGGGAAAACATCCAGTTGTCTGCAGGGTCTAATTGTTCTGAAGTTCTCTCTTCTCCATTGTGAATTCAACACGGGGTATTCAAAAGCTAGACTTTCTAATTATGTACCAATTGGCTCATGAAAACAATAACAAATTATCTGTTGATTTAAGATGCGACTGTCTTGAAGGGAGTAGCTATTGACTCCTAGATTAGCACTTTTCTCCTATGGCTCTTGGATTTTAATTTATTCGGTGGTTTAATTCACTTGCTTGATTTCAGCGAACAGTTCTAAATTGATAGCAGCCCTTTTGCCCTAGCCTGCCCTTGGAACACAAACAAATACCAATAAAATTCCAGTGTCGTCTATTACTCTGGAAGATGCTGCCAGGCAGTGTTGGAGACAGAAATACACCCACAGCACAGCAACAAGATCAAGCTGCTGCCGAATTCCTTAGAGAAAAGACAAAACAGGCAAATACGCTGGAAGATAATTCTCCCAACAACCAATCTGATTCTGGACTTCCCAGACCAAGTCATAAATAAGAACAATGTTGGTATGGGTTCTGAGACAGTAAGGGTTTTTAGGAAGTTAATCTGACTTTTAGAAATATCTCCTCCTCCGTCCTCAAACTGGCAAAGCTGTATTAAGATTTGGTCAACATACTCATCTAATTTGTAAAACAAGCAAGCACCTTTTTGTTTGTGAGATCATAGAACTACATCCTAGAAAACAATTGGCTATATCTCCCATCCGCCAAATCATTATTCCTTGTATGGTTGCTTACGTAGTGTAGTCTTCCTAACAACTGAAAGCCGGAGTTGTAGAACATCCCTCCCTTTAAACCCAAACGTATTTACCCAAAGTCACCAACTGCTGATGCCATTTCTAAATTTAAATATATAGCTGGGTGTGGTGGCAGACAACTGTAATCCCAGCAGGTGGGAGTAGAAGGAGGCAGATCTCTGTGGGTGTGAGGGCAGCTTGGTCTGCATAGCAAGTTTCCAGTCAGTCTGGGATGCATAGTTAGACTCTGAAGAGAGAGAGAGAGAGAGAGAGAGAGAGAGAGAGAGAGAGAGAGAGAGAGAGGAGGGAGAGAGGGAGGGACGGAGGGAGGGACGGAGGGAGGGAGAAAGGAAGGAAGAGAAAGAAAATGTTATAAATCAGTTCTTCTATGTGATGTTTATCTCTCTTTTTCTGCATCAAATGAAACAACCTCTTCTTCATTTTCCTTTCACGTAGTTCTAAATCCTCGGACCATTCTAATCATCTAGAATCTGCAGCCTCGAGAAGTGAAAACCATCAAGAGAGACGCTGTGCCCACCTAACCTGAGTGCATGACACCAGCAGTGTTTTATGGCCAGGCCAGACAGGATTCTCCCACTCCTTGCATCTGGAGCGGAAAAGTTACTAGATACTCTTGGTGCTGTAGGAAGCTTGCACGCCTCTGAACAAGTTAGCTTTCCAGTATTGGGATCAAATGCCAGAGATGGTTAATTTAGTACGGACATGTTTATTTTGACTCATAGGCTCCAGTCCATGCCTACTGGCACTGCGGCTTCGGATCTGTGATGGTAAAACAGATTAGAGGAACACTGGGGTAGGAGCACAGGAGTTAGAGCACCCATGTTAGAGGTTAGATATTATGTTACTAATAGTGTCAATGAGAACTCATGGTTGCAATCACTCCTTTTAACACACATCTTTCTCCTTAGCTGTGTGTGTGTGTGTGGGGGGGGCAGGATGACTTGACTCCCTGACTGACAGCTTTTGGCTTTGTTTTGTTTTGTTTTTTTAATTTTGCATTAAAAGTGTGTGTGTGTGTGTGTGTGTGTGTGTGTGTGTTTCTGAGCGTATGCACATGCTGTGGTGGGCTTGTGAAGGTCAGAAGACAATTTGTGGAAGTTCTCCCCTTCTGTTATATGGGGCCCAGGGATCAAACTCGGATCAGGATTAAGTAAGTCCCTTCACCTTCTCACCAGCCTTCATGGCTGTTTTCCCCTGGCATAATCATCCCCTTCCTTCTTAGAGGTGATTGCGTGTCTTGCCCCAGGAAGGAAAAGCTCTGTGGTGACCTGGCTGAACCTTGGCCATCAGCTCCTTGACAATCTCACTCTCTGTCACACCTCTGCCTAGGAGGCCTGATAGCTGGAACTGTCATGTCCCCAGGTTGCCTTTGGCTGGCTCTGGCTCATGATGTGGCTGTGGCTTTGTAAACCCCAGGACCCTCCAGCCTCTGCTTAAGCTGGTGTTGACCTGAACCAAAGCTCTGTTGGTTTGTTTCTGCAGCTGGCAGGGAAAATGAGTACATGGCCAGCTTTTCAGGGTCCTCTCTCTGGCAGCACGTAGATCTTAGGTCGGGATGGTATTTATCCCAAACTATGAACAACTATGTGAGCCACAGCTGCCTCCAGGCCAGTCATCATGATTCCCACAATACCGTGTGATTAATAATTACAAGAGTTTAACATTTTTCCCCCTCAAAAAATTTTTGAAGGCCTCTAGGATAAACATTAACTGTGAAAGTAGAAAAAGAACCAAGATGGAGGTTATACTATAACCCAAATGTCAACTGTGTTTGTGGAGACACACAGGCAATCTCAAGGGCCATAGCTGCTTGGCTTTGGAGCACAGAACCATGGGTATTCCAAAGATGCAGATTTGTCTACATTTGATTTCCTCCTCTAGTCTACATTCCACTTCCTCCTCTCTATTTTTGTGAAAGCTATACACACAGGTCACACTATTTTGAAAATGTTAGTTAAATGAAGCACTAATCAATTAACGGCAGCGCACACAACACAGTGTTGATGAACCTAATGCCTGAAAGGACCCCAGACATTCAGTAATGCATACTTGGTGGTTGAATGAATGTATGATTTTTAAAATCTTTGGAAGTAGCTGGGGATGGTGACACAAGCCTGTCATCTCAACAATAGGGACATGGAGGCAGGAGGAGCAGGAGCTCAGGACCAGCCTGAGACCTTGGCTCAAAAAAACCTTTTAATACTTTCTTTTAAATTAAAATGTATACATATACTTTAACTAGAAATATTAGAAAATTAATATATGATATTATATTAATTAGCCTAGACAAACTGAGTATTCACAGACACAGAGATTTCTGGCACCAATTTGTGTGGCTGGTGAGCTAATTTGCTTGCAGGTGCATAAATATTTAATCTTATTTGTAATTATAATAGAACAATGAGATCCCACAAAACAAAAACAAGAATTGCACGGTCACAGTTGCGTGACCACTGACTGGGCTTACATGAAACATTGGGTTTTTTTTTTTGTTTAGGTCAAAATTATAGGAACCTACCCTAATTTAAAACTTTGAAAAAGTTCATTCCACAGAGAATGTGACAGTAGTGTCTTTCCCATGAGTTTTGTCACTGAAGACTTGGAACTGAGCTGGAACTCAGCAGGAGGTTCTCACTGTTTACCCACTTGACTGGGAAATTACGCAAGGCTGTCTAGGGAGCAAGGGTCTCAGAAGGGCCATGTCCCCAGGAAACCCAGGGCTGGTGAAAGAAGAAGCCTGCTTCCTTCGGCATCCAGCAGCAGCAGCAGGAGATGGCAGGTCCCAGATCTCACCATACAAGCACAGCTCTTATCTGGGCAAGGGGAACCTTGCTCCGCAGGCCTCTGGGCACGGCTCAAAGGGGAAGGTATGGGGGCAGCTTGGACATGTAGGTGAAATTGCATCCAGGAGACAACATGGTATGTCCTCTCATGTCTGTCCAATGTCACACACTTTCTGTGTTTGTGGTTTTGAGTGTTAGATTTTAAAGTGATACTCACCCCAGAGTGTTATACCCAATGATCACAGCAATTTCAGCCGGGACCTGTGCTCTGTTTATATGAAAGAGCAGGTAATTGTAACTCAGTGGGCCAGCAAATCAAGCCATAATAGTCGGAAAGTAACGCCAAGAGGCCACTTACTTGGCTATATGCAGGGCTGCAAGGATCAGTGACAGTCTTGCTTGTGACGACTTTATAAAATTTAAAGGGGATTGATACCGTAAGAGCGGAGGTCACACATATGTCCCAGGGCTTCAGAACACAACCTTTGGGAGGCAGAAGCGTTTCTCCAGCCCAGTAGAAGTGAAGTTACATGGACATTTGGAAGCAGCCACCATTCAAGGGACCTGTATTTTAAGAAGTGATTAGCAGATCGTTTCTGAAGCATGCTGTGCACTGGGGTGTATACTGCAGGAGGACTTCACATGGATGGGAACCCAAACTGACTTTCGGCAGTCTCGGGGGATTTAGTGCAAGGCCACTTTGTTTTCACTACGGTCTCACTGGCCTGCAGGCCACTTCTTAAATCTAAATTAAGTCTAATGAAGGAGTCCAGTGGTGACATACTTATCGCAAAGCAAGAGAAAGCTAAGGTAGGAAAGGACCAGTTTTTAAGACATCATTGTTGTTGTGCCATAGAATTTGTGAGCGTGACCACACCTCAACACTTCTCTCATCCCCCTGCTTGAGGACACTCCCATCCGTGAGGCTCGAAGCTCTTGGCTCATATACACGCAACACCAGGGAGAGCCTGATCACACATGTGAGGATTTAAATATTCCATCTTCAGACTCTTTAAACATGCAGGACCACATGCATATAATGTGCCCGACGATTTAACTCAGACATGTAAGGAGAAAACAGAAGTAACCAAATATAAGCTACAACAGAGATGAGGAACCAATGTGACCAGAGAGAGAACAGCTCGTGCCCAGGGGGTGACTAAGTTGAGTGGTGGCCATGTTTGTGCTTTCGGCATGATCTGCCTATGGCTTAAAATTTTAGCTCAGCTGCCTTTTAGGGTACTGTGGATTGGACATGGAAGGTTGCAGAAGAAGCCTTGCAGAGATGTACGAGAGAGAAGGTAGCACTTTCTTTATAGGACAAGCGATGTACAACAGCAGGTAGTGGGAACTGGGAATATTTGCATCTGGAGCTGATCTAGTACTGAGTCTGAGACACACAAAGTCACAAATCCCGACCTGAATGAGAGGAGAGAGGGAGGTGAGATAGTCCTCCATGAGGAGGAAGACATGCGCATTGGGGAAGCCATGCGCACTGCCAAAGGCAGCAAGGTGAATCAGGTCATGTGGAGACGCCACTGGGATGCTAACTCTGATCAGACATGTGAGCGTGTGTTCCAAACACAGTCATGCATGGACCTGAGAGTGAAAAGCCAAGACAGGATTTAGAGTGAAGAAGAAGAAGCCTCTGGCTTCTATTTCCAGAACCCACAAATTAATAGATAGAAGGAGGCAAGGAGCAGAGAGACAAGCTGACTGAGAAGCACGGGCCAGGAAGCTATACAGACACCAATGTGGAGGCTGGTCTGGGAGCAAGTAGTTAGGTACTGAGTGGCCAGTGGGCAGGAAGAGGGAGAGATCTCGCTGTGAGATGCTGACAGATGAAGAGGATTAGGAATGAGGACAGATGTGGGAGAGCAGGAGGGACACGGCAGGGCCCTAGAGGAGCAGAGATGGCCGAAAAGCCCTGTGGCTAAAGAAAGCTGAGGAGTAAGTCCAGCAGGGAGGGACCACGTCTTCCATAAGGAAACAAAGAAACATAAGCAGTGTTTGGGAAACATAAATTCAAGATCCTTCTCTGTGGTGGGCTGTGTTACCTAATAGGTAAGAAGGGCCTCTGTGGGAGTGAGAAGGAGATTAACTGATCACTGAGCTACTTATACATTCACACACATACATCCACTCACACAATTACACACTCACACACTCCCACATGCTCACACATACACACACGCACACATTGTCAAGCACACATGCACCCACAGTTAGACTGTGAGTAAAATGTTATTTAAGGAAGGTTGAATAAACTTTCCCAGAGTTCAGAGAGTGTGTCCTCTTTCCTTTTCAGATAAGAAAAGCATTTTTTCCATGTGTTCACTATTTTAATAAAGTTTTGTTGTTTTTGTCATTTTCTGAGATTTTTCAATGTTATTGATGTCGAACATAAATGCGTACATTCAAGGGATGAGAATTTGTCTTCGATGTGTTGTCACAAACCAAAACTCTGATCCTGCTCAACTCCCCCGTTGTCTCGGGCAGCTTGCCTCTGTCCGTGTGTGCGTGTGTGTGTGTGTGTGTGTGTGTGTGTGTGTGCGTGTGTGCGCGCGCTACTACGTATACCATTCCCTTGTGCCTGTGGATCTGAGCCTTCAGGATTTCACAAACTGCAAAGAAATGGAACTCGATCTCTTCCTAGAATTTGACATCTATTTTCCGCTTGTTACTCTAAACATGGGTACAAGTTGGGTGTGGCGGTGAGCATCTGTGATCTCAGAGCTTAACTGGCTGAGGCAGGCAGATAATGAATTCCAGGGCAGCCTGTGCTACCTAGTGAGACCCTGTGCCCCCAAATTAAACAAAAAAAAGAAAGAAAGAAACCCAAATAAACAAAACGTTTGTATAGAGGAAAATAGGAATTAACATTTTTGTCCCTCTGAAAACCTACATGTAATATTGTCAACTTGATATCTAGATCAGCAAACAGACAAGCCTATGGGTGAGTCTAGGCAGGAATGTCTAGATTAGGTCAGTTAGGTGAGAGGAACCCCCCAAATGACAGTGCCGCCCGCTGATCTGGAGTCTTGGCTAAATGAAAAGGAGAAAGCTTATCAGTAAGCTTGGTGCCTACTCCCCTCTCCTTCCTCACTGTGGATACAATACTGCCTCATGCTCCTGCTGTCATGCCCTCCCCACCCTGCCCTCTCCACCCTGCCCTCCCCACCATGCCCTCCCCACCCTGCCCTCCCCACCCTGCCCTCCCCACCCTGCCCTCCCCACCCTGCTCTCCCCACCCTGCCCTCCCCACCCTGCTCTCCCCACCCTGCCCTCCCCACCCTGCTCTCCCCACCCTGCCCTCCCCACCCTGCTCTCCCCACCCTGCCCTCCCCACCCTGCTCTCCCCACCCTGCCCTCCCCACCCTGCTCTCCCCTCCATGCCCTTCTCACCCTGCCCTCCCCGCCATGCCCTCCCCACCATACCCTCCCCACCCTGCTCTCCACCCCATGTCCTCCCAACTTGCAAACTGTGAGTCCCCATAAACCCTTCCTCCAAGAAGTTGCATTTTGTCCAACAAGCAACCAACACACCATACAATAGCTTCAAACTACTAAAAGACTAACCTCTGGCATTCTAGACACCAAAAATTGCAAATGCTTTGTGCCTTGTGTAGTCTATGTTTTTCAACATGTGCTCTTCCTTCACAGGAAATGGAATCCCAAAACCTGTCCAAGGTCACTGAATTTCAGCTCTTAGGATTCCAGAACCTTCTTGGATGGCAGTCCTTCCTCTTTGCCATTTTCCTGTGCTTCTATCTCCTCACCATCGCAGGGAACACGGTGATCATCGCAGTGGTGAGCAAAGACCCTCGCCTACGCTCTCCCATGTACACGTTCCTCCAACATCTGTCCTTCCTGGAGATCTGGTATACATCCACCACGGTGCCCCTGCTGCTGGCCAATTTGGCCTCCTGGGGCCACACGCTGTCCTTCCCTGCCTGCATGGCACAGCTCTACTTCTTCGTGTTCTTCGGTGCTACTGAGTGTTTCCTCCTTGCCGCAATGGCTTATGACCGGTACCTGGCCATCTGCAGCCCGCTCCACTACTCCGTGCTCATGAGTCCTGACAACTGTGCTGCCCTGGTCACAGTCTCCTGGGTGACAGGGGTGGGCACGGGATTCCTGCCTTCCCTGATGATTTCTAAACTGGACTTCTGTGGCCCCAACCGCATCAATCACTTCTTCTGCGACCTCCCTCCGCTGATGCAGCTGTCCTGCTCCAGTGTCTATGTGACGGAGATGGCCATCTTTGTCCTGTCTATTGCTGTGCTGTGCATCTGTTTCCTTCTAACCCTCATGTCCTACGTTTTCATAGTGTCCTCCATTCTGAGAATCCCTTCCACTTCCGGCAGGCTGAAGACGTTTTCTACTTGCGGCTCGCACCTGGCCGTGGTCACCATCTACTATGGGACCATGATCTCCATGTACGTGCGCCCAAATGCACACTTGTCACCAGAGACCAACAAGGTCATTTCCGTCTTCTACACCGTGATCACTCCGCTGCTGAACCCAGTCATCTACAGCCTGAGGAACAAGGACTTCAAGGAGGCAGTTAGAAAAATCATGAGACTCAGGTGTGGGGTCTACAGAGCCAAAGTGAAAGGCGGTGTCCTCAGCCAGTAGGGAACCCTGCACACGCATGGGGCTTCCAGGCTCTGCACTAGGATTTGTTTCTCATTGGTGCAGCTTGAGTACAGAAGTTTCTCTAAGGCCCTATTAGACAGGCCTTTTAGACACAAAGTCTGGTGTTAGTCAAACGCTGTCCAAAGAGCAAATGAAAAGAGACAAAAGTTTGAAATCCCATGGTAAGAAAGAATAAGCAAGAATGCCCGCAGTGCCAAGCATTTCTTTTTTATATGACTTAAAATTTTAAGGTATTAATTTAATTATTGACAACCTAGAAAAGAAAGAAATAAAGAAAAAGATGGGGGCAAAAGATTTATAAAACTTCATGTCTTGAGGTTCACAACTTTACCCACTTTCTTAGTTTCTTAATTCAGATGATACTTAGGAGATCTCTGTTAGTCTTTCCCAGTGATTTATTCATTTACCCTGCATATATTTTTAATCCTCTGACCTGTACCAGGTCTGTGTTACAGTCTGACACATACAAGAAAGGCCAGGCGGGGAAGACAGTTCCTTAATGGATGCTACGGACTGGAAGGGAAGAGGAATGCATTAACAACAACAAAAACACAAAGGAACTTCTGACTTAAGTTTGTGGAAACCATCAAGCAAGCTGGTGCTGGGACATAGAAAAGCAGTCAGTATGTGGGCTTAGACTGTGAGGTTCACACTGGGTTTCAACTTCCACTGCGGGCTGAGAAGACTGAGAGGAGCCCCAGGCAGAGGAAGACACTGAGGACAGAAGAAGACATGGAGGAGGAACCCGGCAAGCCCACAGAAGAGTTTGGAGAGAGGCCAAGTTGGATTGTACAGGTTAAAAGTCCACAGAATTTTCAAATCTGTCTAAATTAGCACCAAAGGATAGCATACAGACAACTGAATGATAAACTTTACATTTAAAAAAATTTCAGTGATAGTGAAAAAAAGAGACATTGCTTCCCCCACCTGTCCGCCCCACCCAGGGGAAAAAAACTGTTAGGGTCTCTGCAGGAGCTCATGTTGGGGAGGAAGCTGGCTTGATTTTAGGTTTGATGATATAATTCACCAAAGCAAGCATGCTGGTGGAGAATGTGAACCAGAGAACCAAGTGAAGAACGGGCCAGGAAGGAACTTCAAAACATGAGACATGAAGGAAAAGGAAACCCAGCCTGCAAACAGAAGTAAAGCTTCACGGTGGCGGGGTGGGGAGACTCCTGCCAGGACTGCACAGGTCCTGGAAGGAATGGGAGCATCTGTCCGTCAGCAGCCAGTAGGCAGGAGAAGGAGGGAGACACTTTCATGAAGCATCTCAAACAGATACTGCTGCTATCCCTGTGCAGGGTGGTGGCCTCTTTGTGGGAAGGGTGACTGTGGAGGAGGGAGCGACCGGTAGGAACGGCAGGCAGGGGCATAGGTAAATAGTTGTCCTGAGAAATGAGCTTCTGAAGGGAGAAGGAAAAGTGTCTCACCAGAGGGACGGTTGTGTTTCTGTAAATCGTCAGGTTTTGAGCATCTGGGTACATCTAAACACTTGTGTGGAAGGTCTGTTAGTATATAAAAATAAAAGAGATTACTGGAAGTGCTGACCAGAGCCCAAGATACAGCGAAAGACTGTGGGCAAATGCGGGTATGCCAGCACACCACAGGAGATGCTTTGTTAACTGTAGGATGAGGGGGAAGTCATTTCAATGCCATTTTATGGAAACTGAGAGGGGATTTGCTTATTTTTCTGAAAAGAGATCAGTTAAAAACTAGTAGATCTGAATTTGAAGACCGTGGTGACAGCATATAAGAGGAAGGGGTTAGAAGATGGGCATTTATCCCTCCTGGGGGAGAGGGAGCTACGTGCCAAGACAGAAGCAGACTAAAGAAAATGTTTTCCAGGGAACTGAGATTAGTGGAGGGGAGTGTCCTCAATAAAGCACTAAACAGCATAGATTATAATATCAGGTGGCCACAGAGGGCACAGACGTTAATGGTTTCACATGCAGCTTCCACTGAGTATAAACCCTGTATAGGCAGGGTGGGTAGGTGATCGGGAAGACAGGGCCCTGAGCAGGAAGCCTGAGCTACAGCAGGTTCTGCACTATCGGAGTCACCTTCCAACACCAGCCCACTAATGAGACCACTTCTCTTCCCCCACAGGGAACCACACCAAGGAAAACACCAGGGTCCCCAGATTGTAACAAGGTGCGCTCCAGGTGACAGAAAGTTAGCACAATTCTTGATTCCCTTCTCTGGATGACTTTAAATTTTGTTTTAGATTACTTTGTCTTGTGTGTGTGAATATTCTGCCTGTGCATATGTACGTGTGCCACATGGTAGCCATGGAGGTCAGAAGAGGGCATCAGATCCCCTAGAACTGGAGATGCCTGTGAGCACCCATGTGAGTGCTGGGAACCAAGCGTGGGCCCTTTGTAAGAACAACACATGCTCTTAAATACTGAGCCGTCTCTCCAGCCCTCCATGATCACATTAAAAAGTACTATTTGTTTTTATTCTACCTGGATTGTCGTTCTTTAGATGTTTTGTTTCTTGAGACAGTGTCTCACTGTGCAGCCCTGACTGACCTGGAACTTGCTTTGTAGACCAGGCTGGCCTTCAGCTCGCAGAGATCTGCCTTCTTCTGTGTCAGAGTGCTGGGATTAAAGGTGTTCCCTGCCTGTATTATCCTTTTAAAGGAACAGTTTCAGACATCTGATGGTTTTCCATTCCTGGAAATGTTGGGAAGACTAGTTCAGAACCTTGGACAAAGCCCATCCACTGCAATGAAGGACTTCTTTGTGCCCCAACATGCTTCTACTGTCTAAACTTTAACCATGTTAACTAGCTATTGTGCTATAAAATAAAACAGTTCATTTATTAATATGTGATTGCCAGTGATTTTTGGTCAATATTCTATTTTACCAACAGTTATATGATAAATGGGGATACTGGCTTTGAACTGCCAATCAATCAACCTTTCTACTCTCATGAGAACCACAGAGAACAGGCCTGATCAACATCATTCCCCACATATTGATTGGCTGATTGAGTGATTGATCGATTTCTTTTTGTATAGACAAGGTCTCATGTTGTATTTCAAGGTCTGGAACTAACTATGTAACCTAGGCTGGCCTTAAATACTGACCACGCCTATGAAGATGCCAACCAGGAAGTGGGGCTCAGCTCTTTCTATAATTAAAAGAAAAAAATCATAATAATAGAAATTATGAAAGTCTTCAACCTTAAATCTATCAGATAAAAACAGTTTTGTATTTACTAAAGTGAGTTTTAAAAGCCATGGAGAGTTTCTCATTTCCTTGCTTTGTGTAACGTCTGTATGCGTGCTAGACATATCTGTAGGTCTATGTTGACATGCATTTTTATCCAGGTTCCACGAGGCTTAGCCTCTGCAGATGAGAGCGAGTCTCAGTGTTTCCACTCTCTGAACAAGACAGCGACTCTGAGTTCTCTGATGTAGGTTTGTATTTGTTATTGAAAGACCTTGATTGATGTATTTATTACAGGCTGGTTCTGCCCAAATCATCATACCTGAAGTTACAGCACTTTGCTTGTGTGTGTGTGTGTGTGTGTGTGTGTGTGTGTGTGTGTATGTGTGTGATGTGCATTTCTATGTGTACATGTGTGGTGTGTGTGTATGCATGTATGTGAAAGTTAGAAAGAAATCTCAAATGCCATTCCTTAGGCTCCACCTACCTGTTGTCTTCCTTCTTCCTTTCTTCTTTTATATTTAGTTAGTTCTTCAAGGATTTGGTCCAGTGTATTTTGATCATATTCACCTTCTTCCTCCAACTCTTCCCAGCTTCCCAGACCCACCCCTTTCTGCCCCACCCAATATTGTGTCCTTCCCACTCACATCAAAGCCAATTTGTGCTTTCCCAACATTCTTGGATGTGTGGTCTTCCGCTGGAGTTTGGCTGACTTATCGAGGACTACACTGTTAGAGAAAACTGACCGTTCGGTCTCCCAGCAGCTAAAAATTGCCAGTAGCTCCTCAGCTAGGGGTGGAACTTCATGCCCACCTCCCTCCTCTCTGTTGGGATTCTACCTGGCTCAGGCTTGCACAGGCCTGGTGAACAGTGTCGCAGCCCTGGGGGTTCATCATGAGTAGCTGTCCTGCTGTGGAGGCTATGGAGCTTCCTGTGGTCATCTATCACTCTTAACTCTTACACTTCTTCCATCCCCTACCCACCTCTTCTGCAGAGATCCCTGAATAGCTGCCATCTCACAGGTCTGGAATTCATCAAGTCATGTAGGCTGTCTAGTCAGTAATCTTCAGTGATCCCCCCTAGGTGTGCCTTCTAGTGCTGAGATTTCAGGCTCACACCACCAGTTTTTGTTTTTTTATGTGGTTCTGGGGATCAAACTCAGATACTCATCTCCTTTACTAACTGGCCATCACATTCCATCTCTTGATGAAAAAGAAAAATGGTGAATTTTTCAATTTTAGGCAAAGAGGTAACTAGCAAGTTATCTGATTGCACAACTTCTCAGACTGTCTTTGTAGACTTCTACAGTCTTTCCAACTGTTCATATGGTCCCAAATTCTTTATAGACTGGGCAAGATATTAAGAGAGGCTGGAGATAGGGCCTAGTAGTTAACAAGCTTGTTGCTCTTCCAGAGGACTGGGGTTAGATTCTCAGCACCCATATGGTGGCTCACAACCAGCTGTCGCTGCAGTTCGGAGGGACCAATGTCTTCTTCTGACCTCCGAGAGACCAGGTGTACCTGTGGTGCACAGATACAGACACACACACACACACACACACACACACACACACACACACACACACACACAGGCAAAACATCCATGTACACACTCGAAAGCAAGCAAGAAAACAAACAAAATACCAGAGCAAAGGAGAGTGAGAGCTCCAACCCAGATCAGTGAAGATGCCTAAGGAGGTTACCATGGCCCTTGCTCGGTCATTACTGATATGTAAATACAACCAGTCCTCACAACCTTCCTCGTGAGATGCCAAGTATCAGAGCCTGGCCTGCATGGTGAGTTCCAGGTCAGCCAGGGCTACCCAGTGAGACCATGTGTCAAAAGAAAAGCTTTGAATGTCCCTTTCCCCATAGAGCTCTTCTAGGGCCCCGTCATTTCACTTTTGCTCCTTACCAATCTCTTACTATCACTAACGGTCATTTCCTGTCCGCATAACTTCATGTCTCTTGCAGCCATCCCTGCTGTTTGTTACTCGTCTGGACCCACATGAGAAAAAAAATTTCTACAGTCATCTCTGTTGAAATCTCTGGGAAGCAGTCTGGTTTTGAATAAAATTTCCACTTGCTTCTGTAACAATCGACTCGCACTGACTCTTAAGTAAAAATCCGGCCCCACGTCAAAAGCACCATTTGCACTGACCATGGACAACACGTGGATACAGAAAATGTGACAATTGAATAACAACTGTTACTGGAACCATAAAAAGTATATCTGTAAAATTACACACAGCAGTTATGCAAGAGGTGGAGGGGAGCCAAGGTCTGAGGTGTACTCAGGAGGGGCATTCTGATCGAGTAGGAACTATGTGATCTTCTCAGAAACCAGTGAGATCATGGCATGGAAGCTTCTTTATTTTTTAGCTCTCTGTTCTTATGTATAAATTAAGACGTTTTATAAAGATTTATACAATCAGTTTGAATGGTTGGCATGAACTGACTGATCAAATAAGAAATTAGGATTCTACTAAGTATTTTTCTCTCTAGCTTAGAAAGAAGACGGGCTATGATGTGTGTATGTGTGCATGTGTGTGTGTGTGTGTGCATGTGTGTGTGTGTGCATGTGTGTGTGTGCATGTGTGTGTGTGCATGTGTGTGTGTGCATGTGTGTGTGCATGTGTGTGTGTCTTGTGATCCTTTGTACTTTTCAGGGTGAAAAGCGAGGGCGCAGGGAAGGCTCCTCCAGGCACTGGACAGAATGGAGAACCAGCGGGATTTGTGTGTCTATTAGAGACATTTTAACCAGAAAAGACTTTCTGCAAACCACATAATGAACAGGATAAGTAACTGATGCCTTCATACTGAAGAAATAGATGTTTCCATAGCATTCTAGACAGAGAGCTCATACCTGTGATTCAGATGCAAGATTGGCATAAATTGCTAACAAAAATGTTAAGCTGTCCATCTGCAAGTGATCAAAAAGCTTGAGCTAATGTTTTAGGGTTTTAATCCCCAAGGTTTCTTAAGGCATTCATGAAACAGCATGCCCTATCCTTTGCATCCCTACCTCTCACCCCCACCTCCTCCTCGCCCCTGCCCTGCCACTCCCATTAGTCCCCTCTTGTAAACCGCTTTTGGGTGGGCTACTCAGTCTAGGGTTTGTAACCCACCCTGCAGTCAGTTATTCCAGGGTCCCAGAGAGGCACTATCTGGAAGATATGAGCTAGGAGACAAGAAGGAGGCTAAGCGGGGGTTCCTGTTAAAGCCTCCGTTTATTAGAGATGGGGTACAGCTTATATAGGGTAAGGAGTTGGGGGGTGGGCACAGGGGCCTGGGCTCTTGCCGCATGGTTCACGTTGGTCACATGGTCCTCGTTGGTCACGTAGGCCAGGAAGTCACAACTAGGAGATGACACACCTAGTTCTCTAGATAGTTTGGAATGTGGGGCGGGTTCCGCTAACAGATAGCTCTCCATTAACAGCCAATTTGGGTGTGGGGTAGGCTCTGTCAATAGAACGATTCTTAACACAATTATGGGTGTGGGGTTCTCTGCAGACTCCCCAGGGTGATGGTTCCTGCAATAACCCTGGGAGGAAATTGGCTCCTGACACCCTCTGCCCCTCAAAGCTTTCGCTTTTACTTTCTTGTCACTTGCACATTTATCATTTCATGTGTCTATAAAGATTAGGGCAGTAAATGAGAGAAAAGGAGAGACCTGCCTGGTAAGGACTTAATTGATCTCCACTTGTGCCTGTTTTCCTACAGACAGCATTCATTACCTTGTTTGTCTGTTTGACTGAAAACACTGTGTGCACATGAATGGCATTTTCTTTATCCTTGAACTCAGGGTTTTTTGTTTTTTTCAGAGGATCTGCTGTTAGTGAGCAAAACTAACACCTTCTAGAGTATAATTGCTCCCTGCCTTGCCTGCCTTTCAGTTTCTGAGAGGCAAGGGTGGTTCAGCAAGAATGCGTAGATAAGTGTCCCAAGTCAGCGTCAGTGCTGATAAGAAGATGTCTGGAAGACAGACAGACAGGTGGTTATTGCTGGTGGCCTTTACCCCAGGACTCCCACTTGGCCTGCTCTCCTGTGCCTAGCTGCCAACTCTGGATCTGCCCCCATGGCCTCCTCCCACAGTGTACCTAACCACTTCATGCCCAGGTACAGAAGCCACCTCCCTCACCTGTGATGGTGAAAAGGCCACCTTCCCTCTCCTTTTGCTTATCTTGCTATGTGACTATCCTCACTCTGCCTGGCACAGGGCCTACTTGGGGGGCAGTGGACGTGATTTCCTTCTTGGGAAGGACTGTGTTGTGTCTCCTGCACTTTGGAGTGCTCTATTGGATTCCCCCCATACGTGGAGGTTTCAGTCCAGAGGCCCTATGTCTTAGTCTTCTCTGTACTTTCTAGCAGTCTTTCCCCTGGAACTTTCCAGACTCCCCACCTGGCTTCCAAGGGCTTGTATTGGCTGGTACAGTAGGATCCTTCTTAGGTTTGAGCTTAGTCACTGATGGACAGTGGCAAGGACTCCTGGGTCCCTCTTCTGTCCCTGGATGTCTGTCTGTCCAGGGTGAGGTATAACCCTTCCTCATGCCTCTTGGTATCATTGCTCAGCAGGAGATTTCCCACTCTGAGCTCTCACTTTCTTTGTTTGAAAAGAAGGTGTATTTCCATTCATTGTTGCCTAACAGGAAAGAAACACAGTAGGTGCTAAATAAATCATCTTAAAGACTCTGAGGACTTCTGCAAGTCCAGCCTCAACTGCTGTGTTTCACCTATAACTTTGCCCACTGTGGCCAGTGCCTCTCCAAGACACCAGATAAAAATGTCACCAAGAAGGAAGGGAAGAAGACAATGAGGTCCCCGCTAGGGACTCCCCTCTAGCTTAGCAGTACATAATGACCATTTGGGTTACCAGGTGGGGATGTTTACACCAATGTAACTCTGTCATCAATGACTCCCTCCACCTGCCAGAAGCCACACCTTTATGTTGGGTTTGTTCTGCCTGCCCTAGAGGATCTGGGCTCCTTCCTATGCCAAAGGATGGGGTCAGGTCAAGACCCTGGATGGAGCACTACTCTACTGCCTTGCAGTTCACTCTGGCTGAGCTAGGTCACCAACACTCTGCTCTCTTTTTCCTTCCCCACTCCGTCCCTCAGTACCCACTGCGCCTGAGGTCTCGAGCGTTCCAGGGTCTCATCAGGAAGCAAATGCTGTACACAAAGTGCTGCCTGGTCTCTCAGAGGAAAGAACCCCTCACAGACAGCGTCCCTCACAGATGACAGCGCCCCCACAGGACAGCACCCCTCACAGACACACCCACAGGCCCGTCTGATATTGATAATTCCTCCTTAAAACTCTCTTTCCAGGAGATTCTAGGTTGTGCTGTTTGGGTAATTAAAATTAGCCAGCACAACTGGGCTCCATGCAGTGCAGCTGTGAGACTCAGGGAGAAGAGCGCTCCGGGAAGCCGGAGCCTGAAGAACAGGCTGCTTGGGTCCCTCTCAGAACTGCTCCCAGGAGCCAGACCATAGTTAATGTCTCCTGAGAAGTGTCTTTATCTGGGATGTCAGGGAGAATGTCATTTCTGGTCCCAAGGTCCCTTGATGGAGCAGGTGGGAACCTATCTGAAGCTAAGTGTGTATGTGATATACACATTGAAGAGAGTGAAGCCTCTAAGTCGGGTTTTTTCTTTTTTAGCTTTTTGAAGATAACATTTCTTTGTAACCTGTCATAGGATTCACTCTGTAGACCAGGCTGGCCTTGAACTCACAGAGATCCGCCTGCCTCTGCCTCCTGAGATTAAAGCCATGCGCCACCACCTCCCAGACATGCCTCTTGGTTTTTTTTTCTATGTGTCATCTGGGGCAAGAAGCAGGAGTGAACTGAGCAGGTTTTTTATAGGGTTTCTGGGGAGGTAGAGCTTTCTGGGGTAGCGTAGGATTAGTAGGATTCTGTGGCCTGATCCTGGGGCAAGCTGGGGATTGGTGGGGTTTTGTTCTCAAGGACTGATAGTATTCTTTTCCCTGGCCCTGGACTTGGGCTCTAGTCAGTGTCAGGGTGTTCTTTCCTTGGCCCCATTCACCCTATGGTATTCATCCAAGAAGCTCTGCTATATGCAAGCCTTCTCTCTGAGACACTGCCTTGGGGACAGGAAGTCAGTGTTGCGGTGTTTGGTAGATAGAGGCCACGCTCCATTCTCCGTGGATGAAGGACAGTGGCCTCAGTTTGCAGCTGTTTGTTTAGCAGCGTCCAGACCAGCATGTAACACAGACGTGGCCATAACTTGGAAGTCTGGCCTCTTGGCTCATAACCTGTGTGCCGTTAGCCATCCTTATCTCTCTTCTCCTCAGCTAATTAGGAAAGCACTGTTTTCATAAAGTGGGGTTTCTTAAGCTGAATCAATCAGGAACCATAAAATACAGTCTTTAGCTATGACTTTGCCCCTGGGAGAGGACGTGAGGGTGTGATAGGATTAAAGTGTGGGGGGCAGGGGGCACATTATGAAATGCCACAGGGCATGGGTATTGGATTCCAAATTAGGAAGGCAAGATTCAAACTATTTGAAAAGGCCTGAGCTATATTTGGGGTGGGGGTAGAATGTATAGCATGTCTTGGCTGCCACCTCATAATCTTGAGCAGTGGTTCACTCTCTAACCAGGAAGTGAGGTAGGCTTCATCACTAGGGACCCATGATCTTCATTCAGCATGCCTTGAGAGCGTAGCAAGTCTCTCCCATCTCATGTCTCTGGGGCCCCTGATATGTTTGGTCAACTTACTTTGAACACTAGTAACACCACACACACACACACACACACACACACACACACACACACACACACACACCATTTCAGGCCTGTGTAGAAATTCCAGGAAAGTCTTTGCTAATCTCCGTGGCCACTGAGGTGTCTTTCCTTATTTCTTCATCTCTGTGACTGTCATGTGTCCTTCCTCATTCCTTCCACACTCCAGCCTCTGAGGCACACACACATCCCTGTTCCTTTTCTGTAACCCACACCTTTTTCAACACTCTGCACATTGGTTCCCCAAGGACGCTTTCCCCTCTCCTTGGCACCTGAAGTTTGAGAGAACATGCCCAAGGTCTGGGCGATTGGCAGAGGCTAGAGGAAGAGTGATCCTTCTAGCTTAGCCTTTCTCTCCATTGCAAATAAGAAGGCTGGTGAGCGATGCTCTAACCAGAGGCTGGCATAAACATAGACAGGGAAGGTGAAATTGCAGAGGAAGCCACCCAGTTCCTTGTAGGCAGAGAACTAAATGGATCCCAGGATCTTGCCCTAGGAAAAAAATGAAGGCTTGCAAGAGGGAACACTAGGAATTTGCCTCAAGGAAAGGTGGAAGATGGTTGCTACATTCTGTGGGCCAGCCTCGTATCCACTTTAACTTTCTAGTGTTCTAAACTTTTCTGTAGCTCACCTTGGGCACAGAGCCATTATACTTCCTTTCTCCCCTCCTCCATCCCTTTCCAACAGTAAGTCCAAGAAATGCTGTTCTCATGATATCACTTTCTCTCTCTAGAAGATCAGGAAGTTTAGTACTCTTGGCTTCACGCCAAGATACTATTTACCAATCGCCAGGCAGTGGTCCTCTGCCCTATAAAAGTCAGTGATAGTGAGGGCAGAGGAAGTGTTCCTTTCTTCATCTCTCTGGTGAGATCACTGGCCTTCCTTTCCATTTCAAGGCAGTCCTTTCAGAAGAGCAAGGCTACTTCTTGGTGAGCATTTCCAGTGTGGGCTGTGATACCTGGTGAGGGAGGCCAGCTGTTAGGGGAAATATGACTTTGGAGCTGGTGAATTCATGTCCTTAGCTAAGGGGCTGATGGCTCTTGAGTACCGTGGCCCAAAACCTTCTACCACATAGAGAGCCTGCACCTGCTCTCCAGAGGAGTCATTCTTGACTCAGCCCTGTCAACTGTGGAGGGAGATCTAGTGCCCTCCAGACCCATGCAAGAAGAATTCTCTTGGGTAAAATTCCTTCCCTGGGAAGAAAGACCCCTCCCCATCCTCCATGCCTTGATATAGATATGGAATGTTTTCCAGGTTTGCATCCTTCCAAATGGTCGCATCTAGCATGAAACCGGTGTTTGATAAATTTTGGCTTCCAGAAAGAATGAGTGAATGAACAAAAGAATGACTGAATGAATGACTATATAGATAAACAACAGTCGGGTGTGTGCGTTGCTGGATTACAGGTCTGAGCCCCATAGCTCTGACCCCATTGTCCTCACTTGCATCTCATTCAGTGTTCACAGGAGTCACCATGGCCTGGTCCTCCAGCTCGAAGAGCCTCCTGGCAGTCTTTGTCTTTACCAGCTTGGCTGTCAGCTCTGTGGGTAAGACTAAAACATGGCATTCCTTTCTCCTTAAGAAGGGAGAGGTGAGGTGAGCAGTCAAGAGCCTGGGGAAGTAACCAACCACATGAGACTGCAGTGGTCTGTCTAGCCCCTCATGGCTTCTTGGCTCCTAGGAAATGTTAACTATTTGGCTCTGGGGTTATCTTTTAAATGATGTATATTTCTGCCTTGCAGAGAGTTACCAGTGTATGGTATATCCATGTGAAAATGAACCATGTGATGCTTGTGAAACCACTAAAGGCTGCTTCAATGAAATACAGAAATTTTACACACCATGTAAGCCAACCCTCACACCTTGAGCGTCTCCAGTTTATCCTTGCTTCCTTTCCAGGATGAGACTGGGGGCCTGGGGTTCTGGGAAGTGGTGGAGATGGAGCATGTGCTTGTTGTAGGACCTGGGTTCTACATGATGAGGACCATTCAGGTGTGATTCTTCTTACTTTCACACCACTGGGAATCTAACTCAGGGCATCATACATTCTAAGCAAGTACTCTACCACCAGTCACTCCCTTAGTAGCAAATGGTCCCTCTGTTGGTTCGTTCTCTGAAACAGACCATTGCAGGTGGAGGGACTCTTGGAGAAGTACAGTACTCAAGGCAGAGGGCATGAAGGGACAGGTTTTTTACCACTAACTCAGGAGGAAAATTTACTTGGTGGCTCAATTTTCTACAGCTTCCCAGTCGGGTGCATTATTTAAACCAAAAGGATGTATTGCGGACTCAAGGACATGCAGAAGCCTGACAATCTCAGCAACCCTGGGGGATCAACAGACATTTACATATAAAAACAGCTGCTGCACAACTGAAAAGTGCAACCAGGTTGACTTAACAGGTGAGTACAGCTCTGGCCTGTGTACCACCTGCTCAGGGCCCCTCTGCCCTTCCCTGGGTGCATCTCTCTGCTGATGGGCTGCAGCCGTGACACTTGCCTTCCCTTTTTGCTTGAAGCTTTCCTTTGTAAAGGGTCTGAGTTGAATACACACCCTTCTCTTGGGTTTGTGTGCACACAGTTGTATACACAGACTGGGTGACAGCTGGGCAGCAGTAATTGCTCCTGGGTCTATTCTCTAAGTAGGTTCAATGAATCTCTAGGTTTAAATGCTTTGCTCTGTTCCTCCAGTCTAGAGTTCCTCACCATTTTTATTCCTCATCTTAAATTTTTGTATTGTTGAGATGTAGCCTTGCATGTATCCAGACTTGTATTGTTTTACTGAGATCAAGTAAATCCCCCACTTCAGCCTGCAATGGAGTAGCTGGAAGTACAGTGTGCATGACCACACCCGGCTCATTCCTCAACCTATGATCGGCAACTTTTAGAAAACAGATGATCTCTTACCTCATTATCTAGGACTCCTCTTTTTCAGGGCAGAGAATAGGGTAACTAATGAAGGTGAGGACAGCACAGGATTCCTGTGAGAGATCCTTCACTGCACTCATACGGCAGAGCCTTTCTCCTAGGCCTCCTTCTGCTCATCTTTCTCCTGGGCCTCCTTTCAGTTCATCTTTCTCCTGGGTCTCTTTTCAGTTCATCTTTCGAAATCCTGGACCTCCTTCTGCTCATCTTTCTCCTGGGCCTCCTTTCAGTTCATCTTTCGAAATCCTGGGCCTCCTTCTGCTCATCTTTCTCCTGGGCCTCCTTTCAGTTCATCTTTCTCCTGTGCTTCCTTCCAGTTCATTCTGGCTGCAATGCTTTTTGATAGAATCATGGAGGGAAAGCTATATTATATGAGTAATAGATAGATATGTCCTCAACTATTTCTGCCTATTCCCCAAGATAAAAACTTTTCTCTCTCCATTCAGTGCCTGAACCATCTTCGACACCCAATGGTGTTGAATGTCCTGCCTGCTTCACTGCCAATGGAAATTTATGCACCTCAGTTACCACCCTAAAGTGCACAGGGGAAGAGAAAAAGTGTATTGAGGTTACCGGCACAGGTATGAGTATTTCTTCAGACATTTTTATGTACATACCCTTGCTTACTTTTTCTTATTGTTTGTCTAAGATTTGGATGTTCTTCAAGGGTATAGTGAACCCAGCATTTAGTTCTGTGAGTCTGAGCTGAGCAGCTGAAAATAGTCAATGTTCATTGCATCCCGGTTTCTGCATGTCTGCCTAGAACCTGAGTCCAGCACGGTCGCTTGTTCTGGCTCAGAGTGTCTCCCAGGACTGTGTGACTTGTCAGCAGGCTGTAGTCCTTCAGATGGAGGATCTGTTTTCTAGTTCACTCATAATTTTGGTGGTGACAATTCCTCTTCATGCAGTGGTCTCACGGCATATCAATTGGCTTCTCTCCAAGCCAATGATGAGACAGAGAGGCACAGACTGATAAGGGGAGCTATAGATTTTAATAGTCTAATCTCAAAAGTTTCATATCATTTCTTAAGCTAAAACTTTATTGTAAAGAACTTGCAAATAAAAAAAATCTTCATGTAATGAGATTAGCTGGATCCAAAGATTACACATGTCAATGAACATATATACAGTTAGAGCAGCCATTCTGAAGCTGTGGGGATTTAGATCGACTTTTACACTTTCCCTATCAACTATAGGTGTAGGCATTTATCCATCAGATGCACATACATGCACACACGTACACACACACACACACAAACACACACACCAAGCAAACAAATGAAAACAGCACCAACAACAAATCCAGGACAGAATCAAAACTAGAAAAGCAATCTGATGCTTATCCTGTCATGACTCTTGTGTCCATTACCTGTATCTTATCCTTTTTTATCACTCAATGCTTGAGACCCCTCTCAAGAGTCTTTCTCATCCCTCTTAGCCACTTATATCTTGCTGACCCCACAGGCCAGTCCTGATGCAACATGAGTGGGTCTTACAGAAAGCCACTCTGCCAGTAGTTGGAGTCAGTTGAGGGAGGGGATCATCTTGGAAGGTGTTTTCCATGCAGAGCAAAGGGCAATATGAGGCCAAGCATTTGGTTATCTCTCCAAGGTCTGGAGGGAGCCATTTGTTGGTAGTTGAAGAGACTATGTAAGTAGGGGAAAGAACCTTTGTCTAGATAATTTGAGATGAGTGAGGATAACAGAATGTCCCACAGAATACAGGGGTGAGGTGAAGTCATCCAGTGAGACATAAGCTCCCACGGTATCAGTCCTCCATGGAACTCAGAGGTCTTGAGAGAAGGGTTTTAGCTTGTGGGAAACTGTGGCATTTCCCATTATTTAGCTAAGTTAGGATGGAGCACAGATACAATTTAGAATTTAGCCAAACATGTGAGGTCATTCAGGTGGTGTCCTTCCTGCATTTGTTAAGTTCATCTCTTGTAAAGAAGGTGTGCTGACCCCCGCTGCTGTTACTTGAGCCTTAACGTGGGGCTCGGCTGATGATGAAGGGAGCTTTTCTAGTGTTTATCATCCAGAACAGGGGTTCCTTATTTAAGATCATTCTGGGCACATTTCTTTCCCCGGGGATCTGGGTGATAAGGAGAAATAAGAGGAGAACAAGAATCCTGCTAACTCCTGGATATTTCTTTTAGGTGTGGAAATGCCAAATTCAGTGCTATATGGAAAGGGTTGTGCAACTGAAAACTCCTGCGGACTGGAAATGGTCGTCTTGGGTGGTGTAAAGATCAAAACCTCATGCAGCTCACATGGGCACCCTACCGCCCAATTTGTTTCATCATTTCTTATTTTTCTGCTCCCGCTGAAATTCTTGCTTTGATCTTCTATGAACTGGCAATCTCACACCCCTATGCACATGGACCCATTGGCATGCCTGGATGGCTACTTCCAAAACACGGAACAAATAAAACCTGGTGACACTCCTCTGTTCTTTATGTGAAAACCTGTGTCCACTTTGTAACATTATGAGATACACAGAGATGGCTATTTCAGTATTTCTCCTATTCTCCTGCATATATAGGACGAGAAATCCTAGTCAGAAAAATTAGGGAAACCAAATCAGTAACTAAATAAATTTAACACTGAGAAAAAAAAGAACAAATAAAGGCAAAAAAAAAAAAGGAAGGGAAGAGAATGTATTCATATTGGAAAGAAATTTGTGAAACTAGTAGAAAAAACATTTGTATGTATATATGTGCATGCATGTCCACATCTATACATGTATGTGTGTGATGCTGGAGAGAACCCCGGACTTCATGCTTGCTAGGAAGTATGGCGCCCCTGAGACACATCTCTAGACCAAGGGAAGCACTTTTCGGCATTAGCCTAAGTGTTGTCTCTGTCTCAGTCAGGGTTTCTAACAACTTGTGGAGCAGAGGGTTTACTTCAGCTTGGAACCCTCAGATCTCTCTCTTCATTGCTCTTTCATAATCTGAATAAAAAGAGTGAAACCAAAGGTACTGGTTGGTTTTTTGTTAATTTGAAACAAACTTAGACATCCCTGGAGAAAGGGAAATTTCCATGAGGAATTGTTTCCATCAAAGTAGCCTGTAGGCAAGTCTGTGAGATCATTTTCTTACTAATGATGCGGGAGGCCCAGCTAACTGAGCAGAGCACTGTCCCCGGGCAGGTGGTCATGTGTGATATAAGGAGCAGGATGGGCAGGTCTCAAAGTGAAAGTCAGCAAGTAATGCTCTTCTGCTTAAGTTCCTGCCTCTAAGTTCCTGCTTCAGTTTGGCTCTGACTTCCCTCAGTGGATGACACTGAGGAGCCAAGTGCTCTCTGAACTCCTAACACCATGCACTGGGGCTACCCTCTCAGCTGTCTCAGCATCATCCTCAGGCAGTAGAGACCAATATCACAGCCAGGAGGCAGACATGAACCTTCCAGAAACAAGTCTCTATTCCTCAAAGGCATCTAGATCATTCCTGGAAGGATCAAGCCAAACTGACCTTAGACAATCATCTTTAGTTCTCTGGCCATGCTCATGGCCCTTTTCATCCGAGCTCCTCTGTGATCTAAAGGCCTGGTGGTCCCCTCTGCCGCCTGTAATGTGTCTCAGCCTTTTTCATCAAAGGAGCAGAAGGGACCTTTGATCAAGGTGACTAGGGGGCAGAAGCCAGAGAACAAGAGCAAGAGTCGGGGCTACAGCAAAGTACAGCAGTCGGGAGGGGCTACCCTAGGCCCTGAATCTGCATTTCATCCTGCTTGATGGCAGCCATGGATGCCCAGGCATAGAAAAACACCATGTCTGGTGCCATGTACCTGGAGATCCCATGGGGCATGAGGCAGATGAGCTTCCAAGGGTAGGAAAACCTGCCATAGCCCCTCACTTTCACACTGTGTGACTGATGATGAGGAGTGGAGGAGATCAGGCAGGACCCAGGGGTGAGTCCTCTAAGCAGTTTACCAGCTGTTCAAGTGCCCCTCTGAGGTACCCAATACCAAATGTGACCAGACGGAAGATGAGAAGATCATGTATCATAGAGTCCTTATCTGTGAACTTGATACCAGCTGGCATGTACAGTGACCGTTTGGATGGCAGGTGTTGGGTGGGGATGTTACTCTAGTATAAACCCATCATCACTGACCCCTTGACCTGCCTGTACTTTCTCTTGCTGGGGCCCCACCTTTTGTTGGACTTGTTCCCTATGCCACATGCATTTCTCTCAGGATCTTGTTACTGTCTCTTAAAGCCAAAAGAATGGGTTTAGTCAGGCAGTCTGAGTGGGATGGGCTTCTATCAGTCTGCTTTCTCCTGCATTTTCACCCCATCCTCCAGGTGGTCATCTGGTAGAGCCCCAGGTTGGAGTCACAGGCAGCACTAATATCTGCAGTTTTCATCCTGGCCCTCAGTAGGCTCTGCAGACCTGTGAGTCTGACAGAGCTCAGCCCTCCCCTCTTCCTGTGGAGTACAGGTAACATAGGAGAAGGTCTTACCCCAGGACAGGATCCTTGGGGCTTCCACTAGCTAAAGCCTTCTCTGCTGCTTGAGGCTTTCAGGTCACAGGATGACACCATAGCATGTCTGGAGGGAACTGACATTCCTGCACACCTGGGCATTTTCAGCTGGCTTGTCATTCACCGTTCATCTGGCAAACAACCTGCATCTGACCCCTGGCACATCCCAGGACCTTGTCAGGAAGCAAGCATTCTTTATGAAGTGCTGCCTGGCCCCTCTGAGAGGAACAGAGGGCAGCCAGAGAAAACTGTGCTATCCTCATAGGTGTGATCCTCACACTGCCCTAACACTGGGGTTATGTCTTATCTGCACTTACAGTTGGGGAGCTGAGAGGTAGAGCAGTAGGTAATGTTGCTAAAGGACAAAGATTATTCAGCTCAGCTGGAGATGGCAGATGACTTCATTCAAACGAGGCTCAGCTCTCTCATGTTCTCCTTTCATGGCCTAGAGAAAGAGAATTGCTCCAAACACAGCACAGGCAAGTGAGGAATAAGAGAATCTCAACTCAACAGGACTCTTGCTTAACAAACTGATGTGGTTGAGGAAGAAGAGCCAACCCATCAATGATGAAGAGCTGTGAGGGTCATCTTTGAAGGGACTAGACAGGTCACTCGTAACACAAGGAAATGTACAAATAAACATGGCAGAGCAGTGGTCCTCCCTGAGGAGAGTGCTCTGGGGAGCCCAAGGTATGTGAGAGGAGAGTGATTTGCCGGTCTCCTGGAGAACAGGGAGTGAGTTTCTTCAAGGACTGTTCCCAGGTGGAAAGCTGACAGGAGAATGGTCATCCTGCGCCCAAGAAGTGTTTGTAATAGGGACATGCAGTAGAATATTGGTTCTGTTCTGAGATGAGGGGAGAATAGAAACCTCTCGTTTGGGCTTGTGGGATGAATCTAAAGACAAATGTGTGTGAGATACACTTCAAAGAGTGGGAATCCCTGATATTACCCCAAGTATTTTGACCATTCTTATTGACCCTAGAAGGGTGTCTCTGCAGCAGGGTCTGCCAGTTTCCCCACAGTGACCACAGGCCAGCACATAAATGAATAGTTGTCACCATGGAGATTTTGCTGAGGCCTTGCCATGGGAGCAGGAAGTTGGCACAGAGATGAGTAGTTTCCATTCAGTGGGACCACACTCTGTTCTCTGTTTGTGAGTGACATTGATGAAGGGTTGAGTTTCCCTCCTGGAGGGATATAGCCAGCTCACTGTGACTCCAACCTGTTCTGCAGGCTCTAGGCTGGTGTCCTCTGAGGAGGGAACAGCTGAGGTAATGTTGCCCCAGACTCTGCTGCAACTGTGACCTTTTGGCTTCTGCAATTTCTTTGACAGACACCATTTTTTATCATCAACTTATTAAGCATTTTGGCGTTTATGGTCCAATATTAACAGTACAAACAGAAGCTTTGGTTATCTGAGCCGATAAGAGAAATGTGACACACTTTGACTCTGACTATGAAGCATAGGAGATGTGGGCTGGGAGTGGGGTGTTGCAGGACTCCTTCAGGGTGAGAAGGCTCGATTCCTTCCACTGTATTACAAAGCTGCTCTGGCCAATGTTGAGATCAATTCAGTCATGTTGGCTCTTGGAGTTGAGTTTTTAATTTTTTTTTATTTACTTTGACTAAAAAAAGCAGTGGCAATAACGAAAGGCAAAAGCAAACTAGTTGAGTTTTAAGAAGGTAAGATGTTCCTGCCCAGAAGAGGACTTAGTCAACAGACTAAAGAGACGCTCTATGCGATATGAGAAAAACTTTACAAAGCACATATCTCTGATGGAATTTGTGCTCCCAACACATAAAACACTAGACTACCTCAGTGCAAAGGAGAATGTTTCCCATTAGAAACAGACACATTCCTGAAAATCTTGTCACAAAGGCACACAGACACGTGGTACAAATTACAGGATCACCAAGGTCCCCAGTGTGAATGGAAAGACCAGACACATTACTGTGAGAAACCAGCTCAGGCCCCCAAGTGTGATTATCATGAAGAGGAGAGGAGACACAGCAGGTGTCACCAAGAACATTTCAAACAGAGAACTCAGGCTCACTGTTGGTGGGAAAGCACATCAGACAGTATGAAAATAATGGGGGGCCTCGAACACTTAAAAATAAAAGAGTAGGTTGGGGCTACTCCAGTCCATACTCACTTCTCTCCTCTATCCCACTACTATAGAGAAACGACGGGCACTCTACGAATACAGTTTGCCTGTGACTCTATTTCATGTCCCCAAAGGAGGTTTTTCCTAAGTGATCAGGAACTTCAAGTGGCTCCTCTTCTATGCTAGACACACAATAAATAAGAGGCTGAAACTTTGTCCCTACTACTGCTACTCAGGAGCCAGAGGAAAACCTGACTACTGGTGCATAGTGTTGTCAACCACATGTTCCAAGACTTTTGCTTCTCTCCAAAGTCTGTAAGAATAAACTCTTACTTTGCCTACTTCATCCTGTCTGTCCATGTGTTAGTGTCTTCCCTAACAAACCTCCAATTCAAAAGTAGATGCCAACCCAATGCCCCTCCTGAACCCCCAGGGCTCTAAAACTTACAAGAAGTTCTGAGAAGATCCTGCTGATGAGAACAGTGTTGTGAGTTATGGCACAGGTGACCCTGGTACGTCCAATGGTGACTGGGGACCTCAGCAGGCAAGGGACAGACAGATACACCATGCACAGAAAGTTTGGGTAGAGAGTTTATTTAGTGAGGGTTGGGAGAGTATAAGGGCATGGAGAATGGGAAAAAGAGACAGAAAGAGAGAGAGAAAGAGAGAAATAGATGGACAGAGAGAGGGAAGAGGAGAGAGAAAAAGGGAAGGGGGAGAGAGAAAGAAAGATGTGTCTTCAGAAGAACAGTGGGGAAAGAGGGAGAGAGAGAGAGAGAGAGAGAGAGAGAGAGAGAGAGAGAGAGAGAGAGAGAGAGAGAAAGTGGCCAGAGGAGGTGGTCTTGCCTCAGTGGGCAGAAAGAGATTGAGAATGGGTAAAGCTTCTCTCTTAAAGGGACAGGGTATCCAGGTGAAAGGGCAGGACCAGGGAGTTTAGGATAGAGGACTGCCAAAATTAATAGTGCCCATCCTGGGCAAAAAGTTGTAAATATCTTTGGCCCTATCAGCAGCTTCATCCCTGTCAGAGACCAGAGATGCCAGAAGAGCTTAACCAAAAAAATCTTTGATTCTGCCCCATGCAGAGACCAGGAATGCTAGTAAGTGTGGGAATAATGTCTGTTTTTTTCATTTTCTTCCTCTATAAGAATACCCTCTCCTAGGATCAACACATAAAGACACAACTGATATGCAGATTTATATAGACAATGTGAGTGGGAATGGGGCTGACTGTTCATGCCCTCCCTGACTCCATCCAGTAAAGTATTACTAACTCCAATGGCACTCATTCCTCAGGGACCTGCTCCAGCTGTAACAGAGTATTGCCTTCACTTAAAACTCCTATCTATGAATCTATAATAAAACTGATTCCTTTGCTATCTATCAATTCATTATTTGAATTTATGCAAATATTAAACCTGGAAGTCACTGACACCTTGTAGCTTTGTGTAGCTGTGGGCTTCCTGTATCCTACTTTCCTGCATCCTACCTTAGATGAGAGAAAAGACCTCGATTAAACTCAGAGACCCCTCCTCATGTTTATTTCAACTTTAGTCTCACAGGCCACAAAATCTGTCAGTCTCAAAGTCCTGCACAGAAGTAAAGAAATGCTGGTGTGTTCCTAAGGACTCAGCTAGGGCTCAGGAGGACACTGAGAAGGATTGTTGAAAATAAGAAGTTTCTTAGAAGAGTTATTAATGCCATGGACAGACAGACGATAGCATGAGGAGGGCTCTGAAGAGTTCAGGTCCTTGTGGTGGAGAAGACAGCATGGGTATGTTTCTCAAGGGAGTAATCAGAGGACCATTTGGCAGAAGTCGGAGATTATTTCTATTGCTTCCTAAGGAAGGAGTGTTTTCATGGTAGGAACCTGCAGTCAGGATGTCTAATTTCAAGGTAGGAGGCAGATCAATGGATGGAGAACAGGAAGTGTGGCCAACAATAACTCTTTGATGTAAGTTTATTTCCCCCAGGTGAGAAACCTTGCACATGGAAGTCAGTTAGATAAAGACCCAGGTACTCAGCAGGTGTCTGCCCCTGTCTGTGAGAAAGGAAGGAGTGTTGCAGACCTGGGCCCAGCAGAAGTCTAGTCTATCCCAGCATTTCTTTCTTATAGTTTCGAGTGTACACTCTTCAAAAGGGAAGAAAATCATGTTGTTTACAACAATATGGATGGCTGCAGAGGACATCATGTTAGTGGAAATTAACCTAGCATTTCTTTATGACCTCACAAGTGCTTTTTATAATAGGTGTGTAGAAGCCAAGAGTATGAGGGTTGTTGCCAGGCTGGCAACTAAGAGACTGGTCCATCACATACCTCAGCTGACAAGGTCAGAAGGTTCGGGGTATTTAGATGAAGTATTTCTGTTTATTTGTAGTTTGCTTCGTAGGTAAACATTTCCATAAAGATTTTAAATGTTCTCACTGTATAAATGAGGACATGACCAATCTCTCTCTCTCTCTCTCTCTCTCTCTCTCTCTCTCTCTCTCTCTCTCTCTCTCTCTCTCTCTCATATATATATATATAAGGAAAATAAAAACCAAAATCATCTGAAAAACTAGTAGACTAAACATGGCCATCATACTTAACTGGGTCGTGAAGGTGGAGGGTGTCAAGGGAGGAGGACCAAGACAGGTAGACAAAAATAGGTGGACCAGAGATCGCATGGCTTAGCTTTCAGAGTCTTCAGGAATGAGAAGGGTTGGGAGCGAGGGGGTATGGAAGCCCATGAGCTGGAGAAGTTTAGAGTGGTGTGGGGTGAAAAGAGCTGAGAAGAGCCTCAGGAGGTTGTGATATTGGAGAACCTGGAGGCCAGCATACATGTGGTATATTAATAGGCACCACCGATAGCCATTTATTTAGGGTTTCTTTTGGTCCTGTCACTCCCTACAAGAAGAGTACGTGAGGCAATGCATCAGAAGAATTTAACCATTAGGTAACATATCCATGTAGTAAACCACTATTACTATATATTGTAAATACATAATTTTTATGGTTACCTGTCAGATCCAACTTCTTAAACTAGGAAACTAGGAAAACATGAACCATAAAATGTATTTTAAGATGAAAGAAAAGAGAAATTTAAAAAATCGTGTTTGACCAAATATTAATAATAATACACGTGAAAATTGCAAGGAGAAAGATGAAATCTATGACTATCTATTTAAAGCAAGCTTTATTTTGGAGATGACCTGGGACTGGCCATCTGGCTGTCTCACCCTAAATCAGGATTTTAAAGAGTGACCCTTATTGACCTTTTGAGGTCCCTTTTGAGGAGACTCTAGATGGCCCAGGCATGGCAAACATGGCTCTGGCAGGCTTTGTCCTTCTGAAGGGTCTAAGAATAAGAACATAGAAAAGTAGATTCCAGAAATAAGAATGTATGAATAAAGAAATAAAAAGTTCTAAGCCTGGCAGAATGAGAGCAGGCTGTCAGCAGCTTTCCCAGCATCTTAGGGATTAACTATTAGCAAGTGTTACTTTGCTTTACAACTGACTGCTCTGTTTACAAGACCAAAGCATCCCTCTTCAAACTGAGGGTCAGCCCTAAGATAACACCCTGGCCATCCCAGATCAATAATGGATATGAGCTGAGTTAACCTTTAGAGGGTAGGATGTATGTGACTTTTCAGTTATGTATTGTCCCTACTATGTGAAGCTGGCCGCATTTGGGGGAGTACAGAGCTTCAGTAAACACCATCAGGTAGTACCAGGAAAAAACAAAGACCTAAAATACAAACACTAGTTTAACTAAAAAACTCTGTTAATGGAAACTGTAAAAGAGGCAATTTGTATCTGAGTTCTACCTTGAGATTGTAAAAATTTTTTTTGTTATTGTCTAATGTTTGTTGCTTCTTGCTATAAAAGGGGAAGCTCAGAAACCATTCTTTCCCACAGCCTTACAAGTCTATTTCTGGCTGTGGTCTCAGCTAGCTGATAAGCTTTTTGTGCCCAATGGAGTTTTTTTTTTAAGCTTTTATTTTTTTCTGGAATAAAGTTTGCTTCTTATTTAGTAGACTTTGGGGGGGTCTGTCCACATCTTTGTGCAACCCCCCTGGACCCAACACTTCTCCCCCATTTCATTTGCCTTGCTAAAAACTGTTAATTGCATTCCTAAAGCTAGCCTCCAAGGTCTACTTCTTTATTTTGTCAATTCTATCTCGAGAGGCTGACTACCATGGCCAACCAAAATAAAATACCATATCCTAAGACAGGGTCTCCACTTTTCTCTTTATAAACTGCCATTTGCCTATGGGTCACATCTGTCTCCCCTCTAACCACAGGAAGTCATTTGTCCCTTCAAAACAAATACCCTTTCCTTCTCTCCCTTGCTCCCTTCTCCTTCTCCCTCATCCTATATCTCCCATTCCTGCCCCTGGTCTCTTCAGAGCAATAAATCTCCTTTGTGCTGAGAACATCATTTTGGAGAGTCCAGAGCAGATACCAGTCCATTCACCTTTTATTGGGGGAGAAATAAAGAGTTATTGAGGTAAGTGTATTTACAGGGGTAAAAGGACTGGCTGATAAGGATTGTTAACTAAATGAAATAAAAAGAGAATATAGAGAATTGAAATGAAACTGAAAGACAAAGATAAGGACAATTATCAAATAAATGGAGTCATGACCTCCTGAAACAAAGGCATGGTTGTTATTTCCTGGAACAGGGAATACAGAATTTAACTAAAGTGGGGGCATAAATCAATCTTTGAGAAGTAGATGTTTAATCATAAACAGAAATCAACTTGGTTTCTCTTTACTATACGATGGCTTTTAAGCTTAAGATAGGTGTAGGCAGGTTTTTCACTTTGGTTGAGATGTGGCATTTCTACAAGAAGCAGCAACATTTTTTTTATTTATTTTTATTCCTTTTTTATTTAAAAGATTTCACATGTGATTCCCTTACTGAGTATTGAGGTCACCGAAGTTTATTTTTCCCCCTTAAGACAGGTGATGAACCAGCCTGACTCCATTTTAGGCTTAAAAGCCATCTATAGTAAAGACAAACTAGGTTCTTTCTAGTTTATGATTAAACCTCTGTGTTATTCCCCAATTTTAGATTAAAGAACACTTAGAGGAGTAGTTTTACAAACATAAAAACATCTTTATCACAGTAAAATATCTTTATCATGAGGAGCCAGGCTTATTCACTCCCCACTAGAAAAGAAGAAGGTGGCCTAAATATTGAGATACATAGAGAATATATAGGTAATAGAGAGGGATTGAATTCAACCAACGGTCAACCAATCAGAACAGACAAAATGGTGACAAAAATTACTAAAGCAGAATTGTACATTTACTCAAGAGTTTAGCTAGGGGTTGCCCAATTAGAACAGCATTTAATCTTAAGATTGGGGCTCATTTGGTGTCCTGAGTTAGTCATCAGTGTGACAGGTTTTAATACCTCACGCTTTAACATCTCTGTGGTTGTAACCCCACTGTGCCAGACTTTATATTTCCTTGTTTTACAGCCCCCAAGGCAAATGTTTTGTCTCCTGCTTTACTTAGGAAAATTCATTTCCTCCCTTAGCAAACAAGGGTATCAAGCCAGATCCAGGTGAAGGATTTAACTCTTTTGCTCTCTTTCTCAAGGATTGGGCTAGTGGGCTAGTGCCCCACCTAAAACCTTCACTAAAAACGGACGTGTCCTCTGTCACCTTGTTATGATTACATTAAGACCACATTGCAATCATGTCTTTGTTTCAAAAAGTTTCAATTATCATCTTACAAGGTTGTTTTAAAAGGTTGTAACAACTGTCGTGTTATGATGAAATTGGTTTAATCACCTTGCTATTTTCCACTTCCCTATCCCAGCCTCTTTTGTCCATCAATTCCCACGTTTGGAAATCCGCTACCCCCAAATTATTAAAATCTTAACTTCCTCATACCTAAGGTTGACCTCTTGAATCCTGCCTTAGGAAAAGGCAGCCTGTGTACAGGAATAAAAAAGCTTGCTTTAAATTAATTGTTTGCTTTAGTTAATTTGGCCATGATGATATGGGTCAGTGGCTTTTCTCCTCTCATCCTTGGGATTAAAATTAAAGGGTTTTCCTACCTAAACCTGTCTGTTCTGGAACTCACTGTATAGACCAGGTCGGCCTTACACTCACAGAAACCCACCTACCTCTGCCTTCCGAGTGCTGGGATTAAAGGCGTGCACCACTATACCTGGTTCTCTTTAAGATCTCGAAAGACAGCCTTTTCTCACAGATCCGATGTTTAATCCAGTTGAGCTTTCAGTCCAGAAATCTTTGGCATCCAATTTCTTCCAATGATTTCCCTCAGATATCATGAGTTCTGGTAGTTTCCCCCAAAAGACTGCATTTCTCAGCCTCCCTTGCAGATCACAGAGGTCATTTCTATCCCTATAAGAGACTGAATTCTACCTTCCCCTCTTGACATTTTGACCAGTTCACAAGTGTGGGTGACCAAATTCTCCCAACATAAATAACCATGATTCCATCTAAGGTAGGACAAGCCTCTCTTTCTCCCTCCCTTCTGTCTCTCTCTACAGAAGCATTTCATAATCTACCAAGTTCAGCTCGTATTCATTCCGGTCACATGCAACATCCTCTGGATCTGTGTGTAGGAAATACCAAAGCTACACTGAAACAAGCATCCATTCACAGTAAGATATCTTTTCAACTCTGCCCTCGAGGTCAGGACAAGCCTCACTATTGGCATCAGCATCCCGTTGAGCTCTAGTATGAAACGTATTTCTTCTTGTATGTGTCAAAACTCACACTGAACAGTGAGTTGTGGTTGCCCTTGTCCACCACTTAATCAAACACACACACACACACACACACACACACACACTCACACACACACACACACACATTAGCCCTCATGTCAGGACACTGAAGATTAACTTGGGGTTAGGGGAGAGCACTGGATCTCTTTCTACCTCTTTCCAATAGAGCCACATTGAATAAGTCTCCTTATTCTGATTTTCACGATCAATATGACTCTTTTAATTATATTATTGAGGCTGAAACTGGCTTGTTAAGGCAGTCAAAATACAGGAGAAAGATTACTTCTGTTAGAGTAATAATGAAATGAAAACTTCTTCTGGTCAAGGGAACAGAATCTGTCTGTGGTAGAGACTAAACATGGCTGTTCAATGGGTCAAATGCCTGGCCAAAGAACCACCCGAGGAAGAAGGGACCATCCCAGGAAGAAGGGACCACCCCAGGAAGGAGAGAAAGGAGAGATCACTTTTAGGAATGCAGAGCCACCCAATGCTATGTAGGCTAAGAAGATGGCTGGAATAATTATTCCTGTAATGAGATTCTGTATTTTTTCCTTCCTACCCTCCTCCTAGCATAGGATTAACAAGCTGCTTTCAGCTTCAGAAGATTCCTTGTGCCCATCAACCTTTTAGAGGCAGTAAGGTCCGACTTTTCCTTTTCTCTATATCTTTCTTTCAGATGTCGACCAGAACTAAACATTCCTATATCTTATATTTTTTGCTTCCGTACTCTTTCTCTAAAGGGGATGCCATGGCCTGCTGCCATGTACTGAATTTCCATGGTCACTAAGCACAAACGGCAAGGCTTTTTCCTGCTTCATTTTCTCCTCTGGGTAACTGCTGATATTCACAGCTCTCCTGCCCTCTATGGGTTTTCTTTTAAATTCTAATAAAAACCCTCTCTAGTTTCCATTTGAGAATTTTTTGATTAATGAGATTAAGAGCCCAGGAGGGATCCTGATTTCTGGTAACACTTCTAATTTGTAACACAAGGCTGGGAGACCAAAATTTTGTTACTTCCGAGTATTGAGTAACATTAAATTTTACTTGACTGAATCTGTTTCAAAGAACTGATGATTGGCTTACATCTTACACGCACACACGCACACTCACACACACACATATACACATAGCCACCATTCATATTTCTTTGAAATTAGAAACAAGATATTAGGCACTCTAATTTAGTCATTATATTTTTATTAAACCAATTTATTTAATTGTTCTTCTTGTTAACTAGTTAGACCAACTATTTAAAGATCTGGTATCCTCTAAGAGGTTGCCCCGACATTTCCTGTCAAGCCTGACAACCAAAGTTTGATTCCTGGGACCCATGTGGTGGAAGGAGAATTGATTCCTGCGAGATGTCTTCTGACCTCCACATGCATGCCATAGCACTTGTACACAAACACACACACACACACACACACACACACACACACACACACACACACACGTATGTGCACATGAGTGCACACGCAAACACACACACAAATAAAAATAAATCTTAAAAAAATAACTGCTTCTCTTGTGTATTCTCATTAAGATTTCTGGCAAGACCATGCAATCATCTCTTGAGCAGAAACTTCCTTTTTCCTAATTAATCCTCAGGAGACTGAGTTTGCTCTGGGCCTCCCATCACCACTCTCCTCAGTGTCTATTCTGGTCCTTGTTCTCCCTTATAGACAGATGTATCTGTTAAACTAATGGAGAATTCATACCCACATTTTACCACTAGCTAATCCATGATACTATGGACATGGTACAATACTTGGTCAAAACAAATGTGAGAATGAGCTAATTATTACAGAATTAAGTGCACGGTTCCAGGAGCTTCTCAAGTGTATTAACAGTTAGTATAAGAATTTGAAATGATTCATGGCCTGGAAACTTGACTCAGTGGTTAAGAGCACTGGCTGCTCTCGCAGAGGACCCAGGTTCAATCTCCAGCACCCACACAGGGACTCACAATCACCTATAACTCTAGGCCCAGGAGATCTGATGGCTTCTTCTTTCCCCTACAGGCAGCAGGCCTGCATGTGGTGCACTGACATACATGCAGGTGGAATACCCATACACATTAAATAAAATTAAATTAAATAAATAACATTAGTATTATCTATGATTTGTTCTTTACCAAGGTTAGGTAACTCACAGACAAAAGGAACCACTGGGAAGCAGAAGACTTTGTACTCTTAGCAGCAGGAATTGTCTAACTCTGTTGGTATTCTCCATTGCCCAGGTACCACCCACCCAGTAAGGCTGGTGACTGACTTGCTCCTGGGACTAGGAACAGAGACACCCTATATGTTTATACTGGAGAGAAATGGGAGTGTGAAGACAGATAGATACATTACAGTCATTTCAAAAACTAGGCCCATGTGGCAGGATACAAGATCAACTCCAAAAAATCAGTCACCCTCATATACACAAAGAACAAAGAAGCAGAGAGGGAAATCAGAGAAACTTCACCTTTCATGATAGCCAAAAATAGCATAAAGTATCTTGGGGTAACTCTCATCAAGGAAGTAAAAGATCTATTTGACAAGAATTTTAAATCTTTGAAGAAAGAAATTGAAGAGGATACTAGAAAATGGAAGGATCTCCCTTGCTCTTGTGTTGGGAGGCGCAACATAGTAAAAATGGCAGTTCTACCAAAAGCAATCTATACATTCATTGCAATCCCCATGAAAATCCCAACAAAATTCTTCACAGACCTTGAGAGAACAATAATCAACTTTATATGGAAAAACAAAAAACCCAGGATAGCCAAAACAATCCTATACATGTACTTCTGGAGGCATTACCACCCCCTGACAGCAAACTCTATTACAGAGGTACAGTAATGAAAACAGCTTGGTATTGGCAAAAAACAGAGATGTTGACCAATGGAATTGAATCGAAGACCCAGATATTAATCCACAAACGTATAAACACCTGATTTTTGACAAAGGAGCTAAAATTATACAATGGAAGAAAGAAAGCATCTTTAACAAATGGTGCTGGCATAACTGGATGTCAACCTGTAGAAGAATGAAAATAGATCCATATCAATCACCATGCACAAAACTCAAGTCCAAATGGATTAAAGACCTCAATATAAATCTGACCACACTGAACCTGATAGAAGAGAAAGTGGGAAGTAGTCTACAACACATGGGTACAGGAGACCAATTAAAATTAATTAACCCAATTAAAAAATGGGGTACTGAACTGAACAGAGAAGAGTCTAGGACCGCAAATGTAATTACAGCTGTGTCCCCCAAACAGTGCATTAGGTAGACCAGAGAGAAGAAGAGGAAGAGGGAAATCTCGGTATAGGAGTTGTCAGAAAACCCCATAAGGACTAGCTCAGCCATGGTGCTGGAATTCTGGGGTCTCATGCCTGCTACTGAGCCATCCCTGTTCAAATGAGAAGAAATCAAAAGACCCCGCATAAAAACTCATAGGAAAGATCTGCTTCCTTTGCATTTGCTTTACTGCTGAAGACACTTCACATCCTAAATGTGAATGATGGTTTCTCTGAGAGACCCCTTCAGACACAAATTTAACCCGTCACTCCCCTGAGTGACCATGGTGCGAAAATCACACAAGATCTGGTAGTACCACAGAGATAATTTTGTCAACATTACATTATATCATACAGACTACAGGGCAGTCCTCTTTGGTTCACTGACTACACGTTTTAATTATCTGATTCTTAAAAGCCTACAGTGGCTTCAGTACAATAAAGTGACTTGTCTGATGTCACAAGCAAAAAATGTGAATGTTGAAAATAATTGCATTCTCCTTCCATGAGGCCGGCTCATTTAGCCAAACAAAGATTCTACATCCCCAATCCCTACAGGACACAGACTACAGGGTTATAGGGTGGACTGCTACAGGTAGTATTTAAACTTCTTAATCAGTTTAGTATTAGCAAAAACAATACAATTCAGTCACCCAGACTTCTGGCTTTCAGATTTCTAGCCATGTTCTCAGAGAGTATAGTTGTTTCAAAGCAAGAATTTCCTTATTGACTTTAGTTGGCAAGCAGTGCACGGTGGTTCATGGGGCATTTTCAGACACACTTTGCTCTTACTCTTTTTCCTTGCTTACCCTACCCCCTCTCACTCACTCTGGCTGCTCTCCCTCCTTCCCACATAGTCCTCCTCTGCCAATTCCCTTACCTTATGCATTCCATTACCCTCTCTTCTGCTCTCACTGTCTTCCCTACAACCCTGTCATGGTCCATGGCCCCCTTTCTAGTTTCATACATACCTCTGCATTTTATGTACAAATTAAATCAAAGGCCTGAATGTGAAAGAAAGCCTGTAGTATTTATCGTTCAGACTCTCAATATCAAGATTTTCTCACTATCTTAAGCACATTGCAAAACAATCTTTGCAGGGTCATGCTTCTCAAATACACACTGAGAAGCATATGCTTCTTTAAGTAACTATGAATAAAATTTTTGAATGTGCTGAAATGGTAGGTCTTGGCTGGCTCCACAACGTGTGGAATATCACACAACACAGATGCCAGTGCTAGCTTTTGCTAGCACTTTTTGTTGACATAGCAACACAAGAATAACATTTTCTGCCTAGAGATCATCAGAGACAGAGTCCAATCTTCACCCAGTTACATCCTTCCTACCTTTGCATGGTTCCTGCTGCAAATCCCTCACACTGGCTTCATCAGTTACATCCCTCCTGACTTAGCATGACTCCTGCTGCAAATCCTTCACATAGGCAATGATCCCTCTGTCTTCTGTCCTCCTAGAGTTCTCTATTTTCTTACTTCCTTGCTTAATTTCACATAAAATGCTTTCCTAGAATTAAAACTACTCTCTCCTCAATGCTTTTTGAACAACTAACTAACTAACTAACTAACTAACTAACCACATATATAAAGAGAGAGACACAGATACAGAAAGAGAGAGACAGAGAGGCAGAGAGACACAGAGAGGACAGAGAGAGAGAGAGAAAGAGAGGACAATCTCTGAAGGAGGAAGGAAATGAGTTAGGCAGAGAAAGACAGTTGACATACCTGCCCTGCTCCCTGATGTTGAAAAATCCATAAGTCTGTGCTCAATATGGGAAAATTATAAATAAAAATTTCTGAAAAGAACCGGTTTCTTGTTTCTGTCTATAAAGGAAGCAGCATCAGAACCACAGCCACCTGTCAGCATAAGAGTGTGTATGTAACACACCCAGAGACTGCTCAGCTGTGGTCACAAATATACAGATCTTGTTCCCCAAACTCCCATGATTTGATCACGATAGTTATTCACATACTCTTGGTTCCTTTTTGTACTCATCAATTTTATATTTACCAGGATTTTTCTGAAATTTAAATTAATAATGTTGATGTCTAGACATAAATCCAGACTGGAGATATTGAGTTTTATAAAACCCTGAGTGGGAAGGACTTCCATCAGTCTGCTTTCTCCTGTGCTTTCACCCCATCCTCTGCTGCATGTAATGCCTCTCAGCCTCTTTTACCAAAGGAGCAGAAGGGACCTTTGGTAAAGGTGACAAGAGAGCAGAAGCCAAAGAACAAGAGCAAGAGTCGGCGCTACAGCAAAGTACAGGAGGGTCTACCCTAGGACATGAGTCTGCATTTCATCCTGCTTGATGGCAGCCATGGATGCCCAGGCATGGAATAACACCATGTCTGGTGCCATGTACCTGGAGATCCCATGGGGCATGAGGCAGATGAGCTTCCAAGGGTAGGAAAACCTGCCATAGCCCCTCACTTTCACACTGTGTGACTGATGATGAGGAGTGGAGGAGATCAGGCAGGACCCAGGGGTGAGTCCTCTAAGCAGTTTACCAGCTGTTCAAGTGCTCCTCTGAGGTACCCAATACCAAATGTGACCAGACGGAAGATGAGAAAATCATTTATCATAGAGTCCTTATCTGTGAACTCGACACCAGTTGGTATGTACAGTGACTGCCTAAATGGCAGGTGTTGGGTAGGGATGTTACTTCAGTATAAACCCATCATCACTGACTCCTTAATCTGCCTGTGCTTGCTCTTGCTGGAGCCCCACCTTTTTGTTGAACTTGTTCCCTATGCCATGTATGATTCCCTCAGGGTCTCATTACTGTCTTCTTAAAGCCTAAAGAATGGGTTCAGTGCGTATAATCTACTGTTTTTGCTATTCACTCTGAATGGGAAAGGCATCTATCAGTCTGCTTTCTCCTGTGCTTTCACCCCATCCTCCAGGTGGTCATCTGGTAGAGCCCCAGGTTGGAGTCACAGGCAGCACTAATATCTGCAGTTTTCATCCTGGCCCTCAGCTCTCTCTGCAGACCTGGGAGTGTGATAGAGCTCAGTTCTCCCCTCTTCCTGTTGAGTTTGCTCCAGACTCACGGTACAGGTAACATAGTAGAAGGTCCTACCCCAGGATAGGATCCTTGGGGCTTCCACTAGCTAGAGCCTTCTCTGCTGCTTGAGGCTTTCAGGTCACAGGATGACACCATAGCATGTCTGGAGGGGCCTGTCATTCCTGCATAGCTGGGCATCTTTTTTTAAAATTTTTCTGATGTAGGTGGGTCTTCTATTTATCTGTTGATTTCATTGGTTAATTAATAAAGAAAACTGCTTGGCCTGATAGGTCAGAACATAGGTAGGCAGGGAAGACAGAACAGAAGCTGGGAGAAAGAAGGCAGTGAGGCAGACGCGATGAAGCTCTGGCCCAAGATGGCATAGGTTAGAATCGTCCCAGTAAGCCACCACCTCGTGGTGCCACACACATTAATAGAAATGGGTTAATCAAGATGTGAGAGTTAGCCAGTTAGAGGCTAGAGCTAATGGGCCAGGCAGTGTTTAAATGAATATGGTTTCTGTGTTATTATTTCTGGGGCTAAGCTAGCCATGTAGGAGCTGGGCAGGACGAAAAGCAGGCCTGCTTGCCTCCTCACTACAGAATGGCGCCCAGACATGGATAACTGAATCCACAGAAAGCCTGAGAAAGCTTGGGAAAGAATAGAGTAAAGCATGTTTTCTTGGTAGCAACAGTTTCTCTGGTCTACTCTGCTTGCTAGAGGCAAGCAAGCACTCTCATCTAAGAGGCTTCCTGGCTCAGCTTTAGCTGCGAAATCTTGCAGCTCTTTTAAGAGTTTTAAGTGTTTTCCTGCCACAAAACACTTAAATGGTGTTGATGAAAAGCTGAACTCATGCTTTTTGGTTTTCAGCCGTAGCAGGAAAAAAGCTGTGCCATTTTTAAAATGCCAGCTTTCTGGGATGTCCTGCCAGGGCAAATTCTGACTCTTTCAGGCAGGCGATCTGACTACCAAGTGTTTGGGTGTGGTTTCTGAGTGCAGTGCTGCAGCTTGCTTGCTGGCAGGGACCTTGAAACGCCATAGAGTTGTGGCAATAAAAATGGCTCCAGTGGTACCTCTGCCATGAGGCTGGAAAGCTAAGGAATGGACTGGATTTAGCTGTCAAAGCCACAGGTTGAATCCTTCCCTTAAAGACTCATGTAGTCAGAAAAAGAGAGATATACAGTAAAGAGAGATTCAAAGAAAAAAAACTAAATGGTTTATGGTGTGTTAAAAATATTGCAGGCTAAAGTTCTTAAAAGTAAAAAAAAGAGATTAGTTGGGTGTGGTGGTACACACCTTTAATCCCAACACTTGTGAGGCAGAGGAAGATTGACCTCTGAGACTTTAAGGGGCAGAGGTAGATTGACCCCTGTGACTTCAAGGTGTGGTATCACACACCTTTAATCCCAATGCCTGGGAGGCAGAGACTGAAGGATCTCTGTGAGTTCAAGGACAGCCTGGTCTACAGAGTTATTCCAGGACAAAGATATATAGAGAACCTATCTCAAAAAAAGTAAAAATAAGCAAAATAGAGGTCCCACATAAAGATGGAAAATACATGGAGAATCTTGAAACTGTATGCTATTATGCTCTCTTTGAATTGTTATAATGCTGAGGACAGTAGCTGCTAAAAGATATTTGTTTATAAATGCTGCTGAACTAATCCAAGATAGATATTTTGAAAATACCTTGACTTCAAATTTTGGATCTAAGGTTATGATGCTTTGGAAAAGTTCTTCTTTTGTTTTCAAAAGAAGGATGAAACCCTGTGGATTGCTTCTATCCCAATATGGTATGATAGACCACGCCCTCCTAAAAGGTTGCTGTGAACACCCTCAAAAAATTACTTCACTTAACAGCTGACTGAGATGAACCTGGCACACAGTTTACACTATCAGAGACCTAATTAATAGCACCCCTATACAGCAGGAAGAAGTTTGGAGAGAAATAACTACATCCATATTCCCAAATTTTGTTTATAAATGTTCTTTTACATTTAAAGGGAGATATGATATAGATATGAATAATTTGCATTGGTATGGATTTTAAGGTCAATTTTATATGTATATGTATTTCTGATCTTGATTAAGGTATTGTTATTGTATAGTTCATTTAAAAATGTAATGTATAGTTAGGAAATGTAGGTTGTTAATGGGTAATCATCAATAATAGTCAAGCTTGTAGTCATATTAATTAGATTTTCTAGATATGTAGATCTATATTTCAGTTAAATAGGCATTCTTCATATCTTTCAAAGACTACAGAATATGGCATTTTAAATGTTTTAATAACTAACAGCTTTTCATGACAATGAGACACATCTGCTCCTGGCGGCACCAATCTACTTCGAGAGGAGTATGGGCATCGAAGAGGCTCCTTATGGAATTGGTTAGCCATTTGGGCAAGAAACTGCTCTTGCCTGGAGTGATGCATAAACCCACAGAAAGAGGACTGTTGAACTTCCCTAAAGGTGAAATGATTCTTTGGGGTTCCTGACTCATGAAAGAGTCTGAGAGACATTCTGCAGGGCACAGAAAAAAAAGTGACTGAGCTGTCTTTGAAATTTACTGCTTCATGAAAATGTCTGCTGGATACTATTGGTCTGAAGGCCGAAGATGGATGCCCCAGTGGTACAAAAGAACTTTGGGTGACTGTACAGGCAGTGAGATGTCTCTGTCATTTCTAGAGTTTGGAAGTTGCTTATTTCTTGTTTGCTTAGGTAATATTATATCCTTCTGGAGTCTTTGATGGAGTTAAAGAATAGATAGATAGTTATAGTTTTCCATTGTTATGATAAAAGATAAAATAGATATAAATATTGTAACTGTAATTCTTGCTTGATAATTGTTTTGTTATATGTGATTTTACTATGTTAAAGTAAAAGCCTTTCTTTTTTGTTTAAACAGAAAAAGGGGAAGTGATGTAGGTGGGTCTTCTATCTATCTGTTGCTTTCATTGGTTAATTAATAAAGAAAACTGCTTGGCCTGATAGGTCAGAGCATAGGTAGGCGGGGAAGACAGAAGAGAATGCTGGGAGGAAGAAGGCAGTGAGGCAGACGCGATGAAGCTCTGGCCCAAGATGGCATAGGTTAGAATCTTCCTGGCAAGCCACCATCTCTTGGTGCTACACACATTAATAGAAATGGGTTAATCAAGATGTGAGAGTTAGCCAGTAAAAGGCTAGAGCTAATGGGCCAGGCAGTATTTAAATGAATATGGTTTCTGTGTTATTATTTCTGGGGCTAAGCTAGCCATGTGGGAGCCAGGCAGGACAAAAAGCAGGCCTGCTTGCCTCCTCACTACAGTTTTCTTTTTTAAAAAAATGTATTTATTTATTAAAAATTTCCACCTCCTCCCATCCTCCCATTTCCCTCTCACTCCTCCCCCTCCCCCTCCCTCTCCAGTCCTAAGAGAAGTCAGGGTGCCCTGACCTGTGAAAAGTCCAAGGCCCTTCCCTCTCCATCCAGGTCTAGGAAGGTGTGCATCCAAACAATAGGCTTCCAAAAAACCAGTACATGCAATAGAATCAAAACCCAGTGTTATTATCATTGCCTTCTCAGTCCGCCCTCATTGTCAGCCACATTCAAAAAGTCCGGTTTGATCACATGCTTGTTCACTCCCAGTCCACCTGGCCTTGGTGAGCTCCCATTAGATCAGTCCCACTGTCTCCATGGGTGGACACACCCCTCACGATCCTGACTTCCTTGCTCATGTCCTTGGGAACTCAGTCCAGTGCTCCAATGTGGGTCTCTTTCTCTATCTCCATCTATCATCAGATAAAGGTTCTATGGTGATATGCAAGATATTCATCAGTGTGGCTATGGGAGAAGGCCGGTTCAGGCACCTTCTCCTTTGCTGCCCAAGGATGTAGCTGGGCACATCCCCTTGGACACCTGGGAATCCCTCTAGAGCCAAGTCTCTTGCCAACCCTAAAATGGCTCCTTTAATTAAGATATCTACTTCCCTGCTCCCATATCCACCCTTCCTCCATCTCAACAATCCCATTCCCCCAAGCTTTCCCCAATCCCGACTTCTACTTTCTCTCTCCCCATCTCCCCTTCCCCCCACCCCAACCTCACCTCCGTGCTACCAACTTTTGCCCAGGGAGCTTGTCTACTTCCAATATCCATGAGCATAAATATATGTTTTTTCTTTGGGTTCACCATTTTATCTAGCTTCTCTAGGATCACGAATTATAGACTCAATGTCCTTTGTTTATGGTTAGAATCTACTTATGAGTGAGTACATACCATATTCATCTTTTTGGGTCTGAGTTATCTCACTCAGTAAAGTGTTTTCTATTTTTATCCATTTGCATGCAAAATTCAAGATGTAATTGTATTTTACCACTGAGTAGAACTCTTAAGTGTGTATGTGCCATGCCTTCTTTATCCATTCTTCTATTGAGGGGCCCCTAGGTTGTTTCCAGGTTCTGGCTATTACAAAGAGTGCTGCTATGAACATAGTTGAACAAATGTTTTTGTAGTATGATTGGGCATATTTTGGGTATATTCCCAAGAGTGGAATTGCTGGATCCTGAGGTAGGTTGATCCCAGTTTCCTGAGAAACCACCACACTGATTTCCAAAGTGGTTGCACAAGTTTGCATTCCCACCAACAATGGATGAGTGTTCCCCTTACACCACATCCTCTCCTGCATAAGCTATCATTTGTGTTTTTGATTTTAGCCATTCTGACAGGTGTAAGATGGTATCTCAAAGTTGTTTTGTTTTGCGTTTCCCTGATCACCAAGGAGATTGAACATGACCTCAACAGTCTTTTGGCCATTTGAACTTCTTCTGTTCAGAATTCTCTGTTCAGGTCCGTACCCCATTTTTTAATTGGGACAATTAGAGTTCCAATGTCTAGTTTCTTGAGTTCTTTATATATTTTAGAGATCGGACCTTTGTCTGACTCAGGGGAGGTGACGATCTTCTCCCATTAAATAGGTTGCCTTTTTGTCTTACTGACAGTGTCCTTTGCATTACAGAAGCTTCTCAGTTTCAGGAGGTCCCATTTATTAATTGTTGCTTTTATTGTCTGTGCTACTGGGGTTCTAAGTAGGAAGTGGTCTCCTGTACCCATGTGTTGTAGAGTACTTCCCACTTTCTCTTCTATCAGGTTCAGTGTGGTCAGATTTATATTGAGGTCTTTAATCCATTTGGACTTGAGTTTTGTGCATGGTGGTAGATATGGATCTATTTTCATTATTCTACAGGTTGACATCCAGTTATGCCAGCACCATTTGTTAAAGATGCTTTCTTTCTTCCATTGTATAATTTTAGCTCCTTTGTCAAAAATCAGGTGTTCATACGTTTGTGGATTAATATCTGGGTCTTCGATTCAATTCCATTGGTCAACATCTCTGTTTTTTGCCAATACCAAGCTGTTTTCATTACTGTACCTCTATAATAGAGTTTGCTGTCAGGGGGTGGTAATGCCTCCAGAAGTACATGTATAGGATTGTTTTGGCTATCCTGGGTTTTTTGTTTTTCCATATAAAGTTGATTATTGTTCTCTCAAGGTCTGTGAAGAATTTTGTTGGGATTTTCATGGGGATTGCATTGAATCTATAGATTGCTATTTATAGAATTGCCATTTTTACCATTGCTCCTCCCAACCCAAGAGCATGGGAGATCCTTCCATTTTCTAGTATCCTCTTCAATTTCTTTCTTCAAAGATTTAAAGTTCTTGTCAAATAGTTACCCCAAGATACTTTATGCTATATGTGGCTATCATGAAAGGTGAAGTTTCTCTGATTTCCTTCTCTGCTTCTTTGTTCTTTGTGTATATGAGGGTGACTGATTTTTTGGAGTTTATCTTGTATCCTGCTACATTACTAAATGTGTTTATCAGCTGTAGGAGTTCTTTGGTAGAGTTTTTGGGGTCACTTATGTACACTGTCATATCATCTGCAAATAACAAAAGTTGGACTTTCTCCTTTCCAATTCGAATCCTCTTGATCTTCTTATGTTGTCTTATTGCTATTGCTAGAACTTCAAGCACTATATTGAAGAGGTATGGAAAGAGTGGACAGCCTTGTCTTGGTCCTGATTTTAATGGAATGGCTTTGAGTTTCTCTTGATTTGGTATTAGCTGTTGGCTGGCTGTATATTGCTTTTATTTTATTTAGATATGAACCTTGTTTCCCTAATCTTTCCAAGAGCTTTATCATAAAGGGGTGTTGAATTTTGTCAAATACTTTTTCAGCATCTAATGAAATGATCATATGGTTTTTTCTTTTAGTTTATTTATATGATGGATTACATAGATAGATTTTCCTATGTTGAACCAGCCCTGCATCTCTGGGATGAAGGCTACTTGAACATAATAGATAATTTTTGGATGTATTCTTGGATTTGTTTGCCATTATTTTATTGAGAATTTTTGCATCGATATTCATGAGTGAGATTGGTCTGTAATTCTCTTTCTTGGTTGAGTCTTTGTGTGGTTTTGATGTCAGGGTAACTGTAGCTTCATCAAAGGAGTTTGACAGTGACTCTCCTCTTTCTATTTTGTGAAACAGATTAAGGAGTATAGGTATTAGATCTTTCTGGAAGCTCTGGTAGAATTCTGTGTTGAAACCATCTGGTCCTGGGCTTATTATTTTTTTTTTGTAGGGAGGTTTTTGATGATGGCTTCTAATTCCTTGTGACTTACAGGTCTATTTAAATTGTTTACCTGGTCTTGATTAAATTTTGGTATATAGTACCTATCTTAAAAAAATGTACATTTCTTTCACATTTTCCAATTTTGTGGCGTACAGGCTTTGATAGTAAGATCTAATGATTCTCTGAATTTCCTCTGTGTCTGTGGTTATGTCCCCCTTTTCATTTCTGATCTTATTAATTTGCATGTTCTCTCTATGCTGTTTGATTAGTTTGGATAGGGGTTTATCAATCTTGTTGATTTTCTCCAAGAGCAGCTTTTTGTTTCATTGATTCTTTGGATTGGTTTCTGTGCTTCTATTTTGTTGATTTCAGCCTTCACTTTAATTATTTCAGTCTTCTATTCCTCCTGGGTGAGTCTGCTTCTTTTTTTCTAGAGCTTTCAGGTGTGCTGTTAAGTCTCTAATGTGTGCTTTCTCCGTTTTCTATAAGTGGACACTTAGGGCTATGAATTTTCCTCTTAGCACTGCTTTCATAGTGTCCTTCTCCATCTCTTCTGATTGATTTTAGTTTGAAATCAATTTTGTTAGATATCAGTATAGCCACACCCACTTGTTTCTTTGGTCCATCTGATTGGAAAACCTTTTCCCAACCCTTCACTCTGAGGTAGTGTTTGTCTTTGAGGTTGAGGTGTGTTTATTGTAAACAGCAGAATGCTGGATCCTGTTTTTGTATCCATTCTCTTAACCTGTGTCTTTTTATAGGTGAATTGAGTCCAGTGATATTAATGACCAGTGAGAAGGGTGTCTCTGCAGCAGGGTCTGCCAGTTTCCCCACAGTGACTACAGACCAGCACATATCTGAATAGCTGTCACCATGAAGATTTTGCTGAGGCCTTGCCATGGGAGCAGGAAGTTGGCATTGAGATGAGTTGTTTCCAGCCAGTGGGTCCACGCTGTACACTCTATTCATGAGTGACATTGATGAAAGTTTGAGATTTGCTCCTGGAGGGATATAGCCAGCTCACTGTGACTCCAACCTGTTCTGCAGGCTCTAGGCCTGTGCCATATGAGGGAGGAACAGCTGAGGTAACCCTTCCCCAGACTGTGCTGCAACTGTGACCCTTTGGCTTCTGCAATTTCTTTGTCAGACACCATCTTTATCATCAACTCATTAAGCAATTTGTCGTTCATGGTCTAATATTAACATTATAAACAGAACCTTTGGTTATCTGAGATGATAAGAGAAGTGTGAAACATAAACAATCTTTGACTATGACTATGAAGCATAGGAGATGTGGGCTGGGAGTGCGGTGAGAAGGTTCGAGTCCTTCTACTGGTATATGAAGCTTCTCTGGCCATGTTTGGAATCAACTCAGCCATGTTAGCTCTTGGAGCTGAGTTTTTAATTTTGTTTATTTATTTATTTACTTTGACTGGCAAGAGCAGAGGCAACAATGAAAAGCAAAAGCAGACTAGTTGAGTTTTAAGAAGGTAAGATGTTCCTGCCCAGAAGAGGACTTAGCCAACAGACTAAAGAGACACTCTATGTGATATGAGAAAATCCTTAGAAAGCACAAATCTGTGATGGGATTGGTGCTCCCAACACGTAAAACACTAGACTACCTCGGTGCAAAGGAGAATGTTTTCATTAGAAATAGACACAAGTCTTGAACACCTCTTCACAACAGCCTACAGCAACGTGGTGCAAATTACAGGATCAACAAGGTCCCCAGTGTGAATGGAAAGACCAGACACATTACTGCAAGGCAACTGCTCAGGACTCCAAGCATGATTATCATGAAAAGGAGACATAGCAGGTGTCACCAAGAACTGTCAAAACAGGAACTCATGCTCACTGTTGGCGGGAAAGCACATCATTCAGACAGTATGAAAATAATGGGGGGCCTCAGACACTTACAAATACAATGGAAGATTGGGACTACTTCAGGCCACACTCACTTCTCTCCTCTGTCCCACTACTATAGAGAAATGACAGACACCCTATGAATACAGTTTGCCTGTGACTCTATTTCTCATGTCCCCAAAGGAGGTTTTTCCTAAGTGATCAGGAACTTCAAGTGGATCCTCTTCTATGCCAGACACACAATAAATAAGAGGCTGAAACTTTGTCCCTACTACTGCTACTCAGGGGCCAGAGAATAACCTGACTGCTTGTGCATAGTGTTGTCAACCACATGTCCTGAGCCTTCTGCTTCTCTCTAAAGTCTGTTTGAATGGACCCTTGCTTTGCCTAGTCCATCCTGTCTTTCTATTTGTTAGTGTCTCCCCTAATAATTCAAAAGTAGATGCCAACCCAGAGCCCCTCCTGAACCCTCAGGGCTCTGAAACTCTTACAAGAAGTTACCAGAGGATGCGGCTGGTGAGAACAGTGTTGTGAATTATGGCACAGGTGACCCTGGCAGGTCCAATGGTGACCAAGGAACCTCAGAAGGAAAGAGACAGAGAGATACACCATGTAGAGAAAGTTTGGGTATGGAGAGTTTATTTAGTGAGTGTTTGGAGGGTATAAGGTTATGGTGGGTATATGAAAAAGAGACAGAAACAGGAAGAAAGAGAGGAACAGAGAGAGGGAAGAAGAGGAGAGAGAAAAAGGGAAGGGGTAGAGAGAAAGAAAGCTGCCTCTTCAGAAGAACAGTAGGGAGAGGGAGAGAGAGAGGGAGAGAGAGAGAGAGAGAGAGAGAGAGAGAGAGAGAGAGAGAGAGAGAGAGAGAGAGAGAGAGAGAGAGAGAGAGAGAGAAGAGAGAGAGAGAGAGAGAGAGAGAGAGGGCCAGAGGAGGTAGTCTCGACTCAGAGGGCAGAAAGAGTCTGAGGAGTCTGAGAATGAGCAGAGCTTCTCTCTTAAAGGGGCAGGGAACCCAGGTGACAGGAGAGATCCAGGAAGTTTAGAGTAGAGGACCCCCAAAATTAATAGTACCCATCCTGGGCTAAAAGTTGTAAGTACCCTTGGCCCTATCAGCAGCTTCATCCCTATAAGAGACCAGAGATGCCAGAAGAGTTTAACCAAGAAAATCTTTGATTCTGCCCCATGCAGAGACCAGGGATGCCAGTAGGTGGGGGAGTGATGTCTGGTTTTTCATTTTCTTCCTCTGTAAGAATACCCTCTCCTAGGATCAACACATAAAGACACAACTGATATGCAGATTTACATAGACACTGTGAGTGGGAACAGGGCCGACTGTTCATGCCCTCCCTGTCTCCATCCAGTAAAGTATTACTAACTCCAATGGCACTCATTCCCCAGGGACCTGCTCCAGTTGTACCAGCTCCTACCTACGTGTCACAGCCACCCTCGTCCCTCAAGGATGACGCGACCACCGGAGCCCTTGTCACTGCAGTTTTATTCCAGGACTTTTTACACTTCTCTCTCTCTTCCCCTCTCTCTCCGGGCAAACAACTTCTACCCCTTAAGTAGGCATGGGCTGCCAACCCCGACCTGCCAGGTGGGCACTGCCCATAGGCTCACGCATAATCAGGCAGCTGATAATCATTGCGTGATCATAGCATAGGTCAGGCCTTAGCCATAGGAGTTGATTATCATAAAGAGCACTTGCTTTCGGGATCGCGGAGGGCGGGAGCCAGTACCATCAGGTGGCTCCATGCAGCTCTCTACATTGCCGTCAAGTGTGGCTCTCTACACCTACGAATCTATAATATTGATTCCTTCGCTGTCTATCAATTCATTCTTTGAGTATGCAGATAAAGAACCTGGAAGTCACTGACACCTTGGAAGTTTTGTGTGGCTGTGAGCTTCCTGCATCCTACCTTAGTTCATTTTATCTGAGATGAGAGAAAAGACCTCGATTAAACTCAGAGACACACCATGTTTATTTCTCCTTTAGTCACCTAGGATACAAAATATGTCCCTCTCAAAGTCCTGCATAGGAGTGAAGAAAAGCTGGTCTGTGCCTAAGGACTCTGATAGGGCTCAAGAGGACACTGAGAAGGATTGTTGAAGATAAGGATTTTCTTAGAAGAGTTATTAATGCCACGCACAGACAGACAATAGTGTGTTGAGGGCTCTGAAGAGTTCAGGTCCCTGTGATGGAGAAAGACAGCATGGGCGTGTCTCTGAAGAGAGGAATCAGAGGCCCATTTGCAGGAAGAGGGAGTTCATTTCTATAGCTCTCTAAGGAGGGAGTGTTTTCATGGTAGGAACCTGCAGCCATGCTGTCTAATTCCCAGGTAGGAGGCAGATCAATGGATGGAGAGCAGGAAGGGGGCCCAACAAGACCTCTTTATTATTTTTTTTAAGACCTCTTTAATGTAAGTTCATTTCCCCAAGGTGAGAATCCCTTCGCATGGAAGTCATTAAAGACTCACGTACTCAGCAGGTGTCTGCCCTGTCTGTGAGAAAGGAAGGACTGTTGCAGACCTGGGCCCAACAGAAGTCTGGTCTATCGCAGCATTTCGTTCTTATAGTTTCGAGTGTACACTCTTCAAAAGGGAAGAAAATCATGTTGTTTACAACAATATGGATGGCTGCAGAGGATATCATGTTAGTGGAAATTAACCTAGCATTTCTTTATGACCTCACTCACAAGTGCTTTTTATAATTGGTGTGTAGAAGCCAAGAGTATGAGGGTTGTTGCCAGGCTGGCAACTAAGAGACTGGTCCATCACATACCTCAGCTGACAAGGTCAGAAGGTTCGGGGTATTTAGATGAAGTATTTCTGTTTATTTGTAGTTTGCTTCATAGGTAAACATTTCTATGAGGATTTTAAATGTTCTCACTGTATAAATTGAGGACGTGACCACTCTAAGGTATTATTGGGTGGATTGGGGAGAAATTTTTTTTTTGTAGATATTGTTTGGCTGGAAACGTCACCCCAGCCTCGTCATCCATTTCAAGCCCCCACCTTTTGTAGATGCCTTAGTCTGGACTCCACCTCTGGGAATGCCTCCCTAGGGAGGGTCAGGGACACTCCCACAGTCTATTTAGTCTGTCTCTCAGAGAATAAACATGTGGTCTCCGTGTTTGCGTGGTCTCCCTTTCCTCTCTTTTCCTCTCCATGCTTCTCCTGTGCCACCCAGGAGCATTGCATTAAACACTGGCATCCGGGCATCTTTTATTAGGTCTAATTTGGTCTGATTGGAACAATTTGCATCATCCTAAGAAATATTCCTAACAGATATGAGGAAAAGAACAACCAGAAGCATCTAGAAGAATCCAGAGCAGGGAGAAAAACTGGGAGACTAAAAATGGCCATCAGACTGAACTGGGTCATGAAGGTGGAGGGGGCAAAAGAGGAGAACAAAGACAGGAAGACAAAAATAGGATGACCCAGAGATCACATGGCTTAACTTTTAGAGTCCTACAGGAATGAGAAGGCAGGGGGGTGCGAGCAGGCATGAAGTTCATGAGCTGGAGAAGTTTAGAGTGGCATAGGGTGAGAAAAGCTAAGAAGAGTCACAGGAGGTTGTGATATTGGAGAACCTGGAGGCCCGCATGCATGTGGTATATTAATAGGCACCACATAAAGCCATTTCCGGGGTTCCTTTTGGGCCTGTCACTCCCTACAAGAATAGTATGTGAGGCAATGCATCAGATGAATTTAATCATTAGGCAATATCCATGTAGTAAACCATGATTACTATATATTGTAAATACATAAAATTTATGGTTACCTGTCAGACCCAAGTTCTTAAACTAAGTAAGCATGAATCATCAAATACTTTTTAAGAAAAAAGAAATATTAAAAAATATGTGTGACTAAATATTGGTGTGGGAAAATTGTCTGTATTCTGTCAATCATGTTTTAAATAAACACTGATTGGCCAGGCAGGAAGTATACTCTCTTAATGGGCGTTGTAAAAGATTCAATTTGCATCTCAGTTTTACCATGAGATTGTGAAGAATCCTTTGCTATTACTTAATGCTTGCTGCTTCTTGCTATAAAAAGGGAAGTTCAAACCCATTCTTTGCCACAGCCTTACAAGTCCATATCTGGCTGTGGTCTCAGCTATCTGGTAAGCTTTTTGTGCCCCCATGAAGATTTGGTTTTTTAATTTTTTATTTTTTACTGGAATAAAGCTTGCTTCTGGTTTACTAGACTTCAGAGGTCTGTCCACATATTTGTGCAACACCCCTAGACCCAACAGTTCTCCCCCAATTCCTCTGCCTTGCTAAAAACTGGTAATTGTATTCCTAAAGCTAGCCTCCAAGGTCTACTTCTTTATTTGGTCACTTCTATCTCCAGAGGCTGACTACCATGGCCAACCAAACTAAAATACCACATCCTAAGACAGGGTCTCCACTTTTCTCTTTATAAACTGCCATTTGCCTATGGGTCACATCTGTCTCCCCTCTAACCACAGGGAGTCCTTTGTCACTTAGAACAAATACTCTTTCCTTCTCTCCCTTGTTCCCTTCCCCTTCTCCATCATCCTATATCTCCCATTCCTACCCCTGGTCTCTCTGGGGCAAATAAATCTCTTTTGTGCTGAAAAGTTTATCTTGGGGTGTCCTGAGCAGATACTGGTCCATTCACCTTTTATTGGGGGAGAAATAAAGAGTTATTGGCTGTAACCGTGTTCACAGGGATAAGAGGACTAGCTGTTAAGAACTGTTAAAGAAGTGAAATAGGAAGAGAATATAGAGAATCAAAATGAAACTGAAACACAAAGATAAGAGCATTTATCAAATAAATGGAGTCATGACCTCCTAAAACAAAGGCATGCCATTTCCTGGAACAGGCAGTACAGAATTTAACTAAGGTAGGGGCATAGATAAATCTTTGAAAAGTAGATGTTTAATCATAAGCAGGAATCAACCTGGTTTATCTTTACTATATGATGGCTTTTAAGCCTAAGATGGATTCAGGCTGGTTCTTCACTTTGGTTGTGATGTGGCATTTCTACAAAAAGCAGCGACATTTTTTTTTATTTAAAAGATTTCACATGTGATTCCCTTACTGAGTATTGAGGTCACCGAAGTTTATTTTTCCCCCTTAAGACAGGTGATGAACCAGCTTGCCTCCATCTTAGGCTTAAAAGCCATCTATAGTAAAGACAAACTAGGTTCTTTCTAGTTTATGATTAAACCTCTGTGTTATTCCCCAAGTTTAGATTAAAGAACACTTAGAGGAGTAGCATTACAAACATAAAAACATCTTTATCACAGTAAAATATCTTTATCACAAGGAGCCAGGCGTACTCACTCCCCACTAGAATAGAAGAAGGTGGCCTCAATATTGAGATACACAGAGAATATATAGGGAATAGAGAGGGATTGAATTCAACCAATGGTCAACCAATCAGAACAGACAAAATGGTGACAAAAATTACTAAAGCAGAATTGTACATTTACTCAAGAGTTTAGCTAGGGGTTGCCTAATTAGAACAGCATTTAATCTTAAGATTGGGGCACATTTGGTGTCCTGAGTTAGTCATCAGTGTGACAGGTTTTAATACCTCACGCTTTAACATCTCTGTGGTTGTAACCCCACTGTGACAGACTTTATATTTCCTTGTTATACAGCCCCCAAGGCAAATGTTTTGTCTCCTGCTTTACTTAGGAAAATTCATTTCCTCCCTTAGCAAAAAAGGGCATCAAGCCAAATCTAGGTGAGGGATTTAACTCTTTTGCTCTGTTTCTCAAGGATTGGGCTAGTGGGCTAGCGCCCTGTAAATTGAATGGAGGCCTGCTTGTTTGTTGTTGGGGTTTTTGTCCCTCTCAGTACCCCACAACTGTTTAGCCCCAAAGAAAATCACACATAGGTCTCCATAAATTATAAGCTGATTGGCCCATTAGCTCTAGCCTCTCACTGGCTAACTCTCACATCTTGATTAACCCATTTTTCTGATCTATGTTTGCCATATGGCTCAGTACCTTTTTCAGTCAGGCAGATCACATCCTGCTGCTTCGGTGGTCTGGGCAGGAGTGGGAGGAATCAGCTTCCTCCTTCCCAGAATTCTCCTGTTCTCATTACATCATTTCTACTTCCTGTTTGGTTTTCCCACCTATACTTCCTGCCTGGACTATCAGCATTTATTTAAAACATGATTGACAGAAGACAGACAATTCTCCCACACCACTTCCCCCTCTTAAAAAAAAAAACAAAGGAAAATATCCATAGTCCATTTTTGGGGGAATGTGGGTGTAGTATTCCAGGCTACTTCCAGCTGGTTGGGGCGCTGATAATCTTATGGGGACCCAAAGAAAATTTAGAGTTATTTTCAAGTCCTGACTGAAGTATCCTGTGAGTCTTGATCATCTCAGGCAATTGAACCTGTTCTGGATGAAGAACTCAGACATCCGGGCCATCTTTTCCTACCAGAGACTTCTCAGGTGGTCTTCCTTGATCAAAGCTGATTTTTCTTAACTCTAAATAAATCCACAGCCTCTCATTTTCTGTGGAAACAAAAGCAAAATCTCTTCTCCAATGTAACATACATTTTGACTTCAATTTTAAAGCCAAGGTATTTTCACAATACCTATCTTGGATTAATTCGGCAGCATTTATAAGCAAATATCCTTTAGCACCTGTTGCTTTCTTCCTCAGCATTTAAACAATTCAAAGAGAGTATAATAACATACAGCATCAAGATTCTCTGTGCACAAGATTGCATTCCCACCAGCAATGGATGAGGGTACCCCTTCCTCCACAGCCTCTTCAGCAAAGGCTATCATTGGTGTTATTGATTTTAGCCATTCTGACAGGTGTAAGATGATATCTCAAAGTTGTTTTGATTTGCATTTCCCTGATAGCTAAGGAGATTGAGCATGACCTTAAGTGTCTTTTGGATATTTGAACTTCCTCTGCTGAGAATTCTCTGTTCAGTTCAGTGCCCCAATTTTTAATTGGGTTCATTAGCATTTTAAAGTCTAGTTTCCTGAGTTCTCTATATATTTTGGATATCAGACCTTTGTCTGTTGCGGGGTTGGTTAAGATCTTCTCCCATTCAGTAGGTTGCCTTTTTGTCTTGGTGACAGTGTTCTTTGCTTTACAGAAGCTTCTCAGTTTTAGTAGGTCCCATTTATTCAATGTTGCCCTTAATGTCTGTGCTGTTGGGGTTACACATAGGAAGAGAACTCCTGTGCCCATCAGTTGTAGGGTATTTCCCACTTTCTCTTCTATTAGTTTCATTGTGTTCTGACTGATAGTGAGGTCTTTAATCCATTTGGACTTGAGTTTTGTGCATGGTGATAGATATGGGTCTATTTTCATTCTTCTACAGGTTGACATCCAGTTATGCCAGCACCATTTGTTGAAGATGCTTTCTTTCTTCCATTGTATACTTTTGGCTCCTTTATCAAAAATGAGGTATTCATAGGTTTGTGGGTTAAAATTCTGGTCTTCTATACGGTTCCATTGGTCGACTTCTCTGTTTTTATGCCAGTACCACACTGTTTTCATCACTGTAGCTCTGTAATAGAGTTTGAAGTCAGGGATGGTAATGTCTCCAGACAATCTTTTATTGTATAGGATTGTTTTGGCTATCCTGGGTTTTTTGTTTTTCCATATAAAGGTGATTGTTTTCCTCTCAATATCTGTGAAGAATTTTGATGGGATTTTGATGGGGATTGCATTGAATCTATAAATTGCCTTTGGTAGAATTGCCATTTTTACTATGTTGATCCTCCCAATCCAAGAGCAAGGGAGGTCCTTCCATTTTCTGGTATACTCCTCAATTTCTTTCTTCAATGCCATAAAGTTCTTGTCAAATAGATCTTTCACTTCCTTGGTTAGAGTTACCCCAAGATATTTTATGCTCTTTGTGGCTATCATGAAAGGTGAAGCTTCTCTGATTTCCCTCTCTGCTTCCATATCCTTTGTGTATAAGAGGGCGACTGATTTTTTGGAGTTGATCTTGTATCCTGCCACATTACTAAAGGTGTTTATCAGCTGTAAAAGTTCTTTGGTGGAGTTTTGGGGGTCACTTATGTACACTATCATATCATCTGCAAATAACGAAAGTTTTGACTTTCTCCTTTCCAATTCGAATCCTCTTGATCTCCTTATGTTGTCTTATTGCTATTGCTAGAACTTCAAGCACTATATTGAAGAGGTATGGAAAGAGTGGACAGGCTTGTCTTGGTCCTGTATTTAATGGAATGGCTTTGAGTTTCTCTTTAATTAATTTGATATTAGCTATTGGCTGGCTGTGTAGTAATATGGAGCGGAGGCGGGGCTACGTCGCCAAACACCCCAGCTGCCTGCCCGGCTAGCTTTTGCCCCGAAATAATTACACAGACACTGTATTCATTTAAACACTGCTTTGCCCATCTCTATCTAGCCTCTTCTAGGCTAACTCTCGCACCTGGACTAGCCCATTTCTTATCATCTGTGTAGCACTGGTCTTACCGGGAAGATTCTAGCCTATGTCCATCCTGGGTCGGAGCTTCATCGCGTGTGTCTGCCCTGGAGCAGGTAGCATGGCGTCTCTCCTGTGTCTGCTCCAGAGAGCAGAGCTGTGGAGTCTGCCCTCACTTCCTCTTCCTCCCAGCGTTCTGTTCTGTTTACTCCACCCACCTAAGGGTGGGCCTATCCAATGGGCCTAGCAGTTTCTTGATTGCTTAGCCAATGAAATCAGCAGATTGATATATGACACTCCCATATCATGGCTGTATATTGCTTTTATTTATTTAGATATGAACCTTGTTTCCCTAATCTTTCCAAGAGCTTTATCATAAAGGGGTGTTGAATTTTGTCAAATACTTTTTCAGCATCTAATGAAATGATCATATGGTTTTTTCTTTTAGTTTATTTATATGATGGATTACATAGATAGATTTTCCTATGTTGAACCAGCCCTGCATCTCTGGGATCAAGGCTACTTGAACATAATAGATATTTTTTGGATGTATTCTTGGATTTGTTTGCCATTATTTTATTGAGAATTTTTGCATCGATGTTCATGAGTGAGATTGGTCTGTAATTCTCTTTCTTGGTTGAGTCTTTGTGTGGTTTTGATGTCAGGGTAACTGTACCTTCATCAAAAGAGTTTGGCAATGACTCTCCTCTTTCTATTTTGTGAAACAGATTAAGGAGTATAGGTATTAGATCTTTTTGGAAGCTCTGGTAGAATTCTGCATTGAAACCATCTGGTCCTGGGCTTTTTTTTGTTTGTTTGTTTGTTTGTAGGGAGGTTTTTGATGATGGCTTCTAATTCCTTGTGACTTACAGGTCTATTTAAATTGTTTACCTGGTCTTGATTAAATTTTGGTATATAGTACCTATCTTAAAAAAATGTACATTTCTTTCACATTTTCCAATTTTGTGGCGTACAGGCTTTGATAGTAAGATCTAATGATTCTCTGAATTTCCTCTGTGTCTGTGGTTATGTCCCCCTTTTCATTTCTGATCTTATTAATTTGCATGTTCTCTCTATGCTGTTTGATTAGTTTGGATAGGGGTTTATCAATCTTGTTGATTTTCTCCAAGAGCAGCTTTTTGTTTCATTGATTCTTTGGATTGGTTTCTGTGCTTCTATTTTGTTGATTTCAGCCCTCACTTTGATTATTTCAGTCTTCTATTCCTCCTGGGTGAGTCTGCTTCTTTTTTTCTAGAGCTTTCAGGTGTGCTGTTAAGTCTCTAATGTGTGCTTTCTCCATTTCTTTAAATGGACACTTAGTGCTATGAATTTTCCTCTTAGCACTTCTCTCATAGTGTTCCATACGTTTGGGTATGTTGTGTCTTTATTTTTGTTGAATTTGAGGAAGACTTTAATTTCCATCCTTATTTCTTCCTTGACACAGGGGTGGTTAAGTAGTTTACTATTCAGTTTCCATGAGTTTGTAGGCTTTCTGGGGGGAGAGTTGTTGTTGAATTCTAACTTTATTCCATGGTGATCCGATAGTATACAGGTGGTTATTTCAATTTGTTTGTATCTATGAATGTTTGTTACTGATTATGTGATCAATTTTTGAGAAGGTTCTGTGAGATGATGATAAGAAGGTTTATTCTTTTCTGTTTTATTGGAATGTCCAATAGATGTCTGTTAAGTCCAATTGGTTCATTACATCTGTTAGTTCTATTATTTATCTGCTAAATTTCTGTCTGGTTGACCTGTCCATTGGTGAGAGAGGAGTGTTAAAATCTCCTACTATCAGAGTGTGGGGTTTGATGTATGCTTTGAGTTCTAGTAATATTTCTTTTACATATGTGGGTGCTTTTATATTAGTTGCGTAGATATTCAGGATTGAGACTTCCTCCTGATGAATTGTTCCTGTTATGAATATAAAGTGTCCTTCTCCATCTCTTCTGATTTATTTTAGTTTGAAATCAATTTTGTTAGATATCAGTATAGCCACACCCGCTTGTTTCTTTGGTACATTTGATTGGAAAACCTTTTCCCAACCCTTCACTCTGAGGTCGTGTCTGTCTTTGAGCTTGAGGTGTGTCTCTTGTAAACAGCAGAATGCTGGATCCTGTTTTTGTATCCATTCTCTTAACCTTTGTCTTTTCATAGGTGAATTGAGTCCAGTGATATTAATGACCAGTGAGTTTTAACTCCAGTTACTTTTCTGGTGGTAGTGTTTGTATGTTTTCCTTCTTTGAGTTGTGCTGGTAGAGAGTTGTCAGATGCTTGTGTTATTATGGGTGTTGTTGGCTTTCTTGGTTTGTGGTTTTCCTTCTAGTATTTTCTGTAAGGCTGGGTTTTTAGCTAAGTATTGTTTAAATCTGTTTTTGTCCTGGAATATCTTGTTTTCTCCCTCGATGGTGAATGCAAGCTTTGCTGGGTATAGTAGTCTGGGCTTGCATTCATGGTCTCTTAGTTTCTGCAGCACATCTATCCAGGACCTTCTGGATTTCATGGTTTCCACTGAGAAGTCAGGTGTAATTCTGATAGGTTACCCTTTATATGTTACTTGACCTTTTTCCCTTGCAGCTCTTAATATTTTTTCTTTATTATGTATGTTTTGTGTTTTTATTATTATATGGTGAGGGAATCTCTTTTCAACCAGTCTATTTGGTGCTCTGTATGCTTCTTGTACTTTCATAGGAATATCCTTATTTGGGTCGGGAAAGTTTTCTTCTATAATTTTGTTTAATATATTTTCTGGGCCTTTGAGCTGTAATTCTTCTACTTCTTCTACCCCTATTATTCTTAGGCTTGGTCTTTTCATGGTGTCCCAGATTTCCTGGATGTTTTGTGTTAAGAATTTGTTGGATTTGTTATTTTCTTTAATCAATGAATTTATTTCCTCTATAGTATCTTCAGCATCTGAGATTCTTTCTTCTAGCTCTTGTATTCTGTTGGTTATACTTGTCTCTGTAGTGCCTGTTTATTTACCCAGATTTTCCATATCCAGCCTTCCTTCAGTTTGTGTTTTCTTCATTACCTCCATTTTGTTTTTCAAGTCTTGAACTGTTTCCATTATCTGTTTGACTGCTCTTTCTTGGTTCTCGTGTAAATCTTTGAGAGATTTATTTATTTCTTCTACCTTTTTATTTGTCTTTTCCATGTCTTTAAAGCAGTTTTTCACATCCTGTTTAAGGTCCACTATTATTTTCATAATATTATGTATAAAGTCAATTTCTTCTTCTTCTTCTTCTTCTTCTTCTTCTTCTTCTTCTTCTTCTTCTTCTTCTTCTTCTTCTTCTTCTTCTTCTTCTGGAATAGGGTGTTCAAGTCTTCTTGTTGAATGATCCCTGGATTCTGGTGTTGTCATGTTGCCTTTCAGGTTGTTGGAGGAATTCTAGCTTTGGTGCCTGCCCATCTCTTCCTTCAAATGCAGCCAGGAGAGTCTTGGCGTCTTGGTCCAATCTTTGCTGTGACTGACTCTATGGGTGGATCTCCTTAGTGAAGGAGCAGGAACTGTTCCTGGTCCAAGGAGCTCACAGACAATAGGGCAGGCTTGGGGGAGGCAGGATCATGTGGAACAAAGAAGCCCCTGCAGCAGGAGCTGGAGTGGCCCTGTGCTCCCTTCCCAGACTATCCGCCCTGGGAGGAAACACACTCACCAGTCTGGATTGCTCTCCTCAGCACAGGATCAGGGACTCCTGGTAGTCCAAAGACCCCACAGCAAAAAAGGCAGAGCTGGGTGTCTTCATCTGGGCTGTCATCCACTGTTCATGTGTAGAACGACCTGCATCTGATGCCTGGAACATTCCAAGACCTTGTCGGGAAGCAAATATTCTATATGAAGTGCTACCTGTCCTCTCAGAGAGAAACAGATGGCAGCCAGAGAAAACTGTGCACTATCTTCATAGGTGTGATCCTCACATTGCCGTAAGAGTGACATCAGGGCTTATCTGCACTTTATAGTTGGGAAGCTGAGAGGTCAAGCAGTAGGTAAGTGTTGCTAAAGGAAAAAGATTTTTCAGTTCTGCTGGAAATGGCAGATGACTTCATTCAATAGAGACTCAGTTCTCTCATGTTCTCCCTTCATTGCGTAGAGAAAGAGAATTGCTCCAAACACAGCTCAGGCAAATGAAGAATAAGAGAATCTCAACTCAAAAGGACTCTTGCCTAACAAACTGATGTGGTTGAGGAAGAAGAGCCCATCAGTGATGGAGAGCTGTGAGGGCCATCTGTGAAGGGACTGAGACAGGTCACTCATAACATGGGGAAATATACAAACAAACATGGCAGAGCAGTGGTCCTCCCTGAAGAGAGTGCTCTGGGGAGCCCAAGGTATGTGAGAGGAGAGTGATTTGCCAGTCTCCTGGAGAACAGGGACTGAGTTTCTTCAAGGACTGTTCCCAGGTGGAAAGCTGACAGGAGAATGGTCATCCTGCCCCAAGAAGTGTTTGTAACAGGGACATGCAGTAGAATATTGGTTCTGTTCTGAGATGAGGGGAGAATATAAACCTCTCGTTTGGGCTTGTAGGATGAATCTAAAGACAAATGTGTGTGAGATACACTTCAAAGAGCGAGAATCCCTGATATTACACCAAGTATTTTGACCATTCTTATTGTCCCTAGAAGGGTGTCTCTGCAGCAGGGTCTGCCAGTTTCCCCACAGTGACTACAGGCCAGCACATATCTGAATAGCTGTCACCATGAAGATTTTGCTGAGGCCTTGCCATGGGAGCAGGAAGTTGGCACAGAGATGAATTGTTTCTAGCCAGTGGGTCCACGCTGTACATACTATTCATGAGTGACATTGATGAAAGTTTGAGATTTGCTCCTGGAGGGATATAGCCAGCTCACTGTGACTCCAACCTGTTCTGCAGGCTCTAGGCCTGTGCCATATGAGGGAGGAACAGCTGAGGTAACCCTTCCCCAGACTGTGCTGCAACTGTGACCCTTTGGCTTCTGCAATTTCTTTGTCAGACACTATCTTTATCATCAACTCATTAAGCAATTTGTCGTTCATGGTCTAATATTAACATTATAAACAGAACCTTTGGTTATCTGAGACGATAAGAGAAGTGTGAAACATAAACAATCTTTGACTGTGACTATGAAGCATAGGAGATGTGGGCTGGGAGTGGGGTGAGAAGGCTCGATTCCTTCTACTGGTATATGAAGCTTCTCTGGCCATGTTTGGAATCAACTCAGCCATGTTAGCTCTTGGAGCTGAGTTTTTAATTTTGTTTATTTATTTATTTACTTTGACTGGCAAGAGCAGAGGCAACAATGAAAAGCAAAAGCAGACTAGTTGAGTTTTAAGAAGGTAAGATGTTCCTGCCCAGAAGAGGACTTAGCCAACAGACTAAAGAGACACTCTATGTGATATGAGAAAATCCTTAGAAAGCACAAATCTGTGATGGGATTGGTGCTCCCAACACGTAAAACACTAGACTACCTCGGTGCAAAGGAGAATGTTTTCATTAGAAATAGACACAAGTCTTGAACACCTCTTCACAACAGCCTACAGCAACGTGGTGCAAATTACAGGATCAACAAGGTCCCCAGTGTGAATGGAAAGACCAGACACATTACTGCAAGGCAACTGCTCAGGACTCCAAGCATGATTATCATGAAAAGGAGACATAGCAGGTGTCACCAAGAACTGTCAAAACAGGAACTCATGCTCACTGTTGGCGGGAAAGCACATCATTCAGACAGTATGAAAATAATGGGGGGCCTCAGACACTTACAAATACAATGGAAGATTGGGACTACTTCAGGCCACACTCACTTCTCTCCTCTGTCCCACTACTATAGAGAAATGACAGACACCCTATGAATACAGTTTGCCTGTGACTCTATTTCTCATGTCCCCAAAGGAGGTTTTTCCTAAGTGATCAGGAACTTCAAGTGGATCCTCTTCTATGCCAGACACACAATAAATAAGAGGCTGAAACTTTGTCCCTACTACTGCTACTCAGGGGCCAGAGAATAACCTGACTGCTTGTGCATAGTGTTGTCAACCACATGTCCTGAGCCTTCTGCTTCTCTCTAAAGTCTGTTTGAATGGACCCTTGCTTTGCCTAGTCCATCCTGTCTTTCTATTTGTTAGTGTCTCCCCTAATAATTCAAAAGTAGATGCCAACCCAGAGCCCCTCCTGAACCCTCAGGGCTCTGAAACTCTTACAAGAAGTTACCAGAGGATGCGGCTGGTGAGAACAGTGTTGTGAATTATGGCACAGGTGACCCTGGCAGGTCCAATGGTGACCAAGGAACCTCAGAAGGAAAGAGACAGAGAGATACACCATGTAGAGAAAGTTTGGGTATGGAGAGTTTATTTAGTGAGTGTTTGGAGGGTATAAGGTTATGGTGGGTATATGAAAAAGAGACAGAAACAGGAAGAAAGAGAGGAACAGAGAGAGGGAAGAAGAGGAGAGAGAAAAAGGGAAGGGGTAGAGAGAAAGAAATCTGCCTCTTCAGAAGAACAGTAGGGAGAGGGAGAGAGAGAGGGAGAGAGAGAGAGAGAGAGAGAGAGAGAGAGAGAGAGAGAGAGAGAGAGAGAGAGAAAGAGGCCAGAGGAGGTAGTCTCGATTCAGTTGGCAGAGAGACTAAGAATGAGCAGAGCTTCTCTCTTAAAGGGGCAGGGAACCCAGGTGACAGGAGAGATCCAGGAAGTTTAGAGTAGAGGACCCCCAAAATTAATAGTACCCATCCTGGGCTAAAAGTTGTAAGTACCCTTGGCCCTATCAGCAGCTTCATCCCTATAAGAGACCAGAGATGCCAGAAGAGTTTAACCAAGAAAATCTTTGATTCTGCCCCATGCAGAGACCAGGGATGCCAGTAGGTGGGGGAGTGATGTCTGGTTTTTCATTTTCTTCCTCTGTAAGAATACCCTCTCCTAGGATCAACACATAAAGACACAACTGATATGCAGATTTACATAGACACTGTGAGTGGGAACAGGGCCGACTGTTCATGCCCTCCCTGTCTCCATCCAGTAAAGTATTACTAATTCCAATGGCACTCATTCCCCAGGGACCTGCTCCAACTGTACCAGCTCCTACCTACGTGTCACAGCCACCCTCGTCCCGCAAGGATGACGCGACCACCGGAGCCCTTGTCACTGCAGTTTTATTCCAGGACTTTTTACACTTCTCTCTCTCTTCCCCTTTCTCTGTGAGCAAACCTCTCCCAGCCCTTAAGTAGGCATGGGCTGCCAACTCCGACCTGCCAGGTGGGCACTGCCCATAGGCTCACACATATGCAGGCAGCCGATAATCATTGTATGATCATAGCATAGGTCAGGCCTTAGCCATAGGAGTTGATTATCATAAAGAGCACTTGCTTTCGGGATCGCGGAGGGCGGGAGCCAGTACCATCAGGTGGCTCCATGCAGCTCTCTACATTGCCGTCAAGTGTGGCTCTCTACACCTACGAATCTATAATATTGATTCCTTCGCTGTCTATCAATTCATTCTTTGAGTATGCAGATAAAGAACCTGGAAGTCACTGACACCTTGGAAGTTTTGTGTGGCTGTGAGCTTCCTGCATCCTACCTTAGTTCATTTTATCTGAGATGAGAGAAAAGACCTCGATTAAACTCAGAGACACACCATGTTTATTTCTCCTTTAGTCACCTAGGATACAAAATATGTCCCTCTCAAAGTCCTGCATAGGAGTGAAGAAAAGCTGGTCTGTGCCTAAGGACTCTGATAGGGCTCAAGAGGACACTGAGAAGGATTGTTGAAGATAAGGATTTTCTTAGAAGAGTTATTAATGCCACGTACAGACAGACAATAGTGTGTTGAGGGCTCTGAAGAGTTCAGGTCCCTGTGATGGAGAAAGACAGCATGGGCGTGTCTCTGAAGAGAGGAATCAGAGGCCCATTTGCAGGAAGAGGGAGTTCATTTCTATAGCTCTCTAAGGAGGGAGTGTTTTCATGGTAGGAACCTGCAGCCATGCTGTCTAATTCCCAGGTAGGAGGCAGATCAATGGATGGAGAGCAGGAAGGGGGGCCAACAAGACCTCTTTGATGTAAGTTCATTTCCCCAAGGTGAGAATCCCTTCGCATGGAAGTCATTAAAAACTCACGTACTCAGCAGGTATCTGCCCTGTCTGTGAGAGGGGAAGGACTGTTGCAGACCTGGGCCCAACAGAAGTCTGGTCTATCGCAGCATTTCGTTCTTATAGTTTCGAGTGTACACTCTTCAAAAGGGAAGAAAATCATGTTGTTTACAACAATATGGATGGCTGCAGAGGATATCATGTTAGTGGAAATTAACCTAGCATTTCTTTATGACCTCACTCACAAGTGCTTTTTATAATAGGTGTGTAGAAGCCAAGAGTATGAGGGTTGTTGCCAGGCTGGCAACTAAGAGACTGGCCCATCACATACCTCAGCTGACAAGGTCAGAAGGTTCGGGGTATTTAGATGAAGTATTTCTGTCTATTTGTAGTTTGCTTCATAGGTAAACATTTCTATGAGGATTTTAAATGTTCTAACTGTATAAATTGAGGACATGACCACTTTATTGGGTGGATTGGAGAGAAATGGTTTTTTCTTTTTTTGTAGATATTGTTTGGCTGGAAACGTCACCCCAGCCCCGTCATCCATTTCAAGCCCCCACCCCTGGTAGATGCCTTAGTCTGGACTCCACCTCTGGGAATGCCTCCCTAGGGAGGGTCAGGGACACTCCCACAGTCTATTTAGGCTGTCTCCCAGAGAATAAACATGTGGTCTCCATGTTTGCGTGGTCACCTTTCCTCTTTTTCCTCTCCATGCTTCTCCTGTGCCACCCAGGAGCATTGCATTAAACACTGGCATCCGGGCATCATTTATTAGGTCTAATTTGGTCTGATTGGAATAATTTGCATCATCCTAAGAAATATTCCTAACAGATATGAGGAAAAGAACAACCAGAAGCATCTAGAAGAATCCAGAGCAGGGAGAAAAACAGGGCCATCAGACTGAACTGGGTCATGAAGGTGGAGGGGGCAAAAGAGGAGAACAAAGACAGGAAGACAAAAATAGGATGACCCAGAGATCACATGGCTTAACTTTTAGAGTCCTACAGGAATGAGAAGGCAGGGGGGTGCGAGCAGGCATGAAGTTCATGAGCTGGAGAAGTTTAGAGTGGCATAGGGTGAGAAAAGCTAAGAAGAGTCACAGGAGGTTGTGATATTGGAGAACCTGGAGGCCCGCATGCATGTGGTATATTAATAGGCACCACATAAAGCCATTTCCGGGGTTCCTTTTGGGCCTGTCACTCCCTACAAGAATAGTATGTGAGGCAATGCATCAGATGAATTTAATCATTAGGCAATATCCATGTAGTAAACCATGATTACTATATATTGTAAATGCATAATTTTTATGGTTACCTGTCAGACCCAAGTTCTTAAACTAAGTAAGCATGAATCATCAAATACTTTTTAAGAAAAAAGAAATATTAAAAAATGTGTGTGACTAAATATTGGTGTGGGAAAATTGTCTGTATTCTGTCAATCATGTTTTAAATAAACACTGATTGGCCAGGCAGGAAGTATACTCTCTTAATGGGCGTTGTAAAAGATTCAATTTGCATCCCAGTTTTACCATGAGATTGTGAAGAATCCTTTGCTATTACTAAATGCTTGTTGCTTCTTGCTATAAAAAGGGAAGTTCAAACCCATTCTTTGCCACAGCCTTACAAGTCCATATCTGGCTGTTGTCTCAGCTATCTGGTAAGCTTTTTGTGCCCCCATGAAGATTTGGTTTTTTAAATTTTTTACTGGAATAAAGCTTGCTTCTGGTTTACTAGACTTCAGAGGTCTGTCCACATATTTGTGCAACACCCCTAGACCCAACAGTTCTCCCCCATTTCCTCTGCCTTGCTAAAAACTGTTACTTGCATTCCTAAAGCTAGCCTCCAAGGTCTACTTCTTTATTTGGTCAATTCTATCTCGAGAGGCTGACTACCATGCCCAACCAAAATAAAACACCACATCCTAAGACAGGGTCTCCACTTTTCTCTTTATAAACTGCCATTTGCCTATGGGTCACATCTGTCTCCCCTCTAACCACAGGGAGTCCTTTGTCACTTCAGAACAAATACTCTTTCCTTCTCTCCCTTGTTCCCTTCCCCTTCTCCATCATCCTATATCTCCCATTCCTGCCCCTGGTCTCTCTGGGGCAAATAAATCTCTTTTGTGCTGAAAAGTTCATCTTGGGGTGTCCTGAGCAGATACTGGTCCATTCACCTTTTATTGGGGGAGAAATAAAGAGTTATTGGCTGTAACCGTGTTCACAGGGATAAGAGGACTGGCTGTTAAGAACTGTTAAAGAAGTGAAATAGGAAGAGAATATAGAGAATCAAAATGAAACTGAAACACAAAGATAAGAGCATTTATCAAATAAATGGAGTCATGACCTCCTAAAACAAAGGCATGCCATTTCCTGGAACAGGCAGTACAGAATTTAACTAAGGTGGGGGCATAGATCAATCTTTGAAAAGTAGATGTTTAATCATAAGCAGGAATCAACCTGGTTTATCTTTACTATATGATGGCTTTTAAGCCTAAGTTGGATTCAGGCTGGTTCTTCACTTTGGTTGAGATGTGGCATTTCTACAAGAAGCAGCGACATTTTTTTTTTATTTAAAAGATTTCACATGTGATTCCCTTACTGAGTATTGAGGTCACCGAAGTTTATTTTTCCCCCTTAAGACAGGTGATGAACCAGCTTGCCTCTATCTTAGGCTTAAAAGCCATCTATAGTAAAGACAAACTAGGTTCTTTCTAGTTTATGATTAAACCTCTGTGTTATTTCCCCAAGTTTAGATTAAAGAACACTTAGAGGAGTAGCATTACAAACATAAAAATATCTTTATCACAGTAAAATATCTTTATCATGAGGAGCCAGGCATACTCTCTCCCCACTAGAATAGAAGAGAGTGGCCTCAATATTGAGATACATAGAGAATATATAGGGAATAGAGAGGGATTGAATTCAACCAATGGTCAACCAATCAGAACAGACAAAATGGTGACAAAAGCAGAATTGTACATTTACTCAAGAGTTTAGCTAGGGGTTACCTAATTAGAACAGCATTTAATCTTAAGATTGGGGCTCATTTGGTGTCTTGAGTTAGTCATCAGTGTGACAGGTTTTAATACCTCATGCTTTAACATCTCTGTTGTTATAACCCCACTGTGCCAGACTTTATATTTCCTTGTTTTACAGCCCCTAAGGCAAATGTTTTGTCTCCTGCTTTACTTAGGAAAATTCATTTCCTCCCTTAGCAAAAAAGGGCATCAAGCCAAATCTAGGTGAGGGATTTAACTCTTTTGCTCTGTTTCTCAAGGATTGGGCTAGTGGGCTAGCGCCCTGTAAATTGAATGGGGGCCTGCTTGTTTGTTGTTGGGGTTTTTGTCCCTCTCGGTACCCCACAACTGTTTAGCCCCAAAGAAAATCACACATAGGTCTCCATAAATTATAAGCTGATTGGCCCATTAGCTCTAGCCTCTCACTAGCTAACTCTCACATCTTGATTAACCCATTTTTCTGATCTATGTTTGCCATATGGCTCAGTACCTTTTTTAGTCAGGCAGATCACATCCTGCTGCTTCGGTGGTCTGGGCAGGAGTGGGAGGAATCAGCTTCCTCCTTCCCAGAATTCTCCTGTTCTCATTACATCATTTCTACTTCCTGTTTGGTTTTCCCACCTATACTTCCTGCCTGGACTATCAGCATTTATTTAAAACATGAATGACAGAATACAGACAATTCTCCCACACCACTTCCCCCTTTAAAAAAAAAAACAAAGGAAAATATCCATAGTCCATTTTGGGGGGAATGTGGGTGTAGTATTCCAGGCTACTTCCAGCTGGTTGGAGGCGCTGATAATCTTATGGGGACCCAAAGAAAATTTAGAGTTATTTTCAAGTCCTGACTGAAGTATACTGTGAGTCTTGATCATCTCAGGCAATTGAACCTGTTCTGGATTAAGAACTCAGACATCGGGGCCATCTGTTCCTACCAGAGACTTCTCAGGTGGTCTTCCTTGATCAAAGCTGATTTTTCTTAACTCTGAATAAATCCACAGCCTCTCATTTTCTGTGGAAACAAAAGCAAAATCTCTTCTCCAAAGTAACATACATTTTGACTTCAATTTTAAAGCCAAGGTATTTTCACAATACCTATCTTGGATTAATTCGGCAGCATTTATAAGCAAATATCCTTTAGCAACTGTTGCTTTCTTCCTCAGCACTTAAACAATTCAAAGAGAGTATAATTACATACAGTATCAAGATTCTCTGTGTATTTCCCATCTTTATGTGGCTTTATTTTAACCTCTATTGCTTTTATTTTTACTTTTAACTTCTGGCTTTTTTTTTTAAATTTATTTATTTATTAAAGATTTCTGTCTCTTCCCCGCCACCGCCTCCCATTTCCCTCCCCCTCCCCCAATTAAGTCTCCCCCCCAACCCGAAAAGCAATCAGGGTTCCCTGTCCTGTGGGAAGTCCAAGGAACCCCCACCTCCATCCAGGTCTAGTAAGTTGAGCATCCAAACTGCCTAGGCTCCCACAAAGCCAGCGCGTGCAGTAGGATCAGAAACCCATTGCCATTGTTCTTGAGTTCTCAGTAGTCCTCATTGTCCGCTATGTTCAGAGAGTCCGGTTTTATCCCAGGCTTTTCCAGACCCAGGCCAGCTGGCCTTGGTGAGTTCCCAATAGAACATCCCCATTGTCTCAATGTGTGGGTGCACCCCTCGCGGTCCTGAGTTCCATGCTCGTGCTCTCTCTCTTTCTGCTCCTGATTTGGACCTTGAGATTTCAGTCCTGTGCTCCAAGCCATCCCACTAAAATCAGGAACATGACAAGGCTGTCCACTCTCTCCATACCTCTTCAATATAGTGCTTGAAGTTCTAGCAATAGCAATAAGACAACATAAAGGGATCAAGGGGATTCGTATCGGAAAAGAAGAAGTTAAGCTCTCGTTATTTGCAGATGATATGATAGTATACATAAGCGACCCCAAAAACTCTACCAAAGAACTCCTACAGCTGATAAACACCTTTAGTAATGTGGCAGGATACAAGATCAACTCCAAAAAATCAGTGGCCTTCCTATACACTAAGGATAAGGAAACAGAGAGGGAAATTAGAGAAGCATCACCTTTCACGATAGTCACAAATAGCATAAAATATCTTGGGGTAACTCTGACCAAGGATGTGAAAGATCTATTTGACAAGAACTTTAAGTCTTTGAAGAAAGAAATTGAAGAGGACACCAGAAAATGGAAAGATCTTCCTTGCTCCTGGATTGGGAGGATCAACATAGTAAAAATGGCAGTTCTACCAAAAGCAATCTACAGATTCAATGCAATCCCCATCAAAATCCCATCAAAATTCTTCACAGATCTGGAGAAGACAATAATCAACTTTATATGGAAAAACTTCTGGCTTTTGAGACAGGTTATCTGTATATCTTTGTCTCGGAATTCTCTCTGTAAACCAGGCTATCTTTGAACTCACTGAGATCCGTCTGTCTCTGCCTCCCAGGCTAATCTCTTTCTTTTCTTTTCTTCTTTTTTTTTGGAGAACTTTAATCTTTAGCCTGTATATATTTTTAACACACTGTAAATCATTTAGAGGTTTTCTTACTCTTTGAGTTTCTTTGTACTGTTTATCTCTCTTTTTGTGACCAGATGGGTCTTTAATTTGCTAAGGAATATGGAGAAGTTTTTTGCCAGAACTCTATGGCTTTTTAAGGTCCTTGCCAGGAAGCAAGCTGCCACAGTGTGTAAACAACACTGAAAAGCTGCTATGGCATTTCAAGGTTCTTGCCAGGAAGCAAGCTGCCACATTGTGTCCATAGCTCCATACTGGACCTCCTGCCTGAAAGAGTCAGAGTTTTCCCTGGCAGAATGTCCCAGAAAGCTGGGATTTTAAAACAGATCAGGTTTTTTCCTGCTATGGTTGAAAACCGAAATGCTTTACTCTAGTCTTTCCCAAGCTTTCTCAGGCTTTATGTGGCTGCAGTTATCTACATTGGGCGCCAATGCCCCACCTGGAACCTTCACTACAAATGGCCCTGTCCTCTGTCACCTTGTTATGATTACATTAAGACCACATTGCAATCATGTCTTTGTTTCAAAAAGTTTCAATTATCATCTTACAAGGTTGTTTTAAAAGGTTGTAACAACTGTCGAGTTATGATGAAATTGGTTTAATCACCTTGCTATTTTCCACTTCCCTATCCCAGCCTCTTTTGTCCATCAAATCTCACCTTTGGAAATCCCCTACCCCCAAATTATAAAAATCTTGACTTCCTCATACCTAAGGTTGACCTCTTGAATCCTGCCTTAGGGGAAGGCAGCCAGTATACAGGAATAAAAAGCTTGCTTTAATTAATTATTTGTTTTAGTTAATTTGGCCATGATGATATGGGTCAGTGGCTTTTCTCCTCCCATCCTTGGGATTAAGATTAAAGGGTTTTTCTACCTAGACCTGGCTGTCCTGGAACTCACTGTATAGACCAGGTCGGCCTTACACTCACAGAAACCCACCTACCTCTGCCTTCCGAGTGCTGGGATTAAAGGCATGCACCACTATACCTGGTTCTCTTTAAGATCTCTAAAGACAGCCTTTTCTCAAAGAACCGATGTTTAATCCAGTTGATCTTTCAGTTCAGAAATCTTTGGCATCCAATTTCTTCCAATGATTTCCCTCAGATATCATGAGTTCTGGTAGTTTCCCCCAAAAGACTGCATTTCTCAGCCTCCCTTGCAGATCACAGAGGTCATTTCTATCCCTATAAGAGACTGAATTCTACCTTCCCCTCTTGACATTTTGACCAGTTCACAAGTGTGGGTGACCAAATTCTCCCAACATGAATAACCGTGATTCCACCTAAGGTAGGACAAGCCTCTCTTTCTCCCTCCCTTCTGTCTCTCTCTACAGAAGTGTTTCATAATCTACCAAGTTCAGCTCGTATTCATTCCTGTCACATGCAGCATCCTATGGATCTGTGTGTAGGAAATCCCAGAGCTACACTGAAACAAGCATCCATTCACAGTAAGATATCTTTTCAACTCTGCCCTCGAGGTCAGGACAAGCCTCACTATTGGCGTCAGCATCCCTTTGAGCTCTTGTGTGAAACTTCTTTCTTCTTGTATGTGTCAAAACTCACACTGAACAGTGAGTTCTGGTTGCCCTTGTCCACACACACACACACACACACACACACACACACACAAACACACACAAATTAGCTCTCATGTCAGGACACTGAAGATTAACTTGGGGTTGGGGGAGAGCACTGGATCTCTTTCTACCTCTTTCCAATAGAGCCACATTGAATAAGTCTCCTTATTCTGATTTTCACTATCAATATGACTCTTTTAATTATGTTATTGAGGCTGCACCTAGCTTGTTAAGGCAGTTAGAGTCCAGGAGAAAGGTTACTTCTGTTAGAGTAATAATGAAATGAAAACTCCTTCTGCTCAAGGGAACAGAATCTGTCTTTGGTCGAGACTAAACATTACTGTTCACTGGGTCAAATACCTGGCCAAAAACCATCCAAGGAAGAAGGGACCATCCCAGGAAGAAGGGATCACCCCAGAAAGAAGGGACCACCCCAGAAAGATAGGACCACCCCCAGGGAGAAGGGACTGCCCCAGAAAGATAGGATCACCCCCAGGAGAAGGGACCACCTCAGAAAGAAGGGACCATCCCAGGAAGGAGAGAAAGGAGAGATCACTTTTAGGAATGCAGAGCCACTCAATTCTATGTAGGCTAAGGAGATGGCTGGAATAATTATTCCTGTAATGAGATTCTGTATTTTTTCCTTCCCACCCACCTCCTAGCATAGGATTTATAAGATGCTTTCAGTTTCAGAAGACTCCTTCTGCCCATCAGCCTTTTAGAGGCAGTAAGGTCCGACTTTTCCTTTTTTCTATATCTTTCTTTCAGATGTTGACCAGAACCAAACATTCCTATATCTTATATTTTTGGCTTATGTTTTCTTTCTCTTTAGAGAACTTCCAAGCTCAAACGGCATGGCTTTTTCCTTCTCCATTTCCTCCTCTGGGTAGCTGCTGATATTCACAGCTCTTCTGCCCTCGATGGGTTTTCTTTTAAATTCTAATAAAAACTGTCTCTAGTTTCCATTTGAGAATTTTTTGATTAATGAGACTAAGAGCCCAGGAGGGATCCTGATTTCTGGTAACACTTCTAATTTGCAACACAAGGCTGGGAGACCAAAATTTTGTTACTTCCGAGTATTGAGTAACATTAAATTTTACTTGACTGAATCTGTTTCAAAGAACTGATGATTGGCTTACATCTTACACGCACGCACACACACACACACACACACACACGCACACATGCACACATACATATAGACACATAGCCACCATTCATATTTATTTGAAATTAGAAAGAAACAAGTTATTAGGCACTCTAATTTAGTCATTATATGTCTATTAAACCAATTTATTTAATTGCTCTTCTTGTATTAACTAGTTCGACCAACTATTTAAAGATCTGGTATCCTCTAAGAGGTTGCCCCAACATTTGCTGTCAGGCCTGACAACCTAAGTTTGATTCCCAGGACCCATGTGGTGGAAGGAGAATTGATTCCTGCGAGATGTCTTCTGACCTCCACATGCATGCCATAGCACTTGGACACAAACACACACACACACACACACACACACACACACACACACACACACACGTATGTGCACATGCGTGCAAACGCGAACACACACGCAGAAATAAAAATAAATCTTAAAAAAATAACTGCTTCTCCTGTGTATTCTCATTAAGATTTCTGGCAAGACCATGCAATCATCTCTTGAGCAGAAACTTCCTTTTTCCTAATTAATCCTCAGGAGACTGAGTTTGCTCTGGGCCTCCCATCACAACTCTCCTCAGTGTCTATTCTGGTCCTTGTTCTCCCTTATAGACAGATGTATCTGTTAAACTAATGGAGAATTCATACCCACATTTCACCACTAGCTAATCCATGATACTATGGACATGGTACACTACTTGGTCTAAACAAACATGAGAATGAGTTAATTTTTACAGAATTAAGTTCACGTCCCAGGATCTTCTGAAGTGTATTAACAGTTGGTATAAGAATTTAAATTGATTCAAGGCCTGGAGACTTAGCTCAGTGGTTAAGAGCACTGGCTGCTCTAACAGAGGACCCAGGTTCAATCCCCAGTACCCACACAGTGGCTCACAACTGTCTGTAACTCCAGGACCAGGAGATCTGATGTTTTCTTCTTCCCTCCACAGGCAGCAGGCAGGCACGTGGTGCACTGACATACATGCAGGTGGAATACCCATACACATTAAGTAAATATAAATACATTTAAATAAAAGAACATGAGTATTATCTATGATTTGTTCTTTACCAAGTTTAGGGAACTCACAGACAAAGGGAACCACTGGGAATGGGAAGAATCTGTGCTCTTAGGATTTTGTTTAGCAGCAGCTAAATGTTTAGGTCCGTTGGTATTGAAACGAAACTGTGGGACCTAGAAGAATTCCAGAAAAGAATCATTTGCGTGTTGAACTGGGCCCAAAACTGCTCCATGTTGGATCTAACAGTGATCTTTCCAGCTGTGCATTGTCCTAGGAGATTCCACGGTCCCAGAAGCTTTTGATTCACAGCCCCTGGGTGGACGCAGAGACTTCTCCATCCCCCAGGTACCACCCACCCAGGAAGAGTGGTGACGGACTTCCTCCTGGGACTAGGAAGGGAGCCACCCTATGCGTTTCCTGGAGAGAAATGGGAGTGCGAGGACAGATGGATACTTTACAGTCATATCAGAAAAGTAGGCCCAAGAACTTATCAGACACACCAGAACAAGGAAAGACTCTCACCTCCTTATCTGGACGCCATAAAACGATAGACACTTAATAGTGTAGTAGCCTGGCCTCACACCAGCCTGTGACCTGCAAACCTGCTCTGTGTGCAGGAGCCAGGAAATCCCCAGCTGTCACTAGACTTTCCAATTTGGTTCTCTGCCTTTGATGAGGTCTGCTGGGCCACCTGCCAATCAACATGTTTGACCTCCTGGACCTGCTCCTGACACGTTTCCTGCTGTGAACGGGTTTGGATGTTGTAAGCTGAACTCTGCAGTTTCTCCCTCAAAGCTGACTCAGCAGCTCCAGCAGCCCCTGTCAGCACTGGTCTGGTTATTATCTTATCAATACAGACCCAATTCTGAAATCCCTCGAACCCTTAGCCTCTTTATTATGTATTCATTCTGTAATCCACAGATATGCATAGAGATATGCAGATATCTTTATTGTGTGCTATGGCCTATGTGACACAAGAATTCATATTAATAATTAATATTGGAGTTTTCAAAAGGATAAGCAATGGTTGCTTGATATTCGTGGGAGGTCTGCACTTTTCTGAAGAGAAACAGAAGAGGAGTGGGGAATGTGGGGGAAGAGGGGGCATGGCGGGGGAGCTGGGAAGAGAGGAGGGAGGGGAAACAGCATGTAAAACAAAAATGATGATGATAATAATAATAATAATAATAATAATAATAAAACGGATGAACAAAACCAACATAAATATTATATTACGTATAAGAGTATATAATATATATACACGGAATGTATATGCATATAATATACATACATACATGCATGCATGCATTTTCTTTTGAGACAGGGTCTTAACACACAGCCCTGGTTGGCCTAGAACTCCTTATGTAGACTAGGCTATCCTTGAACTCACAAAGGTCCTCCTGCCTCTGTCTCCAAGTGCTGGCAGGTGCCTCAGCTCCGCTATTGCCTTCTGTCTCTAATCTTCTGCCATTGTACATAAAAGCATAAAAAAATGCTCTAACACAGAAACTAACCAAGACTCTTGGATATTTTAGCCCTTAATTTCTGCACAGGAAATCAAAGTCCATCTGACGGCACATGCTGTCGGTTACCTATCAGTGCAGACGAGCAGTCGTCTCGCTGGAAAAGGTGGCTTCCTTAGACATTATATTTAATTACCATGTGGATAGAAGATCTATTATGAGCTGTCGGAGAGACGGCTCAGCAGTTAACAGCACTGATTGCTCTTCCAGAGGACGTGGATTCAATTCCTAGCATGCACATGGCAGCTCACAACTGTCTGCAACTCCAGTTCTAGGAGACCTGACACCCTCATCCAGACACACGTGCTGGACAAACACCAATGAACATAAAGGAAAATAAATAATTTTTTAAAAGATCTATTCTGAATGCACTGCCAGCCTATCAAAAGGAATATTCACTAGTGTGACAGCATCATCTGGCAACAGCAATCACTAAGACAGTAGAAAGGGGACATGGTGTCTTGGAGACGCCAAGACAGCATGTTGTTTACATTGAAAATGATATGCTTATCTACATGTATATCAGCTTTCCTGATTTTTCCAATAGAAAATTTTGCACGAAGAATGGCTGAACCTGGAATTACGTGCACACTTTGTCTCCAAAACTAGCAATATTACAACCACCAGTGTATAGCCTTTTAAAATACGTACTTGTTTATATGCTATCACTAATCTATTTAAGTATATTTCTGGAAAGAACCAGTTTCTTGTCTCTGTCTATAAAGGAGGCAGCATCCGAAGCACAGCCATCTGCCAGCATGAGAACGCGTGTGTAACACACCCAGAGACTCTGCACCATGTGCTACTCAGCTGTGGTCACAAATACTCGGATCTTGTTCCCCAAGCTCCCATGATTTCATCACGATGCTTATCCACATTCCTCTTCAGAATAACTGGATAGTTTTTAAATTTCATGTAACTTTTGTAATTCTTCTCCTGTCATTTTGCAAACTTCAGCAATGGAGGTATCAAGATCTTTTGGAGGGGTCATGCCTTGTTTTGGCTTGTTTCTTGTTTTCCTGTGCGATGATTTGCACATCTGTTGGCTTGGTTATCTCCTGGTTTTGAGCATCTTCTTATCAAGGAGTCTCCTCGTAAGGACTCAACTCCCAGTATCAACCCGAGAGGAAAAATAAAACTATTACACAATAACAATATTGAGTTGAACAATATATTTAAAAAAACAGTCACAACTAATTACATCCACAGTAACATGTTACCAATAACTATAGAACTCAAATGGTAAACAATAATGAAAAGTGTACTATGATGTTAGAAGTTGTTTAGGGTAAATGTAGAACAGGTACCCCGACTAAGATAGCAGGGGTGGAGAAAGCACAAGAGAAGCAAAAATAAATGGCAGAAGGGGATGCTTTGAAAGGAGAAAATAAACAACCAGGAATAAAAATCAACAAAATCCTCAATAATAAAACAAGTGCATAAAATAGTTAGATAAATGGAAGAAAGAGAATAAAAATTAAAAAGACGTAAGAGTTGTTGGGGAATATTAGTTAAGGATGTGTTACATTCTTTTATGCTGTGAAATATTTGTTCAATGATACAAAGAAGAGTTGCATTCTTTTATATTGTATTTGTTTAATTCTGTGAAGCTGTGTGACTTTGTCTGCTTGGACCACCTGATTGTTCTAATAAAGTGCTGAATGGTCAATAGCTAGGCAAGAGAGAGAAACAGGCAGGGCTGATGGGCAGAGAGAATAACTGAAACGAAGGAGAGACGGCAGAGCAAAACAGGGAGGAAGACACCTGGGGCCACCCAGCTACACAGCAAGCCACAGAGTAAGAAGTAAAAAAAGGTATATAGCATAGAGAAAGATAGAAGCCCAGAGGCAAAAGTAGATGGAATACTTTAAGAAAAGTTGGCTAGAAATAAGCCAAGCTAAGTCCAGGTAATTATAAATAATAATTAAACGCTGTGTATTTATTTTGAGCTGGGTGGCAGGCCCCCAAAAGCCAAAAATTTAAAAAATCAGCAACAAAAAGCTGTCTTATAAAGATGAATATGGGGCCTGCAGAATTGCTGAGCAGGCAAACGCACATGTGCTGAGCCTGATGATGCCGTGGGTTTGATTCCTGGGATGCACAAGTGGAAGGAGAGAACTGACCTCCACACACGTACTGTGACACACATTTGCACCATACCCCGACACACAATAAACTAGGGATAAAAATCAATAAAACAACTAGAAATAAGAAAATAAATACACTACTAGAAATACTACCGTGTATGGGCATCCATAGCCAATGTGTCCCTTGATGCTGTAAAACTGAAACCTTTCCCATTAAGATCAGAAGCAAGACAAGAATGCAAATTAAAACAAACTGGGAACATTTCTATTATGTTTCTAACTGAAATGAGATTCTGAAGTAGCAAATTTTTCTTGCTGCTTTATTCTGAAGTGAGAAAAACATCCACCAAAATCCACTTAAGGAAGAAAGGAAGGATTTACTTTGACTTGAAGATCAAGGTGATGCAGCCCATCATGGGGGACAGAGTCCAATCACAGGAACTCTAGGGGGTTGTTCTTACTGCATCCCAAATCAGGAAGCAATGAACAGACAGGAAGTGGGACAGCTGGACTGTCAAACATATCTCCCAGCAAGGCTCCACCTCGTCAGAGTTCTACAACAGTTATCTAGGACCCCTTAAGGTACCTGTCTTTGTTAGAGTTTCTATTGCTGTGATGAAACACCATGACCAAAACGCAAGTTGGGGAGGAAATGGTTTATTAAGTTTACCCTTGCATATCACTGTTCATCACTGAAGGAAGTCAGGACAGGAACTCAAGCAGAGCAGGAAGCTGGAGGCAGGAGCTGAAGTAGAGGCCGTGGATGGGTGCTGTTTAACAGCTTGCTCTCCATGATAGCTCAAGTTTGCTTCCTTACAGAACCTAGGACCACCAGTCCAGGGGTGGCCCCACCCACAATGGACTGGGTCCTCCCTCATCAATTACTAATTAAGAAAATGCCTTCCAGCCAGATCTTATGGAGGCATCTTCTTTCAGATAGCTCTAGTTTGTGAGTCAAGCTAACATAAGCCAGCCAGCACAATGTCCATGTATTTTAGCATATATTTTTCTACTTCTGGTAAACTCCACTGTGATTTTTACCAGGAGTTTCATTTCATGTGTAGATGTTGAGTAGCATCAAAGTTTCAACAGCATCAGGTCTTCTGGGTGTGAATGTGGATGTCTGTATCTGCCTGTCCTCTTCAATTTCAACAGCATCAGGTCTTCTGGGTGTGAATGTGGATGTCTGTATCTACCTGTCCTCTTCAATTTCAACAGCATCAGGTCTTCTGGGTGTGAATGTGGATGTCTGTATCTACCTGTCCTCTTCAATTTCAACAGCATCAGGTCTTCTGGGTGTGAATGTGGATGTCTGTATCTACCTGTCCTCTTCAATTTCAACAGCGTCAGGTCTTCTGGGTGTGAATGTGGATGTCTGTATCTACCTGTCCTCTTCAATTTCAACAGCGTCAGGTCTTCTGGGTGTGAATGTGGATGTCTGTATCTACCTGTCCTCTTCAATTTCAACAGCGTCAGGTCTTCTGGGTGTGAATGTGGATGTCTGGATTTGCCTGTCCTCTTTAATTTGCACCAAATGCACCATTTAGTTTTCAGTGCAGAGATCTTCCACCCCGTTTTGAAAATTGTTGTAATTGGCTTTGTTTTCCTAATTTTTTCATTGTTCATTGGTAGAGCATACAGATCCTACTAATAATCATTCATTTACTTCGTATCCTAAAATCTTGTTCCATTTAGTAACTGTGGTAAAAATTTAATGTGATCTCTAGTATACTTTATAGAATAGATAGAAGCTCTTATGATTTAACTGTGAGGTGTACCCCACGGGCTCCCACTTGATCCTCAGTTAGTGGCACCGTTTTGAAAAGTTGTGGAACCTTTAGGATGTAGGAAATTATGACCTTATGTCTGTTTTACTTATTAAAGTTTGTTTTGTATCCTAAAATGCCATCAATTTTACAGAACCTGTGTACCATTGAGAAGAATGCATATTCCCACCTTCTGGGTAGAAAGTTCTGCAGGAACCTGTGTACCATTGAGAAGAATGCGTATTCCCACCTCCTGGGTAGAAAGTTCTGCAGGAATCTGTGTAAACTCTGTTCCCTTTACTGAGGTGTAATAGTTCTCTTTCTCTCTTGTTTTAGCTTCAGAATGTTATCATATAGAAGAACAGACACCCCAGCTTGATTGTAGCTTCTGTTTGCTTCGCTTGAGTCCCAACCTCCCGTTCTCCTCTGTTGTTCTGCTTTAATCCTTGGTTGATAGACGCTGTTTCTACCCACATGTGTTTCTTGACCACGCATTCTAATCCAATTAGTCTGCATCTTTTAACTGATGGGTTAAGGTTTTTTGCACTCGAGGTTGGGATTGAGAAAGGTTTGCTAATGCTGGGATTTTATTGTTTGTTGTTCTGATTGATCGGTTGTTATTTCCTGTCTCCCTTCCCTGGTAATTGATGTTGGCTGTTTTCTGGTCTGCTGTGCAGACAAGGCTGGTTATTTCCACATACTTCTCTGTCCCTCAACTGTTTTCATGGATTGTATCCTGCCGTGTGTTCTTGTGAGAGAAGCTGTCTCCCTTGCTCCTCTGTGTTCAGTATTCCTGTAAGAATACACTGTAGTTCTGGCTTGGTTCTCATGAGTCCCCTTACCTTCTGCCTGTCTGGAACTAATTCCCTTTTCTCTGTCTATCTTAATACATTATTTTCCTGGGTAAACTTTCCATGATGTAAATGAGATTTACTCTGAACAGATACATCATATGTGAATTAAGCCTAAATATATTTGTTGAAAGATTTAAAGATAAGTCCCCAGTCTGTCTACAATACGAGAATGTGTATTTATTATTAGAGTTATTGTTGTTATGTATAATAACGGTGTGTTCATGTGTCTCCTTTTCATGTTTAAATGTGGAATAAAATGTGAAATACTGAAAATGAGAATTTGAAGATCTGGGCAAAGGCCCTGCACTGGGTGCTGGGACTCCACATCTGTGATTCTAGACATGGCCAGCAGAGGGCAGCAGTCCTGGGAAAGGGGTCCTGCAGACAAATGTGAGGGATCTCTCACTGGCAACAGGACAAGCAAAGAACGATCTTGGTGACTCTGGGGTGGTCAGTGGGGAAGTCGATCAGAAAGACCCTTTGGAGGAGGAACACCCTAAGGATGGGGCAGTGGGAGGCTGGGGCTATAAGACATGCGTTACACACAGCACTTAGCACAGGTTTGTCCGGCTTCTGGGGGTTCCGGCAATGGTACGGTGACTCATTGCCTGCTACTTGGCCTGGGAGGAGTTAAGGCTGCTGAGGCGTCCAGGAGTGGAAAAGCCAGATAAGGGACAGGGGTTGGGGTGTGGACCTAATCAGAGGTTCAATGAAGGAAACAAACCCACCGCTAGCCAGGGTTTTAAACTTGGTCTGAACAGCACATTTTTAAAAGGCAACGTTATAATGAAGCAAGAAGCAAGAGTGTATACTGGGTAGTGTGGAAACTTGAATTCAGTTTCATTTCTTCATCTCCACCTTGGCTTCTCCAGGGGCCCCATGTTTCAGCCAACCTTGGCTTGTGACTGCCCCAGTGGTCCAAATATAGAACCTAACACACTATGTATGCGTGGCTGACTCACAGCCTGCTTGTTCTGGAGTTTGGTATCTCATGCATCCTTTCTGTCTATGGAAATTGTGAGAGTCTCAATTCATCTCTTCACCGTGGTGTACTCACCTCCCTGCCATGTGCGGAGCGGAGACTTGGCACAGGCCAGTGTCATAAAAAAGAAATTTTAGGGCTGGAGAGGTGGCTCAGAGGTTAAGAGCACTGACTGCTCTTCCAGAGGTCCTGAGTTCAAATCCCAGCAACCACATGGTGGCTCACAGCCATCTGTAAAGAGATCTGGTGCCCTCTTCTGGTCAGCAGCATATACATAGGGAAAACGCTGTATACATAATTAATAAATAAATCTTTTTAAATAAAGAAATTTTATTTCTTTTTGTTTTTCTGGACAGGATATCCCAATAACAGCTCTAGCTGCCCTGGAACTCACTCTGTAGACCAAGCTGGGAAAAAAAAAACATTTTTTTAAATTGGAAACATTGATGCAAATACAAAAAAAACTGAGGACAGCTAAAACAGTCCTGTACAATAAAAGAGTTTCAGAGCTATCGCCATCCCTGATTTCAAGCTCTACCACAGAGTTATAGCTCTGCAATAAAACCCGCACGGTATTGATATGAAAAAAACAGGATTGTAGGAGCCAGGGGAATCAAGGACACTATACAAAAACCTACAAAATCAACTAACCAGGGTTCATAGGGCTCACAGAGACTGAACCAACAAACAGGGAGCTTGCCTGGGACTGACCTAGGCCCTCTGCTACAGTTGTGTAGTTTGGTCTTCTTGTGGGACTCCTAATAGTGGGAGCAAGGGCTGTGTCTGACTCTGTGATCTGCTTTTGGGACCCTATTCTTCACACAGGATTGCTTCTTCCAACCTTCGACTTGATATGCCATGTTTGGTTGATATTCACGGAAGACCTGCCCTCCTCTGAATAGAAATGGAGGAGGAATGTATGTGGGGCAAAGGGAAATGGGAGGACTGGGGGGAGAGAAAGGAGGGGAAACAGCAGTTGGGTTGTAAAAAGATAAAAAAATATATACATTTTAAATAAAGGTAATCAGAAAAAAGAGGAGCCACCAGCCCATGGTACTGCTCACGTACGAGAGCTTGTCCCCCTCAGTCACTGAGCCCCATCTCAGGGTCATATGTCAGCCTTCTCTGGGAGTATCTCCACAGACAAACAGAACTATGTTTCAGTATCTCTTACTGCTGTCAAGGTGACAACTGAGACCAGCCATCACTGTCACCCTCTCAGCCTTTCCCATTCGGATGGTGAGCAACACACTGCGCGTGTGTGTACGGGTGTCACACGGTCAATGACACTAAATAAGAAGTACTGCTCGTATAAAAGAAGGAATTTCTTACCATTTTCATGTCGCACAACAGACATGGAGAGTACAGATTCCAAATACACAGGCCCACGTGGATACTGTACATGGGCACTACAATACTGGCTCTGAAGAGGGGAGGTGTTACCTAAAGTAACCTCCTCACACACTCAGACATTGGTCACCCAGATCTCCTCATGCTGACACAGTCCCCATGTGCTGACTCCTATGTCCCGGGACGATCTCAGTCAATGTCCCCAGCTGAGCTCTGCAGGGTCAGCCTTAAGCTACTGACCCAACACACCTAACACATCACATTACCTAGAGCTGTCTTTGCCAAGGTTTGGCTGCCAATATAGGTTTGCTCTTCCCACTGCCTGCTGGGGCACCCTGGGACTGCTCAGAGCCTCTACAGGTCGTCACAGCGGGGATGGAAGTCTTGCTGATGGACAGAGAGATCTTGTGCATACGGAGGAAGGAAGACCAAGCTGTGCTGAAGCTTGGTGACCAGTGGCGAGCTTCCTGTGCAGTGTTTTTTTGTTTTGTTTTGTTTTGTTTTGGTCACGATTGTAAAGTGATAAGTGTAGGGATGATTGACAAGAGAAGTGGCCAATAGGGAGCAGAAGAGTGGATGATTAGAGGAAATAAACAGCATAGAAAAAGCCACTCCTACAATGAGGACTACTGAGAACTCAAGAACAATGGCAATGGGTTTTTGATTCTACTGCACGTACTGGCTTTGGGGGAGCCTAGGCAGTTTGGATGCTCACCTTACTAGACCTGGATGGAGGTGGGTGGTCCTTGGACTTCCCACAGGTCAGGGAACCCTGATTGCTCTTCAAGCTGATGAGGGAGGGGAACTTGATTGGGGGAGGGAAATGGGAGGCAGTGGCAGGGAGGAGGCAGAAATCTTTAATAAATAAATAAATTAAAAAAAAAAAAGAAAAAGCCACTCCTTCCCGGGCATAGTCCACTCCCTGTGATAGATGCTACCAGGTGGAATCCTGCCCTGCACATCATTCCTGAGAAGTGAATCAATGATTCAGAGTTCATCACTGATTTCATCGGCCCATCTCAAAACTGTTATGACCCTCATCCATCTCCCAAGAGTGGCCATACTGACCCTCACCTAGTGGGTCTCAAAGGCAAAACAATTCACATTCCCTTCCTCCCTTCTGTGTCCCCATAACCTTCCTCCATCCTCTGAGAACTGTGTCCCTGCAAAGCTTTGCTGAACCCCTGTGTCTGCACCTGAGCTCACTTTCTGTGAGCCCCACTATGATGGGGTCAGGTATCTATCACAGGTTTGCTGTGATAGAAATTCAAGAGGAGCCTAGTTTCCCACATCTGGTTCCAGCCCTGGCATGCAATCTGAAATCGTTCTTATATAAACGATAGACCACTGGTTCTCAACCTGTGGGTCATGACCCCTTTGGAGGTTCCATGACCCTTTCACAGGGGTCAAGTGAAAACATCAGAAAAATATTTATGTTGCTGTTTACAACAGCAGCAAAGCTACAGCTAGGAAGTAGCAATGAAATAATTTTATAATTGGGGGTCGCCACAACACGAGGAACTGTATTAAAGGGTCTCAGCTTTAGAAGGTTGAAAACCACTGCTGTAGATGGATTGGAGAATGTTCACAAGTTAAAATATATCTGCTTGCTTTTTGTCTAGTACAGCCTCCTCCTCCTGTCCCCCCTTTGACAGGAGGGTTTTGATGACTCATGTAACCACACTGTCTTTGCTGTGAGGATCAGGTTTCTGTTTTATCTGGATGCCATCTCGGGCGTTACACACATGCAGGAGTTTACTAATTCCCACCTCTGGTCACCAAGAGGCTGAGTTCTCATTTCGCATTCTGATAGCAATGAAGGAGGGCTGGGGACATAATTCAGGGCTCCTTTCCAGTAAACTGTTTTAAAGGTCATGATTACAAAAGTTACCAAGACACAAGAAAAATAAAAAGATGGAAATTGTGATGTCAAACTCAAAATGTAAGGTAAAAGTTATCATCTTGAATTTTATTTTTGGTTTTTGTTACCAATATTATTATGTCTTTAGAATAGTCATTTTACTATACTATTATTTCTTAGTCTTATGCTAACCACAAAGCAAAAACTTGTATATAAACTAAAAGTCAAAGAAAAGGATCTAAATAACATTACTGGAGAAAAATCATCTAACCACAAAAGGACACAATGAGAAAAGAGAACAGGAGGAATGTGCACAACTAGGAAGCAGAAGCTGGTGCAAATGTGTGCTCCTGTTCATGATGTCACCACTGGTGACAGTGGGCTGCGTTCTCCAAATGGAGCACAGGGAGCCACTGAATGGAAAAAGATAAGGCCCAATATGGTGCCTGGATTAAACCCATCTTACCAATTAGTTCAGTTCCCAGCATTTCTGTTGGCTGGCTCACAACCACCTGTAAATCAAGCTCCAGAGGCTCTGGTGACCTCTGCTGGCCACTGTTGACACTGCACTCACAAGAACATATATACACACATAGTTACACCCCAGACACACTCATATACCCACAGAGCAAACACTCACACATATATCCACACAGAAACGCAAACACACATATACACACTCGTGCACAAATGACTCACACCACATACTCACATATGAATGTATACACACAGAAACACACACTCAAAAGTACAAACACAAGGCACAAACACATATAGATACGTATAAATATACACATGTATACACACAAACACAGACACACACATACACGCAAACACACATACCCTTAAAAATGAAATCTTTGTTTTAAAACACAGGAAAATGTTTAATTGCTGAATGCTAATAAATGTTACAAGAGTAATAACAATTCTCCAACTGTTCAGAATATTAAGGAAGAGGGGCATGCTTCCAAAACCTTTACAATAGGCTGATACTGTTCTGATGCACACAACAAGGAAACTCAAAGCAGAAACCATGGAACAACACCTAAAATAGTCATTTATGCCCACATCCTAACAGAATACTGGCAAAGTATATCTATATCCCATTAAAAATATTGACTAATATTACCAAATAAGACACATCCCAGGAATGCCAGGTTGTTCAATACACATAAAGAAGAAAGAAATGAAACCCATACAATGGTGTCAATATACATACCAAACCTACTTCACTGAGTTAGTAACTATTTCTGACCAAATATCCAGGCAAAGCAGATGCAGAAAGTCCATATTCCTGCACACAAATAAAATGCAGGTTGAAAGGACATATCACACTCTTGGGCATGTGACCATCATACCAATAACATAAGGATGAGACAATGAGCAACAGATGTATGGAGGAAAAGAAGCAAACTATTTGTTCCAAATGACTTATTTTACTGCTTCTTGAGAGAGCAGTTTCACACCCAATAATTTCTTCAGAGCCTCTGTGACATTCTTATTCCTCAGACTGTAGATTAGTGGATTCAACAGAGGGGTGAGTATTGTGTAAAACACAGACACCACCATGTCTTTCTCAGGGGTGTGGAAGGAGACAGGAAGCATGTAGGTGTAGACAGCAGCACCATAGAAGAGGATGACCACGGTCATGTGGGAGGAGCAGGTGGCGAGGGCCTTCTTCCTGCCCTCTGCTGAGTTCATCCTGAGAACAGTGAGGAGGATGAAGGAGTAGGAGCTTGAGATGACTGTCACAGGGATGAGAAGCATGAGCACACAGCACAGGTACATGAGGGTCTCATAGAGCCAGGTGTCTGAGCAGGAGAGCTTGGTCACAGCGGGGACCTCACAGAAGAAGTGATGGATCTCCCGGGATCCACAGAATGGGAAAGTCATGGTGACAGGGGTGAACATGAAACCATCCAAGGATCCCAGGAACCAACAAACAGACATCAGGAGGAGACACACCTTGTAGTTCATGAGCACAGGGTAACGAAGTGGATGGCAGATGGCCACATAGCGGTCATAAGACATGGTAGCTAAAAGGAAAAATTCTGAACCCGCTAGTGTCACATAGAGGAACATCTGTACCCCACAGGCAGCAGCTGAGATCTTGTGGCTCCCCAGGACCTGGTCCATGAGCATCTTGGGCACAGTGACAGAAATGTACATCATGTCCATGAGGGACAACTGGCTGATGAAAAAGTACATGGGTGTGTGGAGGCGGGTGTCAGAGAGTACTAGGAGGATCAGTAGGGAATTGCCAGACAGCGCCATCAGGAAAATCACAAATATGACCACAGCAAGCAGAGCAGGGTGTTTGGATTGACTGAAGAATCCCACCAGGGTGAAATCTGGCTGTCCAGTGTAGTTGCTCATCCAGGTGATGATGTTCATGGGTGTCTCCTAGGAAACCAAGAAAGCTTTGGGGTTTAGTGTCATGTGTCTATAGGAACGAATACTCAGTGATGTGTGCCTCAACCTGACTGTGCTACCAGAGGAAGTTCCCAGGCCCAGAGATCTGAGGATTGCATATACACATACTTCAATCATTTTTTAAGAATTATTTATTTATTACGTACACAGTGTTTCATCTGCACATATGCCTGCAGGCCAAAGAGAGTGCCAGAACTCATTACAAATAGCTGTGAGTCTCCACATGGTTGCCGGGAATTGAACTCAGGACTTCTGGAAGAAAAAACAGTGATCTCAACCACTGAGCCATCTCTCCAGCCCCGCAATCAGTTTTTTGAAAGCCCCATGCTAACACAGCGATTCAGTGTCAAAGAACTCAAAATCAAAATTTATTTGAAAGTTTTGGTTTTAAAATGAGCCTTGCTTTCCATGGAGTAAGAATGCAACTGGAATCTTAAAAACTTATATATTTCATATAAAAACACGTTTAAAAGGTATAATTTAAGGGGGAAATTTCAACAGGTAAACCTTCTCAAGCCCCCAAATCTGGCTCCTCTAAGAATTTCTCTGCAGCTTGAAGAAGTTTCGCCTGCACACAAACACGACCAATGCTCAGAACCCTAAGAGGCTTGGGGCAAGGAGCGCCCACTCAGCAGCCAAATACTTCCCCAGCCCAGCTGTCACTCACTCATTGTTCCTCCATCTGCCGCCTAAAATAATGCTACTAATGGTGGTGGTGGTGGTGGTGGTGGTGGTGGTGGTGGTGGTGGTGGTGGTGGTGGTGATAACTTAGACTTCTGATTTGTCAAGGTTAAATAAGGCAAAACAAGGGAAGTTCTCTCGGTATCCCAGAGTAAAGCTAGCTGAGCAAACACACTGTTACCGTGTTGGTATCTCACTGTCCTGGAGCCATCTTAGAGATGGGTACTCTTATTGTATTATAGAATACATTACTTTATATCGTGAACACATTTCAGAATTTGGTTTTCAAAATAATAAGGAAGAAAAATTTCAAACAAATAATGTTTACAGCCTACTTAAAGAAGACTTTGGATCTGAAATTTTCTATTTGTTTACAAACGAATAAAATTTTAAATATGTTTAGAAAAACACTCAAATGAACATAGAAATTTACAAAGGAATACTTCACATATTTACACACTTAACCCTGATTGGTAGAGGTAGGAAAAAAAATTCACTGCTGTAAAATCTCTGCTTCTTCAAGTTCAGCTCCTCACAATCCCAACCACATGCTCTAACTCTACAGAACCTCAGAGGTGACTGTGCCCGCCATGCAAGGCTATGCTGTGCTTACAGCACCATCTGCCTTGGGAACCGTCACAGTCCCTGATCCTGGGATCCAAGAAGCAGAGAGACAGCTGAGCAGCGCTGAGACGTCTCTGACCAGGGCTCCCTGCTTGCTGTGCTCCATGCTCACAGCCTGACTCTGCACTGGACTCTGAACATAAGCCAAGAAGACTTTGAACTTGATGGTGTTTGAATAGGCTCTTGTCAGTCTGTGCTGAACAACAAGTAAATATGATAAAGTCAAGTCTTTTTGTGACTGCAAAATGAGTAAAAGCAACAGGCACAAAATATACCTAGCCTTTCTGAAGCCAGCTAAGGCTTATGCCATGGCTTCTCCTTAAACAGATTGAATTTTTCAACCTGAAAAAACTGTATGTGTTTATTTTAGTGTGTATGTGTGTTTTGCCTGCATGTATGAATGTGTGTGTGTGTGTGTGTGTGTGTGTGTGTGTGTGTGTGTGTGTGTGTGTGTGTGACACATGTCACTGTGGTCCAGGGAGATCAGAAGAGGATTCAGATCCTCTGGAAATGGTGACAGATGGTTGGGAGCTGTCATGTGGCTTTTGGGAGCTGAAACTAGGTTTTCTGCAAGAGTAACAGTGCTCTTTACTGTAGACCCACACCTCCAGCCCCCTTTCAATGTTTTTCTTTTCCTGAAATGGTAGATGTTGAGCTATGGTAGCTCTCACCAGAACAACACAAATATCTCCTCTTCCAGAGAAGAGTTTAGCTGTGGCTACAGGGCAAGGAGAGATCAGGAAGATCTGCCAGCTGCAGAGGTGTTTACACCTTTGTGAGAGTTCCCTAAGCAAACCCTGATAGTGGAGCAGTTAAAAACCCTGGCTGTCTGTAATGCTCATGAAGGAGCAGGTTCCTGATGATTTCCTTAAAAATCTGAACAAATTGGAGGCGTTTGGCAAAAAATTGGGTAGAAAGACATATAGATAGGTGATAAATATAGAAGCAGAGATAGACAGGATGGCAGATTTCCTTTCCACCAAGTTTCTTTTGCAGATGGAGAATAACTTACATTCAATATTCCAAAACACTGTAGTGACACCAGACTGGTGGTTTCTATTTGTGGACGTGGTAGATCAGAGGCCAGGGTAGCGGCCACCACCTATGGAAACCTAAACACTGGGGTGAATGGAGGTCATGAGCAGCTGAGGGGCTGTGCTGGTCAGCTCAGTGCTGCACTCTATCAGATGGGAGTTTCTGACATCAAGACACCCAGGACACCAGGATGACTAGGAACACGGTGCCTGGGGCACACATGGCGATTGCAGCCTGTTCAGTCCTGTTCTGCCCCTCCAGTTTGCATCTCCTGGGGACAGCCAGATGCAGCCTCACACTGGGGTTGCTCACAGCACTGGTAGAGTGACCCCAGGATACTGGAGCCAGCAGCATCGGAGTCGGTTCTAAACCCGTCCTACAGCACATCTCCCCTGGAGTCTGAGTACTTACCTTATTTCCTCCGTTTTCACAGGGAAACTCGGATTCCAGAGTGCAGACCGAATATGAAACAACTGACCAGAGATGCACATCTCACCAGTCATGCCCCTGCCTCAGTATTCTTAGACACCCACTCCCCTCTGTAGTCTGCAGTCCAGTCTAGACAATGCCCTGCCCCTTTAACCACGGAAAACATGGGATGAGCATGTAATTCTTAGTGTCATTGTGACACTCTGTAAGCTTGCAGTCCCATGACTGCTAGTGAACACCCTAAGATTAGTTAGAAGGCAGCATACATGTTCTTCTGAGTAACTGGAAATAAAACACGCTAAGTCTGTTGCATTAAATAGTACTTGAAGTTTCTGGAAGAAAGTGCGTATTGTTTTCTGCAGAAAATTAGAAAAAAAATAGAGGAAACACAGAGGAATATTGTTAGGAACTCCTAGAAAGATTCAGAACGCAGATGTGAGTCAGGCACAGTGAGTGCTGTGTGGTCTCCCTCAGCCTCAACTCACCCCAGGTGCTGCTGGCAGCCTTGGCTACTTGTGCCAAGGGGCAGTGGCTGGTTAAGGGCACTGGAATAGGAGGGGGGTGATGTCATCCCTGGCTGGACTTTGCTCATTAAGGGGTGGAGTGGGGGGGGGGTATTTGTCAATAATGTTCCTTGGAGACTTTGAAGATGTAATTAACAGAGCTAAAAAAAAAAAGCTGAGAGACACTACACAGCCGTGTTTTTCTCCTTGTGTCTTTTTAATCTCCCAGATTAGTAAAAGTGTAATTGTAACCAGAATTAACAATGATCTGAAATTTGAACATTGTAGATAAATATCAAGCATGAGATACATAAGTCAGGTAATGCATGGCCATAGCCTGGGGCAATTCTCAGAATTTGTTTTCTCTCTGTGTGTCTGTCACTTGTCTCTCTGTCTCTGTCTGTCTGTCTCTCTCTCTTTCTCATGTTTGTGTGTGTATGTGTGTGTGTGTTCATACAAACTTTCATTAGTTTTCACTGTGTGGACTCTGAACCTTGGCGTTCAGCTGTTAGTTATAGACACTGCCCCTTACTAGTGTCCAGCAGAGTGACCCAGAGTCCCTACCCCTCATCTGCCCTCTTGTCTTCTCCCCATCATGTCATTCCTGTGTTCTACTGTCACTCAAAAGCAATGATCTGTAGGGCTGCATCCAGTCTGAATGCTTATTTCACTGTAAATAGTGACATGAGAATTACAGAACAATCTGAGTGCAAATGACTTCAGGGAAAACGTGGATATTTGTATTACAGTCGCCGGGACAAAATCGATAGTCTTAAGACACCACACATTCTGCTCACAGGATATGGAGAAACGAAGCTGTACTCACCGTCCTCCCTGGTAACTGGCTTTCCTTGTACATGAGATGCCATGTAGGCTTCAAGGGCAGAAAAGTCAGCAGCCATCTACAAGGCAGATGGAACTGTGGAAGCTAGCCCGCAGGGGAACACTTGCTGTCAGTACTAACTCTTTTTCTTACATCTTATGAACCGTCTGTGTGGTTCCTTCTGCAATAAGGTCTTACCATCAAGTTCTAGGAGGTAACCAAAGCAATGTCCACAGCCTGTGTAGTTTTGCAGTCTCATGCAGGACGGGCATGAGAACTAAAGATATCCCCCACCTGGCACTTGGCTGTCGGGCAGTGCTTGGTTTCTAGGAGCCATGTCTCTTGTGTAGAACATGTACATCCATATGAATACATAAAGAAGAGTAGAAAGAGACTTTTCACTCTGACATTCTTAGAGTTAGGTGTTCCCTCTGTGCCCTCACTCTCATCCCTGTCCCTACTTCAAAGTCCTTCCCCACCACTCTGCTGTCCTCTTCGCCACCGTACTCCACTCTCCCCTCTCCCCTAAGACCTTTCTCTCCCTTCCCACTAAACTACACAGAAACTCGAAAGATTCAACACTGAGATCCCCAGATGAGAGAAACCATGTCATATCTGTTGAAAACAAAATCCATAAATGTGTAAACAGATGCACACACTGAGAACCACAGTTACACCGTTCGCAATCCAATCACATGAACGTGCAACCATATGGCAGTTCTTGACACACAAAAAAGTTATTACTCATGAGCTCTTTAATGTGTGCACAGCCATCTGTCTGAAGCCTTGGAATCAGCATCGTAAGACCACCCATTATTTCACATAATTTTGACCAAATAAAAACTGAAACATTCTTCTCCTCCTTTTGGGTGGAGTGCATAGAGGGTTGAATGCCTGAGGGATGGCTGGACCCATAGCTGGAGCTGGAGGCAGTGGGATCCCTCCCCATGTTCTTCCTGATCATTGGGACTGACTTGTGCCATGAGGCCGTCCCACGCAGCACAGAACCTCTCAGTGTCACACAGTCCTTAGGGTAAGTGGCTTCAAGTGTCCCAGATTAGATTTTACCACATTGTAGTCAATTTGTTTCTAGGTAATCATCACGTGGATTTTATCTCTGAGATTCTCAAAGCTCCAAGTTGAATCCTTAGCCCACAGAGGTTCGGGCTTACTTCACAAATCATGTTAAAATACGTCCTCAAAATAAGTCTGATTTCCCTTTGGTAGTACTAGTTTATGATACTCTAGTGAAGGGATCCTACAGACTGTGGTTCTTCTGGACAAAGGACACTGTTTGTGACCTGAATATTTCATGACCCCGAAATGTGGCAGCTTCATTAGGAGTTATGATGGTTCTAACTACGGATAAAAATTCTGCTCTGAAATTTTCTTAAATTACAAGTAAATTATAGACCTCAAATACCCAAGCACAGGGAACTTCCTCTGTTAACACAGTCAGATTAAGTCACACAACACTGAGGATTCATTCCTAGGACCACATGACACAAACCCCCAAAGCATTCTTGGTTGCCTAGAAAATATCCAGGAACACCACCACCTAGATGAACAGCTACACTGGACAGTCAGATTTCACGCTGGTGGGATTCTTCGGTCAATCCAAACAACCTGCTCTGCTTGCTGTGGTCATATTTGTGGTTTCCAATCTGGTCCTGATTCTTCTAATAGACTCTGGCACCCGTCTCCACACACCCATGAACATGTTCATCAGCCAAGTGTCCCTCTATGTGACAGTTCTGGCTGTCTGTCCTTTGACTAATATAGGGTTACAATTAATGTTAAGATTTAAGAGCATACTAATAGACAAAACAAACCTATTATTTTTTTTGTCATGGCCAGTTAAGGGTCTGTTTCTACTTTGTCATTTAGACTAGGGAGGGGCCTCTGAATCTTTTAGCCTCTCTTTAACCAAATGTGCCAAGATTGGGGAGACGTGAGGGTCTTTCTCACCATGGTCTCCTTTGGAAGCACTGGGAGCAAGTCCCTCAGTATTGACTCTCCTCATTTTAGAAAGTGCACTGATTATCATCTACCCTGTGGAGCCTCTATGGCCTCCTGATCAGGAGAGCAGGTGACTCACCTGAAGAGTGGGACCTTTTGAAAGATGTCCTACAGCCCCATGGGACCTAGAGGACCTTGAAAGACCAGGGTAAAAGGTACTGCCTCTTTAATCCCTTTGTCAGTTCAAGGGGGCTCTTCAACACCCAGGAAGTCCGTTGCACCAGTCTGGCCTAGTATTTTTAAATTTTGTATAACACCAAGGTTGGGGACAATCATTTTGTCCACTAAGACAGACCTAGTAGATATTTCTAAGAGCATATTAAGAACTTTAGAGCACTCTAATGATTTATATAAACACTTAACTGAACATTAACCTTAAAATTTTGATTAACATCACTTAATGATCTTTTTGGCTCACCTTTATATATTTTGCATAAGTTACTCAGACCTTCTGTGACCTGTTGAGGATTTTCAGCTTTGTATTTATTGTTTGAATTCTGGAAATATTCATCCATCTTCATTTAGAGATAAATGTTACAACTTAGAAATACTCTTTTTTACTAAAAATATCTTTATTGCTATTTCCTTATAACATTGCTTCTCTGGAGAAGAATGCACAGATAGAAGATGAACTCTTATATATGGAGGGAGACAGTCACTGGGGACAGTAGGGATAGGGTGGAATGATCGAAGGAATCAGAACTGGAAGCTGCCAGTCTTTGCTCTCACAGGCACTAAAACTATGAACAGTTATGTGACACCGTGAGCCTCACTAAACCACTGAAGATGCTTACAACTCTTTGAACATGAACAGAGAAATTTTCTAGCAAATTCTCTCCAGAAGGAGGCAGGTGAGATGCACACAGTGACAGCATGTTTCCCACGGTCTCTGCATCACTAGGAACAACGGCAGCTCTGCGTATCTATGCTCAGGTCATGCCGTGCATACGCTCCCTTATTCCCATGAACTCTTTGTGTTGCCTTTCTAAGAACATCCACATTGTGGCGTGGTTCGTAATTATTTTATTAATAAGATTTTATTGTTTTATGAAGCTGTTATATTTTCCCCTTCTTCAACAAAGGTCCTCATGACTTAGTTTCCAGGACTCAGCAAAGTCTTCACATTTCAAGCTGGAGAAGTTCATGCAGGACATTGGTCACACAGGAGTGACGATCTGTAGGACAGGCAGGCGACATTGGGGTGGAAGGCTGTCCTTTGGCATCTGCATGTATCCCTCTCTGTGCATTAGATGCTGGATTCTCTGGATCTACTGGTGGCCCTTCCTGACAGCACACAGCACCTCAGACACCTGTGTCCTAACAGTGCTTAGTCAGCTGCCTCAGTGCTGGACACAGCCTGGAGCCCCACAGAGCCTCTGTCACCTGCAGCTGATGCAGATGTCCCAGGCCAGCAGGAACAGGGAAAGACCCCATTTCTCTCTCCTCCCCTTTTCTAAGTCCACCCTGGGCCTGCACTCAGACCCAGGTGGGGAAGGAGTCAGGACACTGCTCCATCTGCAGCTAAAGCCCTGGGAACCAGAGAGGGCTGAGCTCAGGAGAGGGACCTGATGAGCAGAGGACACTGTGTGCTCAGAGGATGGATGGGAGCACCGCCATGGTGTGGGAACACCATCAGAAACTTTAGGATTCAGAAAAAGTTCAGGGCAATTTGGCTGCAGGATCAAGAGTGCAGAGTTGGATCCATCTTCATCCCTGTTTTATACCATTGTCAGCTACACAGTTTACACATCACAGATGTCTGCAGTGTAAGGCTGGTGTGACTTTCTGAAGTGTGACTTTTCTCCATATAATGGTAATGTAAATATTCACATTTTTATATAAGCCTTTTGTACTTTTTTGTTGTTCTGTAATCTTCACGTCACTATTCAAAAAGAAACAAACATTTAAACTGACCGCAGCTCCAATGAACATGGCTTCTGACTGACAGCAGAACGCAGGGGTGAGTGATGGGGAGAGGACACGATGACACATGAGGATGGGTCCTCAGGGCCGGTCTGTGACATGCTAGGAAGGGGAGTTGAACGCCAGGCTTTGGACTCCACACCTATGAATGATAACATCTCAAAGAAATCTACTGAAAGTTTATATGAGCACACACACACACACACACACACACACACACACACACACACAGTGGCTGGAGAGGGAATAGAATTCTGTATAGTGAACAAGGTCCTATACATGTGATAACTGACTCACGCTGGACCAGAATCCTATTTATGATAGTGATTTCCAGGCTACTGCTGATAGTGGCTATGGCTTTGCACTTTAACAAACTGAACAGTAGATGAGGCTGTGGCTGAGGTTCAATCACCATCCCTAGCTCACTTAGTTACATCCTTCTTTAAAGTCCCACAGGGAATCTATTAACAATTCTTTATCCAGGAATGAACAGAGTCCAGCCAGGATGACGTCACTTGCTCCTGTGCCTTGTGCACTTAACCAGCTGCTGTCCCTTGGCCCATATGACCCAGGCTGCAGCTGCACCTGATGGTGAGTCCACCCGACAGGAGAGAATGCACGGCACAGGGTGGACGCTGCACAGGCTGTTCCTTCTTCAAGGGGTTTGATTATCATTTATTCTCTATTTATGTGAGAAATAAATTTCTGCCTTCTTTTATTTCCTTTTTGGATTTTTGGTTTTCTGAATTGTAGAATATGCTTTGTAGACCAGGCTGGCCTTGAACTGAGAAATCTATATGTCTCTGTCTCCCCAGTGCTGGGAATAAAGGAGTGTACCTCCACACCCAGCTTCTCCCTCATGTTTCCCTTTAGCACTTCCAAGTTACAAATGTACACACACACACACACACACACACACACACACACACACACACACCAGACCTGCATTGATTTCATTGCTGATCCCCAAGCCCCAGTCTCACGAGTGCTAGAATTTTAGTAGGCATCACCAACACACCCACCCTTCTTTCGGTATTTTTACAGTTCATATTACAATCCATTAGTTTTCCAAGACTGTCTCTTTTGTGGTTGATTTCATTTCAAGTGTGAGCAAAATTTAGTGTTACAGTAATGCAAAAATAATTGTCTTAATATTATCCATGGCTCATCATATAAAACAGACTGTGGATGATCTAAACAGAAACTATAAATTCCTGGGGACATGGTGTTTCCCATAGAAGCAGGCAGGTACCACTCTGTGCCTACCTGTAGGTTAAGCTCGTGTGATGTGAGGCAGATGCTGAGACCCTGAGCTTCTCCACTCTAAGGGAAGGAAACACGGTGACTCCTATGGAAGCACAGGGTGGTTCAGGGATGCTGCTGGCTTGGGATGATGCTTTGTCATTTCTCTGCCTTCACTGTTAGTAACACCCAGTGTTAGCAGTGCACCAAGCTGTTCACATGAGATCAAACAGCACAGCAGGTGTAAGGGCAAGGCAGCTGCTGGTCCCATGCCTTGTGCAGACACTACTTTTCTCTGTCATGTTCTCTGGGTGCCTTGTTGTCAGTGTCTCCAGTTCACCAGAGAGCGCTGCCTTCCCAGCTCACTGTCCTGTGTCTCCCCTGCCTCCTGACCTCCACTCACCCAGCAGACATGGTTCAGGGATCCTCATAGATCGTGGCACCCTCCCCAGTGCTTGTCCACTGTGTCCATAAATATAACTTAAGTCAGCATGAACCCTAAGGTGAATATGGGAAGCTTCAGTTTAGAACAGACGTAAGTTTCCTTTCACAAATTAACCTCCTTAAAGGGAAACTATCATGTGTCTTTCTGTCCCTCTGTTTCTTGTCTGTCTCTATCTCTCTCCATCTCTTTCCACAGCTCTAAGGTTTGTCTGACGTTTCTATGAGGGCATCAAGGACCTGGCCATGTTCTCTGCTCCATCAACAACTTGGCAGAACATGGCCCTTTGAGGACTTCAGTTTCAGGTGTTTTGTGTGTGTGTGTGTGTGTGTGTGTGTGTGTGTGTGTGTGTGTGTGTTTGTGTGTGTGTGTTTAGAATCTTGGCATAGATTAAAATGTTTCTGAGACTTGTGACTGGTGTCTCAGCAACCCCTCTCATGTAACTATTGTTAACATATCAGAAAGAAGAGATTTCATTTCCTTCCTATTGCTCTGAGCTGTCAAGATCCAGTATCTACTAATTGAGAAATAAAAAAGAAAAACTTCAATAAATCTCCTATCTTTGAGAAGAGGAGTTCACTGAGCCATGTTCTCTTTTTCTCACTATGCTTTCCCTATTTAAACCTTCAAATTTAATTTCCGTGTGTACTGTTTTCCCAGCACACGTGGACACTAACCTTGCAATGCAATCACAGTTACTGTTTCCTTAAATACACATACATACATACATAAATATTTGCATCCAACACAGAGGTAGCTTGTGAGCATGAAGCAGAGGGTGGTGAGCCACATTCAGGGACATCTCAAGGCTGTCTTCTCCCTGCTCCTTAGACTCCATGAAAACGTGGCTGATGGTCGTAAAGATGCTGTCATCACACCCTGGTCTGGACACCAGCAGTGACTGCTAAATCCTCTGCCTCCGCTGAGGCTTACAGACAATGATGGACTGTTTGAGGAGATGAATTTGGAGAAGCGGAGGTCAGAGAAGGGTGAGACTTCCCATTATCTCAGTCTAAGCAACGCTGCATGAGCAAGCATGTTCGTTGTATTGTGTGTCTATATTTGCATATGACTATGTTTATATGAATGTATATTTAAGGAGAATTCATCTTTCAAAACAATCATTTACCAACAAACTTCAAATCAAATTTAAGTGGACTATGCAAGTTTAAAAAATATTTATTTTATTCATTTATTTTGTGTGCAAAATTCTGCCTCCAGGCATGCCTGCGCCAAAAGACAGCACTGGAACTCATTATAGATGCTTGTGAGCCACAGTGAGGTTGCTGAGATTGAACTCAGCCAGTGCTTTTAACCTCTGAGCCATCTCTCCAGCCCTCCTGTGTGCATTTTTCAATTGAGAGTTTTTAGAAAATTCTTCTAAAGACCACGTTCTTCAATGAATATTAAAATGGAGAGTACATCTCATAAAGTGTTGATATTATAAGCATCTCTGTGATTCTTTTCTTTGGAGTTTGGCACCAGAATATAACATGTACTTAACATATAACTATTCAGAGTAAATTTTTACTAAAGAAAATTTTTTATTAAAGAAAAAATCCCTATGACTATTTCGTTGCCTGCAAAAATCCACTGATAGAATTCTGCTTCTTTTCAGCAAATATTAGAAAGAAATTTTGAAACAAAAAACTTAATATCAATTAAATAAATTATACTTTCCTTACCCTAAGAACAGAACAAAGATTGCAATCCTTAAAAATATATGCTGAAGTCCTTAGATTGTGCACTCAGACAAATGAAAACAATGATACAAATTGAAAAATATTCTTGTAGTTATGAA